>NC_090655.1:258152877-258752877 GCF_040937935.1 Hyperolius riggenbachi
CGTAAACTGGAAATGGGCCTGGCCTATTGCAAATCTTAGGAACTTTCTGAAATTCGGATGGATCGGGATGTGCAGATACGCATCTGCTAGGTCTATTGACATGAGCCAGTCTTGTGGTTGTACCGCTCTCTTTATCGTATGAATTGATTCCATCTTGAACTTCATTTTGCGTATGTGACGATTCAGGTTTCTCAGATCCATAACTGGTCTGAGTTCCCCTGTCTTTTTGGTTACAAAAAATAGTTGGGAGTAAAATCCGGAATACTCTTCCTCTTTTGGTACTGCCGCTATTGCTCTCTTCCTGAGTAGGTCTTCTACATATAACATAAGCGTGTCTCTCTTGCATTCGTCTCTTGGTATCTTTGTCGGGACAAAGATCTTGTCTGGAGGATGTGTTTCGAAATTCCAGGTATGACCGTCCCTTATAGTCTTTATCACCCAGGTATCTTCCACCTGGTTCGCCCACACTCTGTGAAAGGCCTGCAGCCGAGCTCCCACTGGACGAGAGTGGGCGGGCGTATTCTCAGAACGATTTCTGGTTCTGTAAATTGGTCTGTGTAGGCCTCTGCTTCGAGAATCTAGACAAAGTGGATTGTGCGTTCTGCCATGTTCTTCTGTAGCCTTTCCCCCCTCTATTAGATGAGGTCTCGCTTCTCCGAAATCGAAAGGACCTTTTATCAGTGTTATACTGTTGTCTTTTGATTCGTCTTTCCTGTGGAATTAGTCCGCTTTTGCCCCCTGTTACCTTAGATATGGCCTTATCCATAACCTCACCAAATAAATGCTTTCCATCATACGGTATTTTACACCACGTAACTCTCGAGTTATTATCTGCCGACCAGTGTCTTAGCCACATCGCTCTTTTGCAGGTTACTGTCTGCACCATAGCTCTAGCTGCGCATCTTACAACATCTATGCCTGCTTCGCCTATGAAGTCTGACGCCATCCTGAACTCCTCCAAGGATGCAATCAGAGTCTGTTTATCATAGTCTGCATTTATCGCTGTCTCCAAATTATCAGTCCATGCCTGAATTGCCTTCGCGATGGATGTTAAGGCTATACCTGGTTTTGCGGAAGAGCCCATAGTTAAGTATGCCCTCTTAAGATCCATATCCATTTTGCGCTCCAAGGCGTCCTTAAATGAAACTGAATCCTCCAATGGCAATGTGGCGTGTCTAGCCAGTCTAATTATGGATGCATCTACCATAGGGGGTGCTTCTATTTTATTCAATAGTCCCCCTTCCAGCGGATAAAGTTTAGTAAACCTGTTAGTCAACTGCGGTTTTCTTTCTAATTTAGACCACTCCTCTTCAAATAATTCCTCAATCTCCTCCATTAACGGAAACGCCTCGGCCTCCCTTTTTAAATGGGGATAATATCTCGGTTTCTTTTTTGGGGGCTCCTGTGAGTCTTCTCAACCAATAGCGTCTTTAACTGCTCTCACCAGTTGTGACACCATTGCAAAATCAAATCCTATGTCTATGTCAGGAGCTTCTGTCAATTTATCAACATTTACATCCATGCAGGCCTGCGGGTTACAGTCCCCTCTCTTTTCCTTTAACGTATCTTTAACAATCTGTCTAACAATTGTCTCTATATCTGGAAATTCCTCCACATCCTCCACAGGCAAGGAGTATAAACAGTTCTCGCATACAAGTTTATCAGGTAAGGCTCGCTTTCCACAGGCCCAGCAAATATTCTTATGTTGTGGTTCAATATGCTTGGTCTTGCTTGTGGCCTTCCCTCCAGCAGAAGATTTCTGTGTCTTTGTTTTGTCTTTGCTTGCTTTCGAAGTTGAAGGGCTGCAGAGACAAAGCAGAGATAGTCTGCTTAAATGTGCACTCTTTTATAATATTACTCCCCCCTTTTTTTTTTTCCCCAAAAACATCAGCGGGAAGAAAAAAATGCACCATTACCTCTCAGAGCTATGCTGGCCATTATTCTGGGCATCCGGCTCCATTCTCCTCCAGCTAATCAGCTGCAAGAGAACAGTGGGTACAATCACACATTTGTAAAGTAAAAAAAGAAGTGTCTCACCCACAGGCAATTCTTTTATTACACAAACCTTCCACAAACCTCTCCAAGGAAGTGCCAACAGATCTGCGACCACTGAAAAAGAGACCATACAGAAGCCACCAGTGAGCCTGCTGCCTGAGCAAATATTCCATCAATGCATCTATAATCATAGGCACGGCGGCCCAACAAAAGAAGAAAATGACCAGTGTGTTACCTGCTCCAGCAGTTTTCAGACCTCTCTGCTCAGCGCGGCTGTTTGAACTGCAGCGAGGAGAGAAAAGACGCACTTCCTTTTAGCGTCCACCAATCAGCTCCGCCCGCTCCGCTCACTTCCTCCGCGTGGAACGCGGAAGTGGACCAGAGAAGAAAGAGAGTCGGAAGTGAAGTGTGTAGCCGTAACGGTTCCCCCGCTCGGCCGCTGTACCAGCCAGTGCCCCTTACGCATACGGTCCCGCTCCATGTAGAGCATCTACCCCGCCAGGAAGGGTCCCAAACCGGCGCTCTCAATGAGGCATAAGGCAGGGCTTCGGCCAGGAGAGGCAGAACCTGGCCGGATGGCTGCAAGAAGGCAGCCAGGTAAGGTGAAAAATAAAAAGATTCCCAGGAAAACGGGAACAGACCTGTAGCGTGGACAGGAAATGAAAAAGCACTAAGAAGGGGGTGAGTCTTTAATTTATAGTTACACAGACCTGTATGTTGGGGGCGGGGTTTACCCAATCGTATGCTGCCATGATATAGCAGGAAATATATATATATATATATATATATATATATATATATATATATATATATATACACATACACATACATCACTTCCTGGTTAACGGCCATGTTTTTTGTTTGTAAACACTGCCTAAAACTGGCGAGTAAAAGCCAGGATTGCGACGGGGAGCGGCAGAAACGGCAAAGAAGGACCCAGGAGATCGCAGTGACTCGATTGTTATGTTTTTTATTGTACAAATCGGACAGTACAGATTCTCATTAAGGGTCTGGCCAACATTTTACCTGTTTTAACTCTTAAAATGAGCGGTTACATCTCTGTACAGCATATTGGGATCTCCAGAGTAGCAGAGATTTTAGTTTTCTCCCTTTCAGCTGTTAGCTCCCCTAATAACCAACCTGATAGAGTATTTTTATGTTCCTTTTTTATTTTGCTATCCTATTTAGGCTATCCCTTATTTCACTCTCCAGCTCCTTCTTAACCCTACTACCCACAACCCCATTGTGTGTCTTACCTCCTACTTTGAGTCCTGTATAATCCCTGTGCCAAAATCAATTCTGGGCACAACCCAGTCATGCTTGGCGAATAAAACTCAGAAAAAATGACAGCGGAGCTCAGGGAATTTCTATTAATGGATTACCCTATTATGCAGGGGAGTATGCTGTCCTCTAAAGACTTTACATTCCAATAAAAAAAAAAAAAATTATTGGCGAATAAAACTGACAGATTCTGATACAAATTGTTATCCTGTAAGTACAGTTAATCACAGTACTGTAATTGTGAAGGCGCTTTTGCACTAAGTAGCCTCCAGGTGGCAGTACAGGAAGTGGAAGGAGCACAAAATGGGAGTCTGATCAGACAGCTGGATGAGGATCATGTGATCGGGCAAAGTGGTGGACTTGTGCCTACATGAACTCATGAGTGGACTGGAGAAAACCCATAATGGGCAATACCTTATTACTGGCTGCACATCATTGCAGACTGTTGTGGACGTGGAGGTTCAGCATCTAATTTTAAAGCCACCTAGAAATGAAAATAAACTCAAAAGAAAGTGAATTGTATGTGTAGTAGAACTGGTATACAGAACTTTCCTGGAGTCTGACATTCTCAGCTTCATTTTAAAGGGAACCTAAACTGAGAAGGATACGGATTTTTCCTTTTAAAATAATACCAATTGCCTGACTCTCCTGCTGATCCTGTGTCTCTAATGCTTTCAACCACAGCCCCTCAACAAGCATGCAGATCAGGTGCTCTGACTGAAGTCAGACTGGATTGCTGCATGCTTGTTTCAGGTCTGATTCAGCTACTACTGCAGCAAAAGAGATCAGCAGGTCTGCCAGGCAATTAGTATTGTTTAAACGGAATTGTCCATATCCCTCTCAGTTTAGGTTCCCTTTAAGGGGCTATCCTGCCTCTGAATAATTCAACTCCCAACAAAATAACTCACTTTTCAGCACTCTCTTATTATCAGGAGTGTTTGTTCACAGAGATAGAAGTGTTTTGACTTGTATTAATTGTTTAGCAGAGCTGTGGCTGCATGTGACTGCAGATCCTGCCTCATTTGCGTAGATAAAACACCTGGTTTATTAACCACTACACTAGAACAAACAAAGAATGAATACAGGCAAGTTCTAACCAGGCTTAGTACTGTATGTACCCATGTTTATCTCATCAAGTCTGGTCAGTTCAATGATTTGAACACTTTAGCAATCCAACACACAGAATAGCATGAAAGAGTCCTCGGGATTCTGTGCACTTTGCAAGAAATAAAATAAATTTCCCTTACTCAGTACATAATACGGGCTTCTAAAAACATTTCCCTACAATAAGTACACAAATATGGCTTCTCACCAGTAAGATCTCATATGTGTATCATCTTTTCAATCAAAACTTTTCCTGTACTCTGTACTCCAATAGGGCTTTTTACCAGTGAACTCTCTCATGTCTGACAAGAATGGATTTATATGCAAAACTTTTCCCACACTCAGCACACGAATAGGGCTTCTCACCAGTGTGCAATCTCACATGTCTGTCAACTTCTCCTTTCTGTCCAAAGCATTTCCCACACTCAGGACATGAAAAGGGCTTCTCACCAGTGTGACATCTCACATGCCTGTCCAGGTCTGCTTTAGAATTAAAACATTTCCCACACTCAGTACACGAAAATGGCTTCTTAGCAGAGTGAAATCTCTCATGAGAAGCAAGTTTTGATTTCTGTATAAAACATTTCCCACACTCAGCACATGAATAGGGCTTCTCACCAGTGTGAGATTTCACATGGCTGGCAAGGTATCCTTTCCATCCATAGCATTTCCCACAATGAGGACATGAAAAGGGCTTTTCACCTGTGTGAGATCTCATATGGCTGTCAAGGTATGTTTGCTGTTTAAAACATTTCCCACACTCAGCACATGAATAAGGCTTCTCACCAGTGTGAGATATCTGATGTGTGGCAAGGTTTGACTTCGTAGCAAAACATTTCCCACACTCAGCACATGAATAAGGCTTCTCACCAGTGTGAGATATCTGATGTGTGGCAAGGTTTGACTTCTTAGCAAAACATTTCCCACACTCAGCACATGAATAGGGCTTCTCACCAGTGTGACACCTCTTATGATTGACAAGGTGTGATTTCTGTACAAAACATTTGCCACACTCAGCACATGAATAGGGCTTCTCCCCAGTGTGCAATCTCATATGTATGGCAACGCATTCTTTCCGTCCAAAGCATTTCCCACACTCAGGACATGAAAAGGGCTTCTCACCAGTGTGAGATCTTGCATGTCTGGCAAGGTCTTCTTTACATTTAAAACATTTCCCACAC
Organism: Hyperolius riggenbachi; assembly: GCF_040937935.1. Lineage (NCBI taxonomy): Eukaryota > Metazoa > Chordata > Amphibia > Anura > Hyperoliidae > Hyperolius > Hyperolius riggenbachi. The sequence goes on from NC_090655.1 coordinate 258,158,439, forward strand.
TCAATACATGAATAGGGCTTTTTTACAGTGTAAAATCTCTCATGTGAAGCAAGTTCTGATTTTCCACACTCAGCACATGCATCTGGCTTCTTACCACTGGGAGATCTCTTGTGACTTGATTTCTGAACAAAACGTTTCCCACATGTGGAACAGGAATAAAACCCTCCAGCAGTGGGAGAGCTGTGCTGGGTATGAGGCCCCTCAGAGTTAGACAGGTGAGGGGGAATATTTGGGGTAACCAGGATATCTTCAGGAGACTCTTGACCAATGACATCATCATCCATTGTACAGTCTGTGGATACAGCGAGACGAGTCTCTGAGAGGTTCCTGATGCCGGGACTCCGCGCTGCAAATAGAGAAACATCATCACTTCCTGTTAGAGAATTCTGAGGGGAGGAACAATTATCATTAGGGATGGTCAGTGAACAACTGAGAAAGTTGCTGCTAAGTTTATGCAGATTGGAAATAAACCAGATGGACTTTGCATATAATAAGCATACAATTTGCACCATCTCAGAGTTATTATTAGCATGTCACTGACCATCGCTAGTTATCAGCCTGACAGAGAACTGCAGAAGGTTGTGCTCATTACAGGCGGCCAATCACATGACCATAACTGTGGCTTGTATGTAAATTTAGTTTTTTAAATTTGTTTAGTTAACTAACAAAGAAAACTACAACAGGAATGGACAGAGGCAACATACCTACTGTCTGGAATGTACAATTACAATACATATTAGGCATAGTCATCTTGTAACCTATTAGATACGGAAGTGATACTGCCAAAGTGCAAATACAGACAATGGCTATGAGATATTTCCATTGCTAATACCTATTGTATGAATGCTATATAATAATAACAAAAATAAACCTAAGCAAACGGCTCAGGTAGACCAATTACAACATTATAAACTGGGGCTGGGTAGTGTCATGCAAACCAAGCATAAAAGAGACCATGGAGACCATGTGGGCTAACCAGTGATATCAGATTAAATTCAGATTGTGCTCTGGGAGTCCAGCCATTTTTGCCACATTCTATTGAATTTTAGAGGGCATTTTTGGTTAGAGTACAGTACTTTTATAAATTGGATAACTTCCATAATTAAAGTTTGCCACAGGGATATCAGGGGACGATCTGGGGAAGACCATTTCAATATTATTGCTTTCCTGGCCAAAATTCACAGATTCACAAATAAATATATGATGGTAATGTTGACCACCAACTTTGTACATCAAACCAAAAAGACACAGTTTGGGATCTAAATCAAGTGTGCTGTCCCCAACAGTTGACAATAGTGACACAACTTGACGCCAGAAGTCCATAATCACAGGACACTGCCACATAAGATGGAAAAATCTGCTTCAGCAGCACCACATTTTGGACACAACTCATCTTGACGAAGCTGTTTGGCGAACATTGCAACAGGGGACCAATAAGCATGGTGTATAATATACAGCTGTATAAGCCGATTGTGAGCAGCTGTGGAGGATAGTTTAAAGAGAATCTGTACTCTAAAATTCTTGCAATAAAAAGCATACCATTCTATTCATTATGTTCTCCTGGGCCCCTCTGTGCATTTTCTGCCACTAACACTGGTCCACATGACAGCCCGGGGGCCCCAGGTCTCTCTCACTCGCTGGGGCCCCCAAACCACCATGCGACACCTAGAGGGAAGTGTGGGCAAGCCCTGGCCCTGGCATTTTCTGCCACTCCCTGGTGCAATCCTGGCTTGTAATTGCCATTTTTATGCAGTGTTTACAAACAAAATACATAGCAAGTGATAGGCCGAGAGGAGCTCAGTGTGTGAGTCATACAGAGTGTGCAGGGGGCCGGGAGAGGGTGTGTATAGCTTCTATCCAATCACAAGCAGCACAGCACATTCCAGCCTGACTGCCTGAGCCCGACAGACCTGACAGAGGATAGAAGATTAGATTATATAACAGAGATAATACAGTCACTGTGCAAGTAGGAAAGGCTGCAGTAAGCCAGAGCACATTAGAACAGGCATATGAACTTATAGGATAGAAGAAATAAGGCTCCAAATTTTGTTACAGAGTCTCTAACAGAAAGATAGAAATCTTCCCATTCGTCTTGTTGAATAGAAATACAGTTTCCCTCCCATTTGGCCACCCCTGACACAGTTTGATGTTCAGTTTTCCCATTCAATAAATGTGTATACAAATATGAAATCAACCCCTGGACACCCTGTGTTCTAAGTACTCCAATCAGCAGGGCCACATTCCAAATTGGGCTCTGAGGGCATGTCTAAGTTGGAAGGCTCAAAGCTCTGCGGAGCTAGGTACTTGAAAATTGTACATAAATTCAGATATAGCCGCTAGTATCTATGACCTGGTAACACTGTGTAGTTCACATGTCAAATCCTGTATTGTCATTAAATGAGGGAGGGCCAGGTTAGACCAGAGAGGAGTCTCAGGGGAGATTATCAGAATACCCGTATATCCTTCTGCTGCTCCGCCACACCTGGAGGGCCAGCCTATGCAGAGGGTCAAGAGGATAGTTACAAGAACCCCTTAGCACCAGCCTCTAACAGTATAAAAAGTGTGTGACCTGATGATCCCTTCAACCCCTCATCTTGACCAACCTAAGCGTAGAGTGTCTTAGATATTCTATGACTGTCGAGACACCTAGATACCTTTTCAGTAATTGTCTGGGCCTCTTTACAACTGTTCTAGGCTCCTTGCCCCTCCTACCTTTTAGAGACTACATTTTCTCTACTATATATGCTAGGATTCTGAGCATTGTGACTCCTCTCACCTGTACTTCCTAATCTGATTCCCTTTCTCTCTTTTTCTACACTCTTCTCTGATAATGAAACCTACCAATACAGACCTCACCTTTGGTCTTTAAAATATTTTCATCCCTTTTCATTCAGTTCAATTGACGTTTTATCAAGGTCAAAACTTGTTACTATTTCTCTTATTACTCACTAATGGGATACAGGGTCTGGTCTTAATAGACTTTTGGCTCTATCTGAATGGACCTATAACTTTTATCCACCTAGGAAGATTGTCCAAGTCTAAACCCTTAGACTTAAGATCTTGTCATCAAACTACTCTCCTTCCTACTTCTAGATCAAAAACTGTTCGACCCATGTAACATAAGATCCCTAACTACCGTTATATATTTCATGTTACTGTTTGTAACTGGATTTCTTTTTTTGATATTGAATAAAAATAGTGTTACAAAGAAAAAAGTGTGTGCCCTGAGGCATATTGTGCATGGAATAATTCTGAGGGGATTGGTGTTTGATCAGGCATCCATGATTGTAAGAATCTTAATTGCCCAGCTAAGTAGTAAAGGTAAAAGTCAGGAAGAGCCAACCCCCATCAGTAATAGGCCTCATACGGGTTTAAAGTTTCAAACGAGCTCTTTTGTTTCCCCATATAAATAAAGAAATTATACTATTCAGTTGGGAGAAAAAGGTTTTCTTAATCGGGACAGCAGAGTGTTGAAGAATATATAAAATTCTGGGCAGAGAAATCATTTTAAGGAGGTTGACTCTTCCAATAACTGCCAACGGCAATTTCCCCCATGCCTTGCATTTGTTTGTTAACTCTAGTAGTAGTGAGGATATATTAGCAGAATAAAATTCTTTGGATGATTTGGTTATAATAATACCCAAATATTTAAATGGTTGAACTATTCGTAATGGGAACTCCCCCTGAGATAAGCTGATTGAGTCTTTATGCAATGGAAGCACACAGGACTTATCTCAATTAGTACACAGTCCAGAATGCAGGCTGTACACATCTATTATACACATACACAAATGGGATATCTACCAATAAACTTTAAGTCTCACCCACTACAATCATATAGTAAATAGTAAATATGTGGGGAGCCAAAAAGGTTAAGAAGTAAAAAAATATTATTTATTAATTCACATTATTATGGCAGCATATGGTAGAATATGGCAGAATATAACGCTTACTGATGCTACCCGACATGCGCTCGCTCCTGGATACGCTTCCACCTTACTAACGGCCTCCGCTTGCTCCCCCGGTACACCATAACCTACAGACCATGTTGGGGAATAACCTAACATAGGACCAAAGACCTGGCACGCAGGGAAACCGGCAAACCAGTTGTCATGCCGGCGGTACCCGCCAGATCAGTGTTCTCCCCAGGCTCTTTTAGCCGGATGCTCCACCTGGCTAGTTTTGGTGACCACCCGGCTGTCATTGACTCACCTCCTTCTCTGCTGTAAGTAGAATTGCTCACAGAAGCACTGGCCCTGCATTCTCATCTTGTCCCACCCAGCTACTATTTCATGCCAGCCGGCTGGAAAAAAAATTCTGGGGAGAACACTGCAGATGACGCTTAGACGCTATCCTATCCTGAAGGACACGTGAGTCTCGGCAGAGAGCCGGTTTGGTTATATAGACTGTTTGAATTAACCCGGGGTGCGCGTAGAGTGGCGTTTCAGAGGCTGAAAAGGGTTATGCATACCTATGAGGAATCTATATGGAGAAAGTGGAGACATCTCAAGCAGCAACCCTGATGTTATACCGGGACATTAAAACAAAGAGGGCCCTGAAGATTATGTGGTAATAGGATTTAACGGAGTGCACTCCAATCCTTCATATAGGTGCCTGTCCTAGACAAAGGGGACTCAGTCCAATCGTTGGTTTTAAATGGGTTTGGGTGGGCTGTTTTCTGTGCTGCCATAATAATGTGAATAATAAATAATATTTTTTTACTTCTTAACCTTTTAGCCTCCCCACATATTTACTATTAACAAATCTATTACAGTCATTGCCTCTCTAAGGGAAGAAAAGGTGTCTTCTAAATATAAAATGATGTCATCTGCATACAGATCGATGATATCAGTGTATGGACCTAGTGACAAACCCTGCAACAAACAGGAGGCTCGGATCTTAATAGCTATTGCCTCAATGGCCAGGGCAAACAGGAATGGGGACAGCGGGCACCCCTGGCAGGTGCCACGATGCAACCTAAATATTCTGAAACCTGACCATTGATTCCTATCCTGGCTGTAGGTGCGTTATATAGAGTCTTTACCCAGCTAATAAAATTTTAGGCCGAATCTGAACCACTCCATACAGACAGAAAGGAAGTCCCACTCTATAGAGTCAAAAGCTTTCACTGTATCCAAGGATACCAGGGCTCTATCTCCTGTGACATTGTGATGAATTTGGGAATAGACAAGTGCTCACCTTATATTTATGGATGTACTTTTGCCTGGCATGAAGCCAGTTTGGTCTGGATGGATGATATCTAAAATATATTTATGAGCTGGTTGGCACAGCTGTCCCCGGTTGGTCGTGGTGATTGGGATGCTTGGAGCAGTTTGGAGTGGTGTGGAGCTTTGGATTGTCCCACGGACTGTGGCAGTTTGTGGGGGGTGTGGATGGTTTTGGGCTGGACGCTTTTTGCTCGGATGTGGGTGGGGCTGTTTGTTTATTTATTTATTTTTCCTTCTCTGTGGTGCCTCGTCTTGTTGTCTCTTTGTGGGCGCCTGTGTCTGTTCTCATCGGGAAGTTGCTTGCTGGTTGGACGGAGGCGACTTTGGGTCGAGGTTGCCGGGGAGGGGGTGATTGGGGACAGCGCTGTATGGGTGAGTGGATATGTAGTGCACTATTTATTCCAATATATGGCATAATCTCTGTATCGCTTCATGTTGGCTGTTAAAAAAATAAAAAAAAATTATATATACAGTGGCTTGCAAAAGTATTCGGCCCCCTTGAAGTTTTCCACATTTTGTCACATTACTGCCTCAAACATGAATCAATTTTATTGGAATTTCACGTGACAGACCAATACAAAGTGGTGTACACGTGAGAAGTGGAACGAAAATCATACATGATTCCAAACATTTTTTACAAATCAATAACTGCAAAGTGGGGTGTGCATAATTATTCAGCCCCCTTTGGTCTGAGTGCAGTCAGTTGCCCATAGACATTGCCTGATGAGTGCTAATGACTAAACAGAGTGCACCTGTGTGTAATCTAATGTCAGTACAAATACAGCTGCTCTGTGACGGCCTCAGAAGTTGTCTAAGAGAATATTGGGAGCAACAACACCATGAAGTCCAAAGAACACGCCAGACAGGTCAGGAATCAAGTTTAAAGCAGGCTTAGGCTACAAAAAGATTTCCAAAGCCTTGAACATCCCAAGGAGCACTGTTCAAGCGATCATTCAGAAATGGAAGGAGTATGGCACAACTGTAAACCTACCAAGACAAAGCCATCCACCTAAACTCACAGGCCGAACAAGGAGAGTGCTGATCAGAAGTGCAGTCAAGAAGCCCATGGTGACTCTGCATGAGCTGCAGAGATCTACAGCTCAGGTGGGAGACTCTGTCCATAGGACAACTATTAGTCGTGCACTTCACAAAGTTGGCCTTTATGGAAGAGTGGCAAGACGACAGTCATTGTTAACAGAAAAGCATAAGAAGTCCCGTTTGCAGTTTGCCACAAGCCATGTGGGGGACACAGCAAACATGTGGAAGAAGGTGCTCTGGTAAGATGAGACCAAAATGGAACTTTTTGGCCAAAATGCAAAACGCTATGTGTGGTGGAAAACTAACACTGCACATCACTCTGGTCACACCATCCCCACTGTCAAATATGGTGGTGGCAGCATCATGCTCGGGGGGTGCATCTCTTCAGCAGGGACAGGGAAGCTGGTCAGAGTTGATGGGAAGATGGATGGAGCCGAATACAGGGCAATCTTGGAAGAAAACCTCTTGGAGTGTGCAAAACACTTGAGACTGGGGCAGAGGTTCACTTTCCAGCAGGACAACAACCCTAAACATAAAGCCAGGGCAACAAGGGAATGGTTTAAAACAAAACATATCCATATGTTAGAATGGTCCAGTCAAAGTCCAGATCTAAATCCAATGGAGAATCTGTGGCAAAATCTGAAAACTGCTGTTCACAAATGCTGTCTATCTAATCTGACTGAGCTGGAGCTGTTTTGCAAAGAAGAATGGGCAAGGATTTAAGTCTCTAGATGTGCAAAGCTGGTAGAGACATACCCTAAAAGACTGGCAGCTGTAATTGCAGCAAAAGGTGATTCTACAAAGTATTGACTCAGGGGGCTGAATAATTACGCACACCCCACTTTGCAGTTATTGATTTGTAAAAAATGTTTGGAATAATGTATGATTTGCATTCCACTTCTCACGTGTACACCACTTTGTATTGGTCTGTCACGTGAAATTCCAATAAAATTGATTCATGTTTGTGGCAGTAATGTGACAAAATCTGGAAAACTTCAAGGGGCCGAATACTTTTGCAAGCCACTGTATATATATAAATTTATATATATATAAAAATATATATATATATATAGATAGATAGATAGATAGAGAGAGAGAGAGAGAGAGAGAGAGAGAGAGAGAGAGAGAGAGAGAGAGAGAGAGAGACTGAGAGACTGTTAGATTTCAGCTGCGGGGATGTGGCGGTTTAGGTAGGGCTATCATATTACACAGGATTTTATAATAAAAAGATGATTTTTAAGAGACTTCAGTGTCTCATTAAGAAGTTCTGGAGCTACGTAGTCTCTACACTCACCTAAAGGATTATTAGGAACACCATACTAATACGGTGTTTGACCCCCTTTCGCCTTTAGAACTGCCTTAATTCTACGTGGCATTGATTCAACAAGGTGCTGAAAGAATTCTGTAGAAATGTTGGCCCATATTGATAGGATAGCATCTTGCAGTTGATGGAGATTTGTGGGATGCACATCCAGGGCACGAAGCTCCCGTTCCATCACATCCCAAAGATGCTCTATTTGGTTGAGATCTGGTGACTGTGGGGGCCATTTTAGTACAGTGAACTCACCGTCATGTTCAAGAAACCAATTTGAAATGATTCGAGCTTTGTGACATGGTGCATTATCCTGCTGGAAGTAGCCTTCAGAGGATGGGTACATGGTGGTCATGAAGGGATGGACATGGTCAGAAGCAATGCTCAGGTAGCCCGTGGCATTTAAAGGATGCCTAATTGGCACTAAGGGACCTAAAGTGTGCCAAGAAAACATCCCCCACACCATTATTTATTTAATTTATTTATTTAATTATTCATTGTATTTATAAAGCGCCAACATATTACGCAGCGCTGACAATTAGTTTAGGTTACAGACAATATTTAGGGGTTACATACTGCTATAAGACAACGCAGGAATACAAGAAAAACCAGATCACGCAGCACAGTATGAGTACAAGGTAATGCTTAGTCAGTCACTGGATGGGAGAATGGAGGAGATTAGGCAAGTGGAGTTCACTCAAATGCATAGCCTGGGTGCACACTAATGGAGGTGCATGATCAGGTAGGACACAAAAGGAGGAGAACCCTGCCCGAAAGCTTAGAATCTAGAGGGAGGGTGAGGGACACGAATGGTAGGGGACCAGAGTTCAGCTGCGGGTTTAGAGCACTAGTGAGAGGTGGTAGGCCAGAGTGAAAAGGTGAGATTTGAGGGCCTTCTTGAAGATGTTGAAGGGGGAGGGGCTGCCCTAATGGGTGGAGGTAGGGAGTTCCATAGGGTTGGAGCAGCTCTTGAGAAGTCCTGGAGGCGTGCATGGGACTGGGTGATGCGGGGGCGGTCAGGCGAAGTTCATTGGAAGAGCGGAGTGAGTGGCTAGGTGTGTACCTCTGAGTAAGATCGGAAATGTAGGTTGGACAGGTTTTGTGGACAGATTTGTAGGTCAGACACAGTATCTTGAATCTGATTCTGGACTGGACTGGATAGGAAGCCAGTGGAGGGATTCCAGGAGGGGAGCCGCGGTGGTGGACCGAGGGGAGGAGTGGATAATTCTGGCTGCCGCATTCATGATGCATCCATTACACCACCAACAGTGTGCACAGTGGTAACAAGGCATGATGGATCCATGTTCTTATTCTGACTCTATCGAGACTCATCAGACCAGGCGGGACCACACCCCTAAATGCATTGAAGCAACTGCTATGTGATTGGTTGATTAGATAATTGCATTAATGGGAAATTGAACAGGTGTTCCTAATAATCCTTTAGGTGAGTGTATATTGCTTATAGAAGTCTGCTGGGATTTCATCAGGGCCTGGGGCTTCATTTGCCTGTAAAGGAGGAGATGGCTATCTCAACTTCATCTTGGCTAAAGGGGGCTTCTGGCTTCTAGATTATTGACTTGTTCCTCTGTTAAGCAGGGAAATATACAACCTGCAAGACATTCTCTAATGTCATCAGGGGATTTAGTAGCTGGAGAGGAGTAGAGTTGTTTCTAAAAATCGTTAAAAGTCATCAGAACGTCTGGAGTGGCTCGGATTACAGCCCCATTTTAATTTCCTATAGACGTGATAACTGAAGCACCTCTATGGCCATGTGCCATCTGAGCTAAGAGGCTCAGATGGTAAAGTTCCCATCTTCGAAAAAAGGATTGCCTATAAAAGAATAGCTTTTGCTTTGATTTATGATTTTAAAAAAATATTTAATTCCCGCTGTGCCAATAACGAAGCCCTCCTGGAACTGTCTGATGGTTCTCGGATGTATCCACACGCCAATTCGGAGCAAGCATGCATAAGTCTATCCTCTTTTTCCAGAGTTTCACGTTTAATGTATGAAACTGTGGAATGAAGTGCGCCACGCAAGTAACATTTAAAAGCGTCTCACGCTATCGGTACGGGTGCCGTGTTCACATTATTGGTGAAGAACTCCACCGTGCGATCCGGCAATGGGAACTGAGAAAACCTGAAGGAGTTAAATCTCCAAACTGGCCGGTCTCTTCACATATCCTCATTGACACCAATAATGAAGAGTGGTCTGAGATTCCCCAATTTAAATATTCAGCCGATTCGATATGCTGCATAGCTGTTAATTTTCCTAGAGTATGATCAAACCTAGACAGCGATTTTTGAGCCGGTGTGTAACAGGAATATTCATGGCTGTCTGGGTGGAGCATCCGTCAACCATCCGACCAGCCCAGTGACAATACCCAGTCGGTCTACACTGATCCCTTTCCACCTCACCTGCTATTTCCACATGGAAACCTGTCTATATTATCATCCACACTTAAATTTAAATCGCCCACACACATTACAGACGTGGCGCCATCATTGAGCAAAAGGGGAATAATAGGGCGAAGTATATCCAATGAAGCATGTGGAGGCAGATAGATTGCCCGTAATTTAAGTGGAAAAGAATCCACTAGACTATGGATATAGACATAGCGACTCCTGGATTTATTTTAACCCTTTCAGGACTGGCTGCCTAACCCCCGTTAAGGACCAGGCGATTTTGCATGGGGGGGCACGTTAGCGGGGGTCAGGCAGCCAGATCCCCACTGTGGCTAGCTGGACATGGTGTCCCTCTGGTAGTCAGGTGTCCCCCCTGTAGTCAGCAGCCTTTACTCACCTCCCCCGCTCCAGCGATGAGCAGCTGTGGACCCCTCCGCTCTAGCTGGCATCCCCATTCGTACAGCCGCTCAGTTCCGGGTCGCGGCTTGATGACGTCATCAAGCTGGGACCAGATACTTACGTCAGAGCGAGCAGGCATGCCGGCCAGAGAAGAAAGGAGCAACGATCACTGGGGGAACATCAGGAAGGTGAGTGGATCCTCTTCTTCCCTACCCCCTACCGCCGCAGCTCTAACAGTGATCACTAAGATCCACCAGCGATCATAGTGATCACGTGATCAGGAGCCAATAGCTTCATTGGTGTACCCAGCCCTCGTACATTCCATGACATTAGCCTAAGTTCCCTACCCATTATGAATCAAACATCGTAAGGCACATGGACTACCAGCAGCACGTATTAATAATAGAATAAAAAGGCCCATACAACTACATAACACAGGTTCCTCCCCTCACCTAACCTTCCCCCCAAACCCGGTAAATAATAACACTGAACTGTCAATGCACCAGGCAAGCCAAGATCGGAAAGAAGAAAGTCAACAGTCTGAGGAGCAGAATGTTGTATAAAAAGAAATGGAATGTCAGTTGCACCAAAGTAAAAAAAAACAGTTGTGTAGTAACATGCATAAAACCACAAATAAGAGCAGAGTGTGGATTACTCCACCATCGGGGGTATGCAGCATAACTCTCTTTGCCGCTGTGTATAGTATATACTGTTGTGACACTAACGAAATAAATGATCAATAGAAATTAAATTGCAGCAAGTATATAGCAAGGCACTAATAAAAAGGAACATCAATAAAGTAGGCATACACTGTGAGATATTCTATATAAGCAGATATAAATTGTCCATCTGAATAGGATCAACAGTAGAGTTGGTGAGGATTGCAGGAAATAATACATAGGCAGATTTTAATCAGCCATCTATACAGGTAAAATAAAAACATGGCAGTTAGCTAAAAGAAAAAAGAGAAGGAAGAGGCTGAATATAACAGTGGGTCATATCCAGGATGGCAGACAGCACAGTGAGTGGATATACTTGCCACTAACAAGGAAAAAAAGCTGGCACATCCAAAGTTAATCTTTATTGGTTCCATGTAAAAAATATGGCCAACGTTTCAGATTCACGTAGAGACCCCTTTATCAAGGCAGTGTTTGCTAGGAGGCAAAGATCTGTCTGCTGCTGTGCAAAAGTTCCTGCAAAAGAAGTGGGACTCTGGCTCTTCAAACACTCGCTGACAGCAATGTGTATTGTCTGGGATCAGCTGCTGATGATTGTTTCAGGTGAGCGTTTCTTGTACAGACATGCTGCATGACTCCCATTGAGCGGCTTGTTCTGCCCTAGAGCCTGCTACACACATCCAATTCTGATTGGACAATTTTACCATTTCAATGAATGAGAGCTGACTTACACAATGTATTCTTAATTTTCAAAATCGTTTAACCCTTTGTGAGACACTCACCTCCGGGATCCAGCGAGGCGTCCGTCTCCACCAGCAGACTTCCACATCCTGGGTCTTCCGGGTCACTGCAGCTCTCGCGTGCGCACCGCGTCCCCGGTCTCCAGGTCAACGGGGGTGGGCGCACATTCCCTGCCTCTGCTAAGGGACGGACGCGGCTGGCAATGCGTCTGTCCAGCATTGCTAGGAAACGGGCGCATGTAACAGTGCGCCCGTCCTATGCACTTAGACGCCGACATGTCTGTGTCAGCTGACAGCTCTAGATCAGCTCACACTTAGGTAGGGCTTTCTGATTGGTGATGGTGTGAGTGGCCGGCTACTGATTGGTGTGTGGATGCTATTTAAATCTGAGCATGTCAGACTGTCTTTGCCCGTGATAGCGTTAGCTAGTCTAGCTGCTGGGTGCGTGTATCCTGGTTGGAAAACTATTCTCTATTGGATTACTCGGATTTTGACCTCTGCCTGATTTTGGACCTTCCTTGCTCGCCGCCTGAACTGACCCCAGAAACTCCTGACTACTCTCTTGCCTGCTCCTTCTGTACTGCGAATCTCAGATGCCTGTGTATGACCCCGGACTGTTATTGGAATCTGCTTTTGTTTCTCGTGTTTGGTGTTGGTGATCTAACTATACCCACCCTGCATTCAGCCTCAACATCTTGCGCCCTAAAGGCCTGGGTGTAACCGAAGTCAGGTAGGTGTTGTCTCTCAAGCGGGGACGCGCCACACAAGGCGAAGTCGGCGGAGGTAGATTGGGACATTGAGGCTGATTCATAGGTGGATAGGTCGCCAGACCTTACACCCTTATGCTACGTGGAGGTGGTCAAATTGGCCAATGATGTCATGGAGAACCAGAACCACTAGAATTTTGCAGAGGGATATATGATTTGTATAGTCACCAAAGATGCATTGTGGGGTGACATCCTGCTCACATAAAACTGAACACTTGGGAATATCCTCTGTATTATGGAGGGGAAATTGAGCTTTCCATCATTGTTTCTGCAGAGAAGCATTTTGGTGCTGTTTAGCCAGTAACAAGAATATTAGTTATTATTATTATTTATATCTCCATAACTTATATAAGTAATACCTCTGCTTCCCCAATCCTGTAACCCTCCCCCCCCCCTCCCGAAGCCTATAACGGCCCCTACTGAAAGCCTGACACAGGGTGTGTGTGTGTGTGTGTGGGGGGGGGGGGGGTCTTTAATTAGAGCAGAGTATCCATTGAGAGGGGACCAGTGATCACCTCATAAACAAAAAAGGGGGGGGGGGGGGCTGCGCATGCATGCAACAGACATGCTGCACCTGAATGATTAACCGCTCAGGCATCCACCACCTCTAACAGGTTAAGTGCACACCTTGCATACAAAAAGATGCTGCATTTAAACTATGGAGGATGCTAGCTTCCACAAACATTTTACATGCAAAGTATTGGGTACTGGACCCTTCCACCACGCTGAGGCCATCCCTTCAGAAAGGGACCCTAACCTCTAGTTATAATGACCTGAACACATATATATGATCCTGGAAGCAGCTAGGCATAAATGTGTAACTTACATTTTTGTAGACAGCAGGGAGAGAAGCCAATGCATCCTATGACTAACAGCTCATATATACAGCACCTCTATTAGGCTATATGCAATTTAACAGGAAGGCTAGCTGCTCCCAGTCTGTATTCAAGCTTGCATGTCATTTTCCGGTTCCATTAGAAATTAGGGTCATTAATGTATATGAGCTGTACCTGTTTGAATGCAATGTATGCATTTAGCCCATTAGAGGTGTTGCATATATGAACTATTAGCCACTCAGATGTTACAGGATGTGCTGGCTTCTCTCCTTGCAGTGATCACCTCACACTCATTTATAAAGTGTGACAATAAGTCTGAGACACGTGTGCTTGTAATATTTCTCCAGACTGGAACTGGACCAACCAAAATCAGCTACAGCTGCACCCACTGGCTAATTTCACGCTGTATACTAGCTGGAACTAGATTTTCATCACCATGAGGAGAATAGAAATACATTGGGCGACTCTAGTGATTTGTGCAGCAATCTGTACACACTGCTGGTTATTGCAGCTATGAGGGTGTCACTCCCTCCTGGTCAGAGTCTCTGTTGGGCGGCTCTAGTGATTTGTTCAGCAATCTGTACACACTGCTAGTTATTGCAGCTATGAGGGTGTCACTCCCTCCTGGTCAGAGTCTCTGTTGGGCAGCTATAGTGATTTGTGCAGCGATCTGTACACACTGCTGGTGATTGCAGCTATGAGAGTGTCACTCCCTCCTGGTCAGACTCTCTGTTGGGCAGCTTTAGTGATTTGCGCAGCAATCTGTACACACTGCTGGTTATTGCAGCTACGAGGGTGTCACTCCCTCCTGGTCAGAGTCTCTGTTGGGCAGCTCTAGTGATTTGTGCAGCAATCTGTACACACTGCTGGTTATTCCAGCTATGAGGGTGTCACTCCCCCTGGTCAGAGTCTCTGTTGGGCAGCTCTAGTGATTTGTGCAGCAATCTGTACACACTGCTGGTTATTGCAGCTATGAGGGTGTCACTCTCTCCTGGTCAGAGTCTCTGTTGGGTAGCTCTAGTGATTTGTGCAGCAATCTGTACACACTGCTGGGTATTGCAGCTATGAGGGTGTCACTCCCTCCTGGTCAGAGTCTCTGTTGGGCAGCTCTAGTGATTTGTGCAGTGATCTGTACCCACTGCTGGTTATTGCAGCTATGAGGGTGTCACTCTCTCCTGGTCAGAGTCTCTGTTGGGTAGCTCTAGTGATTTGTGCAGCGATCTGTACACACTGCTGGTTATTGCAGCTATGAGGGTCTCACTCCCTCCTGGTCAGAGTCTCTGTTGGGCAGCTCTAGTGATTTGTGCAGTGATCTGTACACACTGCTGGTTATTGCAGCTATGAGGGTGTCACTCCTCCTGGTCAGAGTCTCTGTTGGGCAGCTCTAGTGATTTGCGCAGCAATCTGTACACACTGCTGGTTATTGCAGCTATGAGGGTGTCACTCCCTCCTGGTCAGAGTCTCTGTTGGGCAGCTTTAGTGATTTGTGCAGCGATCTGTACACACTGCTGGTTATTGCAGCTATGAGGGTGTCACTCCTCCTGGTCAGGGTTTCTGTTGGGCAGCTCTAGTGATTTGTGCAGTGATCTGTACACACTGCTGGTTATTGCAGCTCTGAGGGTGTCACTCCCTCCTGGTCAGAGTCTCTGTTGGGCAGCTCTAGTGATCTGTGCAGCGATCTGTACACACTGCTGGTTATTGCAGCTATGAGGGTGTCACTCCCTCCCGGTCAGAGTCTCTGTTGGGCAGCTCTAGTGATTTGTGCAGCGATCTGTACACACTGCTGGTTATTGCAGCTATGAGGGTGTCACTCCCTCCTGGTCAGAGTCTCTGTTGGGCAGCTTTAGTGATTTGTGCAGCGATCTGTACACACTGCTGGTTATTGCAGCTATGAGGGTGTCACTCCTCCTGGTCAGAGTTTCTGTTGGGCAGCTCTAGTGATTTGTGCAGCGATCTGTACACACTGCTGGTTATTGCAGCTATGAGGGTGTCACTCCCTCCTGGTCAGAGTCTCTGTTGGGCAGCTCTAGTGATCTGTGCAGCGATCTGTACACACTGCTGGTTATTGCAGCTATGAGGGTGTCACTCCCTCCCGGTCAGAGTCTCTGTTGGGCAGCTCTAGTGATTTGTGCAGCGATCTGTACACACTGCTGGTTATTGCAGCTATGAGGGTGTCACTCCCTCCTGGTCAGAGTCTCTGTTGGGCAGCTCTAGCGATTTGTGCAGCAATCTGTACACACTGCTGGTTATTGCAGCTATGAGGGTGTCACTCCCTCCTGGTCAGAGTCTCTGTTGGGCGGCTCTAGTGATTGGTGCAGCAATCTGTACACACTGCTGGTTATTGCAGCTATGAGGGTGTCACTCCCTCCTGATCAGAGTCTCGGTTGGGCAGTTCTAGTGATTTGTGCAGCAATCTGTACACACTGCTGGTTATTGCAGCTATGAGGGCGTCACTCCCTCCTGGTCAGAGTCTCTGTTGGGCAGCTCTAGTGATTTGTGCAGCGATCTGTACACACTGCTGGTTATTGCAGCTATGAGGGTGTCACTGCCTCCTGGTCAGAGTCTCTGTTGGGCAGCTCTAGTGATTTGTGCAGCAATCTGTACACACTGCTGGTTATTACAGCTATGAGGGTGTCACTCTATCCTGGTCAGAGTCTCTGTTGGGCAGTTCTAGTGATTTGTTCAGCAATGTGTACAAACTGCTGGTTATTGCAGCTCTGAGGGTGTCACTCCCTCCTGGTCAGAGTCTCTGTTGGGCAGCTCTAGTGATTTGTGCAGCAATCTGTACACACTGCTGGTTATTGCAGCTATGAGGGTGTCACTCCCTCCTAGTCAGAGTCTCTGTTGGGAAGCGCTAGTGATTTGTGCAGCAATCTGTACACACTGCTGGTTATTGCAGCTATGAGGGTGTCACTCCCTCCTGGTCAGAGTCTCTGTTGGGCAGCTCTAGTGATTTGTGCAGCAATCTGTACACACTGCTGGTTATTACAGCTCTGAGGGTGTCTCTCCCTCCTGGTCAGAGTCTCTGTTGGGCAGCTCTAGTGATTTGTGCAGCGATCTGTACACACTGCTGGTTATTGCAGCTATGATGGTGTCACTCCCTCCTGGTCAGAGTCTCTGTTGGGCAGTTCTAGTGATTTGTGCAGCAATCTGTACACACTGCTGGTTATTGCAGCTATGAGGGTGTCACTCCCTCCTGGTCAGAGTCTCTGTTGGGCAGCTCTAGTGATTTGTGCAGCGATCTGTACACACTGCTGGTTATTGCAGCTATGAGGATGTCACTCCCTCCTGGTCAGAGTCTCTGTTGGGCAGCTCTAGTGATTTGTGCAGCGATCTGCATACACTGCTGGTTATTGCAGCTATGAGGGTGTCACTCCCTCCTGGTCAGAGTCTCTGTTGGAAAGCGCTAGTGATTTGTGCAGCAATCTGTACACACTGCTGGTTATTGCAGCTATTAGGGTGTCACTCCCTCCTGGTCAGAGTCTCTGTTGGGCAGCTCTAGTGATTTGAGCAGCAATCTGTACACACTGCTGGTTATTGCAGCTATGAGGGTGTCACTCCCTCCTGGTCAGAGTCTCTGTTGGGCAGCTCTAGTGATTTGTGCAGCAATCTGTACACACTGCTGGTTATTGCAGCTATGAGGGTGTCACTCCCTCCTGGTCAGAGTCTCTGTTGGGCAGCTCTAGTGATTTGTGCAGCGATCTGTACACACTGCTGGTTATTGCAGCTATGAGGATGTCACTACCTCCTGGTCAGAGTCTCTGTTGGGAAGCTCTAGTGATTTGAGCAGCAATCTGTACACACTGCTGGGTATTGCAGCTAAGAGGGTGTCACTCCCTCCTGGTCAGAGTCTCTGTTGGGCAGCTCTAGTGATTTGTGCAGCGATCTGCACACACTGCTGGTTATTGCTGCTATGAGGGTGTCACTCCCTCCTGGTCAGAGTCTCTGTTGGGAAGCTCTAGTGATTTGTGCAGCAATCTGCACACACTGCTGGTTATTGCAGCTATGAGGGTGTCACTCCCTCCTGGTCAGAGTCTCTGTTGGGCAGCTCTAGTGATTTGTGCAGCAATCTGTACACACTGCTGGTTATTGCAGCTATGAGGGTGTCACTCCCTCCTGGTCAGAGTCTCTGGTGGGCAGCTCTAGTGATTTGTGCAGCAATCTGTACACACTGCTGGTTATTGCAGCTATGAGGGTGTCACTCCTTCCTGGTCAGAGTCTCTGTTGGGAAGCGCTAGTGATTTGTGCAGCAATCTGTACACACTGCTGGTTATTGCATCTATGAGGGTGTCACTACCTCCTGGTCATAGTCTATGTTGGGCAGCTCTAGTGATTTGTGCAGCGATCAGAACACACTGCTGGTTATTGCAGCTATGAGGGTGTCACTCCCTCCTGGTCAGAGTCTCTGTTGGGCATCTGGCCGACACCAACAAAGCCAAACACAAGAAATTCCTCCAGCTGTTCTATAGGATTCTATAACATGAATAAGCTGCTGATGTTTTATACCTCAGTGTTTCTGGGTGTGTGTCTGGATTGTCAGAGAAATGAGGGAATTATTTGCCTGTTTACTGACTGTCCTGACAATATATTATTATAGTCAGGGCCGGGAAAATTCTGCAAGATCAGAGGCAGGATTCAACGGTGCCCCTCCTCCCACCCCCCCCCCCCCCCCCAATAAAGGTATTAGTCACATCTCCCCAGCACAGGTAAATACATTCCCTCATAGGGATAAAGCTTCCCCCAGTGTGGATCCCCCTCCAGGAAAGGTAGCCAAATTCACCCTCAGTATAGATAGATTCACTCCTTAATACAGGTTGCTGATTCCCACCCCTAAAGGTAGCCAGATTCACCCCCAGTATAGTCTGATGCCCCCTCGTCCCTTTGTATAGGAAGCCACTACCTTGCCAAAGGTATAGGTAGCGACAATAATCCCCCAGTATAGGTAACCTGCTGCCCCACCCAGTATAGGAAGCCTGGGATGAGAGCGAGGTAGTGTCACTCTCACCTCTCCAGGTTCCCATAGCATCTCTCCGGCTTTCTCTCCTCAGCATCGCCTAGCATCCGGTCTCCATGGCTGCAGTGGGTACCTCACATCCTGTGACTCGCTGGCATATACAGATGCGTCACCAGATGAGATATTCCGGCTGCTGCCATACAGCTAAATAGCTCTGTGCTAGGAGGGAGAAGAAGCCGATTGGCCAGTGAGGGAACTTGGAGAGTGATAGCGGGAGGGAGTATGGAGAGCAAAGCCCTTACTACTTAGTGCCCAGAAGCTGATGCCTTCTGAGCCTGCACCTCAGACCAGCCCTGATCATAGTAACTGTGTAGACTGTATACTCATAACATTCATATTACCGCTCACATTTGTTTGGTGGTTGATGAACACCCTTGTCAGATCTGTCATTTGACTATTCACTCCCTGCCTGAAATTCATGCAGTATGGGGGCAACTTCTTACTCTTCTACTTCAGTTTAGGAAAGCATGATCGCACTTGGCATAGTGGTTCTAGTAGAGGGACTTTTTATGTACTTTTCACCTCAGTCTCCCCTCCCCCCAAACATCTGTCACATTCTTACAGCCCCTCCCCCAGTTATTGGTGTCATGTGACCTATACTGTGTCTAGCAGGGACATGTTTCTTATTCAGCTTAATATATATTTTCCATCTCTAATGTTTATCACTCACCTGTGCTCATTCCTGTAATAATGTCTTCCTTCTTATATGCTCTTATCATGTCATCCTCCTCCATAGACTGCTGATCACTCCTCACATATGTCTCTTCTTCTTCCTCTTTATAGGTCCTTATCATGTCACCCTCCTCTATAGACTGCTGATCACTCCTCACGTATGTCTCTTCTTCCTCTTTATTTGTCACCATCGTGTCACCGTCCTCCATAGACTGATGATCACTCCTCACATATGTCTCTTCTTCTTCCTCTTTACTTGCCCTCATCATGTCACCCTCCTCCATAGACTGCTGATCACTCCTCACATATGTCTCTTCTTCCTCTTTATTTGTCACCATCATGTCACCCCCCTCCATAGACTGCTGATCACTCCTCACATACGTCTCTTCTTCTTCCTCTTTATTTGTCACCATCGTGTCGCCCTCCTCCATAGACTGCTGATCACTCCTCACATACGTCTCTTCTTCTTCCTCTTTAATTGTCCTCATCATGTCACCCCCCTCCATGGACTGCTGATCACTCCTCACGTATGTCTCTTCTTTTTCCTCTTTTATTGTCCCCATCAGGTCTCCCTCCTCCATAGACTGCTGATCACTCCTCACATACGTCTCTTCTTCTTCCTCTTTAATTGTCCTCATCATGTCACCCTCCTCCATAGACTGCTGATCACTCCTCACGTATGTCTCTTCTTTTTCCTCTTTTATTGTCCCCATCAGGTCTCCCTCCTCCATAGACTGCTGATCACTCCTCACATATGTCTCTTCATTTACCTCTTTTATTGTCCCCATCATGTCACCCTCCTCCATAGGCTGCTGATCACTCCTCACATGCGTCTCTACTTCTCTCCATTTAATCACAGTGTTTACCTGTTTTCCACCCTAAGTGCACAAAATAAAAGATACTTTAAAATGGTAACACAGTTAAGAACATATGCAAAGGAAAATATGAAACAAAGTTTGGGGTCTCTAAGAACCCTCATCATGGCATCCTTCTAAAGGACCTTGTGTCCTTCTATATGCTGCCACTCCACCAGAGAAAAAGACTGTGATATCCTGACACCTTACAGGAACCTGACACACATGACACAGTCACCACCCAGACACACCCCTTGATGTTACTGGTTAATGTCCCATAATTCCCAGCACCGCTCACATCTCCTGTCAGCAGCTCCATCATCTTCCTGGTGACATCTAGAATCTTCTGATTGTTGTGTCTCTCAGATATCAGGGAGTGAGGAGGGGGCACAGTGATGGTCACATGATCACCAGACTTCACTGGAGGTAAACTCTGTATGGAAAGAGCAACAATAATGCCACATGACTTCCCAGAATCCTCCTCACCTCTCCAGTCATCTGTGTGTTTTATTAACCACTTGATGACCCAGCCTTTACCCCCCTTAAGGACCAGCACTGTTTTTTGTGATCTGTGCTGGGTGTGCTCTGCAGCCCCCAGCACAGATCACCTGGCACGCAGAGCGATCAGATCGCCCCCCTTTTTTCCCCCCTATGGGGATGATGTGCAGGGGGGGTCTGATCGCTCCTCCTGGCTGGCATGTTGCTGGCAGCGCCGTACAATGTAAACAAAGGAGACATATGTCTCCTACGTTTACATTTAGTCTGCGAGCCGCAATCAGCGGCTCGCAGGCTATTCACGGAGACCCGCTCCGTGATCTAACAGGAAACGGCCGCTCGCGCGAGCGGCCTTTCCTGATTAATTAGGGAGGCACCTGGCGACACAGATGTGCGTCGCTGGTCCTCCAGCTACCACTTTGCCGCCGCACGGTATGAGTGTGCGGTCGGCAAGTGGTTAACAGAGATAACTGTTATGTCATGTGAGCTACCAGAATCCTCTTCACCTCTCCAGTCAGCAAATAGATGATCTCTAGGGTGAGGTTGAATATTTTCTCAGTCATGTGACTCTGGTCTTTGTCCATCCTCAGTGGTCCTGTACAGGATATTGCTGTCTTTTGATAGATAATAAAGTGACTTGTAACTTGTGGGTGGTAGGGCCATGCAGAGTATTACAGGAAAGAATAAAATATTGATTTCTAGCTACCTGTGCACTATACTCACAGCATGCTGCAGTCCACAAGCCATCACTAATGGAGGGGTGTGGAAATTTAGGGGCAGAGTGCTAGTTATTAAACAGCAAAGTGGAGGCACACTAACTATTAAACTATATAGGTTAGATGTAAGTTTGAAAATAGTAGTAATAGGAATGACTAATTTACCCAGTTGCTCTCCCATACCCCATGTCTGTACTAATCCTCCACTGCTCCCCCATACCCATGTCTGTACTAATCCCCCCACTGCTCCACCATACCTATGTCTGTACTAACCCCCCCCCCTGCTCCCCCATACCCATGTCTGTACTAATCTCCCTACTGCTCCCCATACCCATGTCTGTACTAATCCCCCCACTGCTCCCCCATACCCATGTCTGTACTAATCCCCCCACTGCTCCCCCATACCCATGTCTGTACTAATCCCCCCACTGCTCCCCCATACCCATGTCTTTACTAAACCCCCCACTGCTCTCCCATACCCATGTCTGTACTAATCTCCCCACTGCTCACCCATACCCATGTCTGTACTAATCCCCCCACTGCTCCCCCATACCCATGTCTGTACTAATCCCTCCACTGCTCCCCCATACCCATGTCTGTACTAATCCCTCCACTGCTCCCCCATACCCATGTCTGTACTAATCCCCCCACTGCTCCCCCATACCCATGTCTGTACTAATCCCCCCACTGCTCCCCCATACCCATATCTGTACTAATCCTCCCACTGCTCCCCCATACCCATGTCTGTACTAATCCCCCACTGCTCCCCCATACCCATGTCTGTACTAATCCCCCCACTGCTCCCCCATACCCATGTCTATACTAATCCCCCACTGCTCCCCCATACCCATGTCTGTACTAATCCCCCCACTGCTCCCCCATACCCATGTCTGTACTAATCCCCCCACTGCTCCCCCCTACCCATATCTGTACTAATCTCCCCACTGCTCCCTCATACCCATGTCTGTACAAATCCTCCCACTGCTCCCCATACCCATGTCTGTACTAATCCCCCACTGCTCCCCATACCCATGTCTGTACTAATCTCCCCACTGCTCCCCCATACCCATGTCTGTACTAATCTCCCCACTGCTCCCCCATACCCATGTCTGTACTAATCTCCCCCCTGCTCCCCCATACCCATGTCTGTACTAATCCTCCCACTGCTCCCCCATACCCATGTCTGTACTAAACCCCCCACTGCTCTCCCATACCCATGTCTGTACTAATCTCCCCACTGCTCCCCCATACCCATGTCTGTACTAATCTCCCCACTGCTCCCCCATACCCATGTCTGTACTAATCTCCCCACTGCTCCCCCATACCCATGTCTGTACTAATCTCCCCACTGCTCCCCCATACCCATGTCTGTACTAATCTCCCCACTGCTCCCCCATACCCATGTCTGTACTAATCCCCCCCTGCTCCCCCATACCCATGTCTGTACTAATCTCCCCACTGCTCCCCCATACCCATGTCTGTACTAATCCCCCCTGCTCCCCCATACCCATGTCTGTACTAATCTCCCCACTGCTCCCCCATACCCATGTCTGTACTAATCTCCCAACTGCTCCCCCATACCCATGTCTGTACTAACCCCCCCCCCTGCTCCCCCATACCCATGTCTGTACTAATCTCCCTACTGCTCCCAATACCCATGTCTGTACTAATCCCCCCACTGCTCCCCCATACCCATGTCTGTACTAATCCCCCCACTGCTCCCCCATACCCATGTCTGTACTAATCCCCCCACTGCTCCCCCATACCCATGTCTTTACTAAACCCCCCACTGCTCTCCCATACCCATGTCTGTACTAATCTCCCCACTGCTCACCCATACCCATGTCTGTACTAATCCCCCCACTGCTCCCCCATACCCATGTCTGTACTAATCCCTCCACTGCTCCCCCATACCCATGTCTGTACTAATCCCTCCACTGCTCCCCCATACCCATGTCTGTACTAATCCCCCCACTGCTCCCCCATACCCATGTCTGTACTAATCCCCCCACTGCTACCCCATACCCATGTCTATACTAATCCCTCCACTGCTCCCCCATACCCATGTCTGTACTAATCCCTCCACTGCTCCCCCATACCCATGTCTGTACTAATCCCCCCACTGCTCCCCCATACCCATGTCTGTACTAATCCCCCCACTGCTCCCCCATACCCATGTCTGTACTAATCTCCCCACTGCTCCCCCATACCCATGTCTGTACTAATCCCCCCACTGCTCCCCCATACCCATGTCTGTACTAATCTCCCCACTGCTCCCCATACCTATGTCTGTACTAATCCCCCCACTGCTCGCCCATACCCATGTCTGTACTAATCCCCCCACTGCTCGCCCATACCCATGTCTGTACTAATCCCCCCACTGCTCCCCCATACCCATGTCTGTACTAATCTCCCCACTGCTCCCCCATACCCATGTCTGTACTAAAACCCACACTGTTATCCCATACCCATGCCTGTACTAATCCCCCACTGCTCCCCCATACCCATGTCTGTACTAATCTCCCCACTGCTCCCCCATACCCATGTCTGTACTAATCTACCCACTGCTCCCCCATACCCATGTCTGTACTAATTTCCCCACTGCAATCTATACTACTGTGCAAACCCTAATAAGCATATATTTGCTATTATGCAATATAATAAGAATCACAAAATTACCTCCTCCAACAATATGTTCTCTTCACTTCTTGTAACTACATCACTTCCTCTCTTTGGTTTTCTTTCTTCCTATCCATGCGTTCCACTTGGGAGAGGAAAGTTCGCCATCTTGTGGTGAATAGATTAACTGCAACCTCTGTTTGTAGAATCACCACTGTACTCAGCTATCTACTTTATGGGCGGTCTAGCGGCGCTCCAAGCGCCGAGTGTGACCTAGCCCTATTACAGTAGAGTCTCATTTATCCTACATAGTGTTGGGCGAACAGTGTTCGCCACTGTTCGGGTTCTGCAGAACATCACCCTGTTCGGGTGATGTTCGAGTTCGGCCGAACACCTGATGGTGTTCGGCCAAACCGTTCGGCCACATGGCCGAACTAAGAGCGCATGGCCGAACGTTCCCCGAACGTTCGGCTAGCGCTGTGATTGGCCGAACGGGTCACGTGGTTCGGACCCGAACGCGCTCTGATTGGCCGAACTGTCACGTGGTTCGGGTAAATAAATACCCGAACCACGTCATATCTCCGCCATTTGTCTGTGGGTTTAGCTTTGGGTAGGCAGGCAGGGTAGTTCGCGCTCCAGCCACGCTAGCCAGGGTCCCCCCTGTCATTGTGTCGCTGCTGGGAACAGTAGTACACCGCTTGCTCAGCCACACTATATAGCATTCTGTTTACTGCCACTCTGTGTACCTCGCTCAGCCACATTATATAGCATTCTGTTCACTGTTCTGTGTCTGCTGGGAATAGTGGTACACCGCTCGCTCAGCCACACTATATAGCATTCTGTTTACTGTTCTGTGTCTGCTGGGAATAGTGGTACACCGCTCGCTCAGCCACACTATATAGCATTCTGTTCACTGTTCTGTGTCTGCTGGGAATAGTGGTACACCGCTCGCTCAGCCACACTATATAGCATTCTGTTTACTGTTCTGTGTCTGCTGGGAATAGTGGTACACCGCTCGCTCAGCCACACTATATAGCATTCTGTTTACTGTTCTGTGTCTGCTGGGAATAGTGGTACACCGTTCGCTCAGCCACACTATATAGCATTCTGTTCACTGTTCTGTGTCTGCTGGGAATAGTGGTACACCGCTCGCTCAGCCACACTATATAGCATTCTGTTTACTGTTCTGTGTCTGCTGGGAATAGTGGTACACCGCTCGCTCAGCCACACTATATAGCATTCTGTTTACTGTTCTGTGTCTGCTGGGAATAGTAGTACACCGCTCGCTCAGCCACACTATATAGCATTCTGTTTACTGCCACTCTGTGTACCTCGCTCAGCCACATTATATAGCATTCTGTTCACTGTTCTGTGTCTGCTGGGAATAGTGGTACACCGCTCGCTCAGCCACACTATATAGCATTCTGTTTACTGTTCTGTGTCTGCTGGGAATAGTAGTACACCGCTCGCTCAGCCACACTATATAGCATTCTGTTTACTGCCACTCTGTGTACCTCGCTCAGCCACATTATATAGCATTCTGTTCACTGTTCTGTGTCTGCTGGGAATAGTGGTACACCGCTCGCTCAGCCACACTATATAGCATTCTGTTTACTGTTCTGTGTCTGCTGGGAATAGTGGTACACCGCTCGCTCAGCCACACTATATAGCATTCTGTTTACTGTTCTGTGTCTGCTGGGAATAGTAGTACACCACTCGCTCAGCCACACTATATAGCATTCTGTTTACTGCCACTCTGTGTACCTCGCTCAGCCACATTATATAGCATTCTGTTCACTGTTCTGTGTCTGCTGGGAATAGTGGTACACCGCTCGCTCAGCCACACTATATAGCATTCTGTTTACTGTTCTGTGTCTGCTGGGAATAGTGGTACACCGCTCGCTCAGCCACACTATATAGCATTCTGTTCACTGTTCTGTGTCTGCTGGGAATAGTGGTACACCGCTCGCTCAGGCACACTATATAGCATTCTGTTTACTGTTCTGTGTCTGCTGGGAATAGTGGTACACCGCTCGCTCAGCCACACTATATAGCATTCTGTTTACTGTTCTGTGTCTGCTGGGAATAGTGGTACACCGCTCGCTCAGCCACACTATATAGCATTCTGTTTACTGTTCTGTGTCTGCTGGGAATAGTAGTACACCGCTCGCTCAGCCACACTATATAGCATTCTGTTTACTGCCACTCTGTGTACCTCGCTCAGCCACATTATATAGCATTCTGTTCACTGTTCTGTGTCTGCTGGGAATAGTGGTACACCGCTCGCTCAGCCACACTATATAGCATTCTGTTTACTGTTCTGTGTCTGCTGGGAATAGTGGTACACCGCTCGCTCAGCCACACTATATAGCATTCTGTTTACTGTTCTGTGTCTGCTGGGAATAGTAGTACACCGCTCGCTCAGCCACACTATATAGCATTCTGTTTACTGCCACTCTGTGTACCTCGCTCAGCCACATTATATAGCATTCTGTTCACTGTTCTGTGTCTGCTGGGAATAGTGGTACACCGCTCGCTCAGCCACACTATATAGCATTCTGTTCACTGTTCTGTGTCTGCTGGGAATAGTGGTACACCGCTCGCTCAGCCACACTATATAGCATTCTGTTTACTGTTCTGTTTCTGCTGGGAATAGTGGTACACCGCTCGCTCAGCCATACTATATAGCATTCTGTTTACTGTTCTGTGTCTGCTGGGAATAGTGGTACACCGCTCGCTCAGCCACACTATATAGCATTCTGTTTACTGTTCTGTGTCTGCTGGGAATAGTAGTACACCGCTCACCCGCCACTGTATAGCATTGTGCTCTGTGTCGCTGCTGGGAATAGTGGTACACCGCTCACCCGTCACTGTATAGCATTGTGCTCTGTGTCGCTGCTGGGAATAGTGGTACTGTATAGCATTTCTGTACTGCCACTGTACTGCTGCCAGTCAGCGTGTACTGTAAGGATAAGTGAAATGAGGAAGAAATCCGGTGAAAGAGGGAGGGGCAAGGGAAGAGTTGTTTCCCCTGACGGTTCACGTACAGGCCACAGGGGAGCACCCAAGAAAACCCACTCAATACCGCCCATGTTGTCCAGGACAACAACCCTCACAAATCCAAAAGAACAGGACCAGATAATTACTTGGATGACCTCTCAAGCGTCCAGCAGTGGGTTAAGCAGCACCAGCACATCACGCACGAGGTCCGAGTCCTCAGCCAGTTACAAGGAGCCAGTGGGCACAAAGCTGACACAACCGGCAGCGACACCACGCACACAACTGCCAGATAACCAGTCCGATGAATTACCTCAGGACACAATGGGGTATTCGCAGGAGCTATTCCCAGCCCAACAAACTTCCTCCTTTCAAAGGTCAATGGAGGAACAGCCAGAAATGTTGTGCCTTGATTCACAACCGTTAACTGTGGGAAATGCACCGCGCACTGAAATACAAGGCGAGTCCGAGGAGGACTCGGAAACCCAAATCCCAGAGCAATTTGGGCAGGAGGGGTTGCAATTGCAGGAGGTCGGCCGACAAGATCTGGAAGACGACGTTGGAGTGTGCTGCGCAGAGGTTGTTGTGGGGAGCTCTACTCCACGGCGGCGGCCCACAATGACATATGACGAGTTTCAGGAGATGGAAGAGGAGGGTATGGACAATGTGGACAGAGACCCAGATTTTGTTTGTGAACGAGAACATCGCCGTCGTAGCAGCAGCACAGATGAGTCTGTTGAAGAACCCACTGCTGCACGAGTTCGCCTTGTGCCACAAGGTAGGCGGCGCGCTATTTCAGGCACCACAAGCGTGGAAGTTCAAGTGAGAGGCAAAAGAGGAGCAAACAGAAATCGCCAGCAAGGAGGCAGGTGCTCCAAAGTCTGGGCTTTCTTTGAAGACTGCACTGAGGATGTTACCATGGCGATTTGCAAGGTGTGCAAGACCCGCCTGAGCAGGGGGAAAAGTATTAACAACCTCTCCACCACCAGCATGAGCCGTCACATGCTATCCAAACATCCCACTCTGTGGGCAAACGCGTCAGGACAGGGTACCACCAGCAACACTGCCTCCCTTGGGTTCACCAGACTCACCACCAGACCCGCCTCAGCAGCAGCAGTAGCCCAGCCATTGCGTGGTTCACAACATTCACAAACATCAGACGACGCTGACACTGTCACTTTCCGGAGTAGTGCTCTTGAGGTCTCCCAGTGTTCATCAAACACAACAACCAACAGCCCTTCCGTGTGCAGCGCTACGGTTCAGTTGTCTGTGTCGGAGATGTTTGAGCGCAAGAGGAAATTGCCAGCAAATGACCCCCGGGCCGTGGCAGTAACAGCCAGCATAGCCAAGCTTCTGGCCTGCGAAATGCTGCCATATCGAGTGGTGGAGACAAACAGCTTCAAGGGCATGATGTCAGTGGCCATCCCACGTTACGTGGTTCCCAGCCGCTACCACTTTGCGCGCTCTGCAGTGCCTGAGTTGCATGAGCACGTGGTCAGCAAAATAACCCGAAGCTTGAAGAATGCCGTTGCCTGCAAGGTTCACCTCACCACTGACACCTGGACGAGTGCGTTCGGCCAGGGTCGATACATCTCCCTTACCGCGCACTGGGTGAACCTTGTGGAGCCTGGCAGCGATTCCTCACCTGCTACGGCGCGGGTGTTGCCCACGCCGCAAACAGCTGCACCGCCGTCCCTCCCACTGGATAACAACAGCAGCACCTGCCTCTCTGACTCCTTCTCCTCCAACGCATCTCAAAGCTGTACCTCATCCGGAAACGCTAACCCAGCAGCAGTAGGATCGTGGAAGCAGTGCAGCACAGCTGTTGGCATGCGTCAGCAAGCGTTGCTGAAGCTAATCTGCCTTGGGGATAAGCAGCACACAGGGGAGGAAATTTGGAGGGGAATAAAGGAACAGACGGATTTGTGGCTGGCACCGCTGGACCTGAAACCGGGCATGGTTGTGTGTGATAATGGGAGTAATCTCATTCGCGCTTTAAGGTTGGCTAAGCTGACACACATCCCTTGCCTGGCGCACGTGATGAACCTAGTAGTTCAGCGGTTCCTGAGGACATACCCAGGCGTGGCCGATCTTCTGTTGAAGGTGCGTCGAGTGGCCAAACATTGTAGAAATTCCAGTACTGCTTCGGGGGCACTCGCCAAGATGCAGGAGCGCTTCAATCTCCCCCACCATCGCTTGCTGTGTGATGTCCCTACGCGCTGGAATTCTACGCTGCACATGCTAGCCCGCTTTTGCGAGCAGAAGAGTGCAGTGGTCCAGTACATGACGGCGCAGTACCGAGGCGCATCCGGCCAGCTGCCAAGCTTCTGTGGATCCGATTGGGCCAACATGTTGGACCTCTGCCAAGTCCTCCAAAATTTTGAGCAATCCACGTTGCTTGTGAGCAGTGACAACTCTTCAGTCAGCATTACCATACCACTGCTGTGTTTACTGAAGAGGTCGATGTTAAAAATCAAGGAAACAGCTGTCATGATGCAACTGGGGGAATCTGAAGGAGAAAACGATCAGCGTGATGGTACCAACATCAGGCCATCCGCCTCAGGGAACGCTGGCCCCAGCAGCTATGACGAAGAAGAGGAGGAGGAACAGCTGGAGTTGGAGCAGGAATTTCATGCCACCACTGACGAGGGCCAGAGCGGTGCACGTTGGACTTCCACAATTCAACGCGAATGGTCAGCAGAAGCAGACCAGGAGGAAGGTGACGACTATGATGCATCACAACAACTATCACAACGCTCACAAGAGGATGATGAGGATTCTGGTAGGACTCTGGCACACATGGCTCAATTCATGCTAGACTGCATTGAACGTGACCCACGCATTGTGCGCATTCTGGACAACACCAATTACTGGGTTTATACCCTTCTGGATCCACGGTACAAACACAATGTTCCAAAACTGCTTGAAGAAAGAGTCAGACAGGTCAAAATGGAAGAATACCAGCAGGCCCTTGTGGAGACTTTAGAGAGGAGATTGACATCCTCCCCCTCCTCTAGCCAGTTGTACGCAGACAGACTGACTTCCGCAAACCCAGGACGACCAGGAGGGCAGCAAACAACGCAAGCCGCAGCTAGTACCCAAAAGGGAACGGTATCGGCAGTGTCCTTGGAGTGGGAACATTTTCTGACACCCATGCAGCAGCAGCCCACTGAA
Organism: Hyperolius riggenbachi; assembly: GCF_040937935.1. NCBI lineage: Eukaryota > Metazoa > Chordata > Amphibia > Anura > Hyperoliidae > Hyperolius > Hyperolius riggenbachi. Next base: position 258,188,380 of record NC_090655.1, read on the forward strand.
CAGCAAGCGTGCAGATCCACCTCCAACACCGATCGCCTGGAGAAGATGGTCAAGGACTACATGTCAGATGACGTAGCTGTGTCGAACAATCCATCTGCACCCTTCAACTATTGGGTATCGAAGCTAGACACCTGGCACGAACTGGCAATGTACGCAATAGAGGTGCTGGCTTGCCCGGCAGCCAGCGTTATGTCGGAACGCTGTTTCAGTGCTGCCGGAGGCATCATCACAGATCGGCGTATCCGCCTCTCTACAGAAAATGCAGACCGTCTGACTCAAATTAAAATGAATCAATCCTGGATTGGAAATGACTACGCAACACTCCAGGACCCCAACCAAGTAACATGACCAATGAACATCTGGGATGGTGTAGCGTTTCCGGTCCCTGTTTATTGAACCTCTCATCTGTATTACATTTATGACTGCATGGCGGCAAAAAGCATTGCTGCTTTATCCGCACACTTTTTGTCCTCATGCAAGGCCTGGGTTGTTGTGTCTCAAAAACCGTGGCCTTCTCCTCCTGCGCCTGCTCCTGTTCCATCACGTCTGCTGCTGCTGGGTTAGCGTTGCCGCGTGGTCCCTGTTTATTGAACCACTTATCTTTATTACATTTATGACTGCATGGCGGTACAAAGCATGCTATCCGCACGCTTCTTGCCCTCATGCAAGGCCTGGGTTGTTGTGTCTCACAAAGCGTGGCCTTCTCCTCCTGCGCCTCCTCCTGCTCCATCACGTCTGCTGCTGCTGGGTTAGCGTTGCCGCGTGGTCCCTGTTTATTGAACCACTTATCTTTATTACATTTATGACTGCATGGCGGTACAAAGCATGCTATCCGCACGCTTCTTGCCCTCATGCAAGGCCTGGGTTGTTGTGTCTCACAAAGCGTGGCCTTCTCCTCCTGCGCCTCCTCCTGTTCCATCACGTCTGCTGCTGCTGGGTTAGCGTTGCCGCGTGGTCCCTGTTTATTGAACCACTTATCTTTATTACATTTATGACTGCATGGCGGTAAAAAGCATGCTATCCGCACGCTTTTTGTCCTCATGCAAGGCCTGGGTTGTTGTGTCTCACAAAGCGTGGCCTTCTCCTCCTGCGCCTCCTCCTGTTCCATCACGTCTGCTGCTGCTGGGTTAGCGTTGCCGCGTGGTCCCTGTTTATTGAACCACTTATCTTTATTACATTTATGACTGCATGGCGGTAAAAAGCATGCTATCCGCACGCTTTTTGTCCTCATGCAAGGCCTGGGTTGTTGTGTCTCACAAAGCGTGGCCTTCTCCTCCTGCGCCTCCTCCTGTTCCATCACGTCTGCTGCTGCTGGGTTAGCGTTGCCGCGTGGTCCCTGTTTATTGAACCACTTATCTTTATTACATTTATGACTGCATGGCGGTACAAAGCATGCTATCCGCACGCTTCTTGCCCTCATGCAAGGCCTGGGTTGTTGTGTCTCACAAAGCGTGGCCTTCTCCTCCTGCGCCTCCTCCTGTTCCATCACGTCTGCTGCTGCTGCTGCTGCTGCTGGGTTAGCGTTGCCGGTCCCTGTTTATGGAACCTCTTATCTTTATTACATTTATGACTGCATGGCGGTACAAAGCATGCTATCCGCACGCTTCTTGCCCTCATGCAGGGCCGGGGTTGTTGTATCTCACAAAGCGTGGCCTTCTCCTCCTGCGCCTCCTCCTGTTCCATCACGTGTGCTGCTGCTGGGTTAGCGTTACCGGTCCCTTTTCCTGGAACCTCTTATATGTATTACATTTATGACTGCATGCCGGCAAAAAACATGTTACCTGTGCAAAGAAAACAGACATTTCCCGCATTTAAAAGACAGTTTTCCCTTTGAAACTTTAAAATCGATTTTCTCAAAAACTATAAGCTCTTTTTGCTAATTTTTTTTTCCTCTTGTACCCACTCCCAAGGTGCACATACCCTGTAAATTTGGGGTATGTAGCATGTAAGGAGGCTTTACAAACCACAAAAGTTCGGGTCCCCATTGACTTCCATTATGTTCGGAGTTCGGGTCGAACACCCGAACATCGCGGCCATGTTCGGCCTGTTCGGCCCGAACCCGAACATCTAGATGTTCGCCCAACATAACAGGCACTAAATAGAACATTAAACTCCCCCACGGATGAAGGCAGAGTGGGTGAAAATTACTTATAAATCATCCAGGCTCGGGTCTTCTTCACTCCTTAACTCCAACGCGTCATGTCTCCCGATGCAGTTCAAATGAAATGCCGAGCAGCCATATGAAGATGCCGCAAAGCTGCAGGTAATTGAAAGAGAGGAGAAGACCGGGTGCACCGGCTACCGGAAGATTTATACATCACTTCCACTGCACAGTACTCTACAAATAAATATAGGAACATCCCCATTCTCCCCCGGCCAGACATGCTAGTTAGCTGAGACCAGACTAGATGCCTGAGGTCTGGTTAACTGGGCCTTAACTGTATTACTATTACGAATGGCTCTGCCTAGGAAAACTCACAGAGAAGCATGTGATCAATTGGATCAGGTGATAGCTTTTGTAAGGTTCTCATTTACTGTGATGACTTTCTGGATTAACACACGATGCTGACCAGCAAATCAGAGCGTTACAGATTTATCAGCTGATAAAACTGAACACATGCTTTTTCATGAGTTCTCCTGGGCAAGGTCCTCCCTAATTATTATTCTTAGTCGCTGAACACAATTCCCATCTACAAATCCATAGTTAATTTGGTTGAAAAAAAGACATTTGTCCATCAAGTTCAACCAGAAAAAGAAATTAATAAATAAATCACCATCCTGAACCTGCATATATCCCAGTGAGGCCCAGTGCACACCAAAAACCTCTAGCAGATCTGCAAAACGCTAGAGGTTTTTGAAGCCGATTTTCAGAGCGATTCTAGGCATGTTTAGAGAGGTTTTCTAACCATGCCTAGCATTTTTTGGAGCGTTTTTGTGTAGCAGATTTCAAATATTGTTACAGTAAAGCTGTTACTGAACAACCACTGTAACAAAAATGCTCCAGAACCGCTCTGATCTAGCATTTTTCAGAGCGGCTTTCCACTTTCCTGTACTTTAACATTGAGGCAGAAACGCCTCAGAAATCTAAAAAATGCTGCAGCCCCTAAGTTTGCGTTTGTGGAAAAAACGAGCCGCCGTGGTGTGCACCATCCCATTCACTCTCATTAGCCAAGCGGTTTTCCCCCTGTAAGCGTTTTAAACAAAACGCTCCAGAAGCGCTCTGGTGTGCACCAGCCCTTAATCCAGGGGGGAGGGGGGAAAGCAAAAAAGGACTGGGCCAACTAGCCTTAAAAGGGAAAAATTCCTTCCCGACTCCAGAAGGCAATCAAGAATACCTGGATCAACTCTTCTGGGAATTAGCTAAAAATTATAGCAGTGGATGCCCTTCAATGGAAGGAAAGCATCCAAGCCCTCTTTAAATGCAATGGTAAGATGAGGTAAGATGTTCCAGATTTTAACCACTCTCACTGTGAAGGATCCCTTTCTGAATAGATGGCAAAAACTTTTTTCCTCCACACACAAATCATGTCCCGTTGTCTATCGTACAACCCTAGGGACAAAAAGCTCATCTGCCAAGCTTTTGTATTGCCCTGTGATGTATTCATACATGTTAATCAGGTCACCTCTCAGTCGCCTTTTTTCCAAGCTAAATAAGCCCAGTTTGTCCAACCTTTCTTGGTAAGCAAGATCTTCCATCCCGCTGATTAATATAACCTGCTGGGCGGTCTGGACGAGCTCAGCTCGTCCAGTACCGCCGGAGCCTGCCGCTCAGGCCCTGCTGGGCCGATTTGGCTCAAATAAAAAGCAGCACACGCAGCCGGCACTTTGCCAGCCGCGTGTGCTGCCTGATCGCCGCCGCTCTGCGGCGATCCGCCGCGAGCAGCGGCGAAAGAGGGCCCCCCTAGCCGCCTGAGCCCAGCGTAGCCGGAACAAAAAGTTCCGGCCAGCGCTAAGGGCTGGATCGGAGGCGGCTGACGTCAGGACGTCGGCTGACGTCGATGACGTCACTCCGCTCGTCGCTATGGCGACGATGTAAGCAAAACAAGGAAGGCCGCTCATTGCGGCCTTCCTTGTTTATTCTGGGCGCCGGAGGCGATCGGAAGATCGCCTCCGGAGCGCCCTCTAGTGGGCTTTCATGCAGCCAACTTTCAGTTGGCTGCATGAAATAGTTTTTTTTTTATTAAAAAAAAACCCTCCCGCAGCCTGCCTGGCGATCTTAATAGAACGCCAGGCAGGTTAATTGCTTGTCTTTATACCCGTTCTAGAAAGTCAATGTCCTTTCTATAGTGTGGTGCCCAAAACTGTATTCCATACTCCAGATGTGGCCTCACAAGTGATTTATACAGAGGGAGTAGTATGCTATCATCTCAAGGTATTATTTAGCTACCGCTGCTTGGCAATGTATACGATTACCTAACTTGTTATCAACCAGTAGTCCTTCTCCAAGTCTGATGTTTCCAGCTGTATGTCATTTATTTTATAGGATGATCTATCATTGGTACATCCCAGGTGCATGACTTTACATTTATCAACATTAAATTTGCCATGTGCCTGCCCATATGGCTTTTTTGTCGTCCTGTTGTAATACGTCACTATCAGTCTAAGTGTTGATAATTCTGCATAATTTTTTATCACCTGCAAAGATGGCTACATTACTCTGTATTCTGTTTAGGAGACCATTAAAGAGGCACTACAGCGAAAAACTGTAACATTTCAAATATGTACAAACATATACAAATAAGAAGTGCTTATCTATTTGATTACTGTTATCTAATTCATTTCACATTTTTCTGTTGGCAGTCTGCTGAATGAGGGGAGGGGGAAATTCCCCCACAGTGCATCATTAACTCTATGTGCAGAGATCTCAGTCAGAGACAGGCAGAGCTTTCTCTCACAGAGAGCAGAGGAAAATGTATCTTACGTGCAACATAAATATCTGTAATACTGTAGTGTGTGAAACCTGATACCGGGTTTCATATAATCTGCATATTACACTGTTCTTAGCATGTCAGACTGCAGAGATTCATACCTTTGCAAATGAGACACTCCAAACGTAGCTAAAATCTACACACAATGAATTAAAGCTTTTGCCTCTGTTATTTAACATGAATAGTAGGAAAATGTTTACACAGCTACTTAGACATTATTTGTATGTTGTCATTTTAGAACACTTGGGCATTGATAGTATTCCTTTAAAAAATTGTGAAGCTGTACAAATAAAGCAGGCAGAGAGTAGTCAAAATCCAGGCAGAGGTTGGTGCAGGTGGTAGGCTGAGAGTAGTAAAAATCCAGGCAAAAATTGTTAACAGTAAGGCAGAAGCACTTAGCTCAGAAGCAGTTGGGGACCAAATGGCTATATTGTTAACATCCTGTGCTTTCAAATGAGCTTATCTGCCATGGCAGTCAGGTGACACAGGGGAGAGATCAAATTACAACTTGTGATTAGAGAGAAACGAGGAGGAATTAGACAAGCTAAATTCTCTATATACATGCAGGCTGCATATGTTCACCTTCCATCCTGTGCAGCACATCAGGGTCCAGATGGGGGACCAGACAGGCTAAACTATATATATATATATACATACATATATATACATACACACACAAACAAACATATACGTGTGTGTGTGTGTGTGTGTGTGTGTGTGTGTGTGTGTGTGTGTGTGTGTGTGTGTGTGTGTGTGTGTGTGTGTGTGTGTGTGTGTGTGTGTGTGTGTGTATGTATGTATACACACACACACACACACACACACAATCTCCTAAACTCCAATCTGAATGTCAGAATGGGAAAGAAAGGTGATTTAAGCAATTTTGAGTGTGGCATGGTTGTTGGTGCCAGATGGGCCGGTCTGAGTATTTCACAATCTGCTCAGTTACTGGGATTTTCACACACAACCATTTCTGGGGTTTACAAAGAATGGTGTGAAAAGGGAAAAACATCCAGTATGTGGCAGTCCTGTGGGCGAATATGCCTTGTTGATGCTAGAGGTCAGAGGAGAATGGGCCGACTGATAGAAGAGCAACGTTGACTGAAATAATAACCACTCGTTACAACCGAGGTATGCAGCAAAGCATTTGTGAAGCCACAACACACACAACCTTGAGGCGGATGGGCTACAACAGCAGAAGACCCCACCGGGTACCACTCATCTCCACTACAAATAGGAAAAAGAGGCTACAATTTGCACGAGCTCACCAAAATTGGACAGTTGAAGACTGGAATAATGTTGCCTGGTCTGATGAGTCTCGATAGAGTCAGAATTTGGTGTAAACAGAATGAAAACATGGATCCATCATGCCTTGTTACAACTGTGCAGGCTGCTAGTGGTGGTGTAATGGTGTGGGGGATGTTTTCTTGGCACACTTTAGGCCCCTTAGTGCCAATTGGGTATCGTTTAAATGCCACGGGCTACCTGAGCATTGTTTCTGACCATGTCCATCCCTTCATGACCATGTACCCATCCTCTGATGGCTACTTCCAGCAGGATAATGCGCCATGTCACAAAGCTCGAATAATTTCAAATTGGTTTCTTGAACATGACAATGAGTTCCTTGTACTAAAATGGCCCCCACAGTCACCAGATCTCAACCCAATAGAGCATCTTTGGGATGTGATGGAACGGGAGCTTCGTGCCCTGGATGTGCATCCCACAAATCTCCATCAACTGCAAGATGCTATCCTATCAATATGGGCCAACATTTCTAAATAATGCTTTCAGCACCTTGTTGAATAAATGCCACGTAGAATTAAGACAGTTCTGAAGGCAAAAAGGGGGTGAAACACCGTATTAGTATGGTGTTCCTAATAATCCTTTAGGTGAGTGTATATATTTTAGTGAAGCTTCAGATACACTTGGATATGACAGTTCAGATAAGAGACAGCAAGCGTTCAGGTTTTGTAAAAGTCAGGCTCCTGCCTGGTTTATTAAAGCAAAAGTAATTGTTGGCAAACAAAACAATGCAATAAGGCAAAACAAAACAATGGCTCTCACAATTATAACTTCCATTACTCACTATAAAGCAGTACAGCAGGTGATAGTCCACTCAGAGATAGGCAACTTACTTAACAGTCTGCAGTAAAAGTTCCTTTTTGCCAGGCCTCTGGGGAGAGCTCTGTTCCCTCCACTCTGATCTACTTCCTGGTCAGCCAAGCTCATTTTTACTCATGAGAGCACCACACCTTGCGCAGGGGTAATACCTGGACTGGGCCAGGTGGCCAGGGAACCCTCTCACTCTTCCTGTGACCAGCTTCAGGACCCTTCAGCCAGCTCTTATAAAAGCCGAATCAACACAGAACCAACTGTGTTGGTTTGTTTTTTTGTTTTTTTCTTGGAGCTTTATCTAGCAAGGCACCTGAAATGAGGGTGGTGTTTGGAGAAGCCTGGGTTCCACTGTGCAGTGCTGATCACACGTGGGACCCAGGCAGCCAATAGGAGCGGCGCTTTTAGCCACCCCGAACTAAGCTCGGGCTTCCCGACTCCAGCTCCTGAAACAGACTCCTTAACCAGTTCTCTATCCACATATACACATTTCCTCCTAGTCACTGCTTTTGTACCAGGCTATTGTGGTGAACAGTGTCAAAAGAATTTGAAAAGTCCAAGTACATCTATAGCTTTCCAAAGATCTAAATTTTCATTCACCACTTCATAAAAGCTAAGCATGCTGGTGAGACACGACCTGTCTTTAATAAAACTATGCTGTTGAACTGAAATAAGACTATTCTGTGCTCTATAATTTTGCATAGCATCTCGTAGGATACCTTCGAACAATTTGCACACAACTGACGTTAAGCTTGCAGGTCTATAGTTTCCTGGCTCCAATTTTTTTCCCTTCTTGAGTAAGGGGAAAACATCACCTGTACGCCAGTCATAAGGAACTGACCCACTTGACAGAGAATCACAGAACATAAGAAAAAGTGGCTTATCGATAACTGAACTCAACTCCTTTTATACCCATGGGGTGGATGCCTTCTGGGCCAGGTCCCTTGTCAATCTTAATCTTATTTAAATCGTTCCTGCACACCTTTCTGTGTTAGGCAATTCATACTGAATGAGGTAGATTGGGAACAACCCAGGGCCATATTATGAGCAAAAGGCCTCACCTTGGTAAAGCCAGAAGCAAAGCAAGCATGTAAAATTTTCGCTTTAGCTCTGTCCTCCACAATCAAGTTTCCTGCCTGATCTTGTAAAATTTAAAATCACAAACACTGGTTCGCACAACAGCTGGGGGGCTGATACCTAAAAGGAAGTGCCGGTGGGCCCTGGACCTCTCACCACCAAGGAATTCACCCCCACTGCCTCTGAACTGAAAGCTAAGTGCAACACACACAATTGCTCACTCCCAGCTAAAGCAATTTCCTACCTTTATTTGGTCAAGACCTGCCTGCACGGGGCATCCCTGCTAGCCATGTAATCTACAATTACGTCCAACCGAAGCCTCCCACCTGAACGCTACCTAATTTATGCCATTCCTGCTAGATTTGTTATGGCAGGCAAAGGGTGTATACCAGTACACCTGATTGGCTGACTGGTGCCTGCTCACCAAATAAAGGTAGGAAATTGCTTTAGCTGGGAGTGAGAAATTGTGTGTGTTGATCTTGTAAAAGTCCTATATTCTCTACCTTCTTTTTTTTTTAGAGTTTATGTGTAAAAAACTTTTTGGGATTTGACTTCCAGTTTCGCAAGTCTGATTACTTTTTTTGCAGTTTTTGTTACATTCCCTATAATTCTTTAGTGTAGATGCAGTCCCCTCATTCTATAGGGCACCAAATGCATTCATTTTATACTTCATCATATCTAAAACAGTATTATTTATCTATACTGGCCTTTTTTAGATCTAGAATTTTTATTTCCATAAGGTATGTAGATTCTACAGTAGTCATTAAGAATCTGTTTGAAAGTTTGCCATTTACTTTCAGTGTCCTTGCCCTGTAATTTACTCTCCCAGCCTACCAGTCTTAGTGAGTCCCTTGTTAAAGTTAGCCCTTTTAAAACTCATAGTTTTAGTTGTCCTCTTGTTCACAACCCTGTTGAGTAGTAGGTCAAATGTTACCATTATATGGTCATTATTTCTCAAATGTTCTCGAAACTGCACATTAGATATAACATCTGGTCTATTTGAAATGATCAAATCCAGCAGAGCATCTCCCCTGGTTGGTTCGGTTACCATCTGGGTTAAATAATTGTCTTGCAGTGTGCGAGCGAGTGGCCTATATTTCCCAGTTAACGTCTGGTTAATTGAAATCATCCATAATTATGACCCTGCTTTTCTTAGCAGCTTTTTCAATCTGCTGCAATAATTGCACTTCCTCCATTTAATTTATTTGTGGAGGTTTATAACAGACCCTAATAAGCAATTGACAACTGTTATTTCCAGGATGAACACTTAGCCATAAGGATTCTACGCTGTCCCAGTCCTCAACAATGTCATCCATTGAGCTATGGAAGCCTCAACAAACATACAGACATCCCCCCCCCCATCCTTTTTTATTGGATCTATATTTTATAAAAACTCTATAATCTTCCAAATTAATTGCAGTACTGCAGTTAAACTCAGTTGCCTCCTGGTGGCAGTACAGGAAGTGGAAAGAGCACAGGATGGGAGTCTGGATGATGAGAATCAGAGAGCTGGATGAGGATCATGTGATCGGGCAAAGCGGTGGACATGTGCCAACATAAACTCATGAGTGGACCGGAGAGAGCCTATATTGGGCAATCTCTCACTACCAGCTGCACATTATTGCAGACTGTTGTGGACTTGAAGTATCAGCATCAAATTTTAAAGCAAACCAAAAGTGAAAATTAAACTCAACAGATAATGAATTGCAGATAGAGAACAGAGGCGCTAAACGGATAAAATGAACTAAAACATGTTTTAAAATATGCTTGGAAGGCAGAGGTGGGACTTACCCCCTAAAAGCAGACAGAGGAATAAAGCCAATTAAGTGTATTTCCTTCACAGAGGCGACTGGTGCATCACTGAAGACATACTGTTTATACACCTGTGTGTTGCCTGATGGGGCAGATTATACCTGCGAAACGCGTTGCAACACTTTTGGGGAGTATAGAATAAATGTGTGTCTTTTTGAAACAGACGGTTATTGTGTCTGCTTTTAGGGGGCAAGGCCACCACTGCCTTCCAAGCTTATTTAAAAAAAATGTTTAGTTCATTTTATCCTTTTAGCACTCTATCTACAAGCATTGTGTCCACCCCTGGTGGAGGGGTGATATACCCCCTTCTTTCCGATCTACACAGAGTGACTTTTAATCCTGAGTGAGGAAAGGTCTAATCTCCTCACCTGCATTTACAGTGGTTACCTATCGGGTAACCCTGGTTTGTGAGTATCTCTTTCACGTGCTTTTATATTTGCCCATTTCCAGTACATACTACACTATATTAGGCTCTCGGAGTCCCTCTTGTACTTCCCTACAAGATAATGAATTGTATGTGGAAAAACACTGGTACACAGAACTTTTCAGGAGTCTCACATTTCCAGATTCACTTTAAGGGGTTATATTCTGACTCTGAATTGTGCACAGCAGCCATACCAGTATGATACCAAATATGGGTCATTCAGCACTCAACAAAATAATTAACTTTTCAGCACTCTCTTGTTATCAGAAATGTTTGTTCACCCAGATCAAAGTGTTTTGACTTTTGTTTACTTTTAAGGGGAGCAGTGGCTGTGTTACTGCAGTTTCTGTCTCATTTGCATGGATAACACACGTAATTTTTTAACCACTACAATAGAACCAATACAAAAATTAACAAGGGCAAGTTCTAATGAGGCTTAGTACTGTATGTACCCATGTTTATCTCAACAAGTCTAGTCAGTTCAGGGACTTAAACACTTTAGCAATCCAATACAATGAGTAGCATGACAGAGTCTTCGGGATTCTATGCACTTTGCAAGAAATAAAAGAAACTTTGGAAAGGAACACTCTGACCAAGAAATTTCCCTTACACAGTACATAAGAAGGGCTTCTAACAGGAGTGAGATTTGTGTGACAAAGCTTTTTTTTTTAATATTCAAAACATTTCCCATACTCAGCACACGAATATGGCTTCTCACCAGTGTGAGACCTCATGTGTAATGAGATCATCATTTCAGTCAAAACTTTTTCTGCACACAGCACTTCAATAGGGCTTCTTATCAGTGTGGGATCTCCTATGACTGACAAGATTTGATTTACATGCAAAACTTTTCCCACACTCAGCACATGAATAGGGCTTCTCACCAGTGTGCGATCTCAAATGTCTGTCAACATCTCCTTTCCGTCTAAAGCATTTCCCACACTCAGGACATGAAAAGGGCTTCTCACCAGTGTGACATCTCACATGTCTGACCAGGTCTGTTTTGCATTTAAAACAATTCCCACATTCAGTACACAAATATGGCTTTTTAATAGTGTGAAATCTCTCATGTGAAGCAAGTTTTGCTTTCTCTACAAAACATTTCCCACACTCAGCACAAGAATAGGGCTTCTCACGAGTGTGAGATCTCACATGGCTAGCAAGGTCTCCTTTCCATCCAAAGCATTTCCCACAATGAGGACATGAAAAGGGCTTCTCACCTGTGTGAGATCTCATATGTCTGCCAAGGTATGTTTGACATCCAAAGCATTTCCCACACTCAGCACATGAATACGGCTTCTCACCATTGTGAGATCTCTCATGTATGACAAGAGCTGATTTCACTACAAAACATTTCCCACACTCAGCACATGAATAAGGCTTTTCTCCAGTATGAAATCTGCTGTGTGTGACAAGGTACGCTCGCTGTCTAAAGCATTTCCCACACTCAGCACATGAATAGGGCTTCTCACCAGTGTGTGATCTCTCATGTCTGACAAGCGCTGAACTCACTACAAAACATTTCCCACAATCAGCACAAGAATAGGGCTTGTCACCAGTGTGAGATCTCACATGTATTTCAAAGTTTGTTTTATCTACAAAAAATTTCCCACACTCAGCACATGAATAGGGCTTCTCTCTGGTATGAATTCTGCGATGTCTGACAAGGTCTGTTTGCTGTGCAAAACATTTCCCACACTCAGTACATAAATAAGGCTTCTCTCCGGTATGAAATCTGCTATGTGTGACAAGGTGTGCTCGCTGTCCAAAACATTTCCCACACTCAGCACATGAATAGGGCTTCTCACCAGTGTGAGATCTCACATGTCTGTCAAGGTCTGCTTTACATGTAAAACATTTCCCACACTCAACACATGAATATGACTTCTTTACAGTGTTAAATCTCTCATGTGAAGCAAGTCCTGATTTCTGTTCTAAACATTTCCCACACTCAGCACGTGCAAATGGCTTCTCACCAGTGTGAGATCTCTTGTGTCTTGACTGCTGAGCAAAACATTTCCCACATGTGGAACAGAAATAAGACTCTCCAGCAGGGGGAGAGCTGTGCTGGGTATGATGCCCCTCAGGGTTAGACAGGTGAGGGGAGTCTGGGGAAATATTTGGGGTAATCAGGATATCTGCAGGAGACTCTTGTTTAGTGACATCATGATCCGTTGTACAGTCTGTGGATACAGAGAGACGAGTCTTTGAGAGGTTCCTGATGCCGGGACTCCTCCCTGCAAATAGAGAAACATCAACACTTCCTGTTAGAGAATTCTGAGCGGAGGAACAATTATCATTAGGGATGGTCAGTGAGCTGCTGGTAATTCCAAGTTGATGCAAAGTTTATGCAAATGTATGGAGCTTGGAATAAAGGCAATCAAATGTATTTCCTGAGAAATGGCGTTAGTGGCATGCAGTTTGCATTACATTTGCATACAAGTACAAAGTTATTTGCATGTCATTGACCCTCCCTACACATAAAGCATTGGCCATACATGGAAAAGCAGTTGTAGAGCTTGATGAGACAATGGAAGCAATGTTTCACTCTTGTGACAACAGACCTATATGTACGAGCAATGTGGTGTCACTTAGGGTCGGTTCACTCTTGTTTTAAAACCATATTCATAGCTCCATTTTCTTTGCCCGGGCCAGAAATGGAGCCACGGATACCAATGTTAAAAATAGCGTCCGTCTTCACACACTTCAAAAAACATATCCTCCGGTTTGAAAAACTGAATGGAGAGTCCGGATTTCCACGGAGCCAGGAGACCCGCAGGGGCAATGAAAGGCAACACAAAAACGGATTTCCCTCTACAAAGAGAACTTTGCACACAAAAACGGATGCCAAAGCGGATTGCCTACTGCCTGCTCCTCCCCTCAACGTCATCTTTGCGGACCTCTTATCCCCCCCACCATAGGTAGTATAATTGCCTCCCGGTAGCCTGGAGGCGGTAGCAGCCAGGAAGGGGGGCAGTGGGCACAGCGGTGGGGAGGGGGAGGTCGGACCCCCCTCTCCCTCACCTGGGTCCCCCCATCTGCTCTCCCCCTCCAACTATTGTGCAACGTGTGGTCAGGGAGCGGGAGGGGAGTAATTACTGACCTCCGTACTACAGTGGGCGGCATTTCAGGAGGTGACGAGCAGTGGTACGCAGCGCTGGAACGTGGAAGGAAGAGGTGAGTAATTACTTCCAGTGTTCTCCCCTGGCTCCTTTAGCCGGGTGCTCCACCAAGCTAGTTTTGGTGAGCACCCGGCTGTCATCTGCTCACCTCCTCCTCCGCTGTAAGTAGAGAAGCGCCAGCCCTGCATGCTCTCATCTCACCCCACCCGGCTATTTTTTCATGCCACCCGGCTGAAAAAACATTCTGGGAAGAACACTGACTTCCCCGCCCGATGGCTGACCAAACGCTGTGCAATTGCTGGAGGGGGAGAGCGGACAGGGGACCCCCGCTGCTTTCTTCCTGACTGCTACCCCCTCCAGCTCGGAGCCCCCCCCCCCCACCCATTGCCACGGCTGGGGACACGTTTTTGACATATGTAAATGGACTGGAAATGTATGCTGCAAAAGAAAAAATTTTTGCAAAGCATATCTGTTTTTAGAAAAATGTATCAGTTTAAAACACATTCCTTTATCTCTCTCTTGTCCCTAATTGTGCAAATAAAGATATTGTGACATTACACAACACTAAATTATAGGAGCTGCGAGGTGGAGGAATCACCCATTTAGGTCATGGAGATCCAAACCCACTAATACTTCTGTAGCTGGATATAAATACACACATATATACTCCTATATATACAGTATAGCCATAGCTCTCCTCCCATCCTTCTGTCCAATGAGGAACCACGCTGCTGCACAATGCAGCTCCTATTGGACAGGAGATCACTGGGGGGCAGGGAGACCCACACAGACTCCACCTTACAATATTCTGTGACCACTGCCACCACAATCTATTTCTGGGCCCTATACTGGGCAAAACTACTGCCCCCCCCCCATAACACAAACCACAATCTGCTGAAAAAATGCTCTTTGACTCCCCAAAACAGGCAGTGTTTCCCAGTAAGAAGCAGCATTTCCCATTAATAGGCAGGGATTCCCCAACACAATTGGTAAAACTTTCCCCAAACATACTTAGTGTGAATGAGTGTGAAGGGGGAGCACTGATCCAGAATGTGGAGAAGCTTACACTTCTTTGGGATATTTGTGAGACACAAGAGGTGGGAAAGCCTCTAATCTCCTGTGGTATGTGGAAGGAACATCTATGGTGTTAGAGATTATCACCTCTTGGCATCTAAAGCGGAGTACAAACTGGTTACCTGAAAGAAGCATCTGTGATTGTTTCAGGTGAGCGTTTCCTGTACAGACATGCTGCATGGCTCCCACTGAGCGGCTTGTTCTGCCCTAGAGCCTGCTACACACATCCAATTTTGATTGGCCAATTTGACCATTTCAATGTGGCATGAGAGCTTACCAACAAAATCTATTCTTATATTCAAAATCTTTTACCCCTTGTGCTACATGGAGGTGGTCAAATTGGACAATTATGTCATGGAGAACCAGAACCACTAGGAATTTGCAGAGGGGCAGATGATTTGCATAGTCACCCATGATGCATTGTGGGGTGACGTCCTGCTCACATGAAGCTGAACACTTGGGCATATCCTCTGTATTAGGGAGGGGAAATTGTGCTTTGTATTGTTATTTCTGTAGAGGTGCTGTTTAGCCAGTTACAAGAATATCAGTGGTTTTATATCTCCATAACGTATATAAGTAATACCTCTGCTTCCCCAATCCTGTATCCTCCCCCCCCCTCCCCTGCCTGTAACAGCCCCTCCCTCCTCCTGGAAGCCCGGCACAGAGGAGGAGGGGAGGGCTGTGATTAAAGCACAGTTTTCATAGAGAGAGGACCTGTGATCACCAACAAAAGTGGGGGGCTGCACAACCCAAACAATGGACATGCCGCACCTGAATTATTAACCACTCCAGCCTCCATCACCTCTAACAGGCTAAATGCACACCTTGCAGAAACATTTTACATGCAAATTATTGGGTACTGGACCCTTCCACAGTAGAAAGAGAGGTCCGTCGCTCAAACCACCCAAAGCAATTCCAAAAACCAGGGAGTCAACCAGCAGCACTCCGATCCCCAAAGGGTGCAAACTCACTCGCGAAGAATAAAGGTAGCCGGGTCTCCACCTGGATTTGCGATTTTAGCGTTATTGCATGGTATCATAGCCACAAAACACCATAACGCTTCAGCACGCAAGCCTCTGCCAAATGCTTCACTGGACCCTTCCACCACAGTGAGGCCATCCTCTCAGAAGGGACCCTAACCTTTACTTATAATGATGGTGCTATGATTAAGGACCACTCTAGGTCCGAAACATGTCAGTGGAGTGTTCCTAATGCTGTTTTGGGATAAGGCCCTAATAAACCTCATGTGGCATTGAAGCGGACCCTTCCTTATCTCTTTGACCTGTAAACAGATGCATGAATCTGCGAGCAGCTAGGTATAAATGTGTAACTTACATTTTTGTAGACAACAAGGAGGGAAGCCAGCACATCCCATGACTAACAGCTCATATATGCAGCACCTCTAATAGGCTATATACCTACACCCCTACTAGTATTTTAGCGTGGTCTGACTTACAAGAGAAATACCAGGCCCTGCAGAGTGAAATCTTTCACTATCTTCAGATTAGACACTGGATATTGTCTCTGACCAGGAACAAAGACCTTCCCCTCCTCCTTAGATCTTACTCCGTATGAAAATATCTGCTTCCATTGCCCCAACACCAGAGGACTAATTTTTACTCTCTATTCCTTTCTTACATGTCCACAGAACCCAAAACAACACGTTTACACTTCTAGGTGGGAAGCAGACTTCCAGGGAACTAAGGACAGGGAGGACTGGTTGGACATCTGGAGTAGGATCTCTAGCTGCTAATGCAAGTTCCATACTGTGGAGGCGGCTTATTAAATAATGACCCGTTGGTACCCGGTTCTGGCCTGGATAGCCAAAGTCTACCCTACTTAAACAAGAAATTGTAGGAAAAAAGTCGAAAGGAGCCTCCGATTAATCAAAAAAATACAGAAAACTTTATTGTGGACCAGTACGCAGTAAACAACTCACATTTAAAATCAGTTAAAACTTGAGGGACCCCGGAGTACCCCACCCTCCCTACATTCATCACCAGTCATACACCACACCATCCACAACCTAATTAGCTGTTGCTGCAGCGTTAAGGACTTCTGGCTACCTATTGCTGTAGTTACAAGGTAGATGCTAGCATGCCATAGAAATGAGCCCACCTCCGTCAGGGAGTCAAAGGGCAAACTTGCCAGCAAAAATATGGCACACAAAAATATTCCAGACCTGGGTGCACCCAGATGGCGAAAGCTTTCTCACAGTGTCCCAGATAATGAAGGTTCCACTGTTGCTAATACATCCCGTTAGATTTCATGTCACTGACATCTCTCTGATGAAGCCCATTGGGCGAAACATGTAAGTGTGAGGAGTCCCAGGAGGCCGGCCTCGCCCACCCTCCGGAGCATACGAGCGCTCGATCCCCGCCGTCAAGCCTATGGAGAGTCGCGCTGGGCGGGTAGATCGCGCTCCAACACCAGCAAAGAACACGCCACTCAACTAAGCTGTGCACAGCGGTAACAGTGAGTCATAGAGCTATAAGTTTTCAATTGTGAACACTACCGCGGACCGCAGAGTGTTGGGGACCGGCAGGTCACAGCGGATGTAAGCAATGTCTTGCTCATACAATGACCTTATGTGAACTGATTAAATGGCTTGCTGGCTTCTAAGATGTGCCTATATAAGTTATGAAATCTAACGGGATGTATTAGCAACAGTGGAACTTTCATTATCCGGACACTGTGAGAAAGCTTTCGCCATCTGGGTGCACCCAGGTCTGGAATATTTTTGTGTGCCATATTTTTTCTGGCAAGTTTGCCCCTTTGACTCCCTGACGGAGGTGGGCTCATTTCTATGGCATGCTAGCATCAACCTTGTAACTACAGCAATAGGTAGCCAGAAGTCCTTAACGCTGCAGCAACAGCTAATTAGGTTGTGGATGGTGTGGTGTATGACTGGTGATGAATGTAGGGAGGGTGGGGTACTCCGGGGACCCTCAAGTTTTAACTGATTTTAAATGTGAGTTGTTTACTGCGTACCGGTCCACAATAACGTTTTCTGTATTTTTTTGGATTAATCGGAGGCTCCTTTCGACTTTTTTCCTACAATTTCTTGTTTAAGTCTAGTGCTTAAGTTTTGGAAGCCCCTGTAAGTTGATATTAAGGGAGAGCTATTGTTAAGCCCCAAAATTAATATCTAACATAGATCCATTCTTGAGGACTGTTCTTTAATTTCAAAGTCTACCCTACTGCCAACCCCTTTTGCTTTTGGGGTTGCAGGGTACCAGGCAATATGTTACACACCTGGTGGTCTTGTCCCTGCCTTATTAGATTTTGGAGTCAAGTCTACAAATTGCTATCCTCACTTTTTCACAAAACCATAATCAAAGACCCTTGGCAGGCCTTATAACATGATAAAATAGACTCACTGTCGCCATCGCAAAACAAATTGGCATCTATGGTCTTCTAGGCAGCCACAATGATGATGTCAGTTCCGCCGATCAGCAGTGGCGGATTGCTGAGACCCGGGCTGCGGACACGACTTCCGGGTCTCGGCAAGCCGCTGACATCAGTGGAACACAGGTAGCTGGGCTGTCCTCATTTGACAGGCAGAGGACGCATTCTCAATACGTATTAGCCTGCGCGTCAGCTGACTAGCTGACACACTAAATATGATTGGGTTGTTTTCAACTCTGCTTTATACTAATTAGTCACTACTTGTATTTAAACTCAGTATGCGCTCCCAGTCTTCGCCCGTGATAGTATTAGCTTTGACTTGCTGGGTGTGCGCTCTGTCTGTTTGACTCCTGTTGCTGAACCTTGCTTTAAATCCTGACCACGCTAACCTGTTTGATTCCTGTTGCTGAACCTTGCTTTGCATCCTGACCACATTACCTGTTTGATGCCTGTTGCCAACCACTGCCTGGACTCTGACTAAGTATCTCTGCTGGATTCCCTGTTGCCAACCTTGCTTCTGTTTCTGGATTACGCTGCCTTCTGCCTGGTTTGACCTCTGCTCTGGACACCGATTGCACGAACTCTGCCTGAACCGACTTTGGCTTGTCTTGACTATGGAATTTCCAGGAACTCCAACCCTGAATTGCTACAGCTCTCTGAAGCCACTGACTATCTGCATTTGCTCGTCTGGATAGCCTCATCCACTAGGCCTCAGGTGACTGTCTTACGTTACTTATATTGCTCTGTTGTGTCCATATTGCATTGCCAAGTAATCAGGATTTGCCTGGTGATTCACTATCTGTCAGATCGCATGTTACATCTAGCTGCAGGGTATTGTTAGTATATTGCTAGGTAGGAGTTTGTGCAGGTGTTACGGACTGGGCTATAGGTCAGTCATATGGGCATATGGCCTGACCTATAGTCATTGACCAGACTAACCTGACAGGTGATAGTGAAAAATTGGAAGAAACCTACAGATAACTTCGGAGAAGTAAAATCCAGAACAAATTTCTTTATGATAAATGAAAAACTAACAAGTATCCTGAGAGACAGCCACAAGAAATTCAAGAAAATCTGGGATTCCTGGCTCAAGTTACAACATCCCTCTCTGGAGGATGCTTTAATCTAAAGGCTGTGAGATAGGCTCCTCAATTCACCTTCTTTCTCTCCCTCTATCTTTTCTTCTCCTTTTCCTCACTCTCTGCTCACCCTCTTACTTACCACAAATATTCAGTCTACGCCCTTATGGGTCTCCGGGTCGACTCTGCAGATGGACCGACACTGTTAAAGCTTACCCTAGCCCCTCTCCTTGATTGGGCCAGTATTCCTATCCACTCCTATAACTGCTTCAGATAGTTGACTAAAGCTGGCCACTAACGGTCCAATTTCTAGTGAAAAATCGTTCATTACACCATCAACTAACCAATCATTGCTTCCTATCTATCACGACCACCAAGAAAATCCAAATTTTCGTTCGTCGAAAATTCATTCGGGCGACATTTTTTTCATTCGTTCATAATCGATTGTGTCCATCAATGGAGATTATTTACAACCAATCCGATCAGAATTTCTGATCGCTCAAACGATTTTTCGCTAGAAATTGGACCGTTAGTGGCCAGCTTAAGTCCTCTGAAGCACCACTAAGGTTCATCAGTACACAAAACTATACAATGTAACTAGAAGGCTTGCTGCTTCCAGCCTGTATTCAAGTTTGCATGTCAATTTCCGGTTCGTTTAGAAATTGGGGTCATTAATGCATATGAATTGCACCTGTTTGAATGCAATGTATGTAGTTAGCCTATTAGAGGTGCTGCACATATGAGCTGATAGTCATTCAGATGAGGCCTGTTACAGGATGCGCTGGCTTCTCTCCTTGCAGTGATCAGGGATGGCCTGAACTGTTCACCGAATAACGAGCGTTCACATTGGCAGACGAACACTTGGCGTGTTCTAATCCGCCCCCATAGATCATCATGTAGCTAAAATGTGATCCCTCACCCCAGAGGCAGCAGCCACATGACAGCCAATCAACTATCCCTCCCTCCTGGACCACACCTCCTATAAAAATGCCAGCACGGCATCCATTTTACAGTCTGCAGCGTGAAGCAATTTAGGGAGAGAGCTGTGCTGCTGATAGGGATAGCGGTAGTAGTTTGCTTGCTTTTCTGTGTGTTTAGTGCAGTTTCTTGCTGTTACTACAGCGTCCTGATCACCCAATAGCCCATATAAGGGCTGGTTCATTGTTTTTCTTGCTAATTGCGGTGCTGTGTGTCCACTATCCTCCAGAGCAGTTGAGGTGTTGTAGGAGAGGAGACAGGTGTACACAGCATCTGCAAGTGCTACAATACCTTCCCCAATAGCCCTTGTAAGGGCTGGTTTATTGTTTTTTTCTTGCTATTTATATTGAAGATAAGATACATAAGAAATTCCTCTAGCTGTTCTATATGATTCTATAACACAAATAAGCTGCTGATGTTTTATACCTCAGTGTTTCTGGATGTGTGTCTGGATTGTCAGAGAAATGAGGTAATTATTTACATGTTTACTGACTGTCCAGAAGTCATCTATTATCTGGGCTGGGACAAGATTCTGCAGGATCAAAGGCTGAGATTCCAAAGTGCCCCCCAATTAAAGGTATTAGTCATATCCCCCCCATCATAGGTAAACAAATTCCCCCATAGGCTTCCAGCTTCCCCACTATAGATCCTCCTCCAGTATAGGTAGCCAGATTCACTCCCAGTAATACAGGTTGCTTGATTCCCACCCCCAAATAGGTAGTCAGATTGATCCACCAATATAGACAGTGAGCCCCTCCCCCAATCCAGTACAGGTAGCCTATTCTCACCCCTAGTATAGGAACTCTGATGTTCCCTATTTAGGTAACCCAATGTCCCTCAGTACAGGCAATGACTTCCTCCCAGTACAGGTAGCTTGATCTCCATTCCCAAGTACAGAGTCAGTTTCCCTCCACCCCATATAGGTAGCCTGTTTCCTCCAAGTATAGGAGGATGTCCCCTCAGTATAGGCAACCACTTCCTCCCTCCAATATAGGTAGCTTGATACCTGCACAGTATAGGGAGCCAGATTTATCTTCAGTATAGGTAGCCTGATTCTCCCCCCCCCCCCCCCCACACACACACAGTATAAGCAGCCACTACCTCCCACTAGTATAGGTAGCCTGAAGCCCCCCAGTATAGGAAGCCTGGGATGAGAGTGAGGTAGTGCTACTCTCACCTGTAAAGGTTCCCGTAGCATCTCTCCGGCTTTTTCTCCTCAGCATCGCCTAGCATCCGGTCTCCATGGCTGCAGCAGGTACCTCACATCATGTGACTCTCCGGCACATACACATGCGTCACCAGATGAGATATTCCAGCTGCTGCCATAGAGCTAAACAGTTCTGCGCTAGAAGAGAGAAGCTGGTCGGCGAGGGAACGTGGAGAGTGATGGGAAGGGGAGTGGGGAGAGGAAAGCCCTTACTGCTCAGTGCCCAGAAGCTGATGCCTTCTGAGCCTGTACCTCGGACCAGCCCTGATTATAGTAACTGTGTAGACTGTATCCTCATAACATTCATTTTACCGCTCACATTTGTTTGGTGGTTGATGAACACCCTTGTCAGATCTGTCATTTGACTATTCACTCCCTGCCTGAAATTCATGCAGTATGGGGGCTAAGTCTTACTATTCTGGGAAAGCATGATTGCACTTGGCATAGTGGTTTTAGTAGAGGGACTTTTCAGGTACTTTTCACCTCAGTCTCC
The DNA here is from genome assembly GCF_040937935.1 of Hyperolius riggenbachi. Classification (NCBI taxonomy): domain Eukaryota; kingdom Metazoa; phylum Chordata; class Amphibia; order Anura; family Hyperoliidae; genus Hyperolius; species Hyperolius riggenbachi. The sequence continues at coordinate 258,210,094 of NC_090655.1, forward strand.
CCTCCCCCCAAACATCACTAACAGTCTTACAGCCCCTCCCCCACTTACTGGCTTTATGTGATCTATACTGTGCTCAGCAGGGACATATTTCTTATTCTGCTTAATATATATTTTCAATGTCTAATGTTTATCACTCACCTGTGCTCATCCCTGTAATAATTTCTTCCTCCTTAGATGTCCTCATCATGTCACCCTCCTCCATAGACTGCTGATCACCCCTCACATATGTCTCTTCTTCCTCTTTCTTTGTCCCAATCGTGTCACCCTCCTCCATAGACTGCTGATCACTCCTCATATATGTCTCTTCTTCTTCCTCTTTTATTGTCCTCATCATGTCTTCCTTCTCCATAGACTGCTGATCACTCCTCACATATGTCTCCTTTTCTTCCTCTTTATTTGTCACCATCATGTCACCCCCCTCCATAGACTGCTGATCACTCCTCACATACGTCTCTTCTTCCCCCCTTTTAATCACAGTGTTTACCTGTTTTCCACCCTAAGTGCACAAAATAAAAGATACTTCAAAATGGTAACACAGATAAGAAAAATCCAAAAGGAATCATGAAACAAAGTTTGGGGACTCTCTTAAAAACCCTCATTATGGCATCCTTGTAAGGTCCTTGTGTCCTTCTACATACCGCCACTCTTCCATGGAGAAACAGACTGTGACATCCTGACACCTTATAGGAACCTGACACACACAATGATACAGTCAGGACTCAGACAAAGCCCTTTCTGTTACTGAATAATGTCCCATAATTCCCTGCTCTACTCACCTCTCCTGTCAGAAGCTCAGTCATCTTCCTGGTAATTTTCAAAATCTTCTGCTTGTTGTGTCCCTCAGTTATCAGGGGTTGAGGAGGGGGCATGGTGATGGTCACATGATCACCAGATTTTACTGGAGGAAAACTCTGTATGGGGAGACCAACAATAATGTCACATAACCTCCTAGAAGCCTCCTCACCTCTCCAGTCAGCTGTGTGTTTTATTAATAGAGATAAGAGTTATGTCATGTGATCTCCCAGAATCCACCTCACCTCTCCAGTTAGCAGACAGATGATCTCCAGGATAAGGTTGAATATTCTCTTGGTCATGTGACTCTGGTCCTTGACCATCCTCAGTGGCCGTGTACAGGATTTTGCTGCCTTTTGCAAGAGAATAAAGTGACTTGTCACTTGTGGGTAGTAGGGCCATGCAGAGTATTGCAGGAAAGCATAATCAGTGGGTATATAGCTACCTGTGCACTATACTTACAGCGTGCTGCAGACCACAAGCCATCACTAATGGAGGGGTGTGGAATTTTATGGGCAATGTTAAACAGCAAGTTGGAGGTGCGAAGTTGTATGTAAGTTTGAAAATAGTAGTAATAGGAATGATCATAGATATTGTATACAGCAATAATTGTACATTAACAGGTTAGTTCCTGTTGGGCACATGCATACCTCCCAACATTTTGAGATAAGAAAGAGGTACACTTAAGCCACGCCCTAACGCAACCCTAGTCACACTACAACCACACCCCCAGCCATGCCCTCAGCACAACTATAAATATTTAATAAGAAGATAGGTTTTATAATTCAAACTACACTGGTCCATTCTATGCTGGCTCATTTTAATTCATATTTAAATTTGAAAAAAATAGAATGATATCAATTTAAAGGATTAGAATAAAGTTTAGATGAATTAACCACTTCGCATTCCAAGGCTTTTCCCCCTTAAGATTCCTGACAATTTTGGCATTTCAGAATCAGAATGACTTTATTCGCCAAGTGCGACGGGCGCCGCACCCGGAATTATTTGTGGACATAAGGCAGGTTGGCAGTGCAAACAGTACAAGTAACACTACACATAGTACAATTTCAGCGGTTACTGTTGATATAGCAATAACTTTTTTATTACTTACACCATCAGAGTGATACACATTCAGGACAATCTAGGCGTACTTTGGATAGTATTTGTTTTTCAAGAATTATTTATTTTTTTAGGCATTATATAGAGAAAAATTTGATGTAAGTACAGAAAATACACATTTTTTCATGTTTCACCGCCCACCAATTTCAAATGACAACTGCCACAGATATAAAACATCTCAAAATATGTTACTTGTCTTTTCCCGGTTAAAATGACACCCTACGTGAAATATTTCATCACTAGTTGGGAATATGGCGTACCATTATCGCCAGCTTGTGCATTTGCAGTGATTGGATCCGAATGCTATGGCGCAGTTTAGGGACCCCAGTGCTGTACAGATACATCACTAGGCATGTATATGACTATATGTACAGTGTTGGGTCCCGGAGTTGTCACCCTAGCGATCGCGCCTGATCGATACTGGCGGCAGCCATTACTGATGTCCAATAATCTTAGGGTTATGTATAGGTGACACAAGGGGTTAGTTAGATAGGAGTTAATATTTTCTTGGGGGTGGGGGAAGAGAGACACTTTGTTAATTAATGGGACAGTCACTTTAATATATTTTTTTTTTTTTTTTTTACTTTTTTTGCTCTTGCTTTCATGAATGAGTGTTGCTAGTAACAGCACTAACAGCACTCATTCACTGTTAAATGAATGCACGCTCGTGCATGCACAGTACCAATGGAGGCACGCGCGTGTACTTATGGGAACGCGCAGGTGCATGTGCGGGAGTGCTTGGTGGTGATTTAACTGCAGGACATACAGTGGTGTGAAAAACTATTTGCCCCCTTCCTGATTTCTTATTCTTTTGCATGTTTGTCACACTTAAATGTTTCTGCTCATTAAAAACCGTTAACTATTAGTCAAAGAGAACATAATTGAACACAAAATGCAGTTTTAAATGATGGTTTTTATTATTTAGTGAGAAAAAAAACTCCAAATCTACATGGCCCTGTGTGAAAAAGTGATTGCCCCGTTGTTAAAAAATAACTTAACTGTGGTTTATCACACCTGAGTTCAATTTCTGTAGTCACCCCCAGGCCTGATTACTGCCACACCTGTTTCAATCAAGAAATCACTTAAATAGGAGCTATCTGACACAGAGAAGTAGATAAAAAGCACCTCAAAAGCTAGACATCATGCCAAGACCCAAAGAAATTCAGAAACAAATGAGAACAAAAGTACTGTAATTGAGATCTATCAGTCTGGTAAAGGTTATAAAGCCATTTATAAAGCTTTGGGACTCCAGTGAACCACAGTGAGAGCCATTATCCACAAATGGCAAAAACATGGAACAGTGATGAACCTTCCCAGGAGTGGCCGGTCGACCAAAATTACCCCAAGAGCGCAGAGAAAACTCATCCGAGAGGCCACAAAAGACCCCAGGACAACATCTAAAGGACTGCAGGCCTCACTTGCCTCAATTAAGGTCAGTGTTCACGACTCCACCATAAGAAAGAGAATGGGCAAAAATGGCCTGCATGGCAGATATCCAAGGCACAAACCACTTTTAAGCAAAAAGAACATTAAGGCTCGTCTCAATTTTGCTAAAAAACATCTCAATGATTGCCAAGACTTTTGGGAAAATACCTTGTGGACCGACGAGACAAAAGTTGAACTTTTTGGAAGGTGCGTGTCCCGTTACATCTGGCGTAGAAGTAACACAGCATTTCAGCAAAAGAACATCATACCAACAGTAAAATATGGTGGTGGTAGTGTGATGGTCTGGGGTTGTTTTGCTGCTTCAGGACCTGGAAGGCTTGCTGTGATAGATGGAACCATGAATTCTACTGTGTACCAAAAAATCCTGAAGGAGAATGTCCGGCCATCTGTTCGTCAACTCAAGCTGAAGCGATCTTGGGTGCTGCAGCAGGACAATGACCCAAAACACACCAGCAAATCCACCTCTGAATGGCTGAAGAAAAACAAAATGAAGACTTTGGAGTGGCCTAGTCAAAGTCCTGACCTGAATCCTATTGAGATGTTGTGGCATGACCTTAAAAAGGCGGTTCATGCTAGAAAATCCTCAAATAAAGCTGAATTACAACAATTCTACAAAGATGAGTGGGCCAAAATTCCTCCAGAGCGCTGTAAAAGACTCGTTGCAAGTTATCGCAAACGCTTGATTGCAGTTATTGCTGCTAAGGGTGGCCCAACCAGTTATTAGGTTCAGGAGGCAATTTCTTTTTCACACAGAGCCATGTAGGTTTTTAGTTTTTTTTTCTCACTAAATAATAAAAATCATCATTTAAAACTGCATTTTGTGTTCAATTATGTTATCTTTGACTAATAGTTAACGGTTTTTGATGAGCAGAAACATTTAAGTGTAACAAACATGCAAAAGAATAAGAAATCAGGAAGGGGGCAAATAGTTTTTCACACCACTGTATGTACAGGGGGGGGGGTTCAAGTACGATGTCAAATTCACGTCCTGAAATCTTCAGTGGTTAAATACATTTTTCAGCAGAAAACAATGTATATTTGCACAGATCTGTACATCGGTCCTGAAAAGAGGACAAATAAGGTAGAAAGACGGACAGAGGGACTGAGTTCCTAAAGAGGGACTGTCTTTCAGAAAAGGGACAGTTGTTAACTATGGCACTAGGCAGAAGGAACAGCACTAATAGGCAGTTTAAGGGACACAACAGTAGGAGTAGGTATGTAAATGATTACAGAGAAATAATACAGGAAATAGTGCTAAGGAACAGGCTTGCAGTAACATACAGCAGGAATAGTGAGCACTAGGCACTAAGTGGCAGGATGCAGCAAGGACAGCACTAATGCACAGGTCACTGTGGGACAGTGGGTATTGATAACATCTTTACATTGATAATAAGGCAGGACAACGCACTCCCATGTGTCTCCCTCTATCCACACACAGCAGGAGGGCCTCCATGCCTTTCTCAGCTACCTGGTCTGAACAGAGCCAGTGACCGACATGCCATCTCCAGTTGCTGTGCTCGCTACACACAGGCCATCATGGGAGATGCTGTAACCCCCCCCCCCCCCCCCCCCAGCAGTATAAGTCAAGAGTATCCCACAGCAGAAGCCTTACCTTGCCGGGCACTGCCATGAATCTTCCTGTCACCGCTGCTCTATAGACCGCCATCTGCTCGCGTAGAGCAGAAGGAGATGCCCACCAGTAGGGGGAGCAGCGCCTGTAGGATTCACAACAAGCAATGCCTGGAGAGGTGAGAGATGCAAGGCTTCTGTTGCGCAATACTCTGCATTAATAGAGTCGAGGCGAGTGGAGCAGGTGGGTGGTGCCAGGATACAGAGATGGCAATGCGGGACGTGGGACAAGACCCCCCAAACCGTAGATGTCCCGTGAAAAATGGAATGGTTGGGGGGTCTGTGCATGCTTGTCCACAACTAAGCCTTAATGTAAATATACGTGAGTAATGAGATTGTTAGTTACACATATCAGATATTACCAATAGAACACTAACAATGAGGGCACTTTGCTATTAGATTTATATTAGCAATTTATGCAATTTATAAGTAATGCAAGTTGTATGCAAAGTTATGCTTTTGCTTGATTACACTAGTTGTGTATCAATTTAACACTAAAAATGACTGCACTTTATTATTAGATATATACATGTAATATATGAATAATGCAAGTTGTATGCACCAGGGAGTGACAACAATGGGGGAGGGGGCGGCACTAGAGCACCGAGCAGTAACAAGGTGGGAGGGGGGGGCAGCACTAGAGGACCAGGGAGGGACAGCCATATGGGTGGGCAGAGGGTAAGCTATAGAGGGTAGGGTAACACTGTGTATAGCGAGGGGGGGATGCGGAGTGAGGGGTGTAAGTGATAGGGGGTTGGGTGTAAGGGAGGTGAATGTAACTTACAAGAGGGAGGACAGATGAAAGAGTATTGGATGGGAACATAAGTGTAATGTAAGATTTCTGCTGTGTAAGGTGAAGGCGTGTAGATTAGTGGCCACTCCCACAGGGTGGGCGTTCTAAAATATAGGAAACACCCACAGGATGTGAAAGCTGAGGAAAGGATATGACATCATAAGTAGTCACCCTCCAGGTCCTTTCTCTAGGATTTAACAATTCCTGCTTGATCATTATGAACCCGAGGCGTAAAATCCTACAAAAACTACAAACTTACCTAAGCAGAGGGAGGCCTCTGGATCTTACTGAGGCTTCCCTCAGCATTCTCTGGTCCCCGATGCCTCTTACAGCCTCTCCAAAGATTACTAAGAAGGCATTGATTGGGGCCATGCTCCTCAGCTGCATAAGTATTCTTGTATACAATATCCATACTCCTGCTATTACTATTCTCATACCCATGTCTGTACTAATCTCCCCACTGCTCCCCCATACCCATGTCTGTACTAATCCCTCCACTGCTCTCCCATACCCATGTCTGTACTAATCCCCCCCACTGCTCCCCCATACCCATGTCTGTACTAATCTCCCCACTGCTCCCCCATACCCATGTCTGTACTAATCCCCCACTGCTTCCCCATACCCATGTCTGTACTAATCTCCCCACTGCTCCCCCATACCCATGTCTGTACTAATCCCTCCACTGCTCTCCCATACCCATGTCTGTACTAATCCCCCCACTGCTCCCCCATACCCATGTCTGTACTAATCCACCCACTGCTCACCCATACCCATGTCTGTACTAATCCCCCCACTGCTCCCCCATACCCATGTCTGTACTAATCCACCCACTGCTCTCCCATACCCATGTCTGTACTAATCCCCCCACTGCTCCCCTATACCTATGTCTGTACTAATACTCCCACTGCTCCCCTATACCCATGTCTGTACTAATCCCCCACTGCTACCCCATACCCGTACTAATCCCCCCACTGCTCCCCCATACCCATGTCTGTACTAATCCCCCACTGCTCCCCTATACCCATGTCTGTACTAATCCCCCCCCCACTGCTCCCCCATACCCATGTCTGTACTAATCCCCCCCACTGCTCCCCTATACCCATGTCTGTAGTAATCCCCCCCACTGCTCCCCTATACCCATGTCTGTACTAATCCCCCACACCCATGTCTGTACTAATCCCCCCACTGCTCCCCCATACCCATGTCTGTACTAATCCCCCCACTGCTCCCCTATACCTATGTCTGTACTAATCCTCCCACTGCTCCCCTATACCCATGTCTGTACTAATCCCCCACTGCTACCCCATACCCATATCTGTACTAATCCCTCCACTGCTCCCCCATACCCATGTCTGTACTAATCCCCCCACTGCTCCCCCATACCCATGTCTGTACTAATCCCTCCACTGCTCCCCCATACCCATATCTGTACTAATCCCTCCACTGCTCCCCCATACCCATGTCTGTACTAATCCGGCCACTGCTCCCCTATACCTATGTCTGTACTAATCCTCCCACTGCTCCCCTATACCCATGTCTGTACTAATCCCCCACTGCTACCCCATACCCATACTAATCCCCCCACTGCTCCCCCATACCTATGTCTGTACTAATACTCCCACTGCTCCCCTATACCCATGTCTGTACTAATCCCCCACTGCTACCCCATACCCGTACTAATCCCCCCACTGCTCCCCCATACCCATGTCTGTACTAATCCCCCACTGCTCCCCTATACCCATGTCTGTACTAATCCCCCCCCACTGCTCCCCCATACCCATGTCTGTACTAATCCCCCCCACTGCTCCCCTATACCCATGTCTGTAGTAATCCCCCCACTGCTCCCCTATACCCATGTCTGTACTAATCCCCCACACCCATGTCTGTACTAATCCCCCCACTGCTCCCCCATACCCATGTCTGTACTAATCCCCCCACTGCTCCCCTATACCTATGTCTGTACTAATCCTCCCACTGCTCCCCTATACCCATGTCTGTACTAATCCCCCACTGCTACCCCATACCCATATCTGTACTAATCCCTCCACTGCTCCCCCATACCCATGTCTGTACTAATCCCCCCACTGCTCCCCCATACCCATGTCTGTACTAATCCCTCCACTGCTCCCCCATACCCATATCTGTACTAATCCCTCCACTGCTCCCCCATACCCATGTCTGTACTAATCCGGCCACTGCTCCCCTATACCTATGTCTGTACTAATCCTCCCACTGCTCCCCTATACCCATGTCTGTACTAATCCCCCACTGCTACCCCATACCCATACTAATCCCCCCACTGCTCCCCCATACCCATGTCTGTACTAATCCCCCACTGCTCCCCTATACCCATGTCTGTACTAATCCCCCCCCCCCCCCCCCCACTGCTTCCCCATACCCATGTCTGTACTAATCCCCCCCACTGCTCCCCTATACCCATGTCTGTAGTAATCCCCCCCACTGCTCCCCTATACCCATGTCTGTACTAATCCCCCACACCCATGTCTGTACTAATCCCCCCACTGCTCCCCCATACCCATGTCTGTACTAATCCCCCCACTTCTCCCCTATACCTATGTCTGTACTAATCCTCCCACTGCTCCCCTATACCCATGTCTGTACTAATCCCCCACTGCTCACCCATACCAATGTCTGTACTAATCTCCCCACTGCTCCCCCATACCCATGTCTGTACTAATCTCCCCACTGCTCCCCCATACCCATGTCTGTACTAATCCCCCCACTGCTCCCCCATACCCATATCTGTACTAATCCCTCCACTGCTCCCCCATACCCATGTCTGTACTAATCCCCCCACTGCTCCCCCATACCCATGTCTGTACTAATCCCTCCACTGCTCCCCCATATCCATGTCTGTACTAATCCCCCCACTGCTCACCCATACCCACGTCTGTACTAATCCCCCCACTGCTCACCCATACCCATGTCTGTACTGATCTCCTCACTGCAATCTATACTTTAACGTGTGCAAATCGCAATGGGCATACATTTGCTTTTATGCAATATAATCAGAATCACAAAATTACCTCTTCCAACAAAACGTTCGCTTCCCATCCTGCAACTAACTACATTTGTCCTCTCTTTGGTTTTCTTTCTTCCTATCTATGCGTTCCACCTGGGAGAAGAATGTTCGCCATCTTGTGGTGAGTGGGCTAACTGCAACCTCTGTTTGTGGAATCACCTCTGCACTCAGCTATCTCATTTAAACTATTACAGTAGAGTCTCATTTATCCTATACAGGCGTTGAATATAACACTAAACTCCACCACGGATGACAGGCAAAGTGGGTGAAAATCACTTATGAATCGTCCAGGCTCGGGTCTTCTTCACTCCTGCACGGCTCCTACGCGCCACATGTCCCAATGCGGTTCAAATAAAAAGCAGAGCAGCCATATGATACCGCGAAGCTGCTGGTAACTGTAGTAGAGAAGAAGAGCAGCTACCGGAAGATTTATATGTCACTTCTGCTGCACAGTACTCGGCAAATAGATATAGGAATGCCTCCATTCTCCCCCGGCAAGGCATGCTGGTTAGTTGAGACTGCAAGCTACCTGAGTTCACTTAACTGGGCCTCTACTGTATTACCATTATTATTATTAGGGATGGCTCTGCCTAGGAGAACTCACAGAGAAGCATGTAATCAGGTGATAGCTTTTGTAAGGTTCTCATGTACTGTGATGATTTTCTGGATTAACGCACGATCATGATCAACAAATCTGAGCCTAAAGGTGCGTACACACATGCGACTATAGTCGTTTGAAACGATCGTTCCCCAATCATTTCAAACGATGATCGTTTAAAAAAAAGCAGCCAACGACTATTAAGTCTAACGACGGACGAGTTAGATCATTAAAAACGAACTATCTAGCTTGGCGGATTTTTTCCAACGACGATCGTTTGCATAAGTAGTACATCGTTGGAAACGGTCGTTCGTACTAGGCTTGACATGCGCATTTCACTATTTCTCCATGGAACTTTTCATTTTTATGCGCAGGCGCAATAGTTGCTTTTACGTGATGTAACGTTCGTTCTAACGATCTGATCGTTACACACCTTTTAAAACTAACTTTACTTAGGTCGTTCTTTCATCAATTAAAAGTTCGTTCGTCGTTGACAACAAACGATCGTTGTCGCATGTGTGTACGTAGCTTTACAAAACTCAGCTGATCAAACTCATCACATGCTTTTACATGAATTCTCCTAGGCCAGGTCATCCCTAATTATTATTCTCTGTCTGGCCTGGTGCACACCAAAACCCGCTAGCAGATTTTTAAACGCTTTTTCTTATTTTTCTGTAGCGTTTCAGCTAGCACTTTGTGGTTTTGTGAAGCGTTTTTGGTGTAGTAGATTTCATATATTGTTACAGTAAAGCTGTTACTGAACAGCTTCTGTAACAAAAACGCGTGCAAAACCGCTCTGAACTGCCGTTTTTCAGAGCGGTTTGTGTTTTTTCTATACTTTACATTGGAGGCAGAAACGCCTCCGCAATCCAAAAAATGCCTCACCCCGGGAGTATGTGTTTCAGCAAAACGCCTCCTGCTCTGGTGTGAACCACCCCATTGAGATACATTGACCAAGCGTATCTGCAGCCACAAGCGGCTGCAAAAACGCCACAAAAACCCGCTTGGTGTGCACCAGCCCTCACTGAACAAAACTCTCATCTACAGATCCAGATAATACTGGGCAGGTAACCAGCGAATGATTACAGATTGCAGCAAAGACTGAGCCTGAAATCATATGCAAGATGTACAGTATATTAAATTGACATGAAAATACAATGTGCGCACCAAACCCCAGTAAATCTATCTTATCAATCTATCTATACACACGGTAAATATAAATAAACAACCAGTGCAGTACAGAAGTAAGCAGGGAAAGAACAAGGTGAAGACAGAATAAAAGGTTCAGCAACAAGAGAGCAAGGCTCGGGTGAAAGGTCAGGAGCAGATCCAGGATTTTCAGGGACTCAGGTCAAGCAGCACAAAGTTAAGGGCCCTGCTGAGTTTGCTGACACACGCTCGGGTCCACCTCCCCCTCCTGTCACCTATGAGTACAATTTATGCTATTTATATTGTATTTGTATTTCTGGTTGCATTTATTGGTTATGCTGCCAGCTGGGAAACATGGTTTTTCTGGTTATAGAAGGTCTGATGTCACACTGCTACTGCAGTCGGGGGTGCCATGGCTGGAGCCAGTAATAGGGGTGCGGGAGGGCACCCCTGTGTATCCCCCACACAGGAGGAAACAGGTGACATACATCCATTTGTTACTATTCTGGCCACAGGTAAGAAGTAAAGAACAGGAACACATGTTACAGGGTAAACCTGCTTTGCGTTGCCCTAATCTGCTGCATGATGATGCTAAAGCAATGAAAGGCAATGGAGCTTTTCACACTTGCAGCTTGATTCACTAAACTGTGATAACTCATATCATGGCCGTTTTCAAGTGCGTTCTTGTGCGATTGAGAATGTTCGACAATTTGTGTTTTCGCGCAAAATCTCGATATGAGTTATCACGGTGTAGTGAATCAAGCCCTTGATACGGTATGAGGTGGTGCAAAGGCTGCAGCGCATTACCGCAAGCACTGTGCTTCCTGCTGAGCCTAGTGTAAACAACACAGCGTGGTGCTTTGTGGCATACATGCGTGGCTCAACAGGAATCCCATTGACGTACTTCCTGCCCAGCAAGCAGTACATCACTGAGCGGGGCGAAGCTATGCATATGACCCTACCAGCACACTCTGCTCAGCAGGGTGCACATCACGGAGCAGAGGGTGGTGCTATGCATATGACCCTGCCAGCACACTCTGCCTAGCATGGAGTACGTCACTAAATGGGGCGGAGATATGGATATGACCCTACCAGCGCACTCTGCCCAGCATGGAGTACGTCATTGAGCGGGGCGGAGATATGCATATGACCCTACCAGAGCACTCTGCCCAGCATGGAGTATGTCATTGAATGGGGCGGAGCTATGGATATGACCCTGTTGGCGCACTCTGCCCAGCAAGGAGTACGTCACAGAGGGGGGTGGTGCTAGGTGCTATGCATATGACCCTGCCAGTGCACTCTGGCCAGCAGGGAGTACATCACTGAGTGGGGGCAGCACTATGCATATGACACTGCCACCGGACTCTGTCTAGCAGGGAGTACGTCACTGAGTGGGAGCGGAGCTATGCATATGATCCTGTCGGCTCACTCTTCCCAACAGGGGGTATGTCACTGATCGGGATAGAGCTACGCATATGACCCCCCCCCCCCCCCCCGCAGCACCCATTCCCATGCACGCCTCCAAGACTTCTCAAGAGCTGCTCCAACACTATGGAACTTCCTACATCCACCCATTAGGGCAGCCCCCTCCTTCAACATCTTCAAGAAGGCCCTCAAAACTCACCTTTTCACTCTGGCCTACCACCCCTCACAAGTGCTCTAAACCCGCAGCTGAACTCTGGTCTCTACCTTTTGTGTCCCTACCTCTCCCTCTAGAGTGTAAGCCTTCGAGCAGGGTTCTTCTCCTTTTGTGTCCTACCTGATCATGCACCTCCATTACTGTGCACCCATGCTATGTATTTGAGTGAACTCCACTTGCCTAATCTCTATGCTCCAATCCAGTGACTAAGCATTCCCTTGTACTCATACTGTGCCGCGTGATCTGGTTTTTCTTGTTTTCCTTTATTGCTGTATGTCACCCCTAAATATTGTCTGTAACCTAAACTAATGTCCAGTGCTACGTAATATGTTGGTGCTTTATAAATACAATAAATAAATAAATATGACCCTGCCAGCACACTCTGCTCAGCAGGGAGTACATCACTGAGCGGGGGTGGCGCTATACATATGACCTGGCCTGCTAGCGCACTCTGCCCAGCAGGGAGTACATCACTGAGCGGGGGCGGCACTATGCATATGACCCTGCCACCGCACTCTGCCCAGCAGGGAGTAAGTCACCGAGTGGGGAGTGGAGCTATTCATATGACCCTGTCGGCGCACTCTGCCTAGCAGGGAGTACGTCACTGATTGGGGTGGAGCTATGCATATGACCGTCAGCGCACTCTGCCCAGCAGAGAGTAAGTCACTAAGAGGGGGCGGCACTATGCATATGACCCTGCCACTGCACTCTACCCAGCAGGGAGTACGTCACTGAGCGAGACGGAGCTATTCATATGACCCTGTCTGCGCACTCTACCCAGCATGTAGTACGTCACCGAGCGGGGCGGAGCTATGCATATGACCCTGCCACTGCACTCTGCCCAGCAGGGAGTACGTCATTGAGTGGGGCGGAGCTATGGATATGACCCTGTCGGCACACTCTGCCCAGCAGGGAATACGTCACTGAGCGGGGCGGAGCTATGCATATGACCCTGTCGGCACATTCTGCCCAGCAGGGAGTACGTCGCTGAGTGGGAAGCCGCGATATGTATATGACCCTGTCACCGCACTCTGTCACAGGGTGATATGTTTGTCATTTTTAGATGTAAAACCGGCCTCAGACACTATGGAATATACCAGCAGAACAATTTTCACAGAAATTATTAAGATTAATCTGACACACATTCTGGGGAGTTGTAAGAGTTTAGTCTTCTAGTGGATGAGACCTGAATGGCAATGTGGCACAGTAGGACAGGATTGGCGGAGGTTTGTCACACCTACTAAATGCCCACTATCTACTTTCTCCCCCTCCCACAAATACCTTTATCAGAATCAGAGATCTCTGGTGATTGGCATTACTATTATTTATTGTATTAAAAAGCACCAACATATTACGCAGCGCTGGACATAAATAGGGATACATACAATGTAAACAAGTGGTGACAGACAGAGAGGTAGCACACAGTTATACAACATAGCACAAGGTTATCCATACACACAGGGTATAAGATGCATGATCATATGATTTTACTGAGACCCAGCAAATCAAGTCTGAGTTAGTCCATGAGAAGGGTGACATAGCTGGGGTTGCAAGATCAAGAAGGACACACTAAGGGGGGTGGGGGGGGGGTTGGGTGACCCTGCTAAACGCTTACAATCTAAAGGGTGGGGGAGAGGCACATAAGGTAGGACTGTGGAAAAGGTGCTCGGCTTAGAGAGTTAAAGTGCGGTAGAAGGGGGGGTAGGTCATTTTAAAGAAATGTGTTTTGAGGGCTTGCTTGAAGGTGTTGAAGGAAGGAGTGAGTCTAAAGGGGGTGGGAGGGAGGGGGTGGCTTTTGAGAAGTCCTGTAGGTGTGCATGGGAGTAAGAAATGCGTGGGTTGGTCAGGCGGAAATCATTGGAGGACCAGAGGGGGTGGGCAGGTATATATCTGTGGACAAGCTCAGAAATGTAGGTTGGGCAGGTCTTGTGCACAGATTTGTAGGTAAGGCACGGAATCCTAAATCTGATCCTGAAGCAGATAGGAGGCCAGTGTAGGACTTCTCAGAGGGGAGATGTGGAAGCAGAGTGGTGGGAAGAATGGATGAGTCTAGCTGCCTCACCGATGACTGATTTAAGGGCGCAATGCATTTCAAGGGGATGCAGACAGTAGGGAAAGTAGGGAAATAGTTAAGACGGGAGATAATGAGGTCATGGGATGAGAAGCTTGGTAGTGTCTGGAATCAAAAAGAGGCAGATTTTGGAGATGTTGCAAAGGTGGAAATTGCAGGCTCTTGTAACATTTCGGATGTGGGGGCTGAAGGAGAGGGCAGAGGCTATGATGGCGTCCAAGAAGTGGGCCTGGGATGTAGGGTGGGTGAAAGTGCTGAATATCCAGGAGGGTTGGTGCAGCATGGGGGTGGAAAATGAGGAGCTCAGTCTTATCCAAGTTCAGCTTCAGGAACCTAGCTGACATCCAGGAGGAGATGGTTTAGAGGCAAGAGGAGACTTGTCCATGGTGGAGGGAGAGAGATTGGGGATGTGGAGATAGATTTGGGTATCATCGGCATATAAGTTGTATTTGAAGCCCAGGGAGGACATGACTTTGCCTAAGAAGGAGATGTAATTTGAGGACAGTAGGGGGCCCAGAACAAAGCCCTGGGGGACTCCAACCGAGATGGGGATGGGCGTTGAGGAGGAACCATTGAAAGCGGTGGTGAAGAGGTTATCAGAGAGGTATGAGGAGATCCAGGTCAGGGCACTGTCGCAAATCCCTAAAGACTGTAGGGATAGAAGGAGGAGGGGATGGTAAACTGTATCAAGTGCTGAGGAAAGGTCAATGAGTAGCAGGATGGCTTTGGCAAGGGTAAAGTAATTTACTACTTTGAGAGCTATTTCTGTTGAGTGGGCAGGATGGAATCCAGATTGTAGGGGGTCGAGTAGTGAGTAGATGCTGAGGTAGTGGGTGATGCCTCGGTGGACCAGGCGTTCAAGGAGCTTTGAGGCAAAAGGGAGAAGGGAGATTGAGTGGTAGTTGGAGGGTAGGGATGGGTCAAGTGAGGGTCTTTTCAGCAAGGGAAGTACAGTGTCATCTTTAAAAGCTGAGAGGAAAGTGCTGGTGGAGAGGGAGAGGTTGAACCTTGTGAGGACCGGGGCAAGGTCAGGGAAGTGGGGGCGAAGGGAGGAGGTGCCAGGGTAGGTGGCAAGCAATAGATGCACTTCTTCAATGGATGCAGCAGTGAAGGAGGTGAGGGGGGGGGGTGCTTTGGAACAGTCTGGAATCTGGATGGAGGAGGAGGGGGGCAATGGGTTAGGCCTGGGAGGAGGAGGGGGGTTAGGGGGTGGGGCATAGCAGTGGCCTGGGGGAGGTGGAGGGGATTGAACAATGAAGATTTCACTTCGGATAGCTTTAATTTTACTGGTGAAGTGGGTGGCAAAGTCATTGGCTGAGAGGGTGGAGCTAGGGGGGAGTTTAGTTGGGAGTTAAAGGGGGTGAAGAGACATTGAGGGTTGGAGGCTTGAGTTTAAATCAGGGCTGCAAACTACTTTTGTTTAGCTTCTGATAGGGCAGATTGGTAGTGCAGAGCATTGATGTTACATTGAAAGTGAGGTGCGCCACTGCATTGTGGGATTTGTAGTTCTATGTAGGCCCATAGCACAGAGGCAGGCAATATAGGAAGGGCAGAAGTGAGGTCACAGCAGGGCTTCACCTGCCCTTTACATAGATGGAGGCTGAGAGAGGGGCACTCACGCAAAGACATTATATTCTTTCTCTAACACAAGGTTTCCCAACATGAAAGATCATAGGTATCCAGTACCCCCCTTTGTGAGTAACCTCATCTCAAGCACCCCCAGCCACTTATACATTTGTTAGGGACACCCCATATGGGGGTATAAATGCTTTGCAGACATTCCTTAGTGTTTTACATTAACTCAAATATTTGTTAAGGCTGATTTATCATTTTATTAACCGCCAAACATGCTGTAATAGATGTTCAAATACCCCCTAAATCTCAACCAAACCCCCCCCCCCTTCCTTCCAGGGGTACATGTACCACATGTTGGGCTTGATTCACTAAGACATATAGCATGCCTTATCAGAGTTAACACACCTTATCAGTGTAGCATAGCGAGTGCTACAAAGTTATGCCTGCTAATTGGCAATGACCAGAGCTCCACTCGTTCTGCCCTGAGTCCCTGGGGGTCCAATCACTTTAAAGAACATTATCCACGCACTTTGATTGGCCCAATAGGCTGCCTGTCATTTGAAAGGAAACTTGACAGGCAGCCTATTGGGCCAAAGTGCGGGGATAATGTCCTTTACAGTGATTGGACCCGCAGGGGCTCAGGGCAGGACGAGTGGAGCTCTCATCAGAATCAATTTATTTTCGCCAAGTAAGTTTGCACCTACAAGGAATTTGTCTTGGCAGTTGCTTAACAAACACAAACAAAAACAATACAAGGACAGACAGTGTGAATATTACAAGTTAAGGACATTATAAGTATAGTGGCAGTAAGCAATGTGAGAATTGTTCATGTTTAGTTCTGTGCTGATTACTTTCAGTCCTAGCAGCTCTAACGTGGTTCAGCATTAAGTATGGCTACCGCTTGAGGGAAAAGAGCTGTTCCTGTGTCTAGAGGTTTTGGTAGCGATTGACCGGAATCTACTCCTGAAGGCATGCACTGGAAGATGGAGTGAGCTGGGTGAGAGGGGTCGGAGGCAATTTTGGATGCTCTCTTTCTGCACCTGCTAGTGTAAAGATCCTGCAGGGAAGGTAAGCTACAGCCAATTATCCTTTCCGCTGATCGGATGATGCGCTGCAGCCTCCCCTTTTCTAATGCTGAGCAGGAGCCGAACCATACAGTCATAGATGTTATGGTGCGGATTCGATGATTGCAGTGTAGAACTGCACCATTAGATTTTGAGGTAGGCCAAACTTTTTCAGCTGCCACAGATGGTACATTCTCTGTTGTGCTTTCTTGACAATAGTGGCGGTGTTGTTGTCCCATTTTAAGTCGTTTGAGATCGTGGACCCAAGAAACTTGAAGGACTCTACTTGGGTTATTGTGGATCCATTTATGATTAAGGGGAGGTGCTGGGGGGGAGATCTCCTAAAGTCTATTATCATCGCCATGGTTTTGAGAGCATTTAGTTCCAAGTTGTTGCTGCTGCACCAGGAGGAAAGCTGTCCCACCACATGCCTGTATGCAGACTCATCACCGTTTTGAATGAGACCAACTACTGTTGTGTCGTCTGCAAACTTCAGAACCTTAACAGATGGATCTGTGGAGATGCAGTCATTGGTGTAAAGTGAGTACAGCAGTGGGGAAAGCACACAGCCCTGGGGTGCACCAGTACTGACTGTCAGAGAGCTTGATGTGAGTTTACCAAGTCTAACACGCTGTCTTCTGTCGGTTAAGAAGTCGTTTATCCATTTGCAGAAGGATTCAGGTATGTGTAGCTGGGAGAGCTTGCTGTGCAGCAGTGATGGAATTATGGTATTAAATGCAGAGCTGAAATCTATAAATAAAATCCTGGTGTAGGTTCCTGGGCTATCTAAATGCTGTAGTACATAATGCATACACATGTTCACGGCATCGTCTGCGGATCTGTTAGGCCTGTAGGCAAATTGCAAAGAGTCCAGCAGGGGATCTGTGATGGATTTCAGATAAGTCATTATCAGTTTTTCAAATGCTTTCATGACCAGTGATGTCAGGGCAACAGGCCTGTAATCATTTAAACATGTAGGTTTTTTTTTTTTTTTGAATTGGTACAATAGTTGCGCTTTTAAAACAGGCAGGAACAATTGAGAGTTCTAGAGATGCTTTGAATATGTCTGTAAATACAGGCGCTAATTGGTCGGCACAGAGATTCAAGCATTTCGCAGACACAGCGTCTGGTCCCATTGCTTTCCTGGTGTTTTGTTTTTTAAAGAGTCCATTTACATCTGATTGGCATATTGTTAGAGCATGCACATCTGGGGACAGGTCAATAGATTGTGTCTGGCCTCCTGTGTTTTGTAGTTGCTGAGGCACCGCAGGGGGTGGAGACGTTGGCTGGCAGGAAGAGTGTTCAGTTTGCCTGTGGCAGAGATGCAAATTGACTTGTTGTGTTTGGCAGGCATATAAGGCTGATAAGGCGTGTTAACTCTGATAAGGCATGTTAACTCTGATAAGGCATGTTACCTCTGATAAGGCATGCTATTTGTCTTAGTGAATCAAGCCCGTTGAGCCTTCACAGATGGCTGGGATAGCAGAAGTGCCTCAGCAGCACACACTGTCCCTGTAACAGCCAGGGAGTCCCTGGAAGTAACAGCCACTGCCAGACATCTGCCCCTGCTGCCTCCAGCATGTCCCGGCTGTTACAGGCACAGTGTGGGCTGCTGAGGCTCTGCACTTCTGCTATCTCAGCCATCTGCCTCCGCTGCCTCCAGCATGTCCCGGCTGTTACAGGCACAGTGTGTGCTGCTGAGGCACTTCTGCTATCCCAGCCATCTGCCCCTGCTGCCTCCAGCATGTCCCGGCTGTTACAGGCAGTGTGTGCTGCTGGGGCTCTGCACTTCTGCTATCCCAGCCATCTGCCCCTGCTGCCTCCAGCATGTCCCAGCTGTTACAGGCACAGTGTGTGCTGCTGAGGCACTTCTGCTATCCCAGCCATCTGCCCCTGCTGCCTCCAGCATGTCCCGGCTGTTACAGGCACAGTGTGTGCTGCTGAAGCTCTGCACTTCTGCTATCCCAGCCATCTGCCCCCAGCATTTCCCAGCTGTTACAGGGACAGTTTGTGCTGCTGAGGCTCTGCACTTCTGCTATCCCAGCCATCTGCCGCTGCTGCCTCCAGCATGTCCCGGCTGTTACAGGCACAGCGTGTGCTGCTGAGGCTCTGCACTTCTGCTATCCCAGCCATCTGCCCCTGCGGCCCCCAGCATGTGCCGGCTGTTACAGGCGCAGTGTGTGCTGCTGAGGCTCTGTATTTCTGCTATCCCAGCCATCTGCCCCTGCTGCCTCCAGCATGTCCCGGCTGTTACAGGCACAGTGTGTGCTGCTGAGGCTCTGTACTTCTGCTATCCCAGCCATCTGCCCCTGCTGCCTCCAGCATGTCCCGGCTGTTACAGGCACAGTGTGTGCTGCTGAGGCTCTGTACTTCTGCTATCCCAGCCATCTGCCCCTGCTGCCTCCAGCATGTCCCGGCTGTTACAGGCACAGTGTGTGCTGCTGAGGCTCTGCACTTCTGCTATCCCAGCCATCTGCCCCTGCTGCCTCCAGCATGTCCTGGCTGTTACAGGCACAGTGTGTGCTGCTGAGGCTTTGCACTTCTGCTATCCCAGCCATCTTCCCCTGCAGCCTCCAGCATGTCCTGGCTGTTACAGGCAGTGTGTGCTGCTGAGGCTTTGCACTTCTGCTATCCCAGCCATCTGCCCCTGCTGCCTCCAGCATGTCCCGGCTGTTACAGGCACAGTGTGTGCTGCTGAGGCTCTGCACTTCTGCTATCCCAGCCATCTGTTATGGTGAGAGGCCCCTTGTTGTGTCACACCTGTCCCCTTAGAGCTCTCCAGTCTTCACAGAGGGGTCTTGTGTTCTCTCTGGCCTTGTGGCTGCTCTGCTGAGTTCCTCTGTACTCTATACCTACACAAGGGCAGCACCCCATCCCCCTGCAGTGTAATGCTGGGAATACATCCTGAGATCTTTTGGCAGATAGATGGTTCGATAAATAATTTCCGGCAGGTCCGATCTTATTTTCGATCATTTTTCTGATCGATTTTTCATAGAAGTGAATGGGAATTGATCAGAAAAACAATCGGATAGTAAATCTGCTGAAAAATCTCATTGTGTATTCCCAGCATAAAAAGCAGTGTGCTTATCTCAAACTAGATAACGCCATTGAAGCTGCTAATTAATTATTTACAATAATGCAGTTTATTAAAGTAAATCTAATTGATGCCGTTAATAGTACATCTGACATTACATGCAGAGGAACAAAAACAGAACATTGTGGAAAACAAAATACAGTATAATCAACCAGTCTCTCCATCACACACACTGTGTTTATATACACATTATATATAGGCAGACACACTATTATATACAAACACATATACACACTTTTTCTTTGCGCAATTCAATCTTTCTGTATTCGTGATGAGTGAAAATGCCTCTGACATTTTTGAAGAAAAAGACATTGAAAATACAATTGTTCCACGAATTTACCGTCTAGCGAATACATTAAAGTCAATGCCGCCGACTTAAAGAGGAACTGTAACGTCAAAACGTCCCCTGGGGGGGTACTCACCTCGGGTGGGGGAAGCCTCCGGATCCTAATGAGGCTTCCCACGCCGTCCTCTGTCCCACGGGGGTCTCGTTGCAGCCCTCCGTGCAGCGGTGACGTCAATATTTACCTTCCCGGCTCCTGCGCAGGCGCTCTGACGGCTGTCGGCTCCGAAGTAGGCGGAAATACCCGATCGCTGTCGGGTCTGCTCTACTGCGCAGGCGCAAGTTTCCGGCGCCTGCGCAGTAGAGCGGACCCGAATGAGATCGGGTATTTCCGTCTATTTCAGTGCCGAAAGTCGCCACAGCGCCCCCGCAGGAGCCAGCAAAGGTAAATATTGAATCTACAGTCGGGTCTGTCGCCGGCTGTTCGGAGGGCTGCAGCGAGACCCCCGTGGGAAGCCTCATTAGGATCTGGAGGCTTCCCCCACCCGAGGTGAGTACCCCCCAGGGGAGGTTTTTGATGTTACAGGGTCTCTTTAAGCAGTTAATAGCAAAGCTCTCATATATGCTAGAATCATAAAATATGCTAGGTAATGTTGAGTAGAACACTGAGAACAAGGGGGGCAATCTATCAAAAAGACCATATCGTTTCTGAGTGGTGGCAGGGTGGTGGGGATGGCTACTATGTAATACAGTGGACGGAAGGGGGGGGGGGGGAGGACACGTGGGTGGTAGCGGCAGGCTTAGGGCTCACTCCTGGATAAGCAGTCCCCTATCCAAGAGGAAAATCTGGTACACAGATTTCTCATATCAATAAATGGGTTGCATATTTGCATTCAGTAAGGCATTATGAATTCACATATATGAAATATGAGTATTAAACCACAAAGTACTACGGAGAACCTTTATTTCTTAGTGGCTAAATGTTCAGTCACCTGAATATCTCTCAGTATGCCAGTACTGGTTTGCCTGATGTTTCCTGTCAAAACGGTGTGGCTAGCGTGTCCGGCGTACCTAGAATGAAGAGTTATACTGCGTCCAGTTCTCATGCTTTTAGAGCAGCTGGTGGGAAAACACAGAGAGAATCAGAGTGTCTTCTTTGAACTCTAGCAGAAGTTTTTGGGACAGGAAGAGGTGTGAATCTTGCAGCCACTCAGTCTAGAGGAGAGCTGGTTCTATTAGGTTTTGTCAGGCCAATTCCAGATGGGTGGCTTGTTAGTCAGCAGGGGGCTTGGAAGCCCAGGAAGGCCTATTGATAAGAGCTTGATGAAAGCTAAATAATTCTGTGTTCTGCCTGCAAAAAAGTGGAAAGTAAACTCTTCTTCCAGCTCTGGCTTCTGTGACACTGTATACGAGGCATGATGTAGTCCAGTGACGGCTAATCGTGGCACTCCAGCTGTGACAAAACTACAAATCCCATCATGCCTCTGCCTCCCCGAGTTATGCGTACAGCTGTTAGAGTATTGCAATGCCTCATGGGACTTGTAGTTTCATCACAGCTGGAGTGCCAAGGTTAGCCATCACTGAGGTAGTTGATATGAAAAATATTTATAGTATTATCATGTAAAAAAAAGCTGCCAGTCTTCCTCTGTGAGAATGTAACAATATAGATCTATAACAATATCCATAATCTATAACAATATACATAAAATGATTTAAGGTGCCTACACACATCCAGTTTTGATTCACCAATGATTGTAACATTTTACAATGTCCATGTAGTACGAGAGCTGACCTACACAATTGGTTCATAGTATTCAAAGTCTGTTGGCTCTCAAGCCCCATACACACACTCAACTGCGGTCTTTTAAGGCTCGTACACACGTCATACTGAAGCCAACGACGGGTCCGTCGGCACCTCCCGCTGGGCGGGTTTTCAGCAGACTGTGCAGCGTGTGTACAGTCTGTCGGTGGACTGATAAGGCTGTTTCTGAATGATCTGCTCAGTGGATTGTCAACAACCCCTCACACCATGGCCACCATTTCTTCAGTCGGCTCCCACCAAGCTGGAGGTTTTGGGCCAGCTCTACCAAGACCTCAAGGCATAGAAACATTTTTTTCCCTCCACTGTCAAACTCTTGAACTCTTTCCAAGCAATTCCCCCTCCATCGTTCAACCTGCCTCCCCCTTTTTTTCACCCTGATGGTAGCAGTCGCTGGTTGTTGTTACCAACAAACGGTCTATTGAAACACTGTCTCTTGCCAAAACAGTGTATCCTGCTTAAACTGCTGTTTATTGTGTGTCTCATCTCCTGTCTTATCTCCTACTTTGAGTCCTGTATCTTCCCTGTATGTGCCAAAAGCAATTATGGGCACAAACCAGCCTTGCTTAGCGAATAAAACTGACTCTTATTGTGATAGAATTTGTTATAGTACAATTAGTGCAATTGTGAAGGTGCTCTTGCACCAAGTTGCCTCCAGGTGGCAGTTCAGGAAGTGGAGGGAGCACAGGATGGGAGTCTGATCAGACAGCTGGATGAGGATCATGTGATCGGGCAAAGGGGTGGACTTGTGCCAACATAAACTCATGAGTGAGTGGACCAGAGAGTGCCCATATTGGACAATACCTCACTACCAGTTGCACATCATTGTAGACTGTTGTGGACTTGGAGGAGAGGCATCAAATTTTAAAACAAACTAGAAGTCAAAATAAACTCAACAGATAATGAATTGCATGTGTAGTAACGCTGGTATACAGAACTTTCCTGGAGTCTCACATACTCAGCTTCACTTTAAGGGGTTATATTCTGCCTCTGAATTGTGCACAGCAGCCATATCAGTATGACACAAAATCTAGGCCATTCAGTTCCCAACAAAATAATTAACTTTTCAGCACTCTCTTGTTATCAGGAATGTTTGTTCACTCAGATAAAAGTGCTTACTTTTCAGGGGAGCCGTGGCTGCGTGTGACTGAAGATCCTGCCTCATTTGCATAGATAAAACACCTGGTTTATTAACCACTGCAATAGTAAAAAATGAACACATGCAAGATTTAATGAGGCTTAGTACTGTATGTAACCATGTTTATCTCATCAAGTCTAGTCAGTTCAGGGACTTCAACACTTTAGCAATCCAACACCCAGAGTAGCATGAAAGAGTCCTCGGGATTCTGTGCACTTTTCAAGAAACAAAAGAAATTTTAGAAAGCAACACTTTGGCCAAGAAATTTCCCTTACTCAGTACATAAGAAGGGCTTCTAACAGGAGTGAGATTTGTGTGACAAAGTTTTTTTTAAATATCCAATTCCCACACTCAAATAGGGCTTCTCACCAGTGTGAGCTCTCTCATGACTGACAAGATTTGATTTCTGTACAAAAGATTTCCCACACTCAGCACATAAATTCGGCTTCTCAGCAGTGCAAGATCTCATACATGTAAAAAGATTATCATTTCAATCGAAACTTTTTCTGCACCCAACACATCAATAGGGCTTCTTACTAATGTGAACTCTCTCATGACTAACAAGATATGATTTTTGTACAAAAGATTTCCCACACTCAGGACATGAATAGGGCTTCTCACCAGTGTGCAATCTCATATGTCTGTTAACATCTCCTTTCCGTCCAAAGCATTTTCCACACTCAGGACATGAAAAGGGCTTCTCACCAGTGTGAGATCTCACATGTCTGATTAGGTCTGCTTTACATTTAAAACCTTTCCCACATTCAGTACATGCATATGACTTCTTAACAGTGTGACATCTCTCATGTAAAGCAAGTTTTGATTTCTGTATAAAACATTTACCACACTCAGTACATAAATAGGGCATCTCACCAGTGTGAAATTTCTCATGGTTTACAAGCTGTAATTTCTGTACAAAAAATATCTCACACTCAGCACAGTAATAGGGCTTATCACCAGTGTGAGTTCTCTCGTGTGTGACAAGATTTGATTTCTGTGCAAAACATTTCCCACACTCAGCACATGAATAGGGCTTCTCACCAGTGTGGGCTCTCTCGTGTATGACAAGATGTGACTTCCGGGCAAAACGTTTCCCACACCCAGCACATGAATAGGGCTCACAAGCGTGAGATCTCACATGGCTGGCAAGGTCTTCTTTCCATCCAAAGCATTTCCCACACTGAGGACATGAAAAAGGCTTCTCACCCGTGTGAGATCTCATATGTCTGTTAAGTTCTGTGTTACGTTTAAAACATTTCCCACACTCCATACATGAATACGGCTTCTTTACGGTGTAATATCTCTCGTGTGAACAGTCTGTGGATACAGAGAGACGAGTCTCTGAGTGGTTCCTGATGCTGGGACTCCGCCCTGCAAATAGAGAAACATCATCACTTCCTGTTAGAGAATTCTGAGGGGAACAATTATCATTAGGGATGGTCAGTGTGCTGCTGAGAATTCCAAGTTAAAGGACCACTATCGTGAAAATCATAAAAAAATAAAATAACTAGAAAACCTATAAATAAGAAGTACGTTTCTTCCAGAGTAAAATGAGTCATAAATGAATTTTCTCCTAGGTGCTGTCACTTACAGTAGGTAGTAGAAATCTGTCAGAAATGACAGGTTATGCACTAGCCCTGCTCCTTATGGGGGATTTTCAGGGTTTTCTTTTATTTTCAAAAGCACTTAGTAAATGGCAGTTGATCAGCCCAACTGCCACAAATAGGTAGGGGGGGGGGTGGTCTGCATCTTTTATAATAATCAAGTGTCCCTGCGTACTCCTGTCCGTGTCCGTGTGTTTACGCTACTCTGCATGTGCAGCACAGACAGCCGTTAGGACAGGAGGATCAGGAGGCGCCTGCACGCTGAAATGCGGCAGTCACAGGGGCGGGAGGGGGGCTGTAAGACAGACCACTCCCTCCTAAGCATTTTTTAACTTTTTAACCTCCTTACCGGTTATCCCGAGCTCAGCTTGGGGTAACCTGCGCAGGAGGATTTCTCAGGCCCCGCTGGGCCGATTTGCATACATTTTTTTTGTTACATGCAGCTAGCACTGTGCTAGCTGCTTGTAACATTCGATCGCCGCCGCTACCCGCCACGCCGCTCCAACCCCCCCCGCCCCAGACCCCTGCGCAGCCTGGCCAATCAGTGCCAGGCAGCGCTGAGGGGTGGATCGGGATTCCCTGTGACGTCCCGACGTCCATGACGTCAGTGACGTCATCCCGCCCTGTCGCCATGGCGACCGGGAAGCCCTGCAGGAAATCCCGTTCTGAATGGGATTTCCTGCTTACTCTGATCACCGAAGGCGATCGGAGTGGGCGGGGGGATGCCGCCGCGCAGCGGCTATCATGTACCGAGCCCTGGGCTCGCTACATGATTTAAAAAATAAATAAATAAAAAAAAAGTTCTGCGCTGCCTCCTTGCCGGCGAGAATTAGACCGGCAAGGAGGTTAAGTACTGTTTTCATACTTTTGGCACCTTTGTTCTATTCTGGTCATATATATCCACCCCTGGTGGAGGGGGATACCCATTTTTCTTTCTACTATCTTAATGAGATGCCGATCGTTATTCACAGCTCTTCAGTACTTCCTGTTTATTGTTTAGTACACAAAATAGTCTGGGGACATCCAGTGACCAAAAGTAAAAAATACACCTTCAAATGTTTAAATAAAAAAAATCCTCCTTATTTTCCCCTCCAATCTATATCACTATATTTACCATGTCCACTTCAGGACGAGAGCAATTATTTACATATCAGCGTGCTCCCATTCATTCACCAATAACTTTATTACTACTTAACACACCTAAATGATCTATATATTGTTTTTTCAGGACAAATTGGGCTTTTAGTGCGTGATAATTTTGTTTAGTAAATACCTTATTTTCTATGCATTTTAAAAAGAAAATAAGGGAAAAAAATAGAAAAACCACACACACAATTTCTCCGTTTATATAGTAGTTACATAGTTATTTCGGTTGAAAAAAGACATACGTCCATCGAGTTCAACCAGAGAATAAAGTACACTAGCCTGAACCCTCAAATATCCCTGTTGATCCAAAGGAAGATGAAAAACCCTTACAAGGCATAGTCCAATTAGCCCCAAAAGGGAAAAAAAATTCCTTCTCAACTCCAGATGGCAATCAGAAAAAAAATCCCTGGATTAACACCACTGGGCATTACCTAGTAATTGTAGCCATGCAAGAAAGCATCTAAGCCCCCCTTAAATACAGATATAGAATTTGCCATAACTACTTCCTGTGGCAATTCGTTCCACATTTTAATCACTATTACTGTAAATAATCCTTTCCTAAATAAATAGCTAACACATTTTTCCTCCATGCACCTCCATGTGAAAGCCTAGGGACAAACAGCTCATCTGCCAAACTTTTCTATTGCCCTCTGATGTATTTATACATGTTAATTAAATCTCCTCTAAGGCGTCTTTTCTCGAGACTAAATAAATCCAGTTTATCTAAGCTTTCCTGGTAAGTGAGACCTTCCATCAGTTTAATCAATTTTGTTGCTCGTCTCTGC
Source organism: Hyperolius riggenbachi (assembly GCF_040937935.1). NCBI lineage: Eukaryota > Metazoa > Chordata > Amphibia > Anura > Hyperoliidae > Hyperolius > Hyperolius riggenbachi. Next base: position 258,236,881 of record NC_090655.1, read on the forward strand.
ACCTGCAAACTGCAATTTTACTGTAGCTTTACAATAAACTGTGCTATCTATAAGTTAAACCTACAAATGTTATTTACTTATCCCTCCTGGTAAAAACATTTAGATCATGTTCCCATTACAACGTATGGAGACAATATTGTATCTGGAAATAAAGGTGTCTTCTTTCAGTTTTGTGCTTTCTTGTTGTACACTATGGATGATTACAAGACCTTTTTGCAGAAATAATAGTAATATACCCTCATGACATATTTATTTAAAAGGCCAATTTCCTAAGGTAACAAGATATGTTTTTTTTTTCTTTTATATTGTGTCACTTTTTCCATTTTATAAGCCTTATTTTGGTATAGAATATGCAAAAATGTAATTTCTTTTCAGTTTGTGACTAAAAAGAATACACAGTACATGGGCCTCAGCCCTAAAACTTTCTAAATTCTATTCTACTACTTATCATTGATAAAATGTTACCACTTATGTCTTTCGTAGTTTTGCTAAAACTTTCCCAAGTTTGATTATAATTTTGAAAAATATTTTTAATGCTGGATTGAGTTTGTCCTTACCTATTTTTTATGTAACGTGGGTCCAAGCTTTAAGACCCACTAAAATGTATTCTACAACTTGTCACTGTTAAAAACAATATCATATGTGCCTCATTTAGTAACAAACTGGTGGTGCACTCCCCACAACTAACTGGACGTATATATACGTCCTGTTGTCATTAAGTGGATAAGGAAAAAAAAGTGACTGCATGAAAAAAATCTGATACCTTAGGACAGTGGTTCCCAACCTTTTCCAGGTCGTGACACATCACGACAAACATTCAGATATCCGTGACACGTCACATCATGCCAAACATTCAGATATACGTGACATGTCCCGTATGATAGAAAAGAGGGGCTCAGTAACAATCTGCTGATGCTGCAGGCACACTGAGGGGCTCAGTAACAATCTGCTAAAGCTGCAGGCACAATGAGGGGCTCAGTAACAATCTGCTGATGCTGCAGGCACAATGAGGGGCTCAGTAACAATCTGCTGCTGCTACAGGCACAATGAGGGGCTCAGAGACAATCTGCTGATGCTGCAGGCACAATGAGGGGCTCAGTAACAATCTGCTGATGTTGCAGGCACAATGAGGGGCTCAGCAACAATCTGCTGATGCTGCAGGAACAATGAAGGGCTCAGTAACAATCTGCTGATGCTGCAGGCACAATGAGGGGCTCAGTAACAATCTGCTGATGCTGCAGGCACAATGGTGGGGAGCTCAGTAACAATCTGCTGATGCTGCAGTCACAATGGTGGGGAGCTCAGTAACAATCTGCTGATGCTGCAGGCACAATGAGGGGCTCAGTAACAATCTGCTGATGCTGCAGGCACAATGAGGGGCTCAGTTACAATCTGCTGATGCTGCAGGCACAATGAGGGGCTCAGTAACAATCTGCTGCTGCTGCAGGCACAATGAGGGGCTCAGAGACAATCTGTTGATGCTGCAGGCACAATGAGGGGCTCAGTAACAATCTGCTGATGCTGCAGGCACAATGAGGGGCTCAGTAACAATCTGCTGATGCTGTAGGCACAATGAGGGGCTCAGTAACAATCTGCTGATGTTGCAGGCACAATGAGGGGCACAGTAACAATCACGGGGGGGGGGGTTTGGTGACGGTGCAGTGGCACAGCTAGCATAGTTGCCCCAGTATAGGGAGTTTAGTTGCCTCAGTATAGCTAGTATAGTACCCCAGTATAGACAGTATAGTGCCCCAGTATAGCCAGTATAGTGCCCCAGTATAGCCATTATAGCGCCCCAGTATAGCCATTATAGCGCCCCAGTATAGCCATTATAGTGCCCCAGTATACTCAGTATAGTGTCCCAGGATAGCTAGTATAGTGCCCCGGGATAACCAGTATGGGTAGGTGGTGCCCCCCACCTGTCCCCGCCGCTGTTATTACCTTAACAGCGGCCGCTCTCCCCTCTCCGGCGCGTGTATTTATTCAAGCAGCGTATCTCCCGGCTGCTCTGTGTGTGATGCGCAGGAAGCAGGGCAGCGGCTTCCTGTAGCGGCGATATGTATCGCCGTTACTATGGTAACCGAGCCATGCTTCCTGCGCATCACACACAGAGCAGCCGGGAGATACGCTGCTTGAATAAATACATGCGCTGGAGAGGGGAGAGCGGCCGCTGCTAAGATAATAAGGCGATCTGCGTGGGAGACGAGCAGGGGGAACAGAGAGCGGCGACACATAGCTGGTGCTGCTGCGACACATAAATGTGTCGCGACACACCGGTTGGGAACCTCTGCCTTAGAGCATAAGTACCAAAGAGCCTCCCACACCACAGTAAGCCAGTGAGCCTCCTGACAGTTTTAGTGATAGAGAAGGAGACAGGAGCCAGGGACACCCCCAATACAGTTTGTAGGGGAGAGGAGGTTGATATATCTCACTCACCATTCCAGAGTTCTGCATTTGCAGGAAATAATTGCTCGCGTTTAGGGGCGGAGCTTCGCGGTAATTTGGGGGCGGGGCTTCGCGGCAATTTGGGGGCGGAGCTTTGCCTTGATTTTGGCGGTGGTTCCTCCTGGGGTCCCTGCAATTCCCCCAGCACAGTGCATCTTCGGGCTGGGGGTGGAGTTTGGAAGCTTCAAGCCAGTGCAGCCAGCCAATTACCAATCTCGGGGCAGGCTCGGAGAGGAGCAGGAGTTCTCTCACCCAATGCCCTGGACTGCAGCCCGATATGAGCGAAGAGCTTCTGCTGGGGGCGGGGCTTTAGATTGATCGGCCACAGCACTGCAAAAGTTATTTATGACGGCACAAATAAATAGTGCTGCGCAGCCGGCCCTGGATGCCTGAGGAGGCGGCGGCCCGAGGAAAATCCGCCCCCCGTCCTCCTGGGCCAGTCCGCCCCTGGAGACGAGCAGGGGGAGCAGAGAGTGGCGACACATAGCTGGTGCTGCCGCGACACATAAATGTGTCGCGGCACACCGGTTGGGAACCTCTGCCTTAGGGACTCAGCTTATATTAAGATATAGTGGGATGCAAAAGTTTGGGCAACCTTGTTAATAGTCATGATTTTCTTGTATAAATCGCTGGTTGTTACCATAAAAAATGTCAGTTAAATATATCATATAGGAGACGCACACAGTGATATTTGAGAAGTGAAAAAGTTTATTGGATTTACAGATAGTGCACAATAATTGTTTAAACAAAATTAGGCAGGTGCATACATTTGGGCACTGTTGTCATTTTATTGATTCCAAAACCTTTAGAAATAATTATTGAAACTCATATTGGAGTGGTAAGCTCAGTGACCCCTGACCTACATACACAGGTGAATCCAATTATGAGAAAGAGTATTCAAGGGGGTCAATTGTAAGTTTCGCTCCTCTATTAATTTTCTCTGAAGAGTAGCAACATGGGGGTCTCAAAACAACTCTCAAATGACCTAAAGACAAAGATTGTCATCATGGTTTAGGGGAAGGATACAGAAAGCCATCTCAGAGATTTCAGCTGTCTGTTTCCACCGTTAGGAACATATCGAGGAAATGGAAGACCACAGGTTCAGTTCAAGTTAAGGCTCGAAGTGGCAGACCAACAAAAATCTCGGATACACAGAAGTGACGAATGGTGAGAACAGTCAGAGTCAATCCACAGACCAGTACCAAAGACCTACAACATAATCTTGCTGCAGATGGAGTCACTGTGCATTGTTCAACCATTCAGCGCACTTTGCACAAGAAGATGCTGTATGTGAGAGTGATGCAGAGGGAGCCTTTCCTCCACCCACAGCACAAACAGAGCCACTTGAGGTATGCTAAAGCACATTTAGACAAGCCAGCTTCATTTTGGAATAAGGTGCTGTGGACTGATGGAACTAAAATTGAGTTATTTCTTATTTGGGCATAACAAGGAGCATTATGCATGGAGGAAAAAGAACACAGCATTCTAAGAAAAATACCTGCTACCTACAGTAAAATATGGTGGTGGTTCCATCATGCTGTGGGGCTGCGTGGCCAGTACAGGGACTGGGAATCTTGTCAAAGTTGAGGGATGCATGGATTCCACTCAGTATCAGCAGATTCTGCAGACCAATGTCCAGGAATCAGTGACAAAGCTGAAGCTGCGCTGGGGCTGGATCTTTCAACAAGACAACAACCCTAAAAACTGCTCAAAATCCACTAAGGCATTCATGCAGAGAAACAAGTACAACGTTCTGGAATGGCCATCTCAGTCCCCAGACCTGAATATAATTGAAAATTTGTGGTGTGAATTAAAGAGAGCTGTCCATGCTCGGAAGCCATCAAACCTGAATGCACTAAAGATGTTTTGTATAGAGGTTGGTCCAAAATATCTTAAACCAGAATCCAGACTATCTTTGGAAGCTACAGGAAGCGTTTAGAGGCTGTAATTTCTGCAAAAGGAGGATCTACTAAATATTGATTTTATTTACTTTTTGTGGTGTCCAAATTCATGCACCTGCCTAATTTTGTTTAAACAATTATTGCACACTGGCTGTATATCCAATAAACTTTATTTCACTTCTCAAATATCACTGTGTGCGTCTCCTATATGCTATATGTAACTGACTTTTTACCGTAACAATCAACGACTTATACAGGAAAATCATGTCGATTAACAAGGTTGCCCAAACTTCCACATCCCACTGTTTGTGTACGTGTGCATATATATATATATATATATATATATATATATATATATATATATATATATATATATATATATATATATATATACACACACATACATACATACATACATACATATACTGTACATATACATATATACATACATACATATACATATACATACACACACACACACACACACACACAGACAGTGGGTTGCAAAAGTATTCAGCCCCCTTGAAGTTTTCCACATTTTGTCATATTACTGCTGCAAACATGAGTCAATTTTATTGGAATTCCACATGAAAGACTAACACAAAGTGGTGTACACATGAGAACTGGAACAAAAATCATACATGAATCCAAACATTTTTTACAAACAAATAACTGCAAAGTGATGTGTGCATAATTATCTGGCCCCCTTTGATCTGAGTGCAGTCAGTTGCCTATAGACATTGCCTGATGAATGCTAATGACTAAATAGAGTGCACCTGTGTGTAATTAATGTCAGTACAAATACAGCTGCTCTGTGACAGCCTCAGAGGTTGTCTAAGAGAATCTTGGGAGCAACAACACCATGAAGTCCAAAGAACACACCAGACAGGTCAGGGATAAAGTTATTGAGAAATTTAAAGCAGACTTAGGCTACAAAAAGATTTCCGAAGCCTTGAACATCCCACGGAGCACTGTTCAAGCGATCATTCAGAAATGGAAGGAGTATGGCACAACTGTAAACCTACCAAGACAAGGCCATCCACCTAAACTGACAGGCCGAACAAGGAGAGTGCTGATCAGAAATGCAGTCAAGAGGCCCATGGTGACTCTGGACGAGCTGCAGAGATCTACAGCTCAGGTGGGGGAATCTGTTGATAGGACAACTATTAGTCATGCACTGTACAAAGTTGTCCTTTATTGAAGAGTGGCAAGAAGAAAGGCATTGTTAATAGAAAGCATAAGAAGTCCCGTTAGCAGATTGCCACAAGCCATGTGGGGGACACAGCAACCATGTGGAAGAAGCTGCTCTGGTCAGATGAGACCAAAATGGAACTTTTTGGCCAAAATGCAAAACGCTATGTGTGACAGAAAACTAACACTGCACATCACTCTGAAAACACCATCCCCACTGTCAAATATGGTGGTGGCAGCATCATGCTCGGGGGTGCATCTCTTCAGCAGGGACAGGGAAGCTAGTCAGAGTTGATGGGAAGATGGATGGAGCCAAATACAGGGCAAACTTGGAATAAAACATCTTGGAGACTGCAAAAGACTTGAGACTGGGGCGGAGGTTCACCTTCCAGCAGGACAATGACCCTAAACATAAAGCCAGGGCAACAATGGAATGCTTTAAAACAAAACATATCTATGTGTTAGAATGGCCCAGTCAAAGTCCAGATCTAAATCCAATCGAGAATCTGTGGCAAGATCTGAAAACTGCTGTTCACAAACGCTGTCCATCTAATCTGACTGAGCTGGAGCTATTTTGCAAAGAAGAATGGGCAAGGATTTCAGTCTCTAGATGTGCAAAGCTGGTAGAGACATACCCTAAAAGACTGGCAGCTGTAATTGCAGCAAAAGGTGGTTCTACAAAGTATTGACTCAGGGGGCCGAATAATTACGCACACCCCACTTTGCAGTTATTTATTTGTAAAAAAAATGTTTGGAATGATGTATAATTTTCGATCCACTTCTCACATGTACACCACTTTGTATTGTTCTTTCACGTTGAATTCCAATAAAATTGATTCATGTTTGTGGCAGTAATTTGACAAAATGTGGAAAACTTCACTGTATATGTGGATTGCACATAATATATATATATATATATATATATATATATATATATATATATATATATATATATATATATATATATATATATATATATATATACATATACATATACATGTATACAGGATCTTCTCAAAAAAAAAAAAAAAAAAAAATTATATATATATATATATATATATATATATATATATATATATATATATATATATATATATACATACATACATACATACATACATACATACATACATACATACATACATACATACATACATACATACATACATACATACATATATATATATATATATATATATATATATATATACAGGATCTTCTCAAAAAATTAGCATATTGTGATGAAGTTCATTATTTTCTGTAATGTACTGATAAACATTAGACTTTCATATATTTTAGATTCAAATACACACAACTGAAGTAGTTCAAGCCTTTTATTGTTTTAATATTGATGATTTTGGCATACAGCTCATGAAAACCCAAATTTCCTATCTCAAAAAATTATCATATTTCATCCGACCAATAAAAGAAAAGTGTTTTTAAAACAAAAAAAGTCAACCTTCAAATAATTATGTTCAGTTATGCACTCAATACTTGGTCGGGAATCCTTTTGCAGAAATGAGTGCTTCAATGCGGCGTGGCATGGAGGTAATCAGCCTGTGGCACTGCTCAGGTGTTATGGAGGCCCAGGATGCTTCGATAGCAGCCTTAAGCTCATCCAGAGTGTTGGGTCTTGCATCTCTCAACTTTCTCTTCACAATATCCCACAGATTCTCTATGGGGTTCAGGTCAGGAGAGTTGGCAGGCCAATCTAGCACAGTAATACCATGGTCAGTAAACCATTTACCAGTGGTTTTGGCACTGTGAGCAGGTGCCAGGTTGTGCTGAAAAATGAAATCTTCATCTCCATAAAGCTTTTCAGCAGATGGAAGCATGAAGTGCTCCAAAATCTCCTGATAGCTAGCTGCATTGACCCTGCCCTTGATAAAACACAGTGGACATACATACATACATACATGTTCGGATGAAATATGCTAATTTTTTGAGATAGGAATTTTGAGTTTTCATGCTAAATGCCAAAATCATCAATATTAAAACAATAAAAGGCTTGAACTACTTCAGTTGTAGTGTAATGAATCTAAAATATATGAAAGTCTAATGTTTATCAGTACATTACAGAAAATAATGAACTTTATCACAATATGCTAATTTTTTAAGAAGATCCTGTGTATATGTATATATATATATATATATATATATATATATATATATATATATATATATATATATATATATATATATATATATATATATATATATAGTGTATATCACTGTTGTTTTTATATATAATAACCGGGACAAATAGGCCAATAAAATGTGTTGGTTTTATGCATCGCAGCACATTTTATTTTAACTACTTTGGCCTCCTGGACGTACTAGCTACGCCCAGGAGGCCATGTGCGCGTCCGCGCGCTCCCGGCCGCGGATAGTTAGCCCACGAATCAGTGAATCGGGCTATGGTGCCCGATCACTGATTCCTCTCCCCCGCAGAAAAAGCGACAGCTTCTCTCAGAAGCTCCGCTTTTTCTGGCTGTTGCGTACCATGCGTCCCTCTAAGCATATGTTACGCTTAGAGTGACGTCATGTAAACAAACTCATGGCCGCCATCTTGTGGCCAAAAAGTAAAACTACAACTAAAAGTAAAAAAAAATAAAACTCAACACACATTTACATTATAAAAGTACTGTTTACATCCCACCCTCCCAAAAAATACCCAAATAAAATGTTTAATATAAAAAAAAAATAAAAATGTAAATATTTACCTAAGGGTCTAATCTTTTTAAATATCAATGTAAAGATGAAATATTTCTATTTTTTTTTATTTTAAACTTGTAAATAGTGATAGATGCAAAACGGAAAAAATGCACCTTTATTTCCAAATAAAATATTGTCGCCATACATTGTTATAGGGACATAATTTTAACGGTGTATTAACCGGGACACATGGGCAAATACAATACGTGAGTTTTAATTATGGAGGCATGTATTATTTTAAAATTATAATGGCTGAAAACTGAGAAATGATTTTTTTCCGTTTTTTTCTTATTCTTCCTGTTAAAATGCATTTACAGTAAAGTGGCTCTTAGCAAAATGTACCACCCAAAGAAAGCCTAATTGATGGCGGAAAAAACAAGATATAGATCAGTTCATTGTGATAAGTAGTGATAAAGTTATAGGCTAATGAATGGGAGATGAACATTGCTCGGATGCATAAAGTGAAAACGACTGAAGGCTGAAGTGGTTAAACTATAATGGCTGAAAACTAAGAAATATATTTTTTTTAATTATTCCCTTTAAAATGCAGCTAAAATAAAATAATTCTTATCAAAAAAAGTGTCATTGAAAGAAAGTCTAATTTATGGTAAAAAAAAAAAAAAGATGTATAGATAATTCAAGTGTCATAAGTGGCCATAAAATTATTGGTGAATGAAAGGGAGGAGCATGATAAGTGAAAAGTAGTTGATATAGGCTGCTTAATTCCCACCCCCTACAAGTAGCCAGATTCGCCCCCAGTATAGACCGTCAGATTCCCCACCCCACTACAGGTAACCTGATCCCTCCCAGCTTCCCAGTATCTGTGGCCTGTTCCTGTCCCCAGTATAGGAAGCCTGATCCCTCCCCCCCAGTATAGGCAGCCACTACCTCCCCATAGTACAGGTAACCTGATGACTGCACAGTATAGGTAGCATGATACACCCTCAGTATACGAAACCCCCCAGTATATGAAGCCTGGGATAAGAGTGAGGTAGTGTCACTCTCACCTCTCCAGGTTCCCATAGCATCTCTCCGGCTTTCTCTCCTCAGCATCGCCTAGCATCCGGTCTCCATGGCTGCAGCGGGTACCTCACATCAAGTGACTATCCAGCACATACAGACACATCATCACATGAGATATTCCAGCTGCAGCCACAGAGCTAAATGGCGATGCTGCTGCTACTCAGAACACCGAACATCATGCTCAGGAACACATGCATTAGAAGCAGGTTATCAGACACCCATAGAGAGGTTATGACATTGTAGGGGCATGGCTTTGTATAGGGGTGGGGCTTAATCCAGGGCATGGCGCCCCCCCCCCCCCCCCCCCCCCAGGACCAATGGCACTATAGGCAATGGCCTGGAATGCCTTTGTTCAAAAACTGCCCTGTTTGGCAGAGTGGTTTTAGTAGAGGGACTTATTAGCTACTTTTTACCTCAGTCTACCCTCCCCTCAAACATCACTCACATTCTTACAGCCCCTCCCCCACTTACTGGCTTCATGTGATCTATACTGTGCCCAGCAGAGACATATTTCTTATTCAGATTATTATGTATTTTCAATCTCTAATATTTAACACTCACCAATGATCATTCCTGTAATAATGTCTTCCTCCTTATATGCTCTCATCATGTCACCCTCCTCTATGGACTGTGTCTCTTCTTCTTCCTCTTTAATTGTTCTCATTATGTCACCCTCCTCCATAAATTGCTGATCACTTCTCACATAGATCTCTTCTTCTTCCTCTTTAATTATCCTCAATATCTCACCCTCCTCCATAGACTGCTGATCACTCCTCACATACGTCTCTTCCTCCTCCTCTTTAATTGTTTCCATCATGTCACCCTCCTCCATGGACTGCTGATCACTCCTCACATACGTCTCTTCTTCCTCTTTATTTGTCCTCATCATGTCACCCTCCTCCATAGGCTGCTGATCACTCCTCATATGTATCTCTTCTTCCTTTTTAATTGTCCCCGTCATGTCACCCTTCTGCATAGACTGCTGATCACTCCTCACATACGTCTCTACTTCTCTCCATTTAATAACCGTTTTTACCGGTTTTCCACCCTAAGAACACAAAATAAAAGAACACAGATAAGAGCATATGCAAAAGAAAAAAAAATGACACAAAGTTTGGGGTCTCTAAGAACCCTCATCATGGCATCATTGTAGAGGTCCTTGTGTCCTTCTATATGCTGCCTCTCCTCCACGGAGAAACAGACAGTGGCATCCCGACACATTACAAAAACCTGACACACACAGTGATAAAGTTACAACCCAGACACACCCCTTGTTGTTACTGTATAATGTCCCATAATTCCCAGCACCGCTCACCTCTCCTGTCAGCAGCTCCATCATCTTCCTGGTTATATCCAGAATCTTCTGCTTGTTGTGCCCTTCAGATATCAGGAAGTGAGGAGGGGGCACCGTGAAGCTCACATGATCACCAGACTTCACTGGAGGTAAACTCTGTATGGAAAGTCCAACAATGATGTTACATGACCTCCCAGAATCCTCCTCACCTCTCCAGTCAGCTGTATATTTTATTCATAGAGATAAGTGTTATGTCATGTGACCTCCCAGATTCTACTTTACCTCTCCAGTCAGCAGATAGATGATCTCCAGGATTAGGTTGAATATCCTCTCGGTAATGTCACTCTGGTCCTTGTTCATCCTCGATGATGTTGTCCTGTACAGGATTTGTTGCCTTTTGATTGAGAATAAAGAGTCACATGTGAGTGGAGGGCCATGCAGAGTATTGCAGGAAAGCATAATAAGCTGGTTTATAGCTACCTGTGCACTATACTCACAGCATGCTGCAGTCCGGCCCCCCTCCTCCCTCTGCCTCCTCTCCAGCTGGCCTTCTCTCCTCACACCCACCTCCCACTGTTCCTGTGATGTTTCAGCAGTGCTGGTAGTGGTAGATGGATGAGGATATGAGGAGAGGCAGAGACTGAGGCTAATGGGAGCAGAGGACTGGAGCACACTGTGACAGCTAGCTATAAACCAACTGTGCAGGTCTCCAGTGACGGGTCCTGGACGGCAGGTTTATATCACTGTATTTTTTGGCAAGCAGTGGTTGCTTTGGTTTACTAGGCCCTGGAGCTTTGGATTAGGAAAGGAAGGATCTGGGTGGGCCTTCGTGTTCCACCTCAGTTCATGCCTGGTATTCAAACAGCCAGAGAGACAGCATATATTGTGTCCCCGATGCCTCTTAAAGCCCCTCCAAAGATTACAGACAAGGAATTGATTGGGGCCATGCCCCTCTTCTAGCAGGCATGGTTGTAGCACAACTACATAAGTACGGCCGAGTCTGCACAGTAACCCGGAGTTGCTCATGCATGAGAGGCTCTGTGCCACTGCAGGTGCGGCTATGCTCATGCCAGAAAAGGAGCGCAGCCCCGACCAGCTGGAAGACCGCAAGCGGAGATGGGGGAGGGGGACGGGGGGCTGAGGGAAGCCTCTTCAGTATCCAGAGGCTCCTCAGGTAAATATGGACGCGAGTTCTCTTTAACCACTTTAGCGGTAATCCAGAGTCAGGCGTGGGCTGGAAATCCGCAGCTCAGAGGGATAACGCCGAACCTGACTCATGGAAGGTTCCGGCAGGCTTATACACAGTATTTGCACAGCTGGTCTTTGCAACTCACCTACCCCAGGATCCAGATGGTGGCAGCTATTCTTCTTCCGGGCCTCTGGGGCTCTCGATCCCTCTGGTGAGATCCCTGTCTGCTGTCATGAAGACAGACGGCGTTCTCACTATAGGGATAAAGCACCACCTGGTGGACAGAGGTAGAATTGCAGCGATGGGTCCAGGGGAGGTGTGTGTAGGGGCTGATGCAGATCTATCTAGCGGAATGATTTTTCTTGTAAAAAAATTGCACCGCCTTTAGACCCTAAAATGTGGATGTTCTCATACAACCAGGGAGGTTAAAAAGGAACTTCAGCCTAAACAAACATACTGTCATTAAGTTACATTAGTTATGTTAATTAAAATAGATGGGTAATATAATCTTATACACACCCTGTTTTAAAAGAACAGGCAAATGTTTGTGATTCCATGGGGGCAGCCATCTTTTTGGTTGAAAGGAGGTGACAGGGAGCATGAGACACAGTTCCAACTGTCCTGTGTCCTGATCACCCCTCCCAACTGTGTGCGCTAGGCAACAAGAACATCAGAAATCCCATCATGCTTTGCAAAGCATCAGGGGAAAAATGCCTGGGCAGATTTCTTTGATGGGTGGAGCTTAGATTCTGTGCAGCTAAAAATGAGGCTTGGGTGAGAATAATAATAACGTTCTGATGCTGTGAAACTGCTAAAGAAACACCAAGCCTTTTCAGTGCTGCAGGGTATATTTTTAGCCTTGAGGTTCACTTTAAATGTGCTTTTCTGTAGGGAAAAAAGTGCCCCAAACAAGTATTCACCATAATTCAGAGGCTTACCCTAATCTGCCACCCAGCTGTTCAAGTATTTGGATTGGTGAAGACGCACTCACTGGCATACAATCACTTCAAGAATGGCAAGGTGTGCAGAAGATCTGATCCCGGACATCACAGGATCCCAATGTCACAAGAAAAGCGTAATGATCCGCACCACCTTATCTGGGCAACTTGAGGATGGGGCAGGAGCCCGAAACAGTGGACTGTCTTGCCCTGTTATGCTACCTTTTAACATTTATGTCTTTTTTACAATAAATGACGATTGTGCGGATCATTACGCTCTTCTACCAAGCTGTTCAAGAGCCATCCCCCCAAAAAACATCAGCAAGTTCCTGTGGATGGCTTGCTCATGCGCAGCGGCACTGGCCCAATCCGGTTCTGCTTCTTCCACCGAAGCCCAAGTGGATCCGCACTGCTGAGCAGAGGCAGGAGGACACAGTACTGGAATGACAAGGGAGATGGGGAAGCCCCTGGGGGATCCCTCCACCCACTCCAGAGGGGAGTACCACACGTCTTGCTTTTAAAACCTGACAGGTTTGCTATAATACATGTATAGGGATGGGAGGAGCGGTGATGATAGGAAAGAAAGCATTAGTGTGAGATAAAATGTGGAAACTCATAATAGTGCTTTTCTCCTGTCTGACCCAGTGTGCTTGAGTGCTGCAGCCACAGATGGCCCAGTCTGTAGGCCACCTTCGAGCATTAAAGGACAACTTAAGTGAGAAGGAGGCTGCCATATTTATTTCCTTTTAAAAAATACCAGTTGCCTGGCAGCCCTGCTGATCTATTTGGCTGCAGAAGTGTCTGAATCACACCAGAAACAAGCATGCAGCTAATCTAGTCAGATCTGACAGTAATGTCAGAAACAGCTGATCTGCTGCATGCTTGTTCAGGGTCTTTGGCTAAAAGTAATAGAGGCAGAGGATCAGCAGGGCTGCCAGGCAACTGGTATTGCTTACAAGGAAATAAATGTGGCAGCTTCCATATACCTCTCACTTCAGGAGTCTTGCTTGAAAAAAAAAATCCTCTATGAGGTGCACGGAGGTCTAAGTGGAACTGAAGACATCTGACTATATTGGGGACCCCAATATCCTCATCTAGACAGCGAACAGAGGGCCTCATCTACTTCCACCTGGATGACTGTTAAGACGCTAATGACCAATCTAACAGTGGTCCACCTAAGAGGGTGAGTGCGGTCCCAAAGGGGGCTTATATCTCTTACTCATCATTTTTGTGGAGCGCTACCTATATAAACATATATCACAGAAGGGACTTGCTACACCCCATAGAAGAGCGCACACCAAAGGACTGTTTACTAGGATTACACTGAATATCAAGACAGGACTCATTGATCTGTTGGTGTAAAATTGAACTGTTATTATTAGATAATTGCAGCGCTATTTTTGATAAATAGAAAAAAAAAAAAACTTACCAAAAAGGTGTCGGCGCTAGCCAGGGTCTCCTACATAACAGGGTGTGTCTTTATCCGGTGCACTATCCAGGCCCTTTTCCTAGTGCAGTCTTCATTCAAAGTGTACAAAAGTGCAAATGTTTATTTAGTAGCTATAGGCTGAAACCAAAATATCATGTCTATTTATGCGTTGTGATTGGCTGCAGTAAGTACACAGGCTAATGCATTGTGATTGGCAGCTGTGAGTACACAGGCTGGTGCACAGTGATTGGCTGCAGTGAGTACATAGGCTTGTGCACTGTGATTGGCTGCCGTGATCACACAGGTTTGTGCACTGTGATTGGCTGCAGTGAGTACACAGGCTGGTGTGTTGTGATTGGCTGCAGTGAGTACACAGGCTGGTGCGTTGTGATTGGCTGCAGTGAGCACACAGGCTGGTGCACTGTGATTCGCTGCAGTGAGCACACAGGCTGGTGCACTGTGATTGGCTGCAGTGAGCACACAGGCTGGTGCACTGTGATTGGCTGCAGTGAGCACACAGGCTGGTGCGTTGTGAGTGGCTGCAGTGAGCACACAGGCTGGTGCACTGTGATTGGGTGCAGTGAGCACACAGGCTCGTGCACTGTGATTGGGTGCAGTGAGCACACAGGCTGGTGCGTTGTGATTGGCTGTAGTGAGTATACAGGCCTGTGCCTTGTGATTGGCTGCAGTGAGCACACTGGCTTGTGCGCTGTGATCAGCTGCAATGGACAAAGCAGGGAGGGGGGATTGCCCATACCCATGTCTGTACCAATCCCCCACTGCTCCCCCATACCGATGTCTGTACTAATCCCTCCACTAATCCCCCCACTGCTCGCCCATACTGATGTCTGTACTAATCCCCCCACTGCTCACCCATACCCATGTCTGTACTAATCCCCCCACTGCTCCCCATACCCATGTCTGTACCAATTCCCCACTGCTCCCCCATACCGATGTCTGTACTAATCCCCCCACTGCTCTCCCATACCCATGTCTGTACTAATCCTCCACTGCTCCCCCATACCCATGTCTGTACTAATCTCCCCACTGCTCCCCCATACCCATGTCTGTACTAATCCCCCCACTGCTCCCCCATACCGATGTCTGTACTAATCCCTCCACTGCTCCCCCATACCCATGTCTGTACTAATCGCCCCACTGCTCCCCCATACCCATGTCTGTACTAATCCCCCCACTGCTCCCCCATACCCATGTCTGTACTAATCCCCCACTGCTCCCCCATACCCATGTCTGTACTAATCTCCCCACTGATCCCCCATACCCATGTCTGTACTAATCTCCCCACTGCTCCCCCATACCCATGTCTGTACTAATCTCCCCCCTGCTCCCCCATACCCATGTCTGTACTAATCTCCCCACTGCTCTCCCATACCCATGTCTGTACTAATCCCCCCACTGCTCCCCCATACCCATGTCTGTACTAATCTCCCCACTGATCCCCCATACCCATGTCTGTACTAATCCCCCCACTGCTCCCCATACCCATGTCTGTACTAATCCCTCCACTGCTTCCCCATACCCATGTCTGTACTAATCTCCCCACTGCTCCCCCATACCCATGTCTGTACTAATCTCCCCACTGCTCCCCCATACCCATGTCTGTACTAATCCCCCCACTGCTCCCCCATACCCATGTCTGTACTAATCTCCCCACTGCTCCCCCATACCCATGTCTGTACTAATCCCCCCACTGCTCCCCCATACCCATGTCTGTACTAATCCCCCCACTGCTCCCCCATACCCATGTCTGTACTAATCTCCCCACTGATCCCCCATACCCATGTCTGTACTAATCTCCCCACTGCTCCCCCATACCCATGTCTGTACTAATCTCCCCCATACCCATGTCTGTACTAATCTCCCCACTGCTCCCCCATACCCATGTCTGTACTAATCCCCCACTGCTCCCCCATACCCATGTCTGTACTAATCTCCAGACTGCTCTCCCATACCCATGTCTGTACTAATCCCCCACTGCTCCCCCATACCCATGTCTGTACTAATCCCCCCACTGCTCCCCTATACCCATGTCTGTACTAATCTCCCACTGCTCGCCCATACCCATATCTGTACTAATCCCCCCACTGCTCCCCCATACCCATGTCTGTACTAATCCCCCCACTGCTCCCCCATACCCATGTCTGTACTAATCCCCCACTGCTCCCCCCCATACCCATGTCTGTACTAATCCCACCACTGCTCACCCATACCCATGTCTGTACTAATCCCCCCACTGCTTTCCCATACCTATGTCTGTACTAATCCCCCACTGCTCCCCCATACCCATGTCTGTACTAATCTCCCCACTGCTCACCCATACCCATGTCTGTACTAATCCTCCCACTGCACCCCCATACCCATGTCTGTACTAATCTCCCCACTGCTCTCCCATACCCATGTCTGTACTAATCTCCAGACTGCTCTCCCATACCCATGTCTGTACTAATCCCCCACTGCTCCCCCATACCCATGTCTGTACTAATCCCACCACTGCCCTCCAATACCCATGTCTGTACTAATATCCCCACTGCTCTCCCATACCCATGTCTGTACTAATCCCCCCCACTGCTCCCCCATACCCATGTCTGTACTAATCTCCCCATACCCATGTCTGTACTAATCCCCCACTGCTCCCCCATACCCATGTCTGTACTAATCTCCCCACTGCTCCCCCATACCCATGTCTGTACTAATCCCCCACTGCTCCCCCATACCCATGTCTGTACTAATCTCCCCACTGCTCCCCCATACCCATGTCTGTACTAATCTCCCCACTGCTCTCCCATACCTCTGTCTGTACTAATATCCCCACTATAACCTATTCTACATCCGATGCAATGCCCAAAGGGCATACATTTGCTAGTGTAAAAAGATTCACACAATTACCTCTTATAACAACGTCTTCTTTTCACTTTATGCAACCTCTCTTGCTGCTGTTACATCACTTCCTTTCTTTGGCTTCTTTTCTTCTTAGGTTTGCGTTCCACATGGTAGGTGTGCTGTCGCCATCTTGTGGTAAATAGACTAACTGCAGCCTCAGTTTGTGGAATCACCTACTAGTGATGGGAATTCCGGCTCTTTTCAGAGAATCGGCTCTTTTGAATCGGCTCCCATTAAAGAGCCGGCTCCTACGGCTCCGAATCGGCTCTTCATTTAATATCACTTGTATGCTTATATTTGAGCCTAATTAAGCAATACGAATGGTTTGTTTGTGTATAAGCTATTTCTTATTCATACATTAAGCATTTTTAAGCATTTGTTCTTTACAAAAAATACACAGTTACTATTTTTTAACTTTTTTTTGTAACATATTTTATTTATTTTCACCACCTTGATTAATTGTTACTCAAAACAGGGGCATAGTATAATAAGATAACATAACAGAGAGTACAGGAAAATAACCTTTACAACCCCCCCCCCCCCCCCCTTATCCCTCCCCCTCCAACAGTGCACGGCCACATCTAACCCAGGCTATATGTTCTACTTTATTCTATTTGCAATTTACTCAGTGTTCCTTGCAAGACAAAACACACAGCAATTGGATTATAGCAGGGTAGAGGATTACTATGACGCTCGGTGGGCGTTGTTAGCAGGCGCAGACTAGGGGGGTGAGTGTGCGTGCATACGTGCGTGCGTGTGCGTGTGTGTACGGGACTCGGGAGGGATAGCGTGCCGCTCGCTCGCCGCTCAGCACACTGGTGAGTGACTCACACAGGCATCAGCTCTTTTTCAAGTGAGCATCGGCTCCTCTCGTTCGCAGCAAAGAGCCTGCTCGTTCCCAAACGACCCATCACTAGCTCACACCCATTACTATGCATGCCCTGGCCCAGCGGTGCGAGTCCTTGATTGCTCGCCTGGGGCCCGTGACGTCACGCACTTGTGCAAAGCATGCCCGGCCACAGGCGCGCAGTCAAGGATGTGCACCGCCGGGCCAGGGCATGCATAGTAATGGACGCGTGCAGACAAAGGCATGGGTACTACTGCGGGACATTGCGACCCAGTAATAGTACAGGGTCAGGCTGCCCATAGCTATTCACAGAGAACAGCTCGCTTACATCACTATCCTGCAGAAATGGGCAAACTTGATCAGGTCCGCTCCACTGTGCAGGCGCGAGCCGTCTGTGCAATAGAGTGGACCCGATCAGGCTCGCCTATTTCCACCAGAGCCCAATCGGAGAGCCACTAGTGCTCCTGCGCAAGGCAGGCAATGTAAATATTATTGTGGCTCTCCATCCGGGGCTGCCAGCGCTGGATTGGACTGGCGGAGGGAGACAGGGTAAGCCTCATTAGGATCCAGACGCTTCCCCCTCCCAAAGTAAGTCCCCCACAGGGGCTCTTTACAACAGATCAGACAGAATAAAAGGTGATCTAGTGACATCCTGGAGATGATCAGAAATTTTGGCCAAACCAAATTCCGGTACAAAAGGCTGGAATGTAACTCGGTGCTAGTCTAGTTTTGGGGACCCAGCTGGAAACCTCATAGGGAACAGTTCTCCAATCACAGCACCCTCTAAGGCCTTGTTCCCACTGCGTGTCCGTTTGCGTTGGCCGCTTTTAGACCCTTTTTTTTTCTGTGCGTTGGACGTTTTTGTTAAGCGCTTTTCTAAGCGATTTTGCGTAGCGATTGCGTTTTTTCACTTCTGAACTCTTTGATCCGGAAAATAATAAATACAATATATTCTTAGAAACACTCACGCAATCACTGCACAAAGCGATTTTGTGAGCGTTTTGCGTTTTTTCCTATACCTTCCGGAATCGCCTCCAAAATGGCCCATGCACCGCTTTTCTGAGCGGATCAGAAACAAACCACTGAGATGTGAAGTTTCTGATAGAGAATCATTGCACAAGTGCTTTCTGGGCGATTTTGAAAATCGCCAGAGCTTTAAAAAAAATGTCAAAAATGCCCCTAGTGTGAACGAGTCCTCACAGCACAAAGTGTTGTGATTGGCTGAACAGTGTAGGCATAGTTTACTACAATCTATTGGAAACCTAGCCATCTGAGAGGGTGCTGTCTACCCTATCACTTTATCAGAATTTCCCTAC
Organism: Hyperolius riggenbachi; assembly: GCF_040937935.1. Classification (NCBI taxonomy): domain Eukaryota; kingdom Metazoa; phylum Chordata; class Amphibia; order Anura; family Hyperoliidae; genus Hyperolius; species Hyperolius riggenbachi. Next base: position 258,256,070 of record NC_090655.1, read on the forward strand.
CAGGTTTCTTGCTGGGTCCCCTACAGTAGACTAGCGCCCTAAACTTTGCAAGAGGTATTCAGGAGTTGCTAATATTTAATCAACAGGGATGATTACTGAGATGCAAATTATTCGGAGCTGATGCAGGATTATGTAAATGTTTCATGCAAATTTGTGCAGCTTGAAAATAGACCAATTGGATCCTGCTGGGGTAGAATTCAATTGGTCTATTTTCAAGCTACATAAATTTGCCTAATTCTTCATCGACTCAGAATTATTTGCATCTTGTTGACCATCCCTATTTACAAATCTGCAGGATAATTAACTGGCAGCTGCTGAAATGTATTAGCTCTGCAGGTTTAAAGGGATCTAAGCAGCTCCTGGCTTCAAATAGCTGAAAGGGCTACCATGTTTGAGACATTCACCCCCCTGCTATCTTTACACTGCCATTTTGCAGGCTAGGTGTGAAATTCTTCAAGTGTGTCTAATGTTTACTCTTTGAAGTACAGTGGGGAAAGACTCAGGGTTTGTTTGTGGTCAATTAAGTGTAATTAGGTGATTTCTTATCTGTCTTCCATCATCTGTTGCTCCTGTGTCCTTAAGTCCTTGCACAGACTTGTTGGTAATGGTCGGCAGATTTCTGTTCAGTAATGGCCTAATGCTGGGCATACACGGCCCGTTTCTTCTTATCAATAGAGCCGCTGATGGCTCGATTGAGTATTTCCGACAGGTCCTATTGCCCGCCGGATCGATTCCGTGCTCGATACTGACGGGCAGAACTATAGAAAAAACGAAGCGCTGATTAGAAAGCGGCCTGCGGGGAGGAGCGGGAATCGCTGTGCGGACAAGCGGTGACGCGCCGCTGGCTCGATACCGGCGCACTATCCAGCAGTGTATGCCCAGCATAAATAAACAAACAAACAAGCACAGAACATTTATATCGCGCTTTTCTCCTAGCGGACTCAAAGCGCCAGAGCTGCAGCCACTAGGACGCGCTCCTTTATGCAGTAGCAGTGTTAGGGAGACTTGCCAAAGGTCTCCTACTGAATAGGTGCTGGCTTACTGAACAGGCAGAGCCCAGATTCGAACCCAGGTCTCCTGTGTCAGAGGCAGAGCCCTTAACCATTACACTATGCAGCCACCATAAAGCTTCGTACTCACTACCCGACGGCTCCCACGACGTCCCCTTCAGTGAAGCCTCTTCCTGTTGGCGGGTTAAAGCAAGAGGTCATGTGACGTACATAGCGGTGTGAGCAACACTTCTGCGATCGCAATACTTTGCATGGTGTCGTAAGGGATCTCAAAGATCCTATCCGCCATGTCGGTCTGTCGTTATTGGTGCGACGCGATGTTCGGGTGCGTGCGCCTGTACCCACCTTGCGACGCCATATGAAAATCGCTGGTCATCGGGAAAAACGCCAGTTGGGTACGCAGCTTTAGTGAATTAACATTTCACAAAATGTTTGTTAAAATCAGCTGTTTTCTGCTTTAGCACATGCAGCAATGCTTAGTGAATTGTGTTCAGGGATCCAGCACCAGGCTACTGGTGCCCCGTCAGATTTTCAGGTGTGGCCCACTGTGGCTCTGAATGAATACAATAGAGACTAGGGACCGTAGCAGTGCTTTTCAGTGTTGCTAGATTCTGGCGTAGCCAGTGCCACCATAGACTGTAATAGGAATCACATCTATAGTGCCGCTCAGTGAGTAACGTCAGCGCCGTCAGAAGACGGAGCCGAAGTTGCTTAAAAAACACAATAATTCGGCCTACAGCAATCGCTGGAAGCTGAATTATATCATTCCCCAGTATCCATGGCGGCCTGGAGGGGGAATAATAATTACCACGGCCCGGACTTGTGCAGAAGCAGGATCAGCCATATACTGGCTGTGTATCCTCCGCCCAAGTCTACCGGTGCCCATTTCAAATGGGTGCCTAGGGACAGTCACTGTGATGCAAGTCATTTCTAATTGATGTAAAATTATGCAAATTGTGTATATAAATGTATGCTGTTCAAAAATGGACCAATCCCATCCCAACAAGTTGGAATTTGATTGGTCTACTTTCAAGCTGTATAAGTATGCGTACATTTGCATAATCTTGGATCAACTCAGAATTATTTATTTCTCATCAACAGTCCTTAATGTCTGGAACCCACTAGCAGTACTTTTCTAAACCTTTTGTAAGCGCGTGTGATTTGGAAAGCTCTTGCTAATGTAGTGCTATGTGTGCAATTGCACTTGAGGGATGTTATTTTTTTTAAATCCGCCATAGCCTTACATTAGCAAGAGCTTTTCAAATCACAAGCACTTAGGGCTGGTGCGCACCAGAGCGGTTCTGAAGTGGTTTTTAAAATGCTTGCAGGGGGAAAACCGCTTGGCTAATGAGAGTGAATGGGATGGTGCACACCACGGCGGCTCGTTTTTTCCACAAACGGAAACTCGGGGGCTGCAGCATTTTTTAGATTTTTGATGCGTTTCTGCCTCAATGTAAAACTATAGGAAAGTAGAAAACCACTCTGAAAAACCTTTGTTACAGAAGCTGGTCAGTAACAGCTTTACTGTAACAATATTTGTAATCTGCTACACAAAAAAATCTCCAAACAACACTAGGCATGGTTAGAAAACCTCTAAACATACCTAGAATCGCTCTGAAATCTGCTTCTAAAACCAGATTTGCAGATCTGCTAGAGGTTTTTGGTTTGCACTGGGCCTTAGAGAAGCATTGCTAGTGTGTTCCAGGCCTAATGGTGAGTACCCAGTGCAGAGAACTGACCAGAGCTTGGTGAAGGTGCTATTTCACCTGTCCTGCCAGCCCATTCATCCTTCTGCCTGTCCAGTCAGTGTGACATGTCAATGCTCCCAGCATGTAACATTGATTTAAAGGATACCCTACCCCTAATTTAAATTTCAAAATGACTCCCCGTGTGTGTGGGGGGGGGGGGGGTTGCGCATACGCTTACCGCACCTCTTGTGGCCTGGCGTCTTCTTCTGTTTGTCCGCTATGCCTTTGCATTGTCTATTTCCTGGATGGGGCCCTTTGACCTGACATGCTGTGCATGCGCAGTATATCCTTTTGGGCTGCCTGTGACTGCACTCGCTGAGGCACCAGCGCAAGGACATACCTGGCGTGTACGCATGCGCAGCCCAGTATGATGGGTCAAAGGGCGCCAATCAGGAAATGGACAACGGGAGGCATAGCGGACAAACAGAGGAAGACATCGGACCAATGGAGGTGTGGTAAGCCTATGCCGAAATTAGGGCCAAGGTATAATTTGTCTGCCAATGGGAAATAGTGATGTTGCACTCACCGTGATCAGGGGGGGTCTGAGGGCGATCTGAGGGTGTGGGCGGGTAATTGGGTGCCCGCATTGGGCAGATTAAGGTCTGAGCTGATGGGTGGCATGCCTAGAATCGGTAATTGGGTGTCCCGCAAGGGGCAGATTAGGGTCTGAGCTGAAGGGTGGCAGTGACAGGGGTTGTTTGATGGGTGATTGACAGGTGATCAATGGGTGATTACAAGGGAGGTTAGATGTATACAGTACACGGGGGGGGGGGGGTCTGGGGAGGATCTGAGGGTGTGGGGGGTGATCAGGAGCCCCCAGGGGGCAGTTTAGGACCAGGGAGTGATTGATGGGTTATTAGGGAGGTGATTGGGTGCAAACAGTTGTCTGAGGGGGTGATCAGGGGGGGTCTGAGGGGTGCTGTGGTCAATCAGGGGGGGGGGCCGATCAGTGTGTGTGTGTGTGCTTACCAGGGGGCCTGCCTCCTGCTCTGGTGGTCCCTCGATCACTGGGACCACCAGGGCAGGAGGCAGCCTGTATAATACGCTCTATATGCATTACAAAGCGTATTATACGCTTTCTATGCGGCAGAGCGGGGGTTAACAGCAGCGCCGGCGGGTGGGTGGAGCCTAATGCTGGCGGATGCACGCACATCAATGCGCGCGATCCCCGACAATTCAGTCCCACCAGGAGTCACCGCCGATCGGCATTACGCGTTCCTGGGGGTGCCACTTTGCCGACACCCATAGGTAGTGGGCGGTTGGCAAGTGGTTAAAGGGAATCCAAGGTGAGAGAATTCATTCAGCTGTCATTCCTAATTGTGTTTGAAGCAGAAAGAAATAAGAAAAGGGGATACATGGCAGTGACTGCAAGCCAGATAACTAGATATTAAGGTGTTGGGGAGGTTGTGGTCCCTGTGGCGCCTAGTCTAATAGCAATCAGTGTTTGATGGCTGGGGTGGCAGGGATCGAGGTGCGCACTTTGGTGTCTCAGTCTTGGGTTCTGGAGGATCTTGTCCCGGCTCTGGTCTGCAGGGGGGCCCTCTTTCGCTGCGGGGATCGGCGGCGTTTGGGTAAGACACAAAAAAAAAAATATACAATTTTTTTTTTGCAAATTGGCCCACCAGCGCCTGAGCAATCCACTGCGGCGTTACTGGACCAGCTGAGCTCGTCTGTAACGCCCAGGTGGTTAAAAGGAAATAAATATGGCAGCCTTCATGTGTCTCTCACCTCAGATTCCTTTTATTCAATACCAGCCATTCAATACAATTGTGCATTTAGGAACATTTTGGCATTCATTCTTGGTGTTGTTCAGCACTGGAACCACTGGGTGTAAAAGCTGCATACAGGTCAACCACCGTAATATATTGAATTCAGCATATTTTCAGTGGTTAAACAGCCGTACAGCCTTGCCTTGCATTGCATGCAGTAGTACAAGTATAGTAGTGACAGCATTCTGATACTTTGTTCCCTCACTAATCAGGACCGGTGCTTACTTAAGGGCAAACTGGCCCCAGAGCCTGTAGCCCCCCCCCCCCCCCCCCCCCCAGGCTCTCCCCTTTCAGTGGCTATGGTGGTGCGGCATACACTTTGTGTCACCATTAGAAGGGTGACACCTGGGAGTTAATGCAGAGTAAACACAACATAGCATAATATTTCACCTGTCTGGCCACTCTTCCTTCCCCTGTGCATCCCCTGATCTACATGGTTCCTCAGTGTGGCATCTCTGCCCGCCATGACCTGTCAGCATGTTACAATGCTGAGAAAAGATATGTCAGCAAGGAGATACAGGAGCCTGGAGTGCTCTGAGGGAGGAAGAAGGTGGGAGCGTGGAGATGGACAGGTGATATTATACTTCACTGTCTTTACATTGTTCGGAGTAGGGATGTGGACCACCTATTACTATTATCTGGAGGAGGGGGGCGAGATAAAGGCCACCTTTCATTGCTATATCGTGATGGAGCAAAATAAAATGTGTTTTTCGCTTTGAGTGGTATTGATATTTATTACTGTGGTGATGGGAACTCTGGCTGCTGACCCCAAAACATAAGGTCCAGGGGAGAACTAAGGAATGTTGAGGAATGAGGCTCAGAGTCCGACAAAGTAGTCGGAGGTATGAGGCACAAAGATGAATGATGTATAATTAGCAATTGAACTGCCCAGATACATTAAACAGTAGAATCCCTTTATAGTAAACTCCAGGGAGCCAGGGAAGGTAGTTTACTATATCAGAATTGGTCATACATTGCATATTTATACAGACGCAGTTGCTGAGGGGGGTAGGGAAATAAAGGCCACCTTTCATTTCTATATGAAGGAGGGGCACAAAGGCCTGTGGTAGAGCAACATGAAATGTGTTTTTCCCTTTGAGGGGTTTTGATATTTATTACTGTGGTGATGGGACCTCTGTCTGCTGACCCCAAAACATAAGGTCCAGGGAGAACTAAGGAATATTGAGCCAGCATGTCCTCCAAACACCATAATTAGGCAGCAATGTTTCCTATATAACAATTGGGTAGCATCATAACCCCAAATAACTATTTACTGTTATTTAGGGCAGCCACAGAACCAACCTCAAATATTACACAGCATGGGCCTGATGCACTAACTTGCAGTAATATTGGTGTGCACAGACAGCTCATAGCAATATTACTATTACTAGCAGCAGTGTGTACCGCAGTTACGCTATTAGTGCCACCCACAGTACTAAAGTAGCCGGAGTGTTGCTTCAGTAACCAACGCTACTAACGGTTGGGGGGTAGTAATGCATGTTACACGCTGCTGGTAGGAATGGTAATATTGCTGTGCGCTGTCTGTGCACGGCAGTATTACCGCAAGTTAGTGCATCAGGTCCTATGTCTCTAAATAATATAGGCAATGGTGTGTCCTGCATTATTTTTTATCATTATTAATGATCACTTCTATAATGCCCAAGTATTACCAAAAAGAAAAAAGTAAAGGGATTACGTTTGTAGCACGGTACAATTTCCATTTAGTCCATAATCAACAGCGAACATATAAAATAAAAACAATTAAGAACAAAGCAGAAGTACTTAATCCATGTAATTTTAATAATTAATAATGAACATTGGTCACATGTCGGGGGTAGGGGGTGTCATAAAACCAGAGAAAAATACATAGCACTGCAATTCATGTTGCAAAAGTCATTGAGATGCAAAATAGATGTATAATTAGCTTTGGCTATGAACTAATGACGATACACTCCTTGAATATACTGTAAATAAAAAATATATAAAATAAAATAAATGTGAAGATATGAGCAATACCCCCAAAGAGGTCCAAAAAGATAAAAAATGATAGATAGATAGAAACAGTGCTGCCCATAATAATTCATACCCCTGGCAAATTTTGACTTAAAGTTACTTTTATTCAACCAGCAAGTACTTTTTTGACAGGAAATGACCTGGGTGTCTCCCAAAAGATAATACGACGATGTACAAGAGGAATTTGTAACGATCGGTGTAACACAGAGAGAATCTGATTATTGGTGATCTGCAGTATCACCAAAAATGCAGATATATACCTGATTATTGATGATCTGCAGAATCACCGATAATCAGATATATCACTAACCTCTTGAAGAGGTATCAGGGCAGCAAGCAATACTGTCCTGGAGAACAAGTACCTTCCAGTAACCTGAGACTCTCCCGCAGGGAGGAGCCAGGCTAGGGGTAGAAAGGACCAGAGCGTGCGTGACACCAATGGCAGGATGTCACTGATTGATCTGTGAACTATCTCCTAAGTGAGAAGATAGTTCTCGAGGTCGTACTAGCCAGGTCGGCAACACACGGACAGACAAAGTACAAAGACAGGAGACTGATTCGGTAATCCTAAGGCACGCAAGGTTTGGCAACAGAGTATCAGATATAGCGAGGTACCGAATCAGTGATCAGAAGAATGGTCAGGAAAGCAGAAAGTCATAACAGATAATATACAATGCCTAGTCTTGGGTGTAAGCTCCGTGATATTCAACACCCTGGAACTAGTCTGATATATATAACAGAATGGTAATACAAGTCCCTAGACTTAGGTGTGAGGTCCTTGATCATCAACACCACTCCAAAACGTTAATGTTGTTTGCTAACCATTTCTTCACAACTCTTGCTGTGTATTTTGGGTCATAGTCATGCAGAAATGTCCATTGGTGGCCAAGGCAAAGCGGAGGGGGAGTAAGTTAAAAAACACAGCCGGCTGGAGGGAGGGAGCGAGTGAGTGTGTGAGTGGGCGGGCAGGCAGCGAGTGAGCGGGTTAGCAGGCAGCGGCAGTACAGTCCAAGCATTCTGTACATAGATGCAATGACATCTATGGTACAGCAAGAAAATTATCCCCACATTTATCTCTGCATATTTGCATGTATATACACACATGTACTGTATATACATGCAAATATGCAGAGATAAATGTGGGGATAATTTTCTTGCTGTACCATAGATGTCATTGCATCTATGTACAGAATGCTTGGACTGTACTGCCGCTGCCTGCCCGCCCACCCACTCGCTCCCTCCCTCCAGCCGGCTGTGGTTTTTAACTTACTCCCCCTCCGCTCTCTCCACATCGATTGTCCCAGTGCAACTCCAGCTAGCATGTCACGCTAGCTTTATATTGGAGCGCACACGCTGGGAGAGGAGGAGGCGGGGGAGTGTCCGTACTTCTGCCGTCATGATGCGACGGCAGAAGCGAAGAGTATAGGGACATACTGCGCATGCGCAGCGCAGTATGTCCAGGTGAAGGGTCAGGAGAGTCGGGTCGGTACCGGCAGCTGTAGCAGATGAGCGGGACCGACGGCAGGGAACGAGGGAAGCGGCAAGTATGTGTCTTTCTTTCCCTCCACATTGCAGCTTCTATTTTATCACAGCCTGTGGGCTGTGGTAGCCTTTAACTCTCCATAGGTATTTATTTATTTTTTAATTCTGATTTCACTTCACATTTTCTTTAAATTGTTAACTCTTCTGTAAATGGAGGTACATGTAACCCTGCAGTAAATTCATTACAAGAAGATATTCACAGATAGAGAATTGTAAAGCAATCACTTTCATTGACAAAATACATTTTCTAAACATCTTTAAATCTTGTTATCAGTTTCCATATTCTACAGCTTCCTCCAGCAAACACATTGAAGACTGACAGACCTTTGTAACCATCCAGTTTAGGTCATTGGAGGTATGGGAGAGGAAAGAGGATAAAAGCATTGTTAATCAAAGATACGCCTGCTCCTTTTTCATAGCTCCTGTATTAGAAAGGGGAGGGATGTAGTAGCCACCTTTCCTGAAACGAAACACTGAAATGCACACTTTAGGGCTCGTTTCCACCATAGCGAATCCGCATGCGGCGACGAGATGCGGATTCGCTTGTTACACTGAAGTGGCCGGGGCTGTTTCCACATGTGCGGCGTGTGGGAGCGATTTGGCGGCGGGCCAAATCTGCATGACGGGACCCACCGAATTCGCCTGCGTCGGGAATCCGTGCGAATCGCCGCTAATGTATTTAATAGTAAAAACGCATGCGTTTGTTACATGCGATTTTACCCGCGATTTCGCACCTTTTTCAATGTTATTTTGCCCTGGCAGTGTCATGGTTAATTTCGCATGGCACCCTGCCATGCGAAATCGCACACGAAATCGCGGGTAAAAACGCATGCGGAAACGCATCCGCATGCGTTTTTACAAGCGTCGGAATGCCGGCGAAATCGCGTCGCAACACTGGAAACGAGCCCTTATTTATCGCTGACTTACCTGTGCTGCTTTCTATCACCATCTTCTTTTTTTTCCAGTCTTCCGCCTAATACTCTTCTGTCACCTTTTCTGAAACGAAACCCTGAAATGCACACTTAATTTATCTCGGACTCACCTGTGCTGCCTTCTCTCACACTCTTCTTCTTTCCAGTCTTCCGCCTAATCTTCTTCTGTCACCTTTCCTGAAATGAAACATTGAAATGCACACTTTATCTCGGACTCACCTGTGCTGTCTTCTATCCCCATCTTCTCTTTTCCAGTCTTCCACCTCATCTTCTGTCACCTTTCCTGAAACAAAACACTGAAATGCACACTTTATTTATCTCGGACTTACCTGTGCTGCCTTCTAGCACCATCTTTTTTTCCAGTCTTCCACCTCATCTTCTGTCACCTTTCCTGAAACAAAACACTGAAATGCACACTTTATTTATCTCAGACTTGCCTGTGCTGCCTTCTACCACCATCTTCTTATTTTTTTCCAGTCTTCCACCTCATCTTCTGTCATATTTCCTGAAACGAAACACTGAAATGCACACTTTATTTATTTCTGACTCACCTGTGCTGCCTTCTATCACCATCTTCTTTTTTTCCAGTCTTCCGCCTCATCTTCTTCTGTCATCTTTCCTGAAATGAAGCACTGAAATGCACACCTTATTTATTTCGGACTCACCTGTGCTGCCTTCTATCACCATCTTCTTTATTTTCCAGTCTTCCGCCTAATCCTCTTCTGTCACCTTTCCTGAAACGAAACACTAAAATGCACACTTTATTTATCTCAGACTCACCTGTGCTATCACCATCTTCTTTATTCCGGTCTTCCACCTTATCTTCTGTCACCTTTCCTGAAACGAAGCACTGAAATGCACACTTTATTTATCTCGGACTCACCTGTGCTGCCTTCTAGCACCATCTTATTTTTTCCAGTCTTCCACCTCATCTTCTTCTGTCACCTTTCCTGAAACGAAACACTGAAATGCACACTTTATTTATCTCGGACTCACCTGTGCTGCCTTCTCTCACACTCTTCTTCTTTCCTGTCTTCCGCCAAATCTTCTTCTGTCACCTTTCCTGAAACGAAGCACTGAAATGCACACTTTATTTATCTCGGACTCACCTGTGCTGCCTTCTTTCACCATCATCTTTTTCCAGTCTTCCACATCATCCTTTGTCACCTTTCCTGAAACGAAACACTGAAATGCACACTTTTTTTAATCTCAGACTTACCTGTGGTGCCTTCTACCACCATCTTCTTCTTTTTTTCCAGTCTTCCGCCTAATCTTCTTCTGTCCTGAAATGAAACACTGAAATGCACACTTTATTTATCTCAACTCACCTGTGCTGCCTTCTATCACCATCTTCTTTTTTTCCAGTCTTCCGTCTAATCTTCTTCTGTCACCTTTCCTGAAACGAAACACTGAAATGCACACTTTATTTATCTCGGACTCACCTGTGCTGCCTTCTATCACAATCTTCTTCTTTCTAGTCTTCCACCTCATCTTCTGTCTTCTTAACTGAAACGAAACACTGAAATGCACACTTTATTTATCTCGGACTCACCTGTGCTGCCTTCTATCACAATCTTCTTCTTTTTTTCCAGTCTTCCGCCTAATCTTCTTCTGTCACCTTTCCTGAAACGAAACACTGAAATGCACACTTTATTTCGGACTCACCTGTGCTGCCTTCTATCACCATCTTTTTTTCCAGTCTTCCACCTCATCTTCTGTCATCTTTCATGAAAAAAACACTGAAATGCACACTTTATTTATCTCTGACTCACCTGTGCTGCCTTCTTTCACCATCTTTTTCTTTTTCTCCAGTCTTCCACCTCATCTTCTGTCACCTTTCCTGAAACAAAACACTGAAATGCACACTTTATTTATCTCGGACGCACCTGTGCTGCCTTCTATCACCATCTTCTTCTTTTTTTCTAGTCTTCCGCCTAATCCTCTTCTGTCACCTTTTCTGAAACGAAACCCTGAAATGCACACTTTATTTATCTCGGACTCACCTGTGCTGCCTTCTATCACGCTCTTCTTCTTTTTTCCAGTCTTCCGCCTCATCTTCTGTCACCTTTCCTAAAATGAAACACTAAAATGCACACTTTATTTATCTCAGACTCACCTGTGCTGCCTTCTATCACCATCTTCTTTATTCCAGTCTTCCACCTCATCTTCTGTCACCTTTCCTGAAACGAAGCACTGAAATGCACACTTTATTTATCTCGGACTCACCTGTGCTGCCTTCTTTCACCATCATCTTTTTTCCAGTCTTCCACATCATCTTCTGTCACCTTTCCTGAAAGGAAACACTGAAATGCACACTTTTTTTTATCTCAGACTTACCTGTGGTGCCTTCTACCACCATCTTCTTCTTTTTTTCCAGTCTTCCGCCTCATCTTCTTCTGTCAATTTTCCTGAAACGAAACACTGAAATGCACACTTTATTTATCTCGGACTCACCTGTGCTGCCTTCTATCACCATCTTCTTTATTCCAGTCTTCCACCTCATCTTCTGTCACCTTTCCTGAAACGAAACACTGAAATGCACACTTTATTATCTCATACTTATCTGTGCTGCCATCTACCACCATCTTCTTTTTTTCCCCAGTCTTCCCCCTTATCTTCTTCTGTCACCTTTCCTGAAACGAAACCCTGAAATGCACACTTTATTTATCTCGGACTCACCTGTGCTGCCTTCTATCACGCTCTTCTTCTTTTTTCCAGTCTTCCGCCTCATCTTCTGTCACCTTTCCTAAAATGAAACACTAAAATGCACACTTTATTTATCTTGGACTCACCTGTGATGCCTTCTATCACCATCTTCTTCTTTTTTTTCCAGTCTTCCGCCTCATCTTCTTCTGTCATCTTTCCTGAAACGAAACACTGAAATGCACACTTTATTTATCTCGGACTCACCTGTGCTGCCTTCTTTAACTATCTTTTTCTTTTTTTCCAGTCTTCCACCTCATCTTCTTCTGTCACCCTTCCTGAAACGAAACACTGAAATGCACACTTTATTTATCTCAGACTTACCTGTGCTGCCTTCTACCACCATTTTCTTTTTTTTCCAGACTTTCACCTCATCTACTGTCACCTTTCCTGAAACAAAACACTGAAATTCACACTTTATTTGTTTCAAACTCACCTGTGCTGCCTTCTAACACCATCTTTTTCTTTTTTTCCAGTCTTCCACCTCATCTTCTGTCACCTTTCCTGAAACGAAACACTGATATGCACACTTTATCTCGGACTCACCTGTGGTGTCTTGTATCACCTTCTGCTTTTTTCCAGTCTTCCACCTCATTTTCTGTCATCTTTCCTGAAACGAAACACTGAAAAGCAGAGTTAGTACCTGCTAACGATGTTTTCAACAATCCTTCAGGGCAAAGGTGAGACGTCGCTCCTCCCAGGAACAGGAACAGACAGCACTTCCCCTATAAAAAAGTCACATGGTTAGTCCACCCTCAGTGCGTTTAGCCAAGTACCCGACAGGTGAACATTCCATTAACCCATAACCGTGCAACTATCAGACACAGACAATTAACACCCGGGTGGGATCGTTGCCCTGAAGGATTGTTGAAAACATCGTTAGCAGGTACTAACTCTGCTTTTTCCCCACAATCCTTCAGGGCAAAGGTGAGACGATTAACAAGTAATACAACCTCAGGGTGGGACCACTGCTTGGAGAACCTTTCTACCAAACGCTTGGTCGTGTGCAGACATTGCATCAATTCGGTAATGACAGATGAACGTAGAAAAGCTTGACCACGTTGCTGCCTTACATATTTGCTCAGGCGAAGCCCCTGCATTATTAGCCCAAGAAGCTGCCCTAGCTCTAGTAGAATGCGCCTTAAATGAGGCAGGAGCCTCACTTCTCATAACTCTGTAAGCTTCTATATAGCTAACCTAATTCAATTAGCTATAGTAGATTTAGAAGCTCTCTGACCTACAGTTTTCCCTGAAAATAAAACAAAGAATCTGTATTCCTGACATCTGCAGTTCTGTTCAAATATTCCAGAACACATCTTCTAACATCTAATGAGTGAAAAATCCTCTCTTTTCCACACTTTGGATTCACACAAAAAGTAGGCAAAATAATATCATGCGACCTGTGAAACCTAGACATAACCTTCGGACAAAACTCTGGATATGTCTGTAACCCTAATGTATCCTGAAAGTAAGGACTTTCCATAGACAAAGCTTGTAGCTCACTGACCCTTCTGGCTGTAGTGATGACTACTAAAAAATACTGTTTTTAATGTAAGATATCTAAAAGAACTGTCCTTAAGAGGCTCTAAGGAACCTTTGGACAGTCCCTTTAAAACCCCTGATAATCCCAAGGAGAAGCGTATGGTTTATAAACTGGCAGTTTCCTAGAAAAAGCCTTCAGAAACCTCACTATCAAAAGGAGAGGAAGACAAGGGGATAACTGAAAAAGCAGATAAAGCAGCAATCTGCACTTTAAGCGTACTTACAGAAACATTTTTATCCCAACCCTCCTGAAGAAAATCCAGGACTGCTGGAACTGACAGGCTATCAAACCTAAAGCCGGACAGCCGAAGATGGAAAGTTTTCCAGTATTTCAAGTAAATCTTCCTAGTAACTTCTTTACGGATACCCATCAATGTAGAGGCTGCCTTGTCAGATACTCCCAATTTTTGAGTAAGGATCCAGACTGACAGATTCAATCTGCCTGGATGTGGATGCCACAGGTTCCCTTGCAGCAGCAGATCTGGCCTGCAAGGAAGTCTCCAAGGGTCCCCTAAGGTGCAATCAAAATCATCCGATTTTGACAACCTCTTGCTGATAACTGCCGGAATCAAATTGAGAGGAGGAAATGCATACCGAAGTGGAAAGTTCCACTCCTGAATGAATGCAGTCACCCCCAGATATATGCTTTTTTGGATTGAGGGAGAAGAAACTCTGAATCTGGCCATGGTCTTCTGTTGTGAACAGATCGATTGACTGTGTTCCCCATCGTTTTGTGATGTCTGGGAACACCTCTCTCTGTTTAGAGACCACTCTGATGACAGAATCCTGCTTCTGCTCAGTTTGTCTGCCTCTATATTGAGTTTTCCCTCGAGACGAACAGCTCTCAAGGATAACACATTCTTTCCTGCCCAGGACAAGATCTCCTCCACTTCTTCTTGCAACAACAGGGATCTCGTGCCTCCCTGTTTGTTGACAAAACGCTACTGCCGTAACATTGTCAGAGTGGATCAGAACATTGGACTGTGACAGTATCGATTGCGCCTGAAATAAGGCCCGCTTTACTTAATTCCCTCCAGTTGGATGACCTCGGACTCCAGTTCTGTCCACTTCCCTTGAAAGGCTCTGTGAGCTATACGAGCTCTCCAGCCCCAAGCGCTTGCATCCGTAGTAATTACCTTGTCTACAGGCTCCTTCCAAAGCCTTCCTTTCACAAGGTTGGATTCCTCCAACCACCACTGCAGAGACAACACCACAGTTTGAGGAATTGTGACTTTGAAATCTTATGTTTATGGACGACCGTCCCAATTTCCTAGAAGGAAACTCTGCAACTTCCTGATGTGCGCCAGTGCCCAGGGTACTGCCACCATTGTGGATGACATCAATCCCAGCACAGACAAAATCATCATTAGGGAAACCTTGTCTTCCCTCTGTAATGATTTCACTGCTAAATTTATCTTTAGGATATTTTCCGGAGGAAAGAAAATCCTCTGTTTTAATGAATGCACTAGCATGCCTAGAAAAGGCGTTCTCTGACTTGGAATCAAAGAGTACTTCTCTAGGTTGATAATCCAACCTAGGGATCGGAGATGTTCATATACCAGATTTAAATGGTTTGTCAGTTGATCTGCTGAACTTCCGAGAATAAGCAAGTCGTCTAAACACGGAATGATTAAAATCGACTGCTCTCTTAACGGAATCAATGCTTCTCCCAGCATCTTTGTGAACTGCAAATTTTAGGAATTTTTGCGATTTTTGGTGAATGCCAATATGCATCTTTTAGATCGAGAGATGCCATAAAGGCCCCTGGAAACAGTAGCTCCCTTACTGAAAAAATGGATTCCATCCGAACTTTTTCTGTCTCATAACAGGTTAAGTATTTTTAGGTTCAGAATCAGGCGGAACTTGCCCGACGACTTTTTACTACAAAAATAGTGAAACAGAAGCTTTGCTTTTGTTCCTTTACTGGCACAGGATACAGACTAACCAGCTAGCTCATGGTGACCCAGAACGAGTGTGTAAGAGGCTACAATGGTCCTAAAAGCCCTCTTACTAAAATGCTAAGAAAAGCAAAAAAGTTTGCTTTCTTAAAACCGAAAGAATTTGCAATAATTCAGGTTGGAGTGAGCTTGAGATGTCTCCCAGTGCATCACTGCTGACTATATGCAAATTAACCATTGTTACCCTTAGCAGCTACACACCGCTGGAATGCAATGATGTGTCAGCTTGTTAATTTGTACAGAGCCATAATAATCCAACATGCATACAGACTGTTTCGGATTGTTTGATCCGGCACAGGATAAAATACATTCTGTTTTAGCATGTTTTGCAATATACTCAAAATTTCTGGAAACAGAGTGGGCTCTCCTGGGGCCTTTGAGACCACAAATCTTGACGATGGATGGAGCGCAAACTATTTGGTAACCAAACTTTATTGTTCGGCAAATAAACGGGCTTTTTTCCCCTTTTGCCCACCTGAGAGAGAAGCATCTTAGCCTCCCCCCCACCGCCTTACACGAGTCATTGGGATTTTGACTGGGTTTTCGGAGCTTTATATTTAAAGCCCCGTTTCCCGGACTTGTCAGAAGTCCACTTTCTGCCTTTTCTCTGATCTTTAGAGGCATCTCTTTGATCACACAAAAAAACTTTAGTTGCAACAGCTTTTTTCTTTTTAGGAAAAATTTTCTCTTTTTGTTCGATGTACTTTCCAAAGCTGATCATTAATTTCAGCAGTGGGTGTAAACCTAATTGCCTCAGCCGAGGAATCCGCTAAATATGCAGCAGATTTAATGAGAATCGCAATAGAATTCAACAAATGCTCAACAGGTGCCAGTATATTAGCTCTGAGCTGATTAATCCACAGCTCCAAAGCTCTGACCACACATGTAGAGGCAACAGCCAGCCTAAACATAGCCACACTAGCCTCCAAAGACCTTTTCAAATAAGCATCCACTTTTTTATCCAGTGGATCCTTTAGCTTTGTATAATTGATTATGAATAGACAAATTAGCTACCACATCCTTACTCAACTCCAAAAGAGTAATTAATGGCAGCAATCAACGCCTCCGTATCCTCAATACGGAATTTAAACTTTGGAACAGACTCAGATTTTATTTCTCTAATGTCTGAATCCTCAGAACTAGCTGCAAAATCAGCCTGACTAACATCAACCTCAGTCACAGATACTCCAGATACAGCAACCTGAGAAGTAGATGGATTAGCATTCAATAATGAAGACTTAATTGATTCCAATGAAGCATTAATCTCCTCTCTAAAGGATCTCAATGTATTCTGAACAGAGTGACCCGGCTCCTCCCTCATAACCCTCTCTATGCACAACTGACAGTCTTTGCATAGGGCAACATTACTTAACATTGCACAAAGGGCATCTCTTATAATTAGGAGGGAGCCTATGCTTATCTGCAGCAGCAGCCTCAGCAGATTTAGCAGCGGCCTCAGTTTTGGCCTGCAAACAAACAAAACCAACAAGGCATGTGACTCTGTACAGCTTTAGCACATTTAGCCCAGAAAGAGAAGCCATCTCACCTTCTGGGCGGCCTGGTTGCTCTCAATCCTCTCAGCGTCTGACATGTCTCCAAACTTTCATGTCCAGCGCAGGACCAAACTCCCTCTGAGCAACAGTGCAAACAGGCCTGCGCAGCCTCCCTTTTAAAACATATCCGGCCTGCCGCAATTGGATGAGGGGCGGACCGGAGGTTCAGAAGGAGTAATGAACCAGCTCTACAAATTGCTACATCCGGCATACCCGCCGGAAATTACGCATCCAGACGCGGCCAAGCGGCCTAATGGCCGCAATGCGCTCCACGCTGCACATGGCCGCTGGCTTACCTCCGTCCTGCTCCTCTGCCGCAAGGCCGCCAAGGGGAACCCACGCCTTCCACACTTGCTCTCCCTGGCAGCGGGAGAGAAAGGTAGGCAAACCCCAGTAAAGATCCAGCCTGGGGCGCATGGCCAGACTGCCTCAGTACCACAGTCTCAGCCACCCAGAAGAATCCACCTGCAGCCCAGCACACAGGCTTCACCCAGAGGGGAGATGCCGACCTGCCTGGACGCAGGAACAAACAGCACTGAGGGTGGACTAACCATGTGACTTTTTTATAGGGGAAGTGCTGTCTGTTCCTGTTCCTGGGAGGAGCGACGTCTCACCTTTGCCCTGAAGGATTGTGGGGAAAATTCACACTTTATTTATCTCGGACTCACCTGTGCTGTCTTCAAGCACCATCTTCTTTTTTTCCAGTCTTCCGCCTAATCTTCTTCTGTCACCTTTCCTGAAACGAAACACTGATATGCACACTTTATCTCGGACCTACCTGTGGTGTCTTGTATCACCTTCTGCTTTTTTCCAGTCTTCCACCTCATTTTCTGTCATCTTTCCTGAAACGAAACACTGAAATGCACACTTTATTTATCTCTGACTCACCTGTGCTGCCTTCTTTCACCATCTTTTTCTTTTTTTCCAGTCTTCCACCTCATCTTCTGTCATCTTTCCTGAAACGAAACACTGAAATGCACACTTTATTTATCTCTGACTCACCTGTGCTGCCTTCTATCACCATCTTTTTCTAGTCTTCCACCTCATCTTCTGTCACCTTAACTGAAACGAAACACTGAAATGCACACTTTATCTAGGACTCACCTGTGCTGTCTTCTAGCACCATCTTCTTCTTTTTTTCCAGTTTTCCGCCTAATCTTCTTCTGTCACCTTTCCTGAAACGAAACACTGAAATGCACACTTTATTTATCTCTGACTTACCTGTGCTGCCTTCTACCACCATCTTTTTTTCCAGTCTTCCGCCTCATATTCCTTTGTCAATTTTCCTGAAACGAAACACTGAAATGCACACTTTATTTATCTCGGACTCACCTGTGCTGCCTTTTTTTCACCATCATTTTTTTTCCAGTCTTCCACCTCATCTTCTGTCACCTTAACTGAAACGAAACACTGAAATGCACACTTTATCTCGGACTCACCTGTGCTGTCTTGTATCACCATCTTCTTTTTTCCAGTCTTCCACCTCATCTTCTGTCATCTTTCCTGAAACGAAACACTGAAATGCACACTTTATTTATCTCTGACTTACCTGTGCTGCCTTCTACCACCATCTTTTTTCCAGTCTTCCGCCTCATATTCTTCTGTCAATTTTCCTGAAACGAAACACTGAAATGCACACTTTATTTATCTCGGACTCACCTGTGCTGCCTTTTTTCACCATCATTTTTTTTCCAGCCTTCCACCTCATCTTCTGTCACCTTAACTGAAACGAAACACTGAAATGCACACTTTATCTCGGACTCACCTGTGCTGTCTTGTATCACCATCTTCTTTTTTCCAGTCTTCCACCTCATCTTCTGTCATCTTTCCTGAAACGAAACACTGAAATGCACACTTTATTTATCTCTGACTCACCTGTGCTGCCTTCTTTCACCATCTTTTTTTCTTTTTTTCCAGTCTTCTGCCTAATTTTCTTCGGTCACCTTTCCTGGAACGAAACACTGATATGCACACTTTATTTATCTCTGACTCACCCGTGCTGCCTTCTTTCACCATCTTTTTTTCTTTTTTTCCAGTCTTCTGCCTAATTTTCTTCGGTCACCTTTCCTGGAACGAAACACTGAAATAACGAAACACTGAAATGCACACTTTATTTATCTTGGACTCACCTATGCTGTCTTATAGCACCACCTTCTTTTTTTCCAGTCTTCTGCCTCATCTTCTTCTGTCAATTTTCCTGAAACGAAACACTGAAATGCACACTTTATTTATCTCGGACTCACCTGTGCTGCATTCTTTCACCATCTTCTTTTTTCTAGTCTTCCACCTCATCTTCTGTCACCTTAACTGAAACGAAACACTGAAATGTCCCTTTATCTCGGACTCACCTGTGCTGTCTTGTATCACCATCTTCTTTTTTTCCAGTCTTCCGCCTCATCTTCTTCTGTCACCTTTCCTGAAACGAAACACTGAAATGCACACTTTATTTATCTCGGACTCACCTGTGCTGCCTTCTTTCACCATCTTCTTTTTTTCCAGTCTTCCACCTCATCTTCTGTCATCTTTCCTGAAACGAAACACTGAAATGCACACTTTATTTATCTTGGACTCACCTGTGCTGTCTTATAGCACCACCACCTTTTTTTCCAGTCTTCCGCCTAATCTTCTTCTGTCACCTTTCCTGAAACGAAACACTGAAATGCACACTTTATTAATCTTGGACTCACCTGTGCTGTCTTATAGCACCACCTTCTTTTTTTCCAGTCTTCCCCCTAATCTTCTTCTGTCACCCTTCCTGAAACGAAACACTGAAATGCACACTTTGTCGGACTCACCTGTGCTGCCTTCTATCACCACCATTTTCTTTTTTTTCCAGTCTTCTGCCTAATCTTCTGTCACCTTTCCTGAAGCGAAACACTGAAATGCACACTTTATTTATCTCAGACTTACCTGTGCTGCCTTCTAGCACCATCTTTTTTTCCAGTCTTCTGCCTCATCTTCTTCTGTCAATTTTCCTGAAACGAAACAATGAAATGCACACTTTATTTATCTCGGACTCACCTGTGCTGCATTCTTTCACCATCTTCTTTTTTCTAGTCTTCCACCTCATCTACTGTCACCTTTCCTGAAACAAAACACTGAAATGCACACTTTATCTCGGACTCACCTGTGCTGCCTTCTACCACCATCTTCTTTTTTTCCAGTCTTCCGCCTCATCTTCTGTCATCTTTCCTGAAACGAAACACTGAAATGCACACTTTATTTATCTCTGACTCACCTGTGCTGCCTTCTATCACCATCTTTTTTTCCAGTCTTCCGCCTAATCTTCTTCTGTCACCTTTCCTGAAACAAAACACTGAAATGCACACTTTTTTTTATCTCGGACTCACCTGTGCTGCCTTCTTTCACCATCTTTTTCTTTTTCTCCAGTCTTCCGCCTCATCTTCTTCTGTCACCTTTCCTGAAACGAAACACTGAAATGCACACTTTATTTATCTCGGACTCCCCTGTACTGCCTTCTATCACCATCTTCTTTTTTTCCAGTCTTCCACCTCATCTTCTGTCATCTTTCCTGAAACGAAACACTGAAATGTACACTTTATTTATCTTGGAGTCACCTGTGCTGCCTTTTTTCACCATCTTCTTTTTCCAGTCTTCCACCTCATCTTCTGTCACCTTTCCTGAAACGAAACACTGAAATGCACACTTTATTTATCTCGGACTCACCTGTGCTGCCTTCTATCACCCTCTTCTTCTTTTTTTCTAGTCTTCCGCCTAATCTTCTTCTGTCACCTTTCCTGAAACAAAACACTGAAATGCACACTTTTTTTTATCTCGGACTCACCTGTGCTGCCTTCTATCACCATTCCTCTTTTTTTTCCAGTCTTCCACCTCATCTTCTGTCACCTTAACTGAAACGAAACACTGAAATGCACACTTTATTTATCTCTGACTTACCTGTGCTGCCTTCTATCACCATCTCCTTCTTTTTTTCCAGTCTTCCTCCTCATCTTCTTCTGTCACCTTTCCTGAAAAGAAACACTGAAATGCACACTTTATTTATCTCTGACTCACCTGTGCTGCCTTCTTTCACCATCTTTTTCTTTTTCTCCAGTCTTCCGCCTCATCTTCTTCTGTCACCTTTCCTGAAACGAAACACTGAAATGCACACTTTATTTATCTCGGACTCACCTTTACGGCCTTCTATCACCATCTTCTTTTTTTCCAGTCTTCCACCTCATCTTCTGTCACCTTTCCTGAAACGAAACACTGAAATGCACACTTTATTTATCTCGGACTCACCTGTGGTGCCTTCTATCACCCTCTTCTTCTTTTTTTCTAGTCTTCCGCCTAATCTTCTTCTGTCACCTTTCCTGAAACGAAACACTGAAATGCACACGTTATTTATCTCGGACTCACCTGTGCCGCCTACTATCACCATCTTCTTTTTTTTTCCAGTCTTCCGCCTCATCTTCTGTCACCTTTCCTGAAACGAAGCACTGAAATGCACACTTAATTTATCTCAGGCTTACCTGTGCTGCCTTCTACCACCATCTTCTTTTTTTCCAGTCTTCCGCCTCATCTTCTTCTGTCACCTTTCCTGAAACGAAACACTGAAATGCACACTTTATTTATCTCAGACTTACCTGTGGTGCCTTCTATCACCATCTTCTTCTTCTTTTTTTCCAGTCTTCCGCCTAATCTTCTTCTGTCACCTTTCCTGAAACGAAACATTGAAATGCACACTTTATTTATCTCACTCACCGGTGCTGCCTTCTAGCACCATCTTCTTCTTTTTTTCCAGTCTTCCGCCTCATCTTCTGTCACCTTAACTGAAACGAAACGCTGAAATGCACACTTTATCTCGGACTCACCTGTGCTGTCTTGTATCACCATCTTCTTTTGTCCAGTCTTCCACCTCATCTACTGTCATTTTTCCTGAAACGAAACACTGAAATGCACACTTTATTTATTTCGGACTCACCTGTGCTGCCTTCTACCACCATCTTCTTTTTTTCCAGTCTTCCACCTCATCTACTGTCACCTTTCCTGAAACAAAACACTGAAATGCACACTTTATTTATCTCAGACTCACCTTCTGCTTTTTTCCAGTCTTCCACCTCATTTTCTGTCATGTTTCCTGAAACGAAACACTGAAATGCAAACTTTATTTATTTCAGACTCACCTGTGCTGCCTTCTATCACCATCTTCTTCTTTTTTTCCAGTCTTCCGCCTAATCTTCTTCTGTCACCTTTCCTGAAACGAAACACTGAAATGCACACTTTATTTATCTCGGACTCACCTGTGCCGCCTACTATCACCACCATCTTCATTTTTTCCAGTCTTCCGCCTCATCTTCTTCTGTCACCTTTCCTGAAACGAAACACTGAAATGCACACTTTATTTATCTCGGACTCACCTGTGCTGCCTTCTTTCACCATCTTTTTCTTTTTTTCCAGTCTTCCACCTCATCTTCTTCTGTCATCTTTCCTGAAACGAAACACTGAAATGCACACTTTATTTATCTCAGACTTACCTGTGGTGCCTTCTACCACCATCTTCTTCTTTTTTTTTTTCAGTCTTCCGCCTAATCTTCTTCTGTCCTGAAACGAAACACTGAAATGCACACTTTATTTATCTCAACTCACCTGTGCTGCCCTCTAGCACCATCTTTTTTTTTTCCCCAGTCTTCCACCTTATCTTCTTCTGTCACCTTTCCTGAAACGAAACCCTGAAATGCACACTTTATTTATCTCGGACTCACCTGTGCTGCCTTCTATTACCATCTTCTTTTTTTCCAGTCTTCCGCCTAATATTCTTCTGTCCTTAAACGAAACACTGAAATGCACACTTTATTTATCTCGGACTCACCTGTGCTGCCTTCTATCACCATCTCCTTCTTGTTTTCCAGTCTTCTGCCTCATCGTCTTCTGTCAACTTTCCTGAAACAAAACACTGAAATGCACACTTTATTTATCTTGGACTCACCTGTGCTGTCTTCTAGCACCATCTTCTTCTTTTTCCCCAGTCTTCCGACTCATCTTCTTCTGTCACCTTTCCTAAAACGAAACACTGAAATGCCCACTTTATCTCGGACTCACCTGTGCTGCCGTCTAGCACCATCTTTTTTTTCCCGTCTTCTGCCTCATCTTTTGTCAATTTTCCTGAAACGAAACACTGAAAAGCACACTTTATTTATCTCGGACTCACCTGTGCTGCCTTCTTTTTTCTAGTCTTCCACCTCATCTTCTGTCACCTTAACTGAAACGAAACACAGAAATGCACACTTTATTTATCTCTGACTTACCTGTGCTGCCTTCTATCACCATCTTCTTCTTTTTTTCCAGTCTTCCGCCTCATCTTCTTCTGTCATCTTTCCTGAAACGAAACACTGAATTGCACACTTTATTTATCTCGAACTTACCTGTGCTGCCTTCTTTCACCATCATCTTTTTTCCAGTCTTCCATCTCATCTTCTGTCACCTTAACTGAAACGAAACACTGAAATGCACACTTTATCTCTGACTCACCTGTGCTGTCTTGTATCACCATCTTTTTTCCAGTCTTCCGCCTCATCTTCTTCTGTCAATTTTCCTGAAACGAAACACTGAAATGCACACTTTATCTCTGACTCACCTGTGTTGCCTTCTTTCACCATCTTTTTTTCTTTTTTTCCAGTCTTCCACCTCATCTTCTTCTGTCACCTTTCCTGAAACGAAACACTGAAATGCACACTTTATCTCGGACTCACCTGTGGTGTCTTGTATCACCTTCTGCTTTTTTCCAGTCTTCCACCTCATTTTCTGCCATCTTTCCTGAAACGAAACACTGAAATTCACACTTTATTTATCTTGGACTCACCTGTGCTGTCTTCTAGCACCATCTTCTTTTTTTTCAGTCTTCCGCCTAATCTTCTTCTGTCACCTTTCCTGAAACGAGAGATTAAGTCTAAATTCAATTAAGCAGTATTTCTTTCAGGGCCCGTTTCCACTACAGCGAATCTGCATGCGTTTTCTGCATCCAGGTTTGCATAAATAATGTAACTAAACGGGCTCGTTTCCACTAGCCAAAAAATCTGCACAGCAGAACCATCAGAATTCACTCGCCGCACACCCGGGCGCGTTTCGCCGCAAATGTAACTAACTGGAAAATCGCAAGCGTTTTACTCTTGCAATTTTCCATGCGTTTTCTTTTAAAAACCTATGTCAATGCTTACTGGCATTGACATAGTTAAAATCGCATACCGCAAACCGCGTGTGTTTTCACGTGAAAAAATGCATGGAAACGCGAACGAATCTGCAACCGCATGCGGATTCGTTCACACGGTTTCTGCACCGGAATCGCACCAGACAAGTGGAAACGAGCCCTCAAACATTCCCTCGTCTCTACCCCGCAGTTACTGCTTTACATACCACACAACTTTTCGAGATGAGAAACAGGGACACTTAAGCCACACCCCTGACCACACCCCTGGCACAACCCCTAGTCACGCATACCATTAAGATTTCATAAGAAAAATATGTTGTTTTATAATTCAAACCACACTGGTCCTTTCTATTCTGGTGTATTTTCTTTCACATTAACATTTGAAAATAAGAAATTAATCAATTTAAAAGATGGTAATAAAGTCTAGAGGTAATTAAACACATTTTTCAGTAGAGAAATACATATATTTACATAGAAAGAGGGACAACATCATGAAAGAGGGACAAATAAGGAGGAAAGAGGGACAGAGGGACAGGGCTCCCAAAGAGGGACAGTTGGGAGCTATGCTTTACCCAACAGTCACCTTTATGATTAAATCCCCCATTGTATGCAGGATACATTTATTTACCTCTGTAGACTGTCATTTGCAGCAGCAGTGCCCCTTATCACCTGCAGCTCTGTAAGCAGCCGCCGCCATTACAGCCTTACTGTTCAGCAGCCTTACATACAGTAATTCTCACATGCAGAAATCAAAATCAGAATACACTCTCTAGACTCTTCCTCTGATCGAACTGGCTTCTATCGCTGTCAATAGGGACACTTTCACAGTAAGGCTCAACACACACCATACAATCTTGGTTGTTCAATCTTACCACTTTCATGTAGTATATGAGCTTATCCAATCAATCATTCAAGGTATTTTCAATGTGTTGGCCCTTATACTACATAGATTTGGTAGATCTGTACAACCAAGATTGTATGGTGTGTGTTGAGCTTAAGATTGCTTTATAACGGCCACAAGGGGGAGCTCCGCACACTACTAATGCTCTCCTCTGGGCTGGTGAATGGTCTTCTGGTTCCTGGCTGCTCCGTGTTGATGCCTAGTGGGTAGCGGACTCCCCTCTGGTGTCAGCTTGTGTACAGCAGAGACATGTGACTCTCGTGCAGCGCAGAGACTCCCTTAGCCCGTCCATTGCTCGTGTTTCCGCGGAGCAGCAGCTGTTCTGATGTCATGTTGTGGATGCTCGAGCCTGTGACACGAGCACTTCTGGCCAAAGTACTTTATGTAATACAGTATATACCATATATAACATGGCTTAATGTTCATACATTACCGGATAGTGATACTAGATAGAGCATCTATTGTCATTTCTACAATTAGATCAGCATTACTGTTTAGCTATTACTGAGGAGAAAAGAGTCATAGTGAAGATAGATAGGAAGTGCATGACTAGACATCTATCTCTATATAAACAAGGGGGCTGCATAGTTGCTCACATTGGACATGTATCCCTATGGCTGCTGCTGCTTATTGTGGCTGGAGGAGGAGGGAGAGGAGTGCACTGGGGAGGATCATACAGAGGCGAGCAGGAGACACAAGCTGCAGGTTACAGCCTGTCTCTCTCTCGCTGCCGTCTCCTCTGCTTCCAGTGCGGTGCTCGGGGGTTTATTATCACCTCTCCCGTCTCCTGCTCTATCTCCCCCAGCTGGATGTGACCGTGTATTGCGCCCTGATTATCTGCTGGTTGCCGGGAGAAGGAGAACAAGGGGGAGGAGTGATCTCTATGCTGCTGCCTCCCTAACAGATTTTCCTAGACTAATGGTCACCTTACTGACGGCCACACGGTGGCGCTCCGTACAGGAAGTTGTCCGACATGCGCACTGCTGATCCATCGGTCCTCCGAGAGATGGTTGTAGCAAGTAGGCGGCTCTTGTTACACAGGAATGTATGTGTGCCGGTGGGGGAGAGTCCGGAGATGCGTCCGCTTCTGCTGCTCGTACCGCCGCTAGTGTGTCAGCACGTGAGGTTTACCACGCAACCCACATGGCGCGCTTCCTGCAGAGCGGGAGACGATCAGGTGACGGTGCCGGAGACGATCTGCGGGAGGTGATGCGGGGGACACGCGGCGTCCCATCACTTGCCCAAAGTGCTTTACCTCACATAGACTTGTTATTTACCTAGATTTGCCTACATGGCTTTCTGTACCTCTGCCACCTCCAGCTACCAGCACATTCCGCTCACACATAAGAGCACCTGTCATGTCTGCATGGCCTGGCCTGTCATTAGTGCTTCAGCAGATATTGTTACTGATTATTAGTGTGTTGCTGTTACACTCTGCAAATAAACCACTATTGTTAAAAATGGATTTTGAAAGTAGTTCCACTTTCATGCTTTTCCTCTGCACTGACTGATAACTGACGCAGTTGCTATGGGCAGCATTTCTACATTCATTTGCTGCACCGCGACATGCATTATGTTCCCATAGGATTAGAATAACAAAGTACGAGTATGAGCCGTATAGGACTGCCTAACGCCAATCGGCGTAAGGTTCTTGGGGCGTGGTTTGCAGACGATCGCGCACGCTGATGCGCATTCCCGCTCTGATGGTGGAGCTCCGCCTTCAGTCTCCTATTGGCGATCGCCGCTGGGAGATTGTTACATGGCAAAACTGCCGTCTTTTATTGCTGTACAGCGCTGCGATCTAAGGCAGCGCTGTACTGGCGACAGCCGTGTACAGCCCTCCAGAGGCAGGAAAGTGATTGGCTGCCATAGGCTGAAGCCTATAACAGCCGATCACGCTGATTGGCTGGCGGGGGAGGGAGGGTTGGGGACAAAAAGGTAAATAAAAAAGGTACTTATCCGTTAGCCGGGCGCATCCGGCAGGTGCCGCTATTTACTATTCTCCCTCCAGGCCGACATGGATAGTAGGGAAAGATGTAACTCTGGTGAAGTTTTGTCGCCACCTAGAGGATGCGCCCGGCTAACGGACAAGTACAAAAAAAAAATAGAGAAATTTATTAACAAAATAATCAAACAATTATTTAAAAAAAAAAACCCGCCACCAATAGAGAGCTCTGTTGGTGGGGAGAAAAGGGAGGGAATCACTTGTGTGCTGAGTTGTGCGGCCCTGCAGCAAGCCCTTAAAGCTGCAGTGGTCAGTTTACAGAAAATGGCCTGGTCTTTAGGGGGGTTTAACACTGCGGTTCTCAAGTGGTTAATAACCTAAGGTGTGCGGCCTGGAGAGAGGGGGTTAATTACCCAGATGTCTGGCGCTTCTCTACGTATCACACCCTCACACTCAATACCGCACACTTCCGGCCGGAAGAAGGAAGTGCACAGTATTGAGTGCGAGCGAACGCGGTATTGAGTGCGTGTGATACGCATAGAAGTGCCAGACATCTGGGTAATTAACTCCCTCTCTCCCAGCTGCACACCTGAGGCTATTAGGCCTCATTAGAATCACAAATTTGGCTAGTAATGTACTCGTAAGCCCATCACTATTGGACAGCTTCTTCCTGTGCAGTGGCCACAGTCCTCACCTCATCACTGCCCCGTGCCTAGATTCAGGAGCAAGTAATGAGGATCCCACCACAGTTCGCTGATGGGAACTGGAAGACCACAACTGGTCCTCTGTGTGATCATGCCGTGGCTGTTACTTGACTATACAGTGTTTATAGCTATGAAAGCTTTTGACAATGTTTGCTACAGTAAAAGTACATTAGACAGACCAACTCATAACATTTTGCAACTTCCTGTACAGTCATGTGCAGCGCATCTTTCCCTTATCCCGGCAGTAAGATTTTGCAACCTCCAGTGTTTATTTCCCTCCGGAAGGGGGGGGGGGGGGGGGGTATTAGTAGCTCAACAAGGGAGGGGGGTTATTAGTTCACTCCAGGGGGGAGTTACTAGTTGCCCATCAAGGGGGGGTATTAGTTGCCCTTTAGGGCGTATTCTTAGTTGCCTGCCAAGTGGAGGGTTACTAGTTTCCCGCAAAGGGGGCGTTATTAATTAATTCCCTCCAGGCAAATCGCAATCACAGGACATGCAGCACGTTAGAAACATTTCCATTCTAATGTATTGTACAGGAGCAGGGAAATCGCTTCCAAAATCACTCGCAATCCCGCTACCACAAAACGCTAGCGATTGCGATAGCGCTTTCTAGTGCGCCCCAAGCCTGCTTTGTCTGTGTACCTTGTGTGACGGCTGCACATAATCCAACTATTTCCACAATAACCAGGAAATGGCTGCTGTACAGAAAACAGCGTAGACAGGCGTCAGGAGCCTACCTGGCCCGGGGAGATCTCATTTTTTTTTTTTAATCACAATTGTACACCAAGAGTACTAATTTATGAAATATACTAACCTTCATTCACACATCTGTATTTAAAATGTACCTGTAGTGAAAATAATGTGTCCTGCTGGTATTTATCGCAAAGGTGAAAGCCTCTGGATCCTAAAGAGGCTTCCACACCTGGAGATAGGATCCAGCGCTAGGACTCCTGAAGATCCACTGGTTACCGCTTGTTGGGAGCCTTGCGCAGGCGCACTAACAGCACTCCACTTACTCCCCTGCAGTAGTGATGCTGGAGAACAGCTCTCCAGCCAATAGCTATGGGCAGCCTGCCCCTGTACTACTTCCGGGTCACAATGTCCTGCAGTAGTACGCTTGCCCTTGTCTGCTCACCCCCATTACTATGCATGCCCTGGCCCAGCGGTGCCAGTCCTTGATTGCTCGCCTGGGGCCCGTGACGTCACACACTTGTGCAAAGCATGCCCGGCCACAGGCGCGCAGTCAAGGATGCGCATCGCCTGGCCAGGGCATGCATAGTAATGGACGCGTGCAGACAAAGGTATGGGTACTACTGCGGGACATTGCGACCCAGAAATAGTACAGGGTCAGGCTGCCCATAGCTATTCACAGAGAACAGCTCGCTTACATCCCTATCCTGCAGAAATGGGCAAGCTTGATCAGGTCCGCTCCACTGTGCAGGCGCGAGCCGTCTGTGCAATAGAGTGGACCCGATCAGGCTCGCCTATTTCCACCAGAGCCCAATCGGAGAGCCACTAGTGCTCCTGCGCAAGGCAGGCAATGTAAATGTTATTGTGGCTCTCCATTCGGGGCTGCCAGCGCTGGATTGGACTGGCAGAGGGAGACAGGGTAAGCCTCATTAGGATCCAGACACTTCCCCCTCCCAAAAGTAAGTCCACCACAGGGGCTCTTTAAAACAGATCAGACAGATTAAAAGGTGATATAGTGACATACCGGAAATGATCAGAAATTTTGGCCAAACCAAATTCCGGTTCAAAAGGCTGGAATGTAACTGGGCGCTAGTCTAGTTTTGGGGACCCGCTGGAAACCTCACAGGGAACAGTTCTCCAATCACAGCACCCTCTAAGGCAGGGGTCCCCAAACGTTTTGGTTAGAGGGCCGGGTCAACGTACTTCAGACAGCTGGGGGGCCGGAGTATACATAAAATGATGTAGAAGTCTGTGTGGGCCAGACAGTGAAGCATACCCAGGTGACAACCTGCAGTTCAATTGGACAGCATTGTCACCTGATGTGGAATTGGAAACCAGTGAATTTCTGCTTTCTGGCTTCCATGTGGATGGGTGGTGCCAGCACTGCTATTCTATATGCGGACCACCAATATTTAAAGATGTAGCTGACGGCATCTATAAGTTATACATTTTGTGTGGGGGGCCGGTAATAAAGTCTCAGGGGGCCACATTTGGCCCGTGGGCCTTAGATTGAGGACCACTGCTCTAAGGCCTTGTTCCCACTGCGTGTCCGTTCGCGTTGGCCGTTTTTAGACCCTTTTTTTTTATTATTTCTGTTCGTTGGACGGTTTTTGTTAAGCTCTTTTCTAAGCGCTTTTGCGTAGCGATTGCGTTTTTTCACTTCCTGACGTTAGTCAGGAAGTGAACTCTTTGATCCGGAAAAGAATAAATACAATATATTCTTAACGCTCACGCAATCACTGCACAACGATTTTGTGAGCGTTTTGCGTTTTTCCTATACCTTCCGGAATCGCCTCCAAAATGGCCCATGCACCGCTTTTCTGAGCAGATCAGAAACAAACCACTGAGATGGGAAGTTTCTCATAGAGAATCATTGCACAAGCGCTTTCAGGGCGATTTTAAAAATCGCCAGAGCTTTAAAAAAATGCCAAAAACGCCCCTAGTGTGAACGAGTCCTCACAGCACAAAGTGTTGTGATTGGCTGAACAGTGTAGGCATAGTTTACTACAATCTATTGGAAACCTAGCCATTTGTGAGGGTGCTGTCTACCCAATCACTTTAGCAGAATTTCCCTACAAGGTTTCTTGCTGGGTCCCCTACAGTAGACTAGCGCCCTAAACTTTGCAAGAGGTATTCAGGAGTTGCTAATATTTAATAAACTGGGATGATCACTGAGATGCAAATTATTCGGAGCTGATGCAGGATTGTGTACATTTTTCATGCAAATTTGTGCAGCTTGAAAATAGACCAATTGGATCCTGCTGGGGTAGAATTCAATTGGTCTATTTTCAAGCTACATAAATTTGCATAATTCTTAATCGATTCAGAATTATTTGCATCTTATTGACCATCCCTATTTACAAATCTGCAGGATAATTAACTGGCAACT
This sequence comes from Hyperolius riggenbachi, assembly GCF_040937935.1. Taxonomy (NCBI): domain Eukaryota; kingdom Metazoa; phylum Chordata; class Amphibia; order Anura; family Hyperoliidae; genus Hyperolius; species Hyperolius riggenbachi. Next base: position 258,286,637 of record NC_090655.1, read on the forward strand.
GCTGAAATGTATTAGCTCTGCAGGTTTAAAGGGATCTAAGCAGCTCCTGGCTTCAAATAGCTGAAAGGGCTACCATGTTTGAGACATTCACCCCCTGCTATCTTTACACTGCCATTTTCCAGGCTAGGTGTGAAATTTCTCTTTGAAGTACAGTGGGGAAAGACTCAGGGCGCGATTCCACTAGAGCGGCGTGCGTCTGCGAGACGGCTCTTCCAGGTCTGCGGGGTAAACAGATGAATCCCATCAGCTGTGCCATGCACGGCTATGGGATCCACAGCCTACCGCGCCGATTCGGATGGAAACTATTCGACTGCGGGGAAACTCTGTGGATTCGCGATGGTTTGTTTGTGGTCAATTAAGTGTAATTAGGTTATTTCTTATCTGCCTTCCATCATCTGTTGCTCCTCTGTCCGCAAGTCCTTGCACAGACTTGTTGGTAATGGTCGGCAGTTTCAGTAATGGCCTCGTGCTGGGCATACACGGCTTGTTTCTTCTTATCAATCGAGCCGCTGATGGCTCGATTGATAATTTCTGACAGGTCCGATTGCCCGCCGGATCGATTCCGCGCTCGATACCCAGCATAAACAAACAAACAAACACAGAACATTTATATTGCACTTTTCTCCTGGTGGACTCAAAGCGCCAGAGCTGCAGCCACTAGGATGCACTCTATAGGCAGTAGCAGTGTTAGGGAGTCTTGCCCAAGGTCTCCTACTGCATAGGTGCTGGCTTACTGAACAGGCAGAGCCAACATTCGAACACAGGTCTCCTGTGTCAGAGGCAGAGCCCTTAACCATTACACTTTCCAGGCATCATAAAGCTTCGTACTCACTGTCCGACGGCTCTCACGACGTCCCCTTCACTGACGCCTCTTCCTGTTGGCGGGTTAAAACAAGAGGTCATGCGACGTACATAGCGGTGCAAACAAGACTCGGGGGCTGCATAATTTTTTACATTTCTGAGGCGTTTCTGCCTCAATGTAAAAGTACAGGAAAGTGGAAAACCGCTCTGAAAAACCTTTGTTACTGAAGATTTTCAGTAAGGGCTCGTCTCACTGAGTGGGTGGGCGGGATCGCAGGCGAATCCCATGAGCTGTGCCATGCACGGCTATGGGATTCGCAGCCTCCGCGGCGAATTCTGTGGGGGGGTTCCAGCCGAATCGCTCCCGCAAGAGATTCTGCCGCGGCCCCGTCACGCCCTATGGCAGAGTTTCCCAGTGCGAATCATGTGCGGGGAAATTCTGCGGAATCGGGCCCTAACAGCTTTACTGTAACAATATTTGTAATCTGCTACACAAAAAAGCTCCAAACAACGCTAGGCATGGTTAGAGAACCTGTAAACATGCCTAGAATCGCTCTGAAATCTGCTTCAAAAACCTCTAGCGTTTTGCAGATCTGCTAGAGGTTTTTGGTTTGCACTGGGCCTTAGAAAAGCACTGCTAGTGTGTTTACAGGCCTAATGGTGAGTACCCAGTGCAGAGAACTGATCAGAGCTTGGTGAGGTTGCTATTTCACCTGTCCTGCCAGCCCATTCATCCTTCTGCCTGTCCAGTCAGTGTGACATGTCAATGCTCCCAGCATGTAACATTGATTTAAAGGATACCTTAGCCCTAATTTAAATTTCAAAATGACTCCCTGTGTGTGTGTGTGTGTGTGTGTGTGTGTGTGTGTGTGTGTGTGTGTGTGTGTGTGTGTGTGTGTGTTGGGGGGGGGGGTGTTGCGCATAGGCTTACCGCACCTCCTGTGGCCCGGCGTCTTCTTCCATTTGTCCGCTATGCCTTTGCATTGTCTATTTCCAGGATGGTGCCCTTTGACCTGACATGCTGTGCATGCGCAGTATATCCTTTTGGGCTGCCTGTGACTGCACTCGCTGAGGCACCAGCGCAAGGACGTACCTGGCGTGTGATGGGTCAAAGGGCGCCAATCAGGAAATGGACAACGGGAGGCATAGCGGACAAACAGAGGAAGACATCGGACCAATGGAGGTGTGGTAAGCCTATGCCCAAGTTAGGGCCAAGGTATCATTTGTTTGCCAATGGGAAATAGTGATGTTGCACTCACCGTGATCAGGGGGGGGTCTGAGGGCGATCTGAGGGTGTGGGCAGGTAATTGGGTGCCCGCAAGGGGCAGATTAAGGTCTGAGTTGATGGGTGGCATGCCTAGAATCGGTAATTGGGTGTCCGCAAGGGGCAGATTAGGGTCTGAGCTGATGGGTGGCAGTGACAGGGGTTGTTTGATGGGTGATTGACAGGTGATCAGCGGGTGATTACAAGGGAGGTTAGATGTATACAGTACACGGGGGGGGGGGTCTGGGGAGGATCTGAGGGTGTGGGGGGTAATCAGGAGCCCCCAGGGGGCAGTTTAGGACCTAATCTAAAAAATAGCATTGACAGATAGTGACAGGGAGTGATTGATGGGTGATTAGGGAGGTGATTGGGTGCCAACAGGTGTCTGATGGGGTGATCAGGGCCGTCTGAGGGGTGCTGTGGGCGATCAGGGGGCAGGGGGGGGCAGATCAGTGTGTGTGTGTTTGGTTACCAGGGGGGCTACCTCCTGCTCTGGTGGTCCCTCGATCACTGGGACCACCAGGGCAGGAGGCAGCCTGTATAATACGCTTTATATACATTACAAAGCGTATTATACGCTTTCTATGCGGCAGATCGGGGGTTAACCGCAGCGCCGACGGGTGGGCGGAGCCTAATGCTGGCGGATGTGCGCACATCAATGCGCGCGATCCCCGACAATTCAGTCCCACCAGGAGTCGCCGCCGATCGGCATTACGCGTTCCTGGGGGTGCCACTTTGCCGACGCTCATAGGTAGTGGGCGGTCTGCAAGTGGTTAAAGGGAATCCAAAGTGAGAGACATGCAGTATGGAGGCTGACATTTATTTCCTTTTAAACAATGCATATTGGCTGGCTGTCCTGCTGAGCTTCTGCCTGTAATACTTTTAGCCATAGACCCTGAACAAGCATGCAGATCAGATACTTATGACAAAAATCTGACAAGATTATCAGTATGCTTGTTTCAGGTGTATGATTCAGACACTACTGTCCAGAAATATCAGCAGTACTGCCAGGCAACTGGTATTGTTTAACCTCCCTGGCGTTTTGATTCCGTGCGGCGCACGGCCGCGGGAGGGTTTTCTTTACCTAATTTTTTTTTTCACGTAGCTAGCCTATCGCTACCTACATGATTCCCCCGTCCCTGCTCTCTCCCTCCCACCCTTCCGATCGCCGCCGGCGTGAATACCTATCGGGAAATCCCGTTCTGAGCGGGATTTCCTGCAGGGCTTCCCCGTCGCCATGGCGACGAACGGAATGCCGTCATCGACGTCGTGATGTCACAGGGAGATCCACCCCATAAGTGCAGCCTGGCTGTGATTGGCCAGGCTGCGCAAGGGGTCTGCGGGCGGGGGGGCCCTCTTTCGTGGTGGATCGGCGGGGAGCGGCGGCGGCGGCAATCGGGTAAGACACGCAGCTAGCAAAGTGCTAGCTGCGTGTATAAAAAAATAATTTATGCAAATCGGCCCACCAGGGCCTGAGCAATCCACCGCGGCGTTACTGGATCAGCTGAGCTCGTCTGTAACGCCCAGGTGGTTAAAAGGAAATAAATATGGCAGCCTTCATGTGTCTCTCACCTCAGGTTCCTTTTCTTCAATACCAGCCATTCAATACAGTTGTGCATTTAGGAACATTTTGGCATTCATTCTTGGTGTTGTTTAGCACTGGAACCACTGGGTGTAAAAGCTGCATACAGGTCAACCACCGTAATATATTGAATTCAGCATATTTTCAGTGGTTAAACCGCCGCCGTATAGCCTTTCCTTGCATGCAGTAGTACAAGTATAGTAGTGACAGCATTCTGATACTTTGTTCCCTCACTAATCAGGACCGGTGCTTACTTAAGGGCAAACTGGCCCCAGAGCCTGTAGCCCCCCCCTCCCTCCCAGGCTCTCCCCTTTCAGTGGCTATGGTGGTGCGGCATACACTTAGTGTCACCATTAGAAGGGTGACACCTGGGAGTTAATGCAGAATAAACACAACATAGCATAATATGTCACCTGTCTGGCACACTCTTCCTTCCCCAGTGCATCCCCTGATCTACATGGTTCCTCAGTGTGGCATCTCTGCCCACCATGACCTGTCAGCATGTTACAATGCTGGGAAAAGATATGTCAGCAAGGAGATACAGGAGCCTGGAGTGCTCTGAGGGAGGAAGAAGGTGGAAGCGTGGAGATGGACAGGTGATATTATACTTCACTGTCTTTACATTGTTCGGAGTAGGGGTGTGGACCACCCACCTATTACTATTATCTGGAGGAGGGGGGCGAGATAAAGGCCACCTTTCATTGCTATATAGTGATGGAGCAAAATAAAGTGTGTTTTTCGCTTTGAGTGGTATTGATATTTATTACTGTGGTGATGGGAACTCTGGCTGCTGACCCCAAAACATAAGGTCCAGGGGAGAACTGAGGAATGTTGAGGAATGAGGCTCAGAGTCCGACAAAGTAGTCGGAGGTATGAGGCACAAAGACTAATGATGTATAATTAGCAATTGAGCTGCCCAGATACATGAAACAGTAGAATCCCTTTATAGTAAACTCTAGAGAGCCAGGGAAGGTAGTTTACTATATCAGAATTGGTCATACATTGCATATTTATACAGACGCAGTTGCTGAGGGGGGTAGGGAAATAAAGGCCACCTTTCATTTTACTATATCAGAATTGGTCATACATTGCATATTTATACAGACGCAGTTGCTGAGGGGGGTAGGGAAATAAAGGCCACCTTTCATTTCTATATGAAGGAGGGGCACAAAGGCCAGTGGTACATAGTTACATAGTTATTTTGGCTGAAAAAAGACATACGTCCATCGAGTTCAACCAGTACAAAGTACAACTCCAGCCCATCCCCCACATACCCCTGTTGATCCAGAGGAAGGCGAAAAACCCCCCACCAGGCATGGTCCAATTAGCCCCAAATGGGAAAAATTCCTTCCTGACTCCAGATGGCAATCAGATAAAATCCCTGGATCAACATCATTAGGCATAACCTAGTAATTGTAGCCATGGATGTCTTTCAACGCAAGGAAAGCATCTAAGCCCCCTTTAAATGCAGGTATAGAGTTTGCCATAACGACTTCCTGTGGCAATGCATTCCACATCTTAACCACTATTACTGTAAAGAACCCTTTCCTAAATAAATGGCTAAAACGTTTTTTTCCTCCATGCGCAGCTCATGTCCTCTAGTCCTTTGAGAAGGCCTAGGGACAAAAAGCTCATCCGCCAAGCTATTATATTGCCCTCTAATGTATTTATACATGTTAATTAGATCTCCTCTAAGGCGTCTTTTCTCTAGACTAAATAAACCCAGTTTATCTAACCTTTCTTGGTAAGCGAGACCTTCCATCCCACGTATCAATTTTGTAGCTCGTCTCTGCACCTGCTCTAAAACTGCAATATCTTTTTTGTAATGTGGTGCCCAGAACTGAATTCCATATTCCAGATGTGGCCTTACTAGAGAGTTAAACAGGGGCAATATTATGCTAGCATCTCGAGTTTTTATTTCCCTTTTAATGCATCCCAAAAGTCCTTCTCCAAGTTTGATGTTCCCAACTGTATCCCATTTATTTTGTATGGTGCTAGACCATTGGTACGACCAAAATGCATGACTTTACATTTGTCAACATTGAATTTCATCTGCCATGTATGTGACCATATAGCCATCCTATCCAGATCCTGTTGCAATATGACACTATCTTCCTGAGAGTTGATGATTCTGCACAATTTTGTATCATCTGCAAAAATAGCAACATTGCTCACTACTGCATCTACTAGGTCATTAATAAATAAATTGAAGAGCACTGGACCCAGTACAGACCCCTGTGGGACCCCACTGCTAACAGTCTCCCATTTTGAGTACGATCCGTTGACCACAACTCTTTGTTTTCTGTCCATTAGCCAGTTCCCTATCCATGCACACAAACTCTTCCCCAGTCCTTGCATCCTCAACTTTTGCACCAGACTTCTGTGGGGAACAGTGTCGAAGGCCTTTGCAAAGTCCAAGTATATCACATCTACAGCATTCCCAATATCCATATTAGCATTCACTACCTCATAAAAGCTGAGCATGTTAGTCAAACAGGACCTGTCTTTAGTAAACCCATGTTGATGCTGAGAAATAAGATTATTTTCTACTATGAAATCATGTATAGTATCTCTTAGTAACCCCTCAAATAGTTTGCATACAACTGATGTTAAGCTTACAGGTCTATAATTTCCTGGATCAGATTTTTTGCCCTCTTAAATAATGGGAAAACGTGGGCTGTACGCCAATCCACTGGGACTCTGCTAGTTGCAAGAGAGTCACAAAAGATAAGATAAAGGGGCTTAGCTATAACTGAACTTAATTCTCTTAGGACCCGAGGATGCATGCCATCCGGGCCAGGTGCCTTGTCTATTTTTAATTTATTTAGTCTTGCCTTTACTTCTTCCTGCGTTAAAGGGACTCCGAGCAGTGCAGAAACTATGGAAAGATGCATATCATTTTAAAGCTCTCTTTCTCCTCTTTCCCCTCTTTCCAATGATATATAAACCACCACCCTACGTCTTTTAGTTTTCGCTATTTTCGCGATTGAAATTGCCGCGACCGCGATTTTGATCGCGAAAATAGAGAAAACTAAAAGGTGTAGGGCAACGATTTAGGTGTCGTCAGAAAGAGGAGAAAGAGAGCTTTAAAATGATATCCATCAAGCCATAGTTATATTGTATTACACAGGACGACACTTTCCCCAGTGTCAGCAGCTCCATTCTGCTGAATGCAGCTGCTGACTTTGACAAAAAGTCGCCCTGTGTAATACAATATAACTATGGCTTGATGGATATCATTTTAAAGCTCTCATTCTCCTCTTTCTGGCGACACCTACATCGTTGCCCTACGCCTTTTAGTTTTCTCTATTTTCGCGATCGAAATCGCGGCCGCGGCAATTTCAATCGCGAAAATAGCGAAAACTAAAAGGCGTAGGGTGGCGGTTTATATATCATTGGAAAGAGGAGAAAGAGAGCTTTAAAATGATATGCATCTTTCCATAGTTTCTGCACTGCTCGGAGTCCCTTTAAGTATTTAATATTACAGTTAGAAGATTGAGACTCTTCTGCCTCTGTAATTTGCAACAGTGCTGTTTCCTTTGTGAAGACAGAAGCAAAGAAAGCATTTAATAACTCTGCCTTACCTTGGTCGTCCACCATTGAGTTCCCACCCTCATCCTTTAGGATTCCAATACAGTCAACCTTTCTTTTTTTAGAGTTGATGTACTTGTAAAACTTTTTTGGGTTAGATTTGATATCCCTAGCGATTTGATTTTCAGCTTCGATCTTTGCCAGCCTAATTTCTTTTTTACAATTTTTATTGCACTCCTTATAATTGCTTAGTGCAGCCTCAGTCCCCTCCTGTTTTAGGACCTTATAGGCATTCTTTTTCCTCTTCATTTTATCCCTAACCTTTCTATTCATCCATAGAGGCCTTTTTTTATTCCTAGACATTTTGTTTCCATATGGGATATACATACTACAATATTGATTGAGAATACGTTTAAAAGCTTGCCATTTCCCTTCAGTGTCGTCCCCTTGTAGTACATTATCCCAGTTCACCAAACTTAGTGCCTGCCTAATTTGATTGAACTTTGCTTTTCTAAAATTCATAGTTTTAGTGGTCCCGCTGCCCCGTGGCCTATCAGTCACCAGATCAAACGTTATCATGTTGTGATCACTATTTCCCAAATGTTCTTGAACCTGCACATTTGATACATTATCTGGTCTATTAGAAATGATCAGATCCAGTAACGCATTCCCCCTAGTTGGTTCCGTTACCATTTGAGTCAAGTAATTGTCCTGTAGTGCTGCAAGAAATCTGCTGCTTTTACCAGAATGGGTAGCCTCAATACCCCAGTCAATGTCTGGAAAGTTGAAGTCGCCCATAATTATGACCTCGTTTTTACTTGCAGCTTTTTCAATCTGCTGTAGTAATCGCAGTTCTGCAGCTTCATTAATAAGAGGTGGTCTGTAGCATACCCCAATAAGCAATTGGCAACTTTTATTTCCACCATGAATATTTACCCAAACGGACTCCACATCTTCGCAATCTTCCTCCATCTCATCGTTGAGGACAGCTGTAAAAGAATTCTTAACAAAGAGACAAACCCCTCCACCTTTTTTCCCTGTTCTATCCCTCCTAAACACATTGTATCCTTTTAACCTGCTGAGCGGTCTGGACGAGCTCAGCTCGTCCAACACCGCCAGAGGCTGCCGCTCAGGCCCTGCTAGGCCAATTTTCGTCAAATAAAGTGCAGCACACGCAGCCGGCACTTTGCCAGCCGCGTGTGCTGCCTGATCGCCGCCGCTCTGCGGCAATCCGCCGCGAGCAGCAGCGAAAGAGGGTCCCCCCAGCCGCCTGAGCCCAGCGTAGCCGGAACAAAAAGTTCCGGCCAGCGCTAAGGGCTGGATCGGAGGCGGCTGACGTCAGGACGTCGGCTGACGTCGATGACGTCACTCCGCTCGTCGCTATGGCGACGATGTAAGCAAAACAAGGAAGGCCGCTCATTGCGGCCTTCCTTGTTTATTCTGGGCGCCGGAGGCGATCGGAAGATCGCCTCCGGAGCGCCCTCTAGTGGGCTTTCATGCAGCCAACTTTCAGTTGGCTGCATGAAATAGTTTTTTTTTAATTTAAAAAAAACCCTCCCGCAGCCACCCTGGCGATTTAATCAGAACGCCAGGGTGGTTAAATTAGCTATCCAGTCATGGCTTTCATCCATCCATGTCTCGGTTATTCCCACAATGTCATAGCCTTTGTCATTCAGAATGAACTCTAGTTCGTCTATTTTATTTGCAAGGCTCCGAGCATTGGTTACCATGCACTTTATATTTTTACCAACACATTTACCAATTTTGTTTACACGAAATGGGCTACTTGAAGTTTTACCAACCTCCTTAATCTTTACACTGTCTCCACCCCCCTCTCCACCCCCCATAATGTTAGGCTCCCACTGTCTTTTTACCTTATCTTGTCTACATATTGAGACTTTATCCTCCCGCCTCCCCCCAGATCCTAGTTTAAAATCTCCTCCAACCGTTTAGCCATCTTCTCCCCCAATGCAGCTGCACCCTCCCCATTAAGGTGCAGCCCATCCCTGCTGTAGAACCTGTAGCCGACTGCAAAGTCTGCCCAGTTCTCCAGGAACCCAAACCCTTCCTTCCTACACCAATTTCTCAGCCACTTATTTAACTCCCTAAGCTCCCTCTGTCTCTCAGATGTAGCGCGTGGCACTGGCAGTATTTCAGAGAACACCACCTTGGAGGTCCTTGCTTTAAGTTTATCTCCAAGTACCTGAAAATCATTTTTGAGGACCTTCCATCTCCCACTAACTTTGTCATTGGTGCCAATGAAATGTAGAGCAACATGAAATGTGTTTTTCCCTTTGAGGGGTTTTGATATTTATTACTGTGGTGATGGGACCTCTGGCTGCTGACCCTAAAACATAAGGTCCAGGGAGAACTAAGGAATATTGAGGTATGAGTCACAGAGTCGGATAAACTATTCAGAGATATGAGGCACTAAGCTACTAAGTTTAATCAGTAATTAATCAGGCCAGATACATAATACTGTAGCTTTGTCACCAGTTATATAAATGCATCAGCTGCATTAGGAATAGACTACCTTGTGTTAAAATGGAATGAACTGTAAAGTCTCAGCATAAACAGGTCTTTCGGCAGCATTCCCCCCAAACAGCAAGCAGCCATGTCCCCAAATAACAAGCAATATACCCTCCAAATAACAGACAGCATGTCCCCCAAATAGGACAGCCACACCCACCAAGTGACAGGTAGCTGTGTCCTCCAAATAAAAGCCAGCATGTCCTCCAAACACCATAATTAGGCAGCAATGTTTCCTATATAACAATTGGGTAGCATCATAACCCCAAATAACTATTTAATGTTATTTAGGGCAGCCACAGAACCAACCTCAAATAATATTACACAGTATGGGCCTGATGCACTAACTTGCAGTAATATTGGTGTGCACAGACAGCTCATAGCAATATTACTATTACTAGCAGTAGTGTGTACCGCAGTTACGCTATTAGTGCCACCCACAGTCCTGAAGTAGCCGGAGTGTTGCTTCAGTAACCAGAGTTACTAACTAACAGTAGAGTAGTAATGCATGTTACGCGCTGCTGGTAGGAATGGTAATATTGCTGTGCACTGTCTGTGCACGGCAGTATTACCGCAAGTTAGTGCATCAGGTCCTATGTCTCTAAATAATATAGGCAATGGTGTGTCCTGCATTATTTTTTATCATTATTAATGATCATTTATATAATGCCCAAGTATTACCAAAAAGAAAAAAGTAAAGGGATTACGTTTGTAGCACGGTACAATTTTCATTAAAGGGAACCTTAACTGAATGGGGGGAAAAGAGTTTCACTTACCTGGAGCTATTACCAGCCCCCTGCAGCAGTCCTGTGCCCTCGGAGCCGTTCTGGAATCCTCCGGTCCCCCGCTGTCACTTAGTTTCGTTTTTGACGACTCACCAGTCGGCCGGCCGCCATGCGTATTATTGGACGCATTCCCTACTGCAATTAGCACTGTTGCGGACCACAGCGCGTGCGGAATGCGGCAACGCGTATTTTTGTACGCGTTGTGGTCCGCAACAGCGCTAATTGCAGTAGGGAATGCGTCCAATAATACGCATGGCGGCCGGCCGTCTGGTTAGTCGTCAAAAACGAAACTAAGTGACAGCGGGGGACCGGAGGATTCCAGAGCGTCTCCGAGGGCACAGGACTGCTGCAGGGGGCTGGTAATAGCCCCAGGTAAGTGAAACTCTTTTCCCCCCATTCAGTTAAGGTTCCCTTTAAGTTCATAATCAACAGCGAACATATAAAAAAAAACAATTAAGAACAAAGCAGAAGTACTTAATCCATGTAATTTGAATAATTAATAATGAACATTGGTCACATGTCGGGGGTAGTGGGTGTCATAAAACCAGAGAAAAATACATAGCACCACAATTCATGTTGCAAAAGTCATTGAGGTGCAAAATAGATGTATAATTAGCTTTGGCTATGAACTAATGACGATACACTCCTTGATTATACTGTAAATAAAAAATATATAAAATACAAGAAATGTGAAGATATGAGAAATACCCCCAAAGAGGTCCAAAAAGATAAAAATGATAGATAGATAGATAGAGCGCTGCCCATAATAATTCATACCCCTGGCCAATTTTGACTTAAAGTTACTTTTATTCAACCAGCAAGTACTTTTTTGACAGGAAATGACCTGGGTGTCTCCCAAAAGATAATACGACGATGTACAAGAGGAATTATTGTGGGAAAAAAACATTTTTCAGCTTTTATTTACATTTCAGCAAAAAGTGTCCAAAATTAATCATACCCTTCTCAATAATCAATAGAAAAGCCTTTATTAGCTATTACAGCAAAGTATTTTTGCCCATTCATCTTTAGCAATGAGCTCCAAATCTTTCAGGTTGGAGGGTCTTCTTGCCATCACTCTGATCTTTAGCTCACTCCACAGATTCTCAATTGGATTCAAGTCAGGACTCTGGCTGGGCCACTCCAAAACGTTAATGTTGTTGTCTAACCATTTCTTCACAACTCTTGCTGTGTATTTTGGGTCATAGTCATGCTGAAATGTCCATTGGTGGCCAAGGCAAAGTTTTTCTGAGACTTCCTGATGTTGTCATTGAGAATCCTCATATATTACTCCAGTGGTCTCCTCAGAATTTTTTTCCAGCCGGGTGGCATGAAAAAGTAGCCGGGTGGCATAAAATGGGTGTGGCCATGACCTGTGTCAGAAAATGGGCATGACCATGACAGGGCGTAGCAGGGGTGTTTCTAGCCACTTTGTCACTCCAGGAAAGAAAACCTGTGGCGCCCCCCCCCACACACACACCGACACACACATAGCGCCAACCCTTATTCCATCCCCACCCTCATGCCCCCACCACAAGCACACACACAAAAAATGCTGTATACTGTAATTATAAAGTTCTACAATTTATGTGTATGATGGCCCGAACCATTCGCCGGGCGAATATCTCTGGGCCCTGTACTACTTCCGGGTCGCTATGACCTGGAGTAGTACGCCTGCGAGGCCCGGCGGTGCGCGTCCTAGTATCGAACTCCTGTTGCCGGGCACTCTCTGCGCATGAGCGTGATGCCACTCATGACGTCACGCACATGCGCAGAAAGTGCCCAGCAACAGGAGCACGATACTGGGACGTGCACCGCCGGACCACGCAGGCGTACTACTCCGGGTCATAGCGACCCGGAAGTAGTACAGGGCCCAGGTGTTCGCCAATCGCCAGCATCTCTGCTCAGCCCCCCCCCCCACCCCCCCACTCAAATCTCAGGGCCAGCCAGGGGAGAGTGGGGCATATAATATCAAGAGGGGCACGCCACTCACTATGAGGGTCTCCCCACTGCTGTGCGCACACTGTGCAGCATGTATGTCTCCCTCCGAGTCCTGCCCAGACCCACACAGCAGCAGGCATGATGCTATATGCCTGTATTTTAATATCCATTCCCAGGAGCCGGGATGGGGGGGGGGGGGGGGCGTCCGGGGGGAGGAATCAGGGCCAGCCAGGATGCATATAAAAAAATTATTAAGAGCAGCAGATCTGCAGATGGCACTCACTATGAGGTGTGTCGTCTCTGCTGCTCTGCAGAATGCAGATAGTTTGTGCGCACACTGCGCAGTCAGGTGTCAGCCGGTGGTTATAACTGGTCCCTGCATCACGCACCGTGCCTTCAAGCACATGTGACAGGCGCGCGGTGGAGTTAGGGGCGGCGCCGGCGTGTACACAAACTAGCGTGCGGCGGCCGTACGCTCTAAACAGAGAGGGAGAGGGGCGGACCAGTAGGCGGCAACACCGCACTCGCACATAAACTAATGTGAGTGCTGCTCGCTCGGAAAAGAGGAAAGGAAGGGGGCGGGCCAGTAGGCGGCGCCGGGCAAAGGCTGAGCTGGCTAAAAAAAAAAAAAGTAAACACGCACAGAGCGGCGACTTGGCGAGAGGGCGCCCACTTCCACCCACGGCGCCATAGGCAAAAATTTATAGTTGCCTAGTGACACAGACGTCCCTGGGGCGTAGCTAACTGTAATGTGATTCAATGTAATGCAAAAGGGCCCTGAATTTTTTTTTGTTTTCCCCAAAACACAGTTAGGCAAATTGTCCCGAAAAAAAACACATATATAAGAAGACGCACGCACGCACGCACGCACGCACGCACGCACACACACACCCACACACCCCACCCTCTGTGATTTCAGCCATTTTGACTGAGCAGAACCAGGCTCTGGTCTAAGTGGGCCTGTACAGGCCCATGTATGGCGAATCTTACTGTAAATAAAATGATAGTGGTGACAGAGCTTTTTGGTGGCTTCCTGCTTGTACAGGGTACACATTTTCATAAATGCCGGGGTTTCTAATCTTTTTAACAACAGCAAACTTTTCATATACACAAGAATCCTAAGCCAATGGTAACAAATGTATATTGGATTTCTTGTTCCACACAATGGCAATATAGATGTCAGCTAATTAGGTTGTTTACCACTAGGTAGAGCTATTCCACGACAAACTTTGACAATGGGGAAAGAGAACATTTGAATTTGTAAAATGGAGGCCTGGCATTAATTGCTGTAACTTTTAAGAATATTATTTATTTACTGTATTATTTTCCTTAATTCATTTTTTTTAAAGTCAATGTGAATTGAAATAAGAATAAAAAAAAACAGATACTCACCAGTCTTCCCATTCCTTGCTCAGGCACCTCGTTCCAGTGTTGTCACCCCTGCAAAAGCTTTTTGACCAATTGTTCAAATGCACCTCTGATTATTCTCTGAAGCTCTCGGAACCCCAAGAGCTCTTGAAGACTTTTGTACTTTTGTGCGCACTCACGCATACGCAGTATGGAGCTGCCCATCTTTGGGATTACTCAAGCTCCCAAAACCTCCCATGGTGGCAGATTTAGACATGGCTGGAACCAGGGCTGTGGAGTCGGAGTCGGGGCAATTTTGGGTGCCTGGAGTCGGGAAAAAAATGCACCGACTCCGACTACTAATGAATTTAAACTGTAATTAAAATAGAAAATATGATAAAATGTTCTATTTCTCAGATAATAGTCATCATAAATAATGTATACATACAGTAATAGCTGTGCTTAGTCCACAAAAATGAAATAAACCAATCAAAATTAGTTACTTGTGCTGCTTCAAAAAAGCAGTCCCCGTATTTTTAAAGTCAGATATACACATGTGATTGTGACTGTACAGTATATATGATGTGTACACAGGAATCTCTTATATATACTAAATCTATGCTGTAAGAATAAAGCCTGATGTGTAGCCGTGTCACTAATAGAGATGGTTAATGAGATGGAAATAATTCTGCGTTGATTCTGATTTATGCAAATGTTTGCACCCTCTTTGCTCATGAAATCAAATAATTTGATATGTTGTTAAAATGTTGTTTGGTGACTACGAATTAAATGGTACCTGAGAAGGATGAAAAGAAAAGTTTTATACATACCTGGGGCTTCTTCCAGCCCCCTTCAGGCTAATCAGTCCCTCGCTGTCCTCCTCCGCTACCTGGATCTTCTGCTATGAGTCCTGGTAATTCAGCCAGTCAGCGCAGTCTGGCCGCATGCCGCTTCCACAGCCAGGAGCGTTCTGCACCTGAGCAACAGTGCTGCGCAGGTGTAGTATGCTCCCGGCGGCGGAGTGTGTGCATGCGCACTACGCCAGACTGGCTCAAGTACCTGGACTCATAGCAGAAGATCCATGTGGCGGAGGAGGACAGCGAGGGACTGATTAGCCTGAAGGGGGCTGGAGGAAGCCCCAGGTATGTATAAAACTTTAATTTCATCTGTCTCAGGTTTACTTTGTTACACAGTAGTACTATACTCTACACATGCACTCTCCACAGAGCTGCAGGAAATCCACTGAGAATGTTCTGCACATTGAACACAGAGGTGTTGTCTATCACCCATAAACCTGGTTCAGATTGTGCATGAAGAATGTGTAATAGAGGAATAATCTCCTCATTCCCCTGCAGAGTACCTGCACATCACTTTTACATGTACCCACAGTCACATTGCCTAGGGCCTGATCCATGTTCAGATTGTGCATGAAGAGTGTGTTAGAGGAAGAATCCTCTCATTCTCCTGCAGAGTACCTGCACATCACAGTTACATTGCCTAGGACCTGATAGATGTTCTTTTGTTCCGGTCTGTACCTTTTACAAGTACTCTTACCAAGGACTAGTTTTAGTCTATGACTAAAGGGAATAAGTATGGCAGTTTCCATATCCTTCTCACTTCAGTTGTCTTTTAACCACCCTGGCGTTCTGTTAAAATCGCCAGGGTGGCGTGCAGATAGTTTTTTTTTTTTTCAATTTTTTTCTGTGAATCAATGTAGCTAACTTTCAGTTAGCTACATGATTCACCACTAGAGGGCGCATCTGCCCATTTAGTCCAATCGCGCCGGCTTCTATAGCAAGCAGAAAATCCCGTTGTAAAAGGGATTTTCTGCTTGGATTCCCTCGTCGCCATGGCGACGATCGGGATGACGTCATCCACGTCATGGCGTCGGGGGGTGTCCGATCCGGCCCCATAGCGCGCAGCCTGGCACTGGGTCTAGGCAGGGGGGGGGGCTCCCTTACGAATCGCCGTGGAGTGGCAGCGATCAGACCCACTCACTCCCTCCCTCCGGCCAGCCGTGTTTTTTAACTTACCCCCCCTCCGCTCTCTCCACATCGATTGTCCTAGTGCAACTCCAGCTAGCATGTCACGCTAGCTTTATATTGGAGCGCACACTCTGGGAGAGGAGGAGGCGGGGGAGTGTCCGTACTTGTGCCGTCATGATGCGACGGCAGAAGTGAAGAGTATAGGAACATACTGCGCATGCGCAGCGCAGTATGTCCGGGTGAAGGGTCAGGAGAGTCGGGTCGGTACCGGCAGCTGTAGCAGATGAGCGAGGGAGGCGGCAAGTATGTGTCTTTCTTTCCCTCCACATTGCAGCTTCTATTTTATCACAGCCTGTGGGCTGTGGTAGCCTTTAACTCTCCATAGGTATTTGTTTGTTTATTTATTTTTTAATTCTGATTTCACTTCACATTTGCTTTAAATTGTTAACTCTTCTGTAAATTGAGGTACATGTAACCCTGCAGTAAATGCATTACAAGAAGATATTCACAGATAGAGAATTGTAAAGCAAACACTTGAATTTCTTTCATTGACAAAATACATTTTCTAAACCTCTTTAAATCTTATCAGTTTCCATATTCTACAGCTTCCTCCGGCAAACACATTGAAGACTGACAGTCCTTTGTAATCATCCAGTTTAGGTCATTGGAGGTATGGGAGAGGAAAGAGGATAAAAGCATTGTTAATCAAAGATACGCCTGCTCCTTTTTCATAGCTCCTGTATTAGAAAGGGGAGGGATGTAGTAGCCAACTGCCCATTTAATCCAATGATAAGGTGGTCTTCATACAAGGCAAATGGGTTTCAGTAAATGGTCTTCCACCTCATCATCTATCACTTCTACTGAAATGAAACATTGAAATGCACACTTTATTCATCTCGGACTCACCTGTGCTGCCTTCTATAACCATCTTCTTTTTCCAGTCTGCCACCTTATCTTCTGTCACCTTTCCTGGAACGAAACACTGAAATGCATACTTTATCTATCTCGGACTCATCTGTGCTGTCTTCTATCCCCATCTTCTTTTTTCCAGTCTTCCACCTCATCTTCTGTCACCTTTCCTGAAATAAAACACTGAAATGCACACTTTATTCATCTCGGACTCACCTGTGCTGCCTTCTATAACCATCTTCTTTTTCCAGTCTGCCACCTCATTTTCTGTCACCTTTCCTGAAACGAAACACTGAAATGCACACTTTATCTAGGACTCACCTGTGCAGTCTTGTATCACCATCTTCTTTTTTTTCCAGTCTTCCGCCTCATCTTCTTCTGTCATCTTTCCTGAAACGAAACACTGAAATGCACACTTTATTTATCTTGGACTCACCTGTGCTGCCTTCTATCACCATCTTCTTTTTTCCAGTCTTCCACCTCATCTTCTGTCACCTTTCCTGAAACGAAACACTGAAATGCACACTTTATCTAGGACTCACCTGTGCAGTCTTGTATCACCATCTTCTTTTTTCCAGTCTTCCACCTCATCGTATGTCACCTTTCCTGAAACGAAACACTAAAATACACACTTTATTTATCTTGGACTCACCTGTGCTGCCTTCTATCACCATCTTCTTTATTCCAGTCTTCCACCTCATCTTCTGTCATCTTTACTGAAACGAAACACTGAAATGGACACTTTATCTCGGACTCACCTGTGCTGTCTTCTAGCACCATCTTCTTTTTTTTCCAGTCGTCCTCCTCATCTTCTTCTGTCACCTTTCCTGAAACGAAACACTGAAATGCACACTTTATCTAGGACTCACCTGTGCAGTCTTGTATCACCATCTTCTTTTTTTCCAGTCTTCCACCTCATCGTATGTCACCTTTCCTGAAACGAAACACTAAAATACACACTTTATTTATCTTGGACTCACCTGTGCTGCCTTCTATCACCATCTGCTTTATTCCAGTCTTCCACCTCATCTTCTGTCATCTTTACTGAAACGAAACACTGAAATGCACACTTTATTTATCTCGGACTTACCTGTGCTGCCTTCTAGCACCATCTTTTTTTCCAGTCTTCCACCTCATCTTCTGTCATCTTTCCTGAAACGAAACACTGAAATGCACACTTTATTTATCTCGGACTCACCTGTGCTGCCTTCTTTCACCATCTTTTTCTTTTTTTTCCAGTCTTCCGCCTCATCTTCTGTCACCTTTCCTGAAACGAAACACTGAAATGCACACTTTATTTATCTCAGACTCACCTGTGCTGTCTTGTATCACCATCTTCTTTTTTTCCAGTCATCCACCTCATCTTCTGTCAACTTTCCTGTATCAAAACACTGAATTGCACACTTTATTTAACTTGGACTCACCTGTGCTGCCTTCTATCACCATCTTTTTCTTTTTTCCAGTATTCCACCTCAACTTCTGTCACCTTTCCAGAAACAAAACACTGAAATGGACACTTTATCTCGGACTCACCTGTGCTGCCTTCTATCACCATCTTCTTTTTTTCCAGTCTTCCGCCTCATCTTCTGTCACCTTTCCTGAAACGAAGCACTGAAATGCAAACTTTATTCATCTCAGACTTACCTGTGCTGCCTTCTACCACAATCTTCTTCTTTTTTTCCAGTCTTCCGCCTCATCTTCTTCTGTCATCTTTCCTGAAACGAAACACTGAAATGCACACTTTATTTATTTCGGACTCACCTGTGCTGCCTTCTATCACTATCTTCTTTTTTCCAGTCTTCCACCTCATCTTCTGTCACCTTTCCTGAAACGAAACTCTGAAATGGACACTTTATCTCGGACTCACCTGTGCTGTCTTGTATTACCTACTGCTTTTTTCCAGTCTTCCACCTCATCTTCTGTCATCTTTCCTGAAACGAAACACTGAAATGCACACTTTATTTATCTTGGACTCACCTATGCTGCCTTCTATCACCATCTTCTTTTTCCAGTCTTCCACCTCATCTTCTGTCACCTTTCCTGAAACGAAACACTGAAATGCACACTTTATCTCGGACTCACCTGTGCTGCCGTCTAGCACCATCTTTTTTTCCAGTCTTCTCCCTCATCTTCTTCTGTCATCTTTCCTGAAACGAAACACTGAAATGCACACTTTATTTATCTTGGACTCACCTGTGCTGCCTTCTATCACCATCTTCTTTTTCCAGTCTTCCACCTCATCTTCTGTCACCTTTCCTGAAACGAAACACTGAAATGCACACTTTATTTATCTCGGACTCACCTGTGCTGTCTTGTATCAATATCTTCTTTTTTCCAGTCTTCCACCTCATCTTCTTCTGTCATCATTCCTGAAACGAAACACTGAAATGCACACTTTATTCATCTTGGACTCACCTGTGCTGCCTTGTAGCGCTATCTTTTTTTCCAGTCTTCCGCCTCATCTTCTGTCATCTTTCCTGAAACGAAACACTGAAATGCACACTTTATTTATCTCGGACTCACCTGTGCTGTCTTGTATCAATATCTTCTTTTTTCCAGTCTTCCACCTCATCTTCTTCTGTCATCATTCCTGAAACGAAACACTGAAATGCACACTTTATTTATCTTGGACTCACCTGTGCTGCCTTCTATCACCATCTTCTTTTTCCAGTCTTCCACCTCATCTTCTGTCACCTTTCCTGAAACGAAACACTGAAATGCACACTTTATTTATCTCGGACTCACCTGTGCTGTCTTGTATCAATATCTTCTTTTTTCCAGTCTTCCACCTCATCTTCTTCTGTCATCATTCCTGAAACGAAACACTGAAATGCACACTTTATTCATCTTGGACTCACCTGTGCTGCCTTGTAGCGCTATCTTTTTTTCCAGTCTTCCGC
The DNA here is from genome assembly GCF_040937935.1 of Hyperolius riggenbachi. Taxonomy (NCBI): domain Eukaryota; kingdom Metazoa; phylum Chordata; class Amphibia; order Anura; family Hyperoliidae; genus Hyperolius; species Hyperolius riggenbachi. The sequence goes on from NC_090655.1 coordinate 258,306,208, forward strand.
CTCATCTTCTGTCATCTTTCCTGAAACGAAACACTGAAATGCACACTTTATTTATTTTGGACTCACCTGTGCTGCCTTCTATCACCATCTTCTTTTTTCCAGTCTTCCACCTCATCTTCTGTCACCTTTCCTGAAACGAAACACTGAAATGCACACTTTATTTATCTCGGACTCACCTGTGCTGTCTTGTATCAATATCTTCTTTTTTCCAGTCTTCCACCTCATCTTCTTCTGTCATCATTCCTGAAACGAAACACTGAAATGCACACTTTATTTATCTTGGACTCACCTGTGCTGCCTTCTATCACCATCTTCTTTTTTCCAGTCTTCCACCTCATCTTCTTCTGTCATCATTCCTGAAACGAAACACTGAAATGCACCCTTTATTTATCTTGGACTCATCTGTGCTGCCTTCTAGCACCATCTTCTTTTTTCCAGTCTTCCGCCTCATCTTCTGTCACCTTTCCTGAAACGAAACACTGAAATGCACACTTTATTCATCTTGGACTCACCTGTGCTGTCTTCTAGCGCTGTCTTCTAGCGCTATCTTTTTTTCCAGTTTTCTGCCTCATTTTCTGTTATCATTCCTGAAACGAAACACTGAAATGCACACTTTATTTATCTCGGACTCACCTGTGCTGTCTTTTAGCAGCATCTTCTTCTTTTTTCCAGTCTTCCGCCTCATCTTCTTCTGTCACCTTTCCTGAAACGAAACACTGAAATGCACACTTTATCTCGGACTCACCTGTGCTGCCTTCTAGCACCATCTTTTTTTCCAGTCTTCCGCCTAATCTTCTTCTGTTGTATCACCTTCCTCTTCTTTTTTTTCCAGTCTTCCGCCTCAACTTCTTCTGTCATCTTTCCTGAAACGAAACACTGAAATGCACACTTTATTTATCTCGGACTCACCTGTGCTGTCTTCTAGCGCTATCTTTTTTTCCAGTTTTCCGCCTCATTTTCTGTCATCTTTCTTGAAACGAAACACTGAAATGCACACTTTATTTATCTTGGACTCACCTGTGCTGCCTTCTATCACCATCTTCTTTTTTCCAGTCTTCCACCTCATCTTCTTCTGTCATCATTCCTGAAACGAAACACTGAAATGCACCCTTTATTTATCTTGGACTCATCTGTGCTGTCTTCTAGCACCATCTTCTTTTTTCCAGTCTTCCACCTCATCTTCTGTCACCTTTCCTGAAACGAAACACTGAAATGCACACTTTATCTCAGACTTACCTGTGGTGCCTTCTACCACCATCTTCTTCTTTTCCAGTCTTCCGCCTAATCTTCTTCTGTCACCTTTCCTGAAACGAAACACTGAAATGCACACTTTATTTATCTCGGACTCACCTGTGCTGCCTTCTGTCACCATTTTTTTCTTTTTTTCCAGTCTTCCGACTCATCTTCTTCTGTCACCTTTCCTGAAACGAAACACTGAAATGCACACTTTATTTATCTTGGACTCACCTGTGCTGTCTTATAGCACCACCTTCTTTTTTTCCAGTCTTCCACCTAATCTTCTTTTGTCACCCTTCCTGAAACGAAACACTGAAATGCACACTTAATGTATCTCTGACTCACCTGTGCTGCCTTCTTTCACCATCTTTTTTTCCAGTCTTCCGCCTCATCTTCTGTCATCTTTCCTGAAACGAAACACTGAAATGCACACTTTATTTATTTTGGACTCACCTGTGCTGTCTTATAGCACCACCTTCTTTTTTTCCAGTCTTCCACCTAATCTTCTTTTGTCACCCTTCCTGAAACGAAACACTGAAATGCACACTTTATTTATCTCGGACTCACCTGTGCTGCCTTCTAGCGCTATCTTTTTTTCCAGTCTTCCGCCTCATCTTCTGTCATCTTTCCTGAAACGAAACACTGAAATGCACACTTTATTTATTTTGGACTCACCTGTGCTGCCTTCTATCACCATCTTCTTTTTTCCAGTCTTCCACCTCATCTTCTGTCACCTTTCCTGAAACGAAACACTGAAATGCACACTTTATTTATCTCGGACTCACCTGTGCTGTCTTGTATCAATATCTTCTTTTTTCCAGTCTTCCACCTCATCTTCTTCTGTCATCATTCCTGAAACGAAACACTGAAATGCACACTTTATTCATCTTGGACTCACCTGTGCTGCCTTGTAGCGCTATCTTTTTTTCCAGTCTTCCGCCTCATCTTCTGTCATCTTTCCTGAAACGAAACACTGAAATGCACACTTTATTTATTTTGGACTCACCTGTGCTGCCTTCTATCACCATCTTCTTTTTTCCAGTCTTCCACCTCATCTTCTGTCACCTTTCCTGAAACGAAACACTGAAATGCACACTTTATTTATCTCTGACTCACCTGTGCTGTCTTGTATCAATATCTTCTTTTTTCCAGTCTTCCACCTCATCTTCTTCTGTCATCATTCCTGAAACGAAACACTGAAATGCACCCTTTATTTATCTTGGACTCATCTGTGCTGCCTTCTAGCACCATCTTCTTTTTTCCAGTCTTCCGCCTCATCTTCTGTCACCTTTCCTGAAACGAAACACTGAAATGCACACTTTATTCATCTTGGACTCACCTGTGCTGTCTTCTAGCGCTATCTTTTTTTCCAGTTTTCCGCCTCATTTTCTGTTATCATTCCTGAAACGAAACACTGAAATGCACACTTTATTTATCTCGGACTCACCTGTGCTGTCTTTTAGCAGCATCTTCTTCTTTTTTCCAGTCTTCCGCCTCATCTTCTTCTGTCACCTTTCCTGAAACGAAACACTGAAATGCACACTTTATCTCGGACTCACCTGTTCTAGCACCATCTTTTTTTCCAGTCTTCCGCCTAATCTTCTTCTGTTGTATCACCTTCTTCTTCTTTTTTTTCCAGTCTTCCGCCTCAACTTCTTCTGTCATCTTTCCTGAAACGAAACACTGAAATGCATACTTTATTTATCCCGGACTCACCTGTGCTGTCTTCTAGCGCTATCTTTTTTTCCAGTTTTCCGCCTCATTTTCTGTCATCTTTCTTGAAACGAAACACTGAAATGCACACTTTATTTATCTTGGACTCACCTGTGCTGCCTTCTATCACCATCTTCTTTTTTCCAGTCTTCCACCTCATCTTCTTCTGTCATCATTCCTGAAACGAAACACTGAAATGCACCCTTTATTTATCTTGGACTCATCTGTGCTGTCTTCTAGCACCATCTTCTTTTTGCCAGTCTTCCGCCTCATCTTCTGTCACCTTTCCTGAAACGAAACACTGAAATGCACACTTTATTCATCTTGGACTCACCTGTGCTGTCTTCTAGCGCTATCTTTTTTTCCAGTTTTCCGCCTCATTTTCTGTTATCATTCCTGAAACGAAACACTGAAATGCACACTTTATTTATCTCGGACTCACCTGTGCTGTCTTTTAGCAGCAACTTCTTCTTTTTTCCAGTCTTCCGCCTCATCTTCTTCTGTCACCTTTCCTGAAACGAAACACTGAAATGCACACTTTATCTCGGACTCACCTGTGCTGCCTTCTAGCACCATCTTTTTTTCCAGTCTTCCGCCTAATCTTCTTCTGTTGTATCACCTTCTTCTTCTTTTTTTTCCAGTCTTCCGCCTCAACTTCTTCTGTCATCTTTCCTGAAACGAAACACTGAAATGCACACTTTATTTATCTCGGACTCACCTGTGCTGCCTTCTATCACCATCTTCTTCATTTTTTCCAGTCTTCCGCCTAATCTTCTTCTGTCACCTCTCCTGAAACAAAACACTGAAATGCACACTTTATCTCGGACTCACCTGTGGTGTCTTGTATCAACGTCCGCTTTTTTCCAGTCTTCCACCTCATCTTCTTCTGTCATCTTTCCTGAAATGAAACACTGAAATGCACACTTTATTTATCTCGGACTCACCTGTGCTGCCTTCTACCACCATCTTTTTATTGTTTCCAGTCTTCCGATTTATCTTCTTCTGTCACCTTTCCTGAAACGAAACACTGCAATGCACACTTTATTTTTCTTGGACTCACCTGTGCTGCCTTCTAGCGCTATCTTTTTTTCCAGTCTTCCGCCTCATCTTATTCTGTGACCTTTCCTGAAACGAAACACTGAAATTCACACTTTATTTATCTTGGACTCACCTGTGCTGTCTTATAGCACCACCTTCTTTTTTTCCAGTCTTCCGCCTAATCTTCTTCTGTCACCCTTTCTGAAACGAAACACTGAAATGCACACTTTATTTATTTCGGACTCACCTGTGCTGCCTTCTATCACCATCTTCTTCATTTTTTCCAGTCTTCCGCCTAATCTTCTTCTGTCACCTTTCCTGAAACGAAACACTGAAATGCACACTTTATTTATCTCGGACTCACCTGTGCTGCCTTCTAGCGCTATCTTTTTTTCCAGTCTTCTACCTCATCTTCTGTCACCTTTCCTGAAACGAAACACTGAAATGCACACTTTATTTATCTCGGACTCACCTGTGCTGTCTTGTATCAATATCTTCTTTTTTCCAGTCTTCCACCTCATCTTCTTCTGTCATCATTCCTGAAACGAAACACTGAAATGCACACTTTATTCATCTTGGACTCACCTGTGCTGCCTTGTAGCGCTATCTTTTTTTCCAGTCTTCCGCCTCATCTTCTGTCATCTTTCCTGAAACGAAACACTGAAATGCACACTTTATTTATTTTGGACTCACCTGTGCTGCCTTCTATCACCATCTTCTTTTTTCCAGTCTTTCACCTCATCTTCTTCTGTCATCATTCCTGAAACGAAACACTGAAATGCACACTTTATTTATCTTGGACTCATCTGTGCTGTCTTCTAGCACCATCTTCTTTTTTCCAGTCTTCCGCCTCATCTTCTGTCACCTTTCCTGAAACGAAACACTGAAATGCACACTTTTATTTATCTTGGACTCACCTGTGCTGCCTTCTACCACCATCTTCTTATTGTTTCCAGTCTTCCGATTTATCTTCTTCTGTCACCTTTCCTGAAATGAAACACTGAAATGCACACTTTATTTTTCTTGGACTCACCTGTGCTGCCTTCTAGCGCTATCTTTTTTTCCAGTCTTCCGCCTCATCTTATTCTGTCACCTTTCCTGAAACGAAACACTGAAATTCACACTTTTATTTATCTTGGACTCACCTGTGCTGTCTTATAGCACCACCTTCTTTTTTTCCAGTCTTCCGCCTAATCTTCTTCTGTCACCCTTTCTGAAACGAAACACTGAAATGCACACTTTATTTATTTCGGACTCACCTGTGCTGCCTTCTATCACCATCTTCTTCATTTTTTCCAGTCTTCCGCCTAATCTTCTTCTGTCACCTTTCCTGAAACGAAACACTGAAATGCACACTTTATTTATCTCGGACTCACCTGTGCTGTCTTGTATCAATATCTTCTTTTTTCCAGTCTTCCACCTCATCTTCTTCTGTCATCATTCCTGAAACGAAACACTGAAATGCACACTTTATTCATCTTGGACTCACCTGTGCTGCCTTGTAGCGCTATCTTTTTTTCCAGTCTTCCGCCTCATCTTCTGTCATCTTTCCTGAAACGAAACACTGAAATGCACACTTTATTTATTTTGGACTCACCTGTGCTGCCTTCTATCACCATCTTCTTTTTTCCAGTCTTTCACCTCATCTTCTTCTGTCATCATTCCTGAAACGAAACACTGAAATGCACACTTTATTTATCTTGGACTCATCTGTGCTGTCTTCTAGCACCATCTTCTTTTTTCCAGTCTTCCGCCTCATCTTCTGTCACCTTTCCTGAAACGAAACACTGAAATGCACACTTTTATTTATCTTGGACTCACCTGTGCTGCCTTCTACCACCATCTTCTTATTGTTTCCAGTCTTCCGATTTATCTTCTTCTGTCACCTTTCCTGAAATGAAACACTGAAATGCACACTTTATTTTTCTTGGACTCACCTGTGCTGTCTTGTATCAATATCTTCTTTTTTCCAGTCTTCCGCCTCATCTTATTCTGTCACCTTTCCTGAAACGAAACACTGAAATTCACACTTTTATTTATCTTGGACTCACCTGTGCTGTCTTATAGCACCACCTTCTTTTTTTCCAGTCTTCCGCCTAATCTTCTTCTGTCACCCTTTCTGAAACGAAACACTGAAATGCACACTTTATTTATTTCGGACTCACCTGTGCTGCCTTCTATCACCATCTTCTTCATTTTTTCCAGTCTTCCGCCTAATCTTCTTCTGTCACCTTTCCTGAAACGAAACACTGAAATGCACACTTTATTTATCTCGGACTCACCTGTGCTGCCTTCTAGCGCTATCTTTTTTTCCAGTCTTCCACCTCATCTTCTGTCACCTTTCCTGAAACGAAACACTGAAATGCACACTTTATTTATCTCGGACTCACCTGTGCTGTCTTGTATCAATATCTTCTTTTTTCCAGTCTTCCACCTCATCTTCTTCTGTCATCATTCCTGAAACGAAACACTGAAATGCACACTTTATTCATCTTGGACTCACCTGTGCTGCCTTGTAGCGCTATCTTTTTTTCCAGTCTTCCGCCTCATCTTCTGTCATCTTTCCTGAAACGAAACACTGAAATGCACACTTTATTTATTTTGGACTCACCTGTGCTGCCTTCTATCACCATCTTCTTTTTTCCAGTCTTCCACCTCATCTTCTGTCACCTTTCCTGAAACGAAACACTGAAATGCACACTTTATTTATCTCGGACTCACCTGTGCTGTCTTTTAGCAGCATCTTCTTCTTTTTTCCAGTCTTCCGCCTCATCTTCTTCTGTCACCTTTCCTGAAACGAAACACTGAAATGCACACTTTATCTCGGACTCACCTGTGCTGCCTTCTAGCACCATCTTTTTTTCCAGTCTTCCGCCTAATCTTCTTCTGTTGTATCACCTTCTTCTTCTTTTTTTTCCAGTCTTCCGCCTCAACTTCTTCTGTCATCTTTCCTGAAACGAAACACTGAAATGCACACTTTATTTATCTCGGACTCACCTGTGCTGCCTTCTATCACCATCTTCTTCATTTTTTCCAGTCTTCCGCCTAATCTTCTTCTGTCACCTCTCCTGAAACAAAACACTGAAATGCACACTTTATCTCGGACTCACCTGTGGTGTCTTGTATCAACGTCCGCTTTTTTCCAGTCTTCCACCTCATCTTCTTCTGTCATCTTTCCTGAAATGAAACACTGAAATGCACACTTTATTTATCTCGGACTCACCTGTGCTGCCTTCTACCACCATCTTCTTATTGTTTCCAGTCTTCCGATTTATCTTCTTCTGTCACCTTTCCTGAAACGAAACACTGAAATGCACACTTTATTTTTCTTGGACTCACCTGTGCTGCCTTCTAGCGCTATCTTTTTTTCCAGTCTTCCGCCTCATCTTATTCTGTCACCTTTCCTGAAACGAAACACTGAAATTCACACTTTATTTATCTTGGACTCACCTGTGCTGTCTTGTAGCACCACCTTCTTTTTTTCCAGTCTTCCGCCTAATCTTCTTCTGTCACCCTTTCTGAAACGAAACACTGAAATGCACACTTTATTTATTTCGGACTCACCTGTGCTGCCTTCTATCACCATCTTCTTCATTTTTTCCAGTCTTCCGCCTAATCTTCTTCTGTCACCTTTCCTGAAACGAAACACTGAAATGCACACTTTATTTATCTCGGACTCACCTGTGCTGCCTTCTAGCGCTATCTTTTTTTCCAGTCTTCCACCTCATCTTCTGTCACCTTTCCTGAAACGAAACACTGAAATGCACACTTTATTTATCTCGGATTCACCTGTGCTGTCTTGTATCAATATCTTCTTTTTTCCAGTCTTCCACCTCATCTTCTTCTGTCATCATTCCCGAAACGAAACACTGAAATGCACACTTTATTCATCTTGGACTCACCTGTGCTGCCTTGTAGCGCTATCTTTTTTTCCAGTCTTCCGCCTCACCTTCTGTCATCTTTCCTGAAACGAAACACTGAAATGCACACTTTATTTATTTTGGACACACCTGTGCGGCCTTCTATCACCATCTTCTTTTTTCCAGTCTTCCACCTCATCTTCTGTCACCTTTCCTGAAACGAAACACGGAAATGCACACTTTATTTATCTCGGACTCACCTGTGCTGTCTTTTAGCAGCATCTTCTTCTTTTTTCCAGTCTTCCGCCTCATCTTCTTCTGTCACCTTTCCTGAAACGAAACACTGAAATGCACACTTTATCTCGGACTCACCTGTGCTGCCTTCTAGCACCATCTTTTTTTCCAGTCTTCCGCCTAATCTTCTTCTGTTGTATCACCTTCTTCTTCTTTTTTTTCCAGTCTTCCGCCTCACCTTCTTCTGTCATCTTTCCTGAAACGAAACACTGAAATGCACACTTTATTTATCTCGGACTCACCTGTGCTGCCTTCTATCACCATCTTCTTCATTTTTTCCAGTCTTCCGCCTAATCTTCTTCTGTCACCTCTCCTGAAACAAAACACTGAAATGCACACTTTATCTCGGACTCACCTGTGGTGTCTTGTATCAACGTCCGCTTTTTTCCAGTCTTCCACCTCATCTTCTTCTGTCATCTTTCCTGAAATGAAACACTGAAATGCACACTTTATTTATCTCGGACTCACCTGTGCTGCCTTCTACCACCATCTTCTTATTGTTTCCAGTCTTCCGATTTATCTTCTTCTGTCACCTCTCCTGAAATGAAACACTGAAATGCACACTTTATTTTTCTTGGACTCACCTGTGCTGCCTTCTAGCGCTATCTTTTTTTCCAGTCTTCCGCCTCATCTTATTCTGTCACCTTTCCTGAAACGAAACACTGAAATTCACACTTTATTTATCTTGGACTCACCTGTGCTGTCTTATAGCACCACCTTCTTTTTTCCAGTCTTCCGCCTAATCTTCTTCTGTCACCCTTTCTGAAACGAAACACTGAAATGCACACTTTATTTATTTCGGACTCACCTGTGCTGCCTTCTATCACCATCTTCTTCATTTTTTCCAGTCTTCCGCCTAATCTTCTTCTGTCACCTTTCCTGAAACGAAACACTGAAATGCACACTTTATTTATCTCGGACTCACCTGTGCTGCCTTCTAGCGCTATCTTTTTTTCCAGTCTTCCACCTCATCTTCTGTCACCTTTCCTGAAACGAAACACTGAAATGCACACTTTATTTATCTCGGACTCACCTGTGCTGTCTTGTATCAATATCTTCTTTTTTCCAGTCTTCCACCTCATCTTCTTCTGTCATCATTCCTGAAACGAAACACTGAAATGCACACTTTATTTATTTTGGACTCACCTGTGCTGCCTTCTATCACCATCTTCTTTTTTCCAGTCTTCCACCTCATCTTCTGTCACCTTTCCTGAAACGAAACACTGAAATGCACACTTTATTTATCTCGGACTCACCTGTGCTGTCTTTTAGCAGCATCTTCTTCTTTTTTCCACTCTTCCGCCTCATCTTCTTCTGTCACCTTTCCTGAAACGAAACACTGAAATGCACACTTTATCTTGGACTCACCTGTGCTGCCTTCTAGCACCATCTTTTTTTCCAGTCTTCCGCCTAATCTTCTTCTGTTGTATCACCTTCTTCTTCTTTTTTTTCCAGTCTTCCGCCTCAACTTCTTCTGTCATCTTTCCTGAAACGAAACACTGAAATGCACACTTTATTTATCTCGGACTCACCTGTGCTGTCTTTTAGCAGCAACTTCTTCTTTTTTCCAGTCTTCCGCCTCATCTTCTTCTGTCACCTTTCCTGAAACGAAACACTGAAATGCACACTTTATCTCGGACTCACCTGTGCTGCCTTCTAGCACCATCTTTTTTTCCAGTCTTCCGCCTAATCTTCTTCTGTTGTATCACCTTCTTCTTCTTTTTTTTCCAGTCTTCCGCCTCAACTTCTTCTGTCATCTTTCCTGAAACGAAACACTGAAATGCACACTTTATTTATCTCGGACTCACCTGTGCTGCCTTCTATCACCATCTTCTTCATTTTTTCCAGTCTTCCGCCTAATCTTCTTCTGTCACCTCTCCTGAAACAAAACACTGAAATGCACACTTTATCTCGGACTCACCTGTGGTGTCTTGTATCAACGTCCGCTTTTTTTCCAGTCTTCCACCTCATCTTCTGTCACCTTTCCTGAAACGAAACACTGAAATGCACACTTTATTTATCTCGGACTCACCTGTGCTGTCTTTTAGCAGCATCTTCTTCTTTTTTCCAGTCTTCCGCCTCATCTTCTTCTGTCACCTTTCCTGAAACGAAACACTGAAATGCACACTTTATTTATCTCGGACTCACCTGTGCTGTCTTCTAGCGCTATCTTTTTTTCCAGTTTTCCGCCTCATTTTCTGTCATCTTTTTCGAAACGAAACACTGAAATGCACACTTTATTTATCTTGGACTCACCTGTGCTGCCTTCTATCACCATCTTCTTTTTTCCAGTCTTCCACCTCATCTTCTTCTGTCATCATTCCTGAAACGAAACACTGAAATGCACCCTTTATTTATCTTGGACTCATCTGTGCTGTCTTCTAGCACCATCTTCTTTTTTCCAGTCTTCCGCCTCATCTTCTGTCACCTTTCCTGAAACGAAACACTGAAATGCACACTTTATTCATCTTGGACTCACCTGTGCTGTCTTCTAGCGCTATCTTTTTTTCCAGTTTTCCGCCTCATTTTCTGTTATCATTCCTGAAACGAAACACTGAAATGCACACTTTATTTATCTTGGACTCACCTGTGCTGTCTTTTAGCAGCAACTTCTTCTTTTTTCCAGTCTTCCGCCTCATCTTCTTCTGTCACCTTTCCTGAAACGAAACACTGAAATGCACACTTTATCTCGGACTCACCTGTGCTGCCTTCTAGCACCATCTTTTTTTCCAGTCTTCCGCCTAATCTTCTTCTGTTGTATCACCTTCTTCTTCTTTTTTTTCCAGTCTTCCGCCTCAACTTCTTCTGTCATCTTTCCTGAAACGAAACACTGAAATGCACACTTTATTTATCTCGGACTCACCTGTGCTGCCTTCTATCACCATCTTCTTCATTTTTTCCAGTCTTCCGCCTAATCTTCTTCTGTCACCTCTCCTGAAACAAAACACTGAAATGCACACTTTATCTCGGACTAACCTGTGGTGTCTTGTATCAACGTCCGCTTTTTTCCAGTCTTCCACCTCATCTTCTTCTGTCATCTTTCCTGAAATGAAACACTGAAATGCACACTTTATTTATCTCGGACTCACCTGTGCTGCCTTCTACCACCATCTTCTTATTGTTTCCAGTCTTCCGATTTATCTTCTTCTGTCACCTTTCCTGAAATGAAACACTGAAATGCACACTTTATTTTTCTTGGACTCACCTGTGCTGCCTTCTAGCGCTATCTTTTTTTCCAGTCTTCCGCCTCATCTTATTCTGTCACCTTTCCTGAAACGAAACACTGAAATTCACACTTTATTTATCTTGGACTCACCTGTGCTGTCTTATAGCACCACCTTCTTTTTTTCCAGTCTTCCGCCTAATCTTCTTCTGTCATCTTTCCTGAAACGAAACACTGAAATGCACACTTTATTTATCTCGGACTCACCTGTGCTGCCTTCTAGCGCTATCTTTTTTTCCAGTCTTCCACCTCATCTTCTGTCACCTTTCCTGAAACGAAACACTGAAATGCACACTTTATTTATCTCGGACTCACCTGTGCTGTCTTGTATCAATATCTTCTTTTTTCCAGTCTTCCACCTCATCTTCTTCTGTCATCATTCCTGAAACGAAACACTGAAATGCACACTTTATTCATCTTGGACTCACCTGTGCTGCCTTGTAGCGCTATCTTTTTTTCCAGTCTTCCGCCTCATCTTCTGTCATCTTTCCTGAAACGAAACACTGAAATGCACACTTTATTTATTTTGGACTCACCTGTGCTGCCTTCTATCACCATCTTCTTTTTTCCAGTCTTCCACCTCATCTTCTGTCACCTTTCCTGAAACGAAACACTGAAATGCACACTTTATTTATCTCGGACTCACCTGTGCTGTCTTTTAGCAGCATCTTCTTCTTTTTTCCAGTCTTCCGCCTCATCTTCTTCTGTCACCTTTCCTGAAACGAAACACTGAAATGCACACTTTATCTCGGACTCACCTGTGCTGCCTTCTAGCACCATCTTTTTTTCCAGTCTTCCGCCTAATCTTCTTCTGTTGTATCACCTTCTTATTCTTTTTTTTCCAGTCTTCCGCCTCAACTTCTTCTGTCATCTTTCCTGAAACGAAACACTGAAATGCACACTTTATTTATCTCGGACTCACCTGTGCTGTCTTCTAGCGCTATCTTTTTTTCCAGTTTTCCGCCTCATTTTCTGTTATCATTCCTGAAACGAAACACTGAAATGCACACTTTATTTATCTCGGACTCACCTGTGCTGTCTTTTAGCAGCAACTTCTTCTTTTTTCCAGTCTTCCGCCTCATCTTCTTCTGTCACCTTTCCTGAAACGAAACACTGAAATGTACACTTTATCTCGGACTCACCTGTGCTGCCTTCTAGCACCATCTTTTTTTCCAGTCTTACGCCTAATCTTCTTCTGTTGTATCACCTTCTTCTTCTTTTTTTTCCAGTCTTCCGCCTCAACTTCTTCTGTCATCTTTCCTGAAACGAAACACACTTTATTTATCTCGGACTCACCTGTGCTGCCTTCTATCACCATCTTCTTCATTTTTTCCAGTCTTCCGCCTAATCTTCTTCTGTCACCTCTCCTGAAACAAAACACTGAAATGCACACTTTATCTCGGACTCACCTGTGGTGTCTTGTATCAACGTCCGCTTTTTTCCAGTCTTCCACCTCATCTTCTGTCACCTTTCCTGAAACGAAACACTGAAATGCACACTTTATTTATCTCGGACTCACCTGTGCTGTCTTTTAGCAGCATCTTCTTCTTTTTTCCAGTCTTCCGCCTCATCTTCTTCTGTCACCTTTCCTGAAACGAAACACTGAAATGCACACTTTATTTTTCTTGGACTCACCTGTGCTGCCTTCTAGCACTATCTTTTTTTCCAGTCTTCCGCCTAATCTTCTTCTGTTGTATCACCTTCTTCTTCTTTTTTTTCCAGTCTTCCGCCTCAACTTCTTCTGTCATCTTTCCTGAAACGAAACACTGAAATGCACACTTTATTTATCTCGGACTCACCTGTGCTGTCTTCTAGCGCTATCTTTTTTTCCAGTTTTCCGCCTCATCTTCTTCTGTCATCATTCCTGAAACGAAACACTGAAATGCACCCTTTATTTATCTTGGACTCATCTGTGCTGTCTTCTAGCACCATCTTCTTTTTTCCAGTCTTCCGCCTCATCTTCTGTCACCTTTCCTGAAACGAAACACTGAAATGCACACTTTATTCATCTTGGACTCACCTGTGCTGTCTTCTAGCGCTATCTTTTTTTCCAGTTTTCCGCCTCATTTTCTGTTATCATTCCTGAAACGAAACACTGAAATGCACACTTTATTTATCTTGGACTCACCTGTGCTGTCTTTTAGCAGCAACTTCTTCTTTTTTCCAGTCTTCCGCCTCATCTTCTTCTGTCACCTTTCCTGAAACGAAACACTGAAATGCACACTTTATCTCGGACTCACCTGTGCTGCCTTCTAGCACCATCTTTTTTTCCAGTCTTCCGCCTAATCTTCTTCTGTTGTATCACCTTCTTCTTCTTTTTTTTCCAGTCTTCCGCCTCAACTTCTTCTGTCATCTTTCCTGAAACGAAACACTGAAATGCACACTTTATTTATCTCGGACTCACCTGTGCTGCCTTCTATCACCATCTTCTTCATTTTTTCCAGTCTTCCGCCTAATCTTCTGTCACCTCTCCTGAAACAAAACACTGAAATGCACACTTTATCTCGGACTCACCTGTGGTGTCTTGTATCAACGTCCGCTTTTTTCCAGTCTTCCACCTCATCTTCTTCTGTCATCTTTCCTGAAATGAAACACTGAAATGCACACTTTATTTTTCTTGGACTCACCTGTGCTGCCTTCTAGCGCTATCTTTTTTTCCAGTCTTCCGCCTCATCTTATTCTGTCACCTTTCCTGAAACGAAACACTGAAATTCACACTTTATTTATCTTGGACTCACCTGTGCTGTCTTATAGCACCACCTTCTTTTTTTCCAGTCTTCCGCCTAATCTTCTTCTGTCACCCTTTCTGAAACGAAACACTGAAATGCACACTTTATTTATCTCAGACTCACCTGTGCTGCCTTCTAGCGCTATCTTTTTTTCCAGTCTTCCACCTCATCTTCTGTCACCTTTCCTGAAACGAAACACTGAAATGCACACTTTATTTATCTCGGACTCACCTGTGCTGTCTTGTATCAATATCTTCTTTTTTCCAGTCTTCCACCTCATCTTCTTCTGTCATCATTCCTGAAACGAAACACTGAAATGCACACTTTATTTATCTTGGACTCACCTGTGCTGTCTTCTAGCGCTATCTTTTTTTCCAGTTTTCCGCCTCATTTTCTGTCATCTTTCTTGAAACGAAACACTGAAATGCACACTTTATTTATCTTGGACTCACCTGTGCTGCCTTCTATCACCATCTTCTTTTTTCCAGTCTTCCACCTCATCTTCTTCTGTCATCATTCCTGAAACGAAACACTGAAATGCACCCTTTATTTATCTTGGACTCATCTGTGCTGCCTTCTAGCACCATCTTCTTTTTTCCTGTCTTCCGCCTCATCTTCTGTCACCTTTCCTGAAACGAAACACTGAAATGCACACTTTATTCATCTTGGACTCACCTGTGCTGTCTTCTAGCGCTATCTTTTTTTCCAGTTTTCCGCCTCATTTTCTGTTATCATTCCTGAAACGAAACACTGAAATGCACACTTTATTTATCTCGGACTCACCTGTGCTGTCTTCTAGCGCTATCTTTTTTTCCAGTTTTCCGCCTCATTTTCTGTTATTATTCCTGAAACGAAACACTGAAATGCACACTTTATTTATCTCGGACTCACCTGTGCTGCCTTCTAGCGCCATCTTTTTTTCCAGTCTTCCGCCTAATCTTCTTCTGTTGTATCACCTTCTTCTTCTTTTTTTTCCAGTCTTCCGCCTCAACTTCTTCTGTCATCTTTCCTGAAACGAAACACTGAAATGCACACTTTATTTATCTCGGACTCACCTGTGCTGCCTTCTACCACCATCTTCTTATTGTTTCCAGTCTTCCGATTTATCTTCTTCTGTCACCTTTCCTGAAACGAAACACTGAAATGCACACTTTATTTTTCTTGGACTCACCTGTGCTGCCTTCTAGCGCTATCTTTTTTTCCAGTCTTCCGCCTCATCTTATTCTGTCACCTTTCCTGAAACGAAACACTGAAATTCACACTTTATTTATCTTGGACTCACCTGTGCTGTCTTATAGCACCACCTTCTTTTTTTCCAGTCTTCCGCCTAATCTTCTTCTGTCACCCTTTCTGAAACGAAACACTGAAATGCACACTTTATTTATCTCGGACTCACCTGTGCTGCCTTCTAGCGCTATCTTTTTTTCCAGTCTTCCACCTCATCTTCTGTCACCTTTCCTGAAACGAAACACTGAAATGCACACTTTATTTATCTCGGACTCACCTGTGCTGTCTTGTATCAATATCTTCTTTTTTCCAGTCTTCCACCTCATCTTCTTCTGTCATCATTCCTGAAACGAAACACTGAAATGCACACTTTATTCATCTTGGACTCACCTGTGCTGCCTTGTAGCGCTATCTTTTTTTCCAGTCTTCCGCCTCATCTTATTCTGTCACCTTTCCTGAAACGAAACACTGAAATTCACACTTTATTTATCTTGGACTCACCTGTGCTGCCTTCTATCACCATCTTCTTTTTTCCAGTCTTCCACCTCATCTTCTTCTGTCATCATTCCTGAAACGAAACACTGAAATGCACCCTTTATTTATCTTGGACTCATCTGTGCTGTCTTCTAGCACCATCTTCTTTTTTCCAGTCTTCCGCCTCATCTTCTGTCACCTTTCCTGAAACGAAACACTGAAATGCACACTTTATTCATCTTGGACTCACCTGTGCTGTCTTCTAGCGCTATCTTTTTTTCCAGTTTTCCGCCTCATTTTCTGTTATCATTCCTGAAACGAAACACTGAAATGCACACTTTATTTATCTCGGACTCACCTGTGCTGTCTTTTAGCAGCATCTTCTTCTTTTTTCCAGTCTTCCGCCTCATCTTCTTCTGTCACCTTTCCTGAAACGAAACACTGAAATGCACACTTTATCTCGGACTCACCTGTGCTGCCTTCTAGCACCATCTTTTTTTCCAGTCTTCCGCCTAATCTTCTTCTGTTGTATCACCTTCTTCTTCTTTTTTTTCCAGTCTTCCGCCTCAACTTCTTCTGTCATCTTTCCTGAAACGGAACACTGAAATGCACACTTTATTTATCTAGGACTCACCTGTGCTGCCTTCTATCACCATCTTCTTCATTTTTTCCAGTCTTCCGCCTAATCTTCTTCTGTCACCTTTCCTGAAACGAAACACTGAAATGCACACTTTATCTCGGACTCACCTGTGGTGTCTTGTATCAACGTCCGCTTTTTTCCAGTCTTCCACCTCATCTTCTTCTGTCATCTTTCCTGAAACGAAACACTGAAATGCACACTTTATTTATCTCAGACTCACCTGTGCTGCCTTCTACCACCATCTTCTTATTGTTTCCAGTCTTCCGATTTATCTTCTTCTGTCACCTTTACTGAAACGAAACACTGAAATGCACACTTTATTTATCTTGGACTCACCTGTGCTGTCTTATAGTACCACCTTCTTTTTTTCCAGTCTTCCGCCTAATCTTCTTCTGTCACCCATCCTGAAACGAAACACTGAAATGCACACTTTATTTATTTCGGACTCACCTGTGCTGTTTTCTATCACCATCTTCTTCTTTTTTTCCAGTCTTCCGCCTAATCTTCTTCTGTCACCTTTCCTGAAACGAAACACTTAAATGCACACTTTATTTATCTTGGACTCACCTGTGCTGTCTTGTATCAATATCTTCTTTTTGCCAGTCTTCCGCCTCATCTTCTGTAATCTTTCCTGAAACGAAACACTGAAATGCACACTTTATTCCTCTGGGACTCACCTGTGCTGCCTTCTAGCGCTATCTTTTTTTCCAGTTTTCCGCCTCATCTTCTGTCACCTTTCCTGAAACGAAACACTGAAATGCACACTTTATTTATCTCGGACTCACCTGTGCTGTCTTCTAGCACCATCATCTTTTTTTTCCAGTCGTTCGCCTCATCTTCTGTCACCTTTCCTGAAACGAAACACTGAAATGCACACTTTATTCATCTTGGACACACCTGTGCTGTCTTCCAGCACCATCTTCTTTTTTCCAGTCTTCCGCCTTATCTTCTGTAATCTTTCCTGAAACGAAACACTGAAATGCACACTTTATTTATCTCGGACTCACCTGTGCTGTCTTTTAGCAGCATCTTCTTCTTTTTTCCAGTCTTCCGCCTCATCTTCTTCTGTCACCTTTCCTGAAACGAAACACTGAAATGCACACTTTATTTATCTCAGACTCACCTGTGCTGTCTTGTATCAACGTCTGCTTTTTTCCAGTCTTCCACCTCATGTTCTTCTGTCATCTTTCCTGAAACGAAACACTGAAATGCATACTTTATTTATCTCGGACTCACCTGTGCTGCCTTCTACCACCATCTTCTTATTGTTTCCAGTCTTCCGCCTAATCTTCTTCTGTCACCTTTCCTGAAACGAAACACTGAAATGCATACTTTATTTATCTCAGACTCACCTGTGCTGTCTTTTAGCACCATTTTCTTTTTTTTCCTGTCGGCCGCCTCATCCTCTTCTGTCACCTTTCCTGAAACGAAACAGTGAAATGGACACTTGATTTATCTCGGGCTCACCTGTGCTGTCTTGTATCAGCTACTGCTTTTTTCCAGCCTTCCACCTCATCTTCTGTCACCTTTCCTGAAACGAAGCACTGAAATGCACACTTTATTTATTTCGGACTCACCTGTGTTGCCTTTTAGCACCATCTTTTTTCCAGACCTCCACCTCATCGTCTTCTGTCATTTTTCCTGAAATAAAACACTGAAATGCACACACTATTTATGTCGGACTCACCTGTGCTGCTTTCTATCACCATCTTCTTCATTTTTTCCAGTCTTCCACCTAATCTTCTTCTGTCACCTTTCCTGAAACGAAACACTGAAATGCACACTTTATCTCGGACTCACCTGTGGTGTCTTGTATCAACGTCCGCTTTTTTCCAGTCTTCCACCTCATCTTCTTCTGTCATCTTTCCTGAAACGAAACACTGAAATGCACACTTTATTTATCTCGGACTCACCTGTGCTGCCTTCTACCACCATCTTCTTATTGTTTCCAGTCTTCCGATTTATCTTCTTCTGTCACCTTTCCTGAAACGAAACACTGAAATGCACACTTTATTCTTCTTGGACTCACCTGTGCTGCCTTCTAGCGCTATCTTTTTTTCCAGTCTTCCGCCTCATCTTATTCTGTCACCTTTCCTGAAACGAAACACTAAAATTCACACTTTATTTATCTTGGACTCACCTGTGCTGTCTTTTAGCACCACCTTCTTTTTTTCCAGTCTTCCACCTAATCTTTTTCTGTCACCCTTCCTGAAACGAAACACTGAAATGCACACTTTATTTATTTCGGACTCACCTGTGCTGCCTTCTATCACCATCTTCTTCATTTTTTCCAGTCTTCCGCCTAATCTTCTTCTGTCACCTTTCCTGAAACGAAACACTGAAATGCACACTTTATTTATTTCGGACTCACCTGTGCTGCCTTCTATCACCATCTTCTTCTTTTTTTCCAGTCTTCCGCCTAATCTTCTTCTGTCACCTTTCCTGAAACAAAACACTGAAATGCACACTTTATTTATCTTGGACTCACCTGTGCTGTCTTCTAGCACCATCTTCTTTTTGCAAGTCTTCCGCCTCATCTTCTGTCATCTTTCCTGAAACGAAACACTGAAATGCACACTTTATTTATTTTGGACTCACCTGTGCTGCCTTCTATCACCATCTTCTTTTTTCCAGTCTTCCGCCTCATCTTCTGTCACCTTTCCTGAAACGAAACACTGAAATGCACACTTTATTCATCTTGGACTCACCCGTGCTGCCTTCAAGCGCTATCTTTTTTTCCAGTTTTCCGCCTCATCTTCTGTCATCTTTCCTGAAACGAAACACTGAAATGCACACTTTATTTATCTCGGACTCACCTGTGCTGTCTTGTATCACTATCTTCTTTTTTCCAGTCTTCCACCTCATCTTCTTCTGTCATCATTCCTGAAAACAAAACACTGAAATGCACACTTTATTTATCTTGGACTCACCTGTGCTGTCTTCTAGCACCATCTTCTTTTTTCCAGTCTTCCGCCTTATCTTCTGTAATCTTTCCTGAAACGAAACAATGAAATGCACACTTTATTTATCTAGGACTCACCGGTGCTGTTTTCTAGCACCATCATCTTTTTTTTCCAGTCTTCCGCCTTATCTTCTGTAATCTTTCCTGAAACGAAACACTGAAATGCACACTTTATTTATCTCGGACTCACCTGTGCTGTCTTTTAGCAGCATCTTCTTTTTTTTTCCAGTCTTCCGCCTCATCTTCTTCTGTCACCTTTCCTGAAACGAAACACTGAAATGCACACTTTATCTCGGACTCACCTGTGCTGTCTTGTATCAACGTCTGCTTTTTTCCAGTCTTCCACCTCATCTTCTTCTGTCATCTTTCCTGAAACGAAACACTGAAATGCATACTTTATTTATCTCGGACTCACCTGTGCTGCCTTCTACCACCATCTTCTTATTGTTTCCAGTCTTCCGCCTAATCTTCTTCTGTCACCTTTCCTGAAACGAAACACTTAAAGGCACACTTTATTTATCTCAGACTCACCTGTGCTGTCTTTTAGCACCATCTTCTTTTTTTTCCTGTCGTCCGCCTCATCCTCTTCTGTCACCTTTCCTGAAACGAAGCACTGAAATGCACACTTTATTTATTTCGGACTCACCTGTGTTGCCTTTTAGCACCATCTTTTTTCCAGACCTCCACCTCATCGTCTTCTGTCAATTTTCCTGAAATAAAACACTGAAATGCACACACTATTTATGTCGGACTCACCTGTGCTGCCTTCTTTCACTATCTTTTTCTTTTTTTCCAGTCTTCCACCTCATCTTCTTCTGTCATCTTTCCTGAAACGAAACACTGAAATGCACACTTTATTTATCTCGGACCCCCCTTTGCTGCCTTCTATCACACTCTTCTTCTTTTTTTCAGTATTCCGCCTAATCTTCTTCTGTCACCTTTCCTGAAACAAAACACTGAAATGCACACTTTATTTTTCTCGGACTCACCTGTGCTGCCTTCTACCACCATCTTCTTATTTTTTTCCAGTCTTCCGCCTCATCTTCTTCTGTCACCTTTCCTGAAACGAAACACTGAAATGCACAATTTATTTTTCTCGGACTTACCTGTGCTGCCTTCTACCACCATCTTCCTATTTTTTTCCAGTCTTCCGCCTAATCTTCTTCCGTCACCTTTCCTGAAACGAAACACTGAAAGGCACACTTTATTTATCTCAGACTCACCTGTGCTGTCTTTTAGCACCATCTTCTTTTTTTCCTGTTGTCCGCCTCATCCTCTTCTGTCAGCTTTCCTGAAATGAAAGACTAAAATGCACACTTTATTTATCTCGGACTCACCTGTGCTGCCTTCTATCACCATCTTCTTCTTTTTTTTCCAGTCTTCCACCTCATCTTCTGTCACCTTTCCTGAAATGAAACGCTGAAATGCACACTTTATCTCGGACTCACCTGTGCTGTCTTGTATCACCTACTGCTTTTTTCCAGTCTTCCACCTCATTGTATGTCACGTTTCCTGAAACAAAACACTGAAATGCACACTTTATTTATTTCTGACTTACCTGTGCTGCCTTCTACCACCATCTTCTTCTTTTTTTCCAGTCTTCCGCCTCATCTCTTTCTGTCACCTTTCCTGAAACGAAGCACTGAAATGCACACTTTATCTCTGACTCACCTGTGTTGCCTTCTAGCACCATCTTTTTTCCAGACCTCCACCTCATCTTCTTCTGTCAATTTTCTTGAAACGAAACACTGAAATGCACACACTATTTATGTTGGACTCACCTGTGCTGCCTTTTCCAGTCTTCCACCTCATCTTCTGTCATATTTCCTGAAACGAAACACTGAAATGCACACTTTATTTATTTCGGACTCACCTGTGCTGCCTTCTATCACCATCTTCTTCTTTTTTTCCAGTCTTCCGCCTAATCTTCTTCTGTCACCTTTCCTGAAACAAAACACTGAAATGCACACTTTTTTTATTTTGGACTCACCTGTGGTGCCTTCTATCACCATCTTCTTTTTTCCAGTCTTCCACCTCATCTTCTGTCACCTTTCCTGAAACGAAACACTGAAATGCACACTTTATTTATCTCGGACTCACCTGTGCTGTCTTGTATCAATATCTTCTTTTTTCCAGTCTTCCACCTCATCTTCTTCTGTCATCATTCCTGAAACGAAACACTGAAATGCACACTTTATTTATCTTGGACTCACCTGTGCTGCCTTCTAGCGCTACCTTTTTTTCCAGTCTTCCGCCTCATCTTCTGTCACCTTTCCTGAAACGAAACACTGAAATGCACACTTTATTCACCTCAGACTCACCTGTGCTGTCTTCTAGCACCATCTTCATTTTTTTCCAGTCGTCCGCCTCATCTTCTTCTGTCTCCTTTCCTGAAACGAAACACTGAAATACACACTTTATTTATCTTGGACTCACCTGTGCTGCCTTCTATCACCATCTTCTCTTTTTTTTCCAGACTTCCGCCTCATCTTCTGTCACCTTTCCTGAAACGAAGCACTGAAATGCACACTTTATCTCTGACTCACCTGTGTTGCCTTTTAGCACCATCTTTTTTCCAGACCTCCACCTCATCTTCTTCTGTCAATTTTCCTGAAACAAAACACTGAAATGCACACACTATTTATGTCGGACTCACCTGTGCTGCCTTCTATCACCATCTTTTTTTTTTCCAGTCTTCCGCCTCATCTTCTTCTGTCATCTTTCCTGAAACGAAACACTGAAATGCACACTTTATTTATCTTGGACTCACCTGTGCTGCCTTCTATCACCATCTTTTTTTTCCCCATCTTCCACCTCATCGTATGTCACCTTTCCTGAAACAAAACACTGAAATGCACACTTTATTTATCTCTGACTTACCTGTGCTGCCTTCTACCACTATCTTCTTCTTTTTTCCAATCTTCCGCCTCATCTTCTTCTGTCATCTTTCCTGAAATGAAACACTGAAATGCACACTATTTTTCTCGGACTCACCTGTGCTGCCTTCTGTCACCATTTTTTTCTTTTTTTCCAGTCTTCCGCCTCATCTTCTGTCACCTTAAAGGGACTCCGAGCAGTGCAGAAACTATGGAAAGATGCACATCATTTTAAAGCTCTCTTTCTCCTCTTTCCAATGATATATAAACCGCCACCCTACGCCTTTTAGTTTTCGCTATTTTTGCGATTGAAATTGCTGCGGCCGAGATTTCGATTGCGAAAATAGAGAAAACTAAAAGGTGTAGGGCAACGATTTAGGTGTCGTCAGAAAGAGGAGAAAGAGAGCTTTAAAATGATATCCATCAAGCCATAGTTATATTGTATTACACAGGGCGACTTTTTGTCAAAGTCAGCAGCTGCATTCAGCAGAATGGAGCTGCTGACACTGGGGAAAGTGTCGTCCTGTGTAATACAATATAACT
Source organism: Hyperolius riggenbachi (assembly GCF_040937935.1). Classification (NCBI taxonomy): domain Eukaryota; kingdom Metazoa; phylum Chordata; class Amphibia; order Anura; family Hyperoliidae; genus Hyperolius; species Hyperolius riggenbachi. The sequence goes on from NC_090655.1 coordinate 258,329,023, forward strand.
ATGGCTTGATGGATATCATTTTAAAGCTCTCTTTCTCCTCTTTCTGATGACACCTAAATCGTTGCCCTACACCTTTTACTTTTCTCTATTTTCGCGATCGAAATCGCAGTCGCGGCAATTTCAATCGTGAAAATAGCGAAAACTAAAAGACGTAGGGTGGTGGTTTATATATCATTGGAAAGAGGAGAAAGAGAGCTTTAGAATGATATGCATCTTTCCATAGTTTCTGCACTGCTCGGAGTCCCTTTAACTGAAACGAAACACTGAAATGCACACTTTATCTCAGACTTACCTGTGGTGCCTCTACCACCATCTTCTTCTTTTCCAGTCTTCCGCCTAGTCTTCTTCTGTCACCTTTCCTGAAACGAAACACTGAAATGCACACTTTATTTATCTCGGACTCACCTGTGCTGCCTTCTGTCACCATTTTTTTCTTTTTTTCCAGTCTTCCGCCTCATCTTCTGTCACCTTAACTGAAACGAAACACTGAAATGCACACTTTATCTCGGTCTCACCTGTGCTGTCTTGGATCACCATCTTCTTTTTCCAGTCTTCCGCCTCATCTTCTGTCACCTTAACTGAAACGAGACACTGAAATGCACACTTTATCTCGGACTCACATGTGCTGCCTTCTATCACCATCTTCTTTTTTCCAGTCTTCCGCCTCATCTTCTGTCACCTTAACTGAAACGAGACACTGAAATGCACACTTTATCTCGGACTCACCTGTGCTGCCTTCTATCACCATCTTCTTCTTTTTTTCCAGTCTTCCGCCTAATCTTCTTCTGTCACTTTTCCTGAAATGAAACACTGAAATGCACACTTTGTCGGACTCACCTGTGCTGTCTTCTATCACCATCTTCTTCTTCCGACTCATCATCTTCTGTCACCTTTCCTGAAACGAAACACTGAAATTCACACTTTATTTATCTTGGACTCACCTGTGCTGCCTTCTAGCGCTATCTTTTTTTCCAGTCTTCCGCCTCATCTTCTGTCATCTTTCCTGAAACGAAACACTGAAATTCACACTTTATTTATCTTTGACTCACCTGTGCTGTCTTATAGCACCACCTTCTTTTTTTCCAGTCTTCCGCCTCATCTTCTTCTGTCACCCTTCCTGAAACGAAACACTGAAATGCACACTTTATTTATCTTGGACTCACCTGTGCTGCCTTCTACCACCATCTTCTTATTGTTTCCAGTCTTCCGCCTAATCTTCTTCTGTCACCCTTCCTGAAACGAAACACTGAAATGCACCCTTTGTCGGACTCACCTGTGCTGCCTTCTATCACCATCTTCTTTTTTCCAGTCTTCCGCCTCATCTTCTGTCACCTTAACTGAAACAAAACATTGAAATGCACACTTTATCTCGGACTCACCTGTGCTGCCTTCTATCACCATCTTCTTCTATTTTTCTAGTGTTCCACCTCATCTTCTGTCAACTTTCCTGAAACGAGACACTGAAATGCACACTTTATCTTGGACTCACCTGTGCTGCCTTCTACCACCATCTTCTTATTGTTTCCAGTCTTCCGCCTAATCTTCTTCTTTCACCTTTCCTGAAACGAAACACTGAAATGCATACTTTATTTATCTCGGACTCACCTGTGCTGCCGGCTAGCACCATCTCCTTTTTTTCCAGTCTTCCGCCTCATCTTCTTCTGTCACCTTTCCTGAAACGAAACACTGAAATTCACACTTTATTTATCTTGGACTCACCTGTGCTGCCTTCTAGCACCATCTCCTTTTTTTCTAGTCTTCCGCCTAATCTTCTTCTGTCACCCTTCCTGAAATGCAACACTGAAATGCACACTTTGTCGGTCTCACCTGTGCTGCCTTCTATCACCATCTTTTTCTTTTTTTCCAGTCTTCTGCCTCAACTACTTCTGTCACCTTTTCTGAAACGAAACACTGAAATGCACACTTTGTCGGACTCACCTGTGCTGCCGTCTAGCACCATCTTTTTTTCCAGTCTTCCGCCTCATCTTCTTCTGTCAATTTTCTGTCAATTTTCCTGAAACGAAAGAATGAAATGCACACTTTATTTATCTTGGACTCACCTGTGCTGCCTTCTTTCACCATCTTTTTCTTTTTTTTCCAGTTTTCGCCTCATCTTCTTCTGTCACCTTTCCTGAAACGAAACACTGAAATGCACACTTTATTTATTTCTGACTCACCTGTGCTGCCTTCTATCACCATCTTCTTTTTTTCCAGTCTTCCGCCTCATCTTCTGTCACCTTTACTGAAACAAAGCACTGAAATGCACACTTTATTCATCTTGGACTTACCTGTGCTGCTTTCTACCATCATCTTCTTCTTTTTTTTCCAGTCTTCCGCCTATTCTTCTTCTGTCACCCTTCCTGAAACGAAACACTGAAATGCACCCTTTGTCGGACTCACCTGTGCTGCCTTCTATCACCATCTTCTTTTTTCCAGTCTTCCACATCATCTTCTGTCACCTTTCCTGAAACGAAACACTGAAATACACACTTTATTTATCTTGGACTCACCTGTGCTGCCTTCAACCACCATCTTCTTTTTTTCCAGTCTTCCGCCTCATCTTCTTCTGTCACCTTTCCTGAAACGAAACACTGAAATGCACACTTTATTTATCTCAGACTTACCTGTGCTGTTTTCCAGCACCATCATCTTCTTTTTTTTCCAGTCGTTTGCCTCATCTTCTGTCACCTTTCCTGAAACAAAACACTGTGGTGTCTTGTATCACCTTCTGCTTTATTCCAGTCTTCCACCTCATTTTCTGATATCTTTCCTGAAACGAAACACTGAAATGCACACTTTATTTATCTTGGACTCACCTGTGCTGCCTTCTAGCGCTATCTTTTTTTCCAGTCTTCCGCCTCATCTTCTGTCATCTTTCCTGAAATGAAACACTGAAATGCACACTTTATTTATCTTGGACTCACCTGTGCTGTCTTCTAACACCATCTTCTTTTTTTCCCGTCTTTCGCCTAATCTTCTTCTGTCACCTTTCCTGAAATGAGAGATTAAGTCTAAATTCAATTTAGCAGTATTTCTTTCAGAGCCCGTTTCCACTACAGCGAATCTACATGCGGTTTCTGCATGCAGGTTCGCATAAATAATGTAACTAAACGGGCTCGTTTCCACTAGCCAAAAAACTACACAGCAGAACCATCAGAATTCACTCGCCGCACACCCGGGCGCATTTAACCGCAAATGTAACTAACTGGAAAATCGCAAGCGTTTTATCCTTGCAATTTTCCATGCGTTTTCTTTCAAAAACCTATGTCAATGCTTACTGGCATTGACATAGTTAAAATCGCACACCGCAAACCGCGTGCGTTTTCACGTGAAAAAAATGCATGGAAATGCGAATGAATCCGCAACCATATGCGGATTTGTTCACACGTTTTCTGCACCGGAATTGCGCCAGACAAGTGGAAACGAGCCCTCAAACATTCCCTCGTCTCTACCCCGCAGTTACTGCTTTACATACCACACAACTTTTTGAGATGAGAAAGAGGGACACTTAAGCCACACCCCTGACCACACCCCTGGCACACCCCCTAGTCACGCATATCATTAAGATTTCATAAGAAAAATATGTTGTTTTATAAATCAAACCACACTGGTCCTTTCTATCCTGCTGTATTTTCCTTCATATTAACATTGGAACATAAGAAATTAATCAATTTAAAAGATGGTAATAACGTCTAGAGGTAACATTTTTCAGTAGAGAAATACATATATTTACATAGAAAGAGGGACAACATCATGAAAGTGGGACAAATAAGGAGGAAAGAGGGACAGTTCCTCCCAAAGAGGGACAGTTGGGAGCTATGCTTTACCCAACAGTCACCTTTATGATTAAACCCCCCATTGTATGCAGGACACATTTATTTACCTATGTAGACTGTCATTTGCAGCACCAGCGCCCCTGATCACCTGCAGCTCTGTAAGCAGCCGCCGCCATTACAGCCTTACTGTTCAGCAGCCTGACATACAATAATTCTCACATGCAGAAATCAAAATCAGAATACACTCTCTAGACTCTTCCTCTGATCGAACTGGCTTCTATCACTTTATATTTTCATCTTCAAAACATGTCAATAGGGACACTTCCACAGTAAGATTGCATTATAACGGCCACAAGGGGGAGCTCCGTACACTACTAATAACATGTCAATAGGGACACTTCCACAGTAAGATTGCTTTATAACGGCCACAAGAGGGAGCTCCGCACACTACTAATGCTCTCCTCTGGGCTGGTGTATGGTCTTCTGGTTCCTGGCTGCAGAGCAGGGACAAGGTCCTCCAGCACCCAAGGCTGAGACACCAAAGTGTGCCCCTCCATCCCAGCCATCACACACTGATTGCTATTAGACTAAGAGGGCCACAGGGCCCACAACCTCCCCAACACCTTAATATCTAGTTATCTGGCATGCAATCACTGCTATGTATCCCCTTTTCTTATTTCTTTCTGCTTAATACACAATTAGGAATGACGGCTGAATGAATTGTGCGCCCCCTCCTACACTGCGCCCTGAGGCTGGAGCCTCTCCAGCCTATGCCTCGGCCCGGCCCTGCCTGGCTGCTCCGTGTTGATGCCGCTAGTGGGTAGCAGACTCCCCGTCTGGTGTCAGCTTGTGTCAGCTTGTGTACAGCAGAGACATGTGACTCTCGTGCAGCGCAGAGACTCCTTAGCCCGTCCATTGCTCGTGTTTCCGCGGAGCAGCAGCTGTTCTGATGTCATGTTGTGGATGCTCGAGCCTGTGACACGAGCACTTCTGGCCAAAGTACTTTATGTAATACAGTATATACCATATATAACATGGCTTAATGTTCATATATTACTGGATAGTAATACTAGATAGAGCATCTATTGTCGTTTCTACAATTAGATCAGCATTACTGTTTAGCTATTACTGAGGAGAAAAGAGTCATAGTAAAGATAGATAGGAAGTGCATGGCTAGACATCGATCTCTATATAAACAAGGGGGCTGCATAGTTGCTCACATTGGACACGTATCCCTATGGCTGCTTATTGTGGCTGGAGGAGGAGGGAGAGGAGTGCACTGGGGAGGATCATACAGAGGGGAGCAGGAGACACAAGCTGCAGGTTACAGCCTGTCTCTCTCTCGCTGCCGTCTCCTCTGCTTCCAGTGCGGTGCTCGGGGGTTTATTATTATCACCTCTCCGTCTTCTGCTCTATCTCCCCCAGCTGGATGTGACCGTGTATTGCGCCCTGATTATCTGCTGGCTGCCGGGAGAAGGAGAACAAGGGGGAGGAGTGATCTCTATGCTGCTGCCTCCCTAACCAGATATTCCTATAGACTACTAATGGTCACCTTACCGACGGCCACAGGGTGGCGCTCCGTCCAGGAAGTTGTCTGACATGCGCACTGCTGATCCATCGGTCCTCTGTGAGATGATTGTAGCAAGTAGGCGGCTCTTGTTACACAGGAATGTATGTGTGGTGGGGGAGAGTCCGGAGATGCGTCCGCTTCTGCTGCAGTGCTCGTACCGCCGCTAGTGTGTCAGCACGTGAGGTTTACCACGCAACCCACATGGCGCGCTTCCTGCAGAGCGGGAGACGATCAGGTGACGGTGCCGGAGACGATCTGCGGGAGGTGATGCGGGCGACACGCGGCGTCCCATCACTTGCCCAAAGTGCTTTACCTCACATAGACTTGTTATTTACCTAGATTCGGCTACATGGCTTTCTGTACCTCTGCCACCTGCAGCTACCAGAACATTCCGCTCACACATAAGAGCACCTGTCATGTCTGCATGGCCTGGCCTGTCATTAGTGCTTCAGCAGATATTGTTTCTGATTATTAGTGTGTTGCTGTTACACTCTGCAAATAAACGACTATTGTTAAAAATGGATTTTGAAAGTAGTTCCACTTTCATGCTTTCTTCTGCACTGACTGATAACTGACGCAGTTGCTATGGGCAGCATTTCTACTTTCATTTGCTGCACCGCCACATGCATTATGTTCCCATAGGATAGATTAACAAAGTACCAGTATGAGCCGTGTAGGACTGCCTAACGGAGCAGTGCTTTTAGGCGCTGCTAGATTTTGGCGCAGACAGCGCCGCCATAGACTATAATAGGAATCAGTCTATATCGGCGCTCAGTGAGTAACGTCGGCGCTGTCAGAGGACGGAGCCGAGGTTGCTTAAAAAACAACAATTCGGCCTCCAGCAATCGCTGGAAGTCGAATTATTTCATTCCCCCACTATCCAAGGCGGCCTGGAGGGGGAATAGTAATTAAAACTGCCCGGACTTGTGCAGAAGCAATATAGCAGCTGTATCCTGCGCCCAAGTCTACCGGCGCCGATTTTAAATGTACTCCTGCCTAATGCCAATCGGCGTAAGGTTCTTGGGGCGTTCTTTGCAGACGATCGCGCACGCTGATGCGCATTCCCGCTCTGTTGGCGGAGCTCCGCCTTCAGTCTCCTATTGGCGATTGCCTCTGGGAGATTGTTAGATGGCGAAACTGTTGACTTGTATTGTTGTACAGCGCTGCGATCTAAGGCAGCGCTGTACTGGCGACAGCTGTGTAACACAGCTGTCCCCTCCAGAGGCAGGAAAGTTATTGGCTGTCATAGGCTGAAGCCTATAACAGCCGATCACGCTGAATGGCTGGCGGAGGAAAAAACAAACCATTGGAGGAGCGATCAGACGTCTCCAATAGAGAGCTCTGTTGGTGGGGAGAACAGGGGGGGGGGGATCACTTGTGTGCTGAGTTGTGCGGCCCTGCAGTGAGTCCTTAACCTCTTTGCCGGTTATCCCGAGCTCGGCTCGGGGTAACCTGCGTAGGAGAATTTCTCAGGCCCCGCTGGGCCGATTTTCAAATTTGTTTTTTCCTGCACGCAGCTAGCACTTTGCTAGATGCATGCAGTTTCCGATTGCCGCCGATTCGCCGCGCCTCCCATCCAGACCCTTTGCGCAGCCTGGTCAATCAGTGCCAGGCAGCGCTGAGGGGTGGATCGGGATTCCCTCTGACGTCCATGACGTCATCCCGCTCGGTCGCCATGGCGACCGGGGAAGCCCAGCAGGAAATCCCGTTCTGAACGGGATTTCCTGCTTACTCTGATCGCAAGGGATGTCCTGGGCTCGCTACATGATTTAATTTTCCAAATCCAATAAAAAGCTGCGCACTAATGTTCCCACAATTGGATTCCTCTCATGTAAACATAAGTTCAATCCTAGTGTTCAATCAAGGGTACTATCTTGCTCTTGCAGTTGGTGATCACTGTCTCCGCTTCGGTTTTACACCACCACCACACCCCAAGCAGTGGGCACTCACCAAATCGTATTGACCCTCTATTAGATGGGTCTCCAGCGCCTATGGGGTCATATGGCCACCCCCTGCCTTCTCGAGCTTTCTCTTCCACTTGTTTCAACTTTTCTTATGGGATCATCACACCTCAAAAGACATTGATCGGAATAGCCATAGCGTAAAACCATAAAACCATTTATTAATAAAAGAAAAATGCACTCACAAGCATGGAGGTATTCGTGGAGCACAGAGTTTTTGTGGGCTCTACCCCAATCGGTGGCCGCTGGATGGGCTTCGTTGCGCTGAAGTAGTCAGCTCCTTCCTGCGTCCCCCTCTGTCTCCAGGTCCCTCCGTGGCCACTAGCTTTGTATTTGTATTTGGACTTTGTATTTGTATTGTTAGCTGGCGCACCACCGTATTGAATACACCTGAGTCTAATATCAGCGCGGTTTTTGCATTTTTTAATGATTTAATTTATTTATTTTTTTTAAAGTGTTGCGCTGCCCCCTTGCCCCCAGAATTGTAACGGCAAGGGGGTTAAAGCTGCAGTGGTCAATTTACAGAAAATGGCCTGGTTTTTAGGGGGGGGGGGGGGGGGGTTTAACACTGCGGTCCTCAGGTGTGCGGCCTGGAGAGAAGGGGTTAATTACCCAGATGTCTGGCGCTTCTATGCGTATCACACGCTCACACTCAATACAGCGCACTTCCTCCTTCCGGCCGGATCAAGGAAGTGCACAGTATTGAGTGCGAGCGAGCGCGGTATTGAGTGCGTGTGATACGCATAAAAGCGCCTGACATCTGGGTAATTAACTCCCTCTCTCCCAGCTGCACACCTGAGGCTATTAGGCCTCATTAGAATCACAAATTTGGCTAGTAATGTACTCGTAAGCGCATCACTATTGGACAGCTTCTTCCTGTGCAGTGGCCACAGTCCTTACCTCATCACTTCCCCATGCCTAGATTCAGGAGCAAGTAATGAGCCCACCACAGTGCGCTGATGGGGGGGGGGGGGGGAAGACCACAACTGCTCCTCTGTTTGATCATGCCGTGGCTGTTACTTGACTATACAGTATTTATAGCTATGAAAGCTTTTGACAATGTTTGCTGCAGTAAAAGTACTTAAGACAGACCAACTCATAACATTTTGCAACTTCCTGTACAGGGCATGTGCAGCGCATCTTTCCCTTATCCCGGCAGTAAGATTTTGCAACCTCCAGTGTTTATTTCCCTCCGGAAGGGGGGGGGGGGGGGGGGTATTAGTAGCTCAACAAGGGAGGGGGGTTATTAGTTCTCTCCAGGGGGGAGTTACTAGTTGCCCATCAAGGGGGGGTATTAGTTGCCCTTTAGGGCGTATTCTTAGTTGCCTGCCAAGTGGAGGGTTACTAGTTTCCCACAAAGGGGGCGTTATTCATTCCCTCTGGGGGGTTATTAGTTGCCCGCCAGAGGAGGGTTCTGTATGAGAATAGGGTTAGGTTGGGTTGCATTTTCTGACACTAATACATTAAAGTCAATGGTTGGGTGGCACTTTCTGATATGTATACCTATAGATTAATGCAACCGATTGCAAAATCTTATCAAGTTGCAAAAAAAATGTCAGCACAGGAGTTCCGGGCTGGTGATGCCTAAGGGCCGGGACCCACTAGACATGGGCGTAGCAGTCACCCCTGTGACCCCTGCCATTGCAGGGGGGCCCAGAGGCTTTGGGGGGGGGAGGGCTTCTCCTCTGACTCCCCAACCGCTAGTGCAGCCAATTAGCAAAAAAACCTCCCTGTTTGCTCACAAAAGCCATGTGCAGGAGCGTGTGTAATGTTTTCCTGCTTCACAGCAGATCACTCTCTGCTGCCAATCACCGGCTCCCGATCACGTGACCCACATGGGGTTTGGGGAACAAGGGGGCCTCATGCTATTATTTTTGCAGGGGGGCCCTATTTCTAGTTACGCCCCCTGCCACTAGAGCAATTTTTTGAGCGTTTAGGGTGCGTTTTCAATCGCTAGCGATTTCCATAAACTCTCTGCCAATGTAAATGAATGGGACAGATTCCACTAGAGCGATTGCGATTAGGCAAATCGCAATCGCAGGACATGCAGCACATAAGATTTTGTATGTGATTTTGCAACCTCCAGTGTTTATTTCCCTCCGGAAGGGGGGGGGGGGGGGTATTAGTGCTCAACAAGGGAGGGGGGTTAATTCACTCCAGGGGGGGAGTTACTAGTTGCCCGCACGGGGGGTATTAGTTGCCCTTTAGGGCGTATTCTTAGTTTCCTGCCAAGTGGAGGGTTACTAGTTTCCCGCAAAGGGGGCGTTATTAATTCCCTCCAGGCAAATCACAATCGCAGGACATGCAGCACATTGGAAACATTTCCATTCTAATGTATTGTATAGGAACAGGGAAATCGCTTCCAAAATCACTCGCAAACCCGTTACCACAAAACGCTAGCGATTGCGATAGCGCTTTCTAGTGGGTCCCAAGCCTGCTTTGTCTGTGTACCTTGTGTGACAGCTGCACATAATCCAACTATTTCCACAATAACCAGGAAAGGGCTGCTGTACAGAAAACAGGAGCCTACCTGGCCCGGGGAGATTTCATTTATTTTTATTTTTTTTTATCACAATTGTACACCAAGCGTACTAATTTATGAAACATACTAACCTTCATTCACACATCTGTATTTAAAATGTACCTGTAGAGAAAAAAATGTGTCCTGTTGGTATTTATCGTGAAGGTGAAAGCCTCTGGATCCTAAAGAGGCTTCCACATCTGGAGATAGGATCCAGCGCTACACTGTTCTCCCCAGAATTTTTTTCCAGCCGGGTGGCATGAAAAAGTAGCCGGGTGGGGGAAGGTCACTGTCACGCTGGGTGCTACTGGGTGGGAGAAAAGGGGTGAACACTGGCTAGGAAGGGGCATTCTCAGTCAGGGTGCTGCTGTTGGATTTGAAGACCTCTCTGACCCCTATCTACCAGCAGCACTGGAATATCCCTCTCCAACAGAATTGCATGTATGAGACTTTTCCAGGCAAAGGCAGACTCTCCCCCCTCCATTAGCAGCAGCCATGGTCAGCCTTCTTCCCCACCCCATATGGCACATTAAGCAATGGGTTAATCAGTGCTAATTTGTACAGTTGTGCAGCACTGCAGGAGACAGCACAGACTTACATCTCCACCCCCACCCGTCTACAGGGACATCACATTCAGATACAGTGTCCAGGCAGCAGGGCCAGTAATTATTGCTTTACAGGCACTTGATGGCGGGGGACAGAAAGACATGCCTGAAAGAACAGGGACAAACAAACTTCAGCTCCTTGCTCTCCTGTGCAGGCTGGGACATCGCTGGAGCTTCACACATACTTGATGACGGGGAGACACACATGCCTGTGATCAGAGCGGCGCGTCCTCTCCTTTCTTAAATCTTCATCTACCCCGCAGCTTGTAGAAGTTACCAAGCTTTCCCCGCCCGTCCACACTACAGACAGGAGCTGGGGGAGGAGGGCGGAGATGGCGTCCCTGAATGACAGCGGGCTGGCTGCACTGAAACAGCTGCTGCTCGCTCTAATGAAGTAGAGGAAAAAAGATTGTTTCACAGACCAGGAAAAACGGCAGCCGGGCGGGAGGGCAGAGTCAGGTGGGCGCTCCGCCCAGTTAAAAGGCTCTGGGGAGAACACTGCGCTAGGACTCCTGAAGATCCACTGGTTGCCGCTTGTTGGGAGCCTTGCGCAGGCGCACTAACAGCACTCCACTTACTCCCCTGCAGTAGTGATGCTGACGAACAGCTCGCCAGCGAATAGCTATGGGCAGCCTGCCCCTGTACTACTTCCGGGTCACAATGTCCTGCAGTAGTACGCTTGCCCTTGTCGGCTCACACCCATTACTATATGCATGCCCTGGCCCAGCGGTGCGAGTCCTTGATTGCTAACAAACCACTGAGATGTGAAGTTTCTCATAGAGAATCATTGCACAAGCGCTTTCAGGGCGATTTTGAAAATCACAGCGCTTAAAAAAAAATGTCAAAAACGCCCCTAGTGTGAACGAGTCCTCACAGCACAAAGTGTTGTGATTGGCTGAACAGTGTAGGCATAGTTTACTACAATCTATTGGAAACCTAGCCATTTGTGAGGGTGCTGTCTACCCAATCACTTTAGCAGAATTTCCCTACAAGGTTTCTTGCTGGGTCCCCTACAGTAGACTAGCGCCCTAAACTTTGCAAGAGGTATTCAGGAGTTGCTAATATTTAATGAACAGGGATGATCACTGAGGTGCAAATTATTTGGAGCTGATGCAGGATTGTGTACATTTTTCATGCAAATTTGTGCCAATTGGATCCTGTTGGGGTAGAATTCAATTGGTCTATTTTCAAGCTACATAAATTTGCATAATTCTTAATCGACTCAGAATTATTTGCATCTTGTTGACCATCCCTATTTACAAATCTGCAGGATAATTAACTGGCAGCTGCTGAAATGTATTAGCTCTGCAGGTTTAAAGGGATCTAAGCAGCTCCTGGCTTCAACTAGCTGAAAGGGCTACCATGTTTGAGACATTCACCCCCCTGCTATCTGTACACTGCCATTTTCCAGGCTAGGTGTGAAATTCTTCAAGTGTGTCTGTTTTCTCTTTGAAGTACAGTGGGGAAAGACTCATGTTCGCGATGTTCGGGTTCGTGCGCCTGTACCCACCTTGCGACGTCATATGAAAATCGCTGGTCATCGGGAAAATCGCCAGTTGGGTACAATACAATACAATAATACAATAACATTTCTATAGCGCTTTTCTCCCATAGGACTCAAAGCGCTTAGGCTCTCTCAGATTCAGTAATTAGTAGGATGAAGTATTCACACAACAAAAGTTATATTTCTGCAAATGCCAGACTGAACAGGTGGGTTTTCAGTCTGGATTTAAACACGTCCAGGGATGGGGCTGTCCTGATCTGTTGAGGTAAGGAGTTCCAAAACGTAGGGGCAGCATGACAGAAGGCTCTGGGACCAAAAGTTTCTAAGTGGACTCTGGGTATGACTAGATTATTAGAACCTGTGGATCTGAGAATGCGGGGATTGCTACGCAGCTGTAACATATCTTTCATGTATCCAGGGCCTAGATTATTCAGGGATTTAAATGTCAGTAGGCCGATCTTGAATAGGACCCTCCATTCTATAGGTAGCCAGTGAAGGGAATGCAGCACTGGCGTTATGTGGCAGTGACGGGGTTGGTTGGTTAGCAGTCTGGCAGCAGTATTCTGTATCAGCTGTAGGTGGTACAAGGCCTTTTTTGGAAGGCCAGTGTAGAGAGCATTGCAGTAGTCCAGTCGGGATGTGATGAAGGCGTGGACTAAGGTTGGCAGATCTTCTGGGGGTATGAGGTGCTTGATTTTTGCAATGTTCTTCAGGTGAAAATAGGATGATTTCACCAAAGCAGAGATTTGAGTTCTGAAGTTTAAATCCCCATCAATTAGAACTCCCAGGCTACGCACATGATCAGAGCTGCGTAGATCCGTGCCTCCTATTCCCAGTGGTGAAGACTGCAAGTTAAGTTGTTTTGTTATCATGCTCTGCCCTCCAATAAGAAGGACTTCAGTTTTGTCTGCATTTAGTTTCAGCCAGTTGTCATTCATCCATTGCTGTAGTTCACGTAAGCAGGCGTTTATAGTTAGAGTTGGGTCTGTCACACCAGGCTTGAAGGAAAGATATAGTTGGGTGTCGTCTGCATAGCAGTGGTATGTCAGGCCATGTTTTTGGATTAGTTTTCCCAACGGTAGCATGTAAATCGTGAAAAGCAGGGGAGAGAGGATTGAGCCCTGGGGCACCCCATACTTAAGTGTTACAGGGGTGGACAGGAAGGGCCCCATAGACACTTTGTGGGTTCTGCCACTCAAGAAGGATTGGAACCACTGAAGTACTATGCCATCAATGCCGCAGTATTCCTGTAGCCTGTTTATCAAGATGTCATGGTCAACTGTGTCAAAGGCTGCAGAAAGGTCTAGCAGTATGAGGATCGAGCACTCTCCTCTGTCTCTTGCCATGAGCAGGTGGTTGCATATTTGGATGAGGGCAGTTTCAGTGCTGTGGTGTTTCCTGAAGCCAGACTGGAATGGGTCATAACTGTTATTTTGTAGGATTCTGGCTTCTAGCTGGAGGTATACAGCTTTTTCAATTAGCTTTCCCAGAAAGGGGAGGTTAGAGACAGGTCTGTAGCTGGTCATTGCATCTGGGTCCAGGGAGGGTTTTTTGAGGAGAGGGTGTGCAGCTTTAGTGAATTAACATTTCACAAAATGTTTGATAAAATCAGCTGTTTTCTGCTTTAGCACATGCAGCAATGCTTAGTGAATTGTATTCAGGGATCCAGCACCAGGCTACTGGTGCCCCGTCAGATTTTCAGGTGTGGCCCACTGTGGCTCTGAATGAATACAATAGAGACTAGGGACCGGAGCAGTGCTTTTCAGCGCTGCTAGATTTGGGCGCAGCCAGCGCCACCATAGACTTTCATAGAAATCACATCTATAGTGCCGCTCAGTGAGTAACGTCAGTGCCGTCAGAAGATGGAGCCGAAGTTGCTTAAAAAACACAATAATTCGGCCTCCAGCAATCGCTGGAAGCCAAATTATATCATTCCCCAGTATCCATGGCGGCCTGGAGGGGGAATAGTAATTACCACGGCCCGGACTTGTGCAGAAGCAGGATCAGCCATATACTGGTTGTATCCTGCACCCAAGTCTACCGGCGCCCAATTTAAATGTGTGCCTAGGGACAGTCCCTGTGATGCAAGTCATTTCTAATTGATGTAAAATTATGCAAATTGTGTATATAAATGTATGCTGTTCAAAAATGGACCAATCCCATCCTAACAAGTTGGAATTTGATTGGTCTACTTTCAAGCTGTATAAGTATGCGTACATTTGTATAATCTTGGATCAACTCAGAATTATTTATTTCTCACCAACAGTCCTTAGGGTCTGGAACCCACTAGCAGTACTTTTCTAAACCTTTTGTAAGCGAGTGTGATTTGGAAAGCTCTTGCTAATGTAGTGCTATGTGTGCAATTGCACTTGAGGGATGTCATTTTTTAAAAATCCCCCATAGCCTTACATTAGCAAGAGCTTTTCATATCACAAGCACTTAGGGCTGGTGTGCACCAGAGCGGTTCTGAAGCCGTTTTTTAAAATGCTTGCAGGGGGAAACCGCTTGGCTAATGAGAGTGAATGGGATGATGCACACCAGGGCGGCTCGTTTTTTCCGCAAACTCGGGGGCTGCATAATTTTTTAGATTTCTGGGGCGTTTCTGCCTCAATGTAAAAGTACAGGAAAGTGGAAAACCGCTCTGAAAAACCTTTGTTACAGAAGCTTTTCAGTAACCGCTTTACTGTAACAATATTTGTAATCTGCTACACAAATACGCTCCAAACAACGCTAGGCATGGTTAGAAAACCTCTAAACATGCCTAGAATCGCTCTGAAATCTGCTTCTAAAACCAGATTTGCAGATCTGCTAGAGGTTTTTGGTTTGCACTGGGCCTTAGAAAAGCACTGCTAGTGTGTTCCAGGCCTAATGGTGAGTACCCAGTGCAGAGAACTGATCAGAGCTTGGTGAAGGTGCTATTTCACCTGTCCTGCCAGCCCATTCATCCTTCTGCCTGTCCAGTCAGTGTGACATGTCAATGCTCCCAGCATGTAACATTGATTTAAAGGATACATTAGCCCTAATTTAAATTTCAAAATGACTCCCCGTGTATGTGTTGGGGGGGGGGGGGGGTGCGTATAGGCTTACCGCACCTCCTGTGGCCCGGCATGTTCTTCCGTTTGTCCGCTATGCCTTTGCATTGTCTATTTCCTGGAGGGTGCCCTTTGACCTGACATGCTGTGCATGCGCAGTATATCCTTTTGGGCTGCCTGTGACTGCACTCGCTGAGGCACCAGCGCAAGGACGTACCTGGCGTGTACGTATGCGCAGCGCAGTATGATGGGTCAAAGGGCGCCAATCAGGAAATGGACAACGGGAGGCATAGCGGACAAACAGAGGAAGGCATCGGACCAATGGAGGTGTGGTAAGCCTATGCCGAAATTAGGGCCAAGGTATCATTTGTCTGCCAATGGGAAATAGTGATGTTGCACTCACCGTGATCAGGGGGGTCTGAGGGCGATCTGAGGGTGTGGGCGGGTAATTGGGTGCCCGCAAGGGGCAGATTAAGGTCTGAGCTGATGGGTGGCATGCCTAGAATTGGTAATTGGGTGTCCGCAAGGGGCAGATTAGGGTCTGAGCTGATGGGTGGCAGTGACAGGGGTTGTTTGATGGGTGATTGACAGGTGATCAGTGGGTGATTACAAGGGAGGTTAGATGTTTGCAGTACACGGGGGGGGGGGGGGGGGGGTCTGGGGAGGATCTGAGGGTGTGGGGGGTGATCAGGAGCCCCCAGGGGGCAGTTTAGGACCTAATCTAAAAAATAGCATTGACGGATAGTGACAGGGAGTGATTAATGGGTGATTAGGGAGGTGATTGGGTGCAAACAGTTGTCTGAGGGGGTGATCAGGGGGGGTCTGAGGGGTGCTGTGGTCAATCAGGGGGGGGCAGATCAGTGTGTGTGTGTGTGTGTGCTTACCAGGGGGGCTGCCTCCTGCTCTGGTGGTCCCTCGATCACTGGGACCACCAGGGCAGGAGGCAGCCTGTATAATACGCTTTATATACATTACAAAGCGTATTATACGCTTTCTATGCGGCAGATCGGGGGTTAACAGCAGCGCCAGCGGGTGGGTGGAGCCTAATGCTGGCGGATGCGCGCACATCAATGCGCGCAATCCCCGACAATTCAGTCCCACCAGGAGTCGCCGCCGATCGGCATTACGCGTTCCTGGGGGTGCCACTTTGCCGACACCCATAGGTAGTGGGCGGTCGGCAAGTGGTTAAAGGGAATCCAAAGTGAGAGACATGCAGTATGGAGGCTGACATTTATTTCCTTTTAAACAATGCATATTGGCTGGCTGTCCTGCTGAGCTTCTGCCTGTAATACTTTTAGCCATAGACCCTGCACAAGCATGCAGATCAGATATTTATGACAAAAATCTGACAAGATTATCAGTATGCTTGTTTCAGGTGTATGATTCAGACACTACTGCCCAGAAATATCAGCAGTACTGCCAGGCAACTGGTATTGTTTAACCTCCCTGGTGTTTTGATTCCGTGCGGCGCACGGCCGCGGGAGGGTTTTCTTTACCTAATTTTTTTTTCACGTAGCTAGCCTATCGCTAGCTTCATAATTCCCCCCCCCCCCCCCCCTTGCCTGCTCTCTCCCTCCCACCCTTCCGATCGCCGCCGGCGTGAGTACCTATCGGGAAATCCCGTTCTGAACGGGATTTCCTACGGGGCTTCCCCTGTCGCCATGGTGACGAACGGAATGACGTCATCGATGTTGTGACGTCACAGGGAGTCCCGATCCACCTCATAGTGCAGCCTGGCGGTGATTGGCCAGACTGCGCAAGGGGTCTGCAGTAGGGTCGGGCCGAGGCATAGGCTGGAGAGGCTCCAGCCTCAGGGTGCAGTGTAAGAGGGGGCGCAGAATTCATTCAGCTGTCATTCCTAATTGTGTTTGAAGCAGAAAGAAATAAGAAAAGGGGATACATGGCAGTGACTGCAAGCCAGATAACTAGATATTAAGGTGTTGGGGAGGTTGTGGTCCCTGTGGCGCCTAGTCTAATAGCAATCAGTGTGTGACGGCTGGGGTGGCAGGGATGGAGGGGCGCACTTTGGTGTCTCAGCCTTGGGTGCTGGAGGACCTTGTCCCGGCTCTCTGCAGGGGGGCCCTCTTTCGCTGCAGGGATCGGCGGCGTTTGGGTAAGACACGCAGCTAGCAAAGTGCTAGCTGCGTGTATACGAAAAAAAAACTTTGCAAATTGGCCCACCAGGGCCTGAGCAATCCACCGCGGCGTTACTGGATGAGCTGAGCTCGTCTGTAACGCCCAGGTGGTTAAAAGGAAATAAATATGGCAGCCTTCATGTGTCTCTCACCTCAGGTTCCTTTTATTCAATACCAGCTATTCAATACAATTGTGCATTTAGGAACATTTTGGCATTCATTCTTGGTGTTCAGCACTGGAACCACTTGGTGTAAAAGCTGCATGCAGGTCAACCACCGTAATATATTTAATTCAGCATATTTTCAGTGGTTAAACAGCCGTATAGCCTTGTCTTGCATGCAGTAGTACAAGTATAGTAGTGACAGCATTCTGATACTTTGTTCCCTCACTAATCAGGACCGGTGCTTACTTAAGGGCAAACTGGCCCCAGAGCCTGTAGCCCCCCCCCCAGGCTCTCCTCTTTCAGTGGCTATGGTGGTGCGGCATACACTTGGTGTCACCATTAGAAGGGTGACACCTGGGAGTTAATGCAGAGTAAACACAACATAGCATAATATTTCACCTGCCTGGCACACTCTTCCTTCCCCAGTGCATCCCCTGATCTACATGGTTCCTCAGTGTGGCATCTCTGCCCGCCATGACCTGTCAGCATGTTACAATGCTGAGAAAAGATATGTCAGCAAGGAGATACAGGAGCCTGGAGTGCTCTGAGGGAGGAAGAAGGTGGGAGCGTGGAGCAGGACAGGTGATATTATACTTCATTGTCTTTACATTGTTCGGAGTAGGGATGTGGACCACCTAATACTGCTATCTGGAGGAGGGGGGCGAGATAAAGGCCACCTTTCATTGCTATATAGTGATGGAGCAAAATAAAATGTTTTTCGCTTTGAGTGGTATTGATATTTATTACTGTGGTGATGGGAACTCTGGCTGCTGACCCCAAAACATAAGGTCCAGGGGAGAACTGAGGAATGAGGCTCAGAGTCCGACAAAGTAGTCGGAGGTATGAGGCACAAAGATGAATGATGTATAATTAGCAATTGAGCTGCCCAGATACATTAAACAGTAGAATCCCTTTATAGTAAACTCCAGAGAGCCAGGGAAGGTAGTTTACTATATCAGAATTGGTCATACATTGTATATTTATACAGACGCAGTTGCTGAGGGGGGTAGGGAAATAAAGGCCACCTTTCATTTCTATATGAAGGAGGGGCACAAAGGCCTGTGCTAGAGCAACATGAAATGTGTTTTCCCTTTGAGGGGTTTTGATATTTATTACTGTGGTGATGGGACCTCTGGCTGCTGACCCCAAAACATAAGGTCCAGGGAGAACTAAGGAATATTGAGCCAGCATGTCCTCCAAACACCATAATTAGGCAGCAATGTTTCCTATATAACAATTGGGTAGCATCATAACCCCAAATAACTATTTAATGTTATTTAGGGCAGCCACAGAACCAACCTCAAATAATATTACACAGTATGGGCCTGATGCACTAACTTGCAGTAATATTGGTGTGCTGTGCACAGACAGCTCATAGCAATATTACTATTACTAGCAGCAGTGTGTACCGCAAGTTACGCTATTAGTGCCACCCACAGTACTGAAGTAGCCGGAGTGTTACTTCAGTAACCAACGTTACTAACTAACGGTAGGGTAGTAATGCATGTTACACGCTGCTGGTAGGAATGGTAATATTGCTGTGCGCTGTCTGTGCACGGCAGTATTACCGCAAGTTAGTGCATCAGCTCCTTTGTCTCTAAATAATATAGGCAATGGTGTGTCCTGCATTATTTTTTATCATTATTAATGATCACTTCTATAATGCCCAAGTATTACCAAAAAGAAAAAAGTAAAGAGATTACGTTTGTAGCACGGTACAATTTTCATTAAGTCCATAATCAACAGCGAACATATAAAATAAAAACAATTAAGAACAAAGCAGAAGTACTTAATCCATGTAATTTGAATAATTAATAATGAACATTGGTCACATGTCGGGGGTAGGGGGTGTCATAAAACCAGAGAAAAACACATAGCACTGCAATTCATGTTGCAAAAGTCATTGAGTTGCAAAATAGATGTATAATTAGCTTTGGCTATGAACTAATGACGATACACTCCTTGAATATACTGTAAATAAAAAATATATAAAATACAAGAAATGTGAAGATATGAGCAATACCCCCAAAGAGGTCCAAAAAGATAAAAATGATAGATAGATAGATAGAGCGCTGCCCATAATAATTCATACCCCTGGCAAATTTTGACTTAAAGTTACTTTTATTCAACCAGCAAGTACTTTTTTGACAGGAAATGACCTGGGTGTCTCCCAAAAGATAATACGACGATGTACAAGAGGAATTATTGTGGGAAAAAAACATTTTTCAGCTTTTAATTACATTTCAGCAAAAAGTGTCCAAAATTAATCATACCCTTCTCAATAATCAATAGAAAATCCTTTATTAGCTATTACAGCAAAGTATTTTTGCCCATTCATCTTTAGCAATGAGCTCCAAATCTTTCAGGTTGGAGGGTCTTCTTGCCATCACTCTGATCTTTAGCTCACTCCACAGATTCTCAATTGGATTCAAGTCAGGACTCTGGCTGGGCCACTCCAAAACGTTAATATTGTTGTCTGCTAACCATTTCTTCACAACTCTTGCTGTGTATTTTGGGTCATAGTCATGCTGAAATGTCCATTGGTGGCCAAGGCAAAGTTTTTCTGGAGACTTCCTGATGTTGTCCTTGAGAATCCTCATATATTACTCCAGTGGTCTCCCCAGAATTTTTTTCCATCCGGGTGGCATGAAAAAGTAGCCGGGTGGCATAAAATGGGTGTGGCCATGACCTGTGTCAGAAAATGGGCGTGACCATGACAGGGTGTAGCTAACTGTAATGTAATTCAATGTAATGCAAAAGGGCCCTGATTTTTTTGTTTTTCCCAAAACACAGTTAGGCAAATTGTCCATAAAAGTAATTACTCAACGTTTTCCAAAAAAACACATATATAAGAAGGCAGCATTTCCCCCGCCACGCACGCACACACACACTCACACTTTCCCTCAAGATGTGGTGGTCTCATGATGCATTCATGCCACTATGACCAAAATCCTGAGGAATGTCACAAAGAATGAAGGTACTAAAGTGTTGAAAATGGTCTCCACAGGGATGAAAAGATGTGCAGTTGGACAATTTACAGCACTGGAAACATTTTATAAGCTGTTATTTGACAGCTGTGACTTCAGCCATTTTGACTGAGAAGAACCAGGCTCTGGTGTAAGTGGGCCTGTACAGGCCCATGTATGGCGAGCCTTACTGTAAATAAAATGATGGTGGTGACAGAGCTTTTTGGTGGCTTCCTGCTTGTACAGGGTACACATTTTCATAAATGCCAGGTTTTCTAATCTTTTTAACAACAGAAAACTTTTCACATACACAAGAATCCTAAGCCAATAGTAACAAATGTATATTGGATTGCTTGTTCCACACAATGGCAATATAGATGTCAGCTAATTAGGTTGTTTACCACTAGGTAGAGCTATTCCACGACAAACTTTGACAATGGGGAAAGAGAACACTTGAATTTGTAAAATAAAGGCCTGGCATTAATTGCTGTAACTTTTAAGAATAATATTTATTTACTGTATTATTTTCCTTAATTCATTTTTTTAAAGTCAATGTGAATTGAAATAAGAATAAAAAAACAGATACTCACCAGTCTTCCCATTCCTTGCTCAGGCACCTCGTTCCAGCGTTGTCACCCCTGCAAAAGCTTTTCGGCCAATTGTTCAAATGCACCTCTGATTATTCTCTGAAGCTCTCGGAACCCTAAGAGCTCTTGAAGACTTTTGTACTTTTGTGCGCACTCACGCATACGCAGTATGGAGCTGCCCATCTTTGGGGATTACTCAAGCTCCAAAACCTCTCATGGTGGCAGATATAGACATAGCTGGAACGAGGGGACCGTGAGCGGAACAAGAAGGTTCTATATCACCCAAAGCCTTAACTCTCCATAGGTATCTATTTTTTTTTATTCTAATTTCACTTCACATTGCTTTAAATTGTCAACTCTTCTGTAAATGGAGGTACATGTAACCCTGCCGTAAATTCATTACAAGAAGATATTCACAGATAGAGAATTGTAAATTAATCACTTTCATTTCTTTCATTGACAAAATACATTTTCTAAACATCTTTAAATCTTGTTATCAGTTTCCATATTCTACAGCTTCCTCGGGCAAACACATTGAAGACTGACACACCTTTGTAATCATCCAGTTTAGGTCATTGGAGGTATGGGAGAGGAAAGAAGATAAAAGCCTTGTTAATCAAAGATACACCTGCTCCTTTTTCATAGCTCCTGTATTAGAAAGGGGAGGGATGTAGTAGCCAACTGCCCATTTAATCCAATGATAAGGTGGTCTTCCAACAAGGGAAATGGGGTTCAGTAGATGGTCTTCCACCTCATAATCTATCACCTTTCCTGAAATGAAACTCTGAACTGCACACTTTATCTCGGACTCACCTGTGCTGTCTTCTATCACCATCTTCTTTTTCCAGTCTTCCGCCACATCTTCTGTCACCTTTCCTGAACAAAACACTGAAATGCACACTTTATTTATCTCGGACTCACCTGTGCTGCCTTCTATCACCATCTTCTTCTTTTTTTCCAGTCTTTATCCTAATCTTCTTCTGTCACCTTTCCTGAAACGAAACACTGAAATGCACACTTTATTTCGGACTCACCTGTGCTGCATTCTAGCACCATCTTCTTCTGTCAATTTTCCTGAAATTAAACACTGACATGCACACTTTATTTATCTCGGACTCACCTGTGCTGCCTTCTATCACCATCTTCTTCTTTTTTTCCAGTCTTCCACCTCATGTTCTGTCATCTTTCCTGAAACGAAACACTAAAATGCACACTTTATTTATCTTGGACTCACCTGTGGTGTCTTGTATCACCTTCTGCTTTTTTCCAGTCTTCCACCTCATTTTCTGTCATCTTTCCTGAAACGAAACACTGAAATGCACACTTTATTTATCTCGGACTCACCTGTGCTGCCTTCTAGCACCATCTTTTTTTCCAGTCTAACGCCTTATCATCTTCTGTCAATTTTCCTGAAACGAAACACTGAATTGCACACTTTATTTATCTCAGACTCACCTGTGCTGCCTTCTATCACCATCTCCTTCTTTTTTTCCAGTCTTCCACCTCATCTTCTTCTGTCATCTTTCCTGAAACGAAACACTGAAATGCACACTTTATTTATCTCAGACTTACCTGTGCTGCCTTTTTTCACCATCATCTTTTTTCCAGTCTTCCACCTCATCTTCTGTCACCTTAACTGAAACGAAACACTGAAATGCACACTTTATCTCGGACTCACCTGTGCTGTCTTGTATCACCATCTTCTTTTTTCCAGTTTTCCATCTCATCTTCTGTCATCTTTCCTGAAACGAAACACTGAATTGCACACTTTATTTATCTCAGACTTACCTGTGCTGCTTTCTACCACCATCTTCTTTTTTTCCAGTCTTCCGCCTCATCTTCTTCTGTCACCTTTCCTGAAACGAAATACTGAAATGCACACTTTATTTATCTCAGACTTACCTGTGCTGCCTTCTTTCACCATCATCTTTTTTCCAGTCTTCCACCTCATCTACTGTCACCTTTCCTGAAACAAAACACTGAAATGCACACTTTATTTATTTCTGACTCACCTGTGCTGCCTTCTTTCACCATCTTTTTCTTTTTTTTCCAGCCTTCCACCTCCTCTTCTGTCATCTTTCCTGAAACGAAACACTGAAATGCACACTTTATTTATCTCAGACTTACCTGTGCTGCCTTCTATCACCATCTTTTTCTTTTTTTCCAGTCTTCTGCCTAATCTTCTTCTGTCATCTTTCCTGAAACGAAACACTGAAATGCGCACTTTATTTATTTCGGACTTACCTGTGCTGCCTTCTTGCACCATCTTTTTTTTCCAGTTTTCCGCCTCATCTTCTTCTGTCAATTTTCCTGAAACGAAACACTGAAATTCACACTTTATTTATCTTGGACTCACCTGTGCTGTCTTCTAGCACCATCTTATTTTTTTTCCAGTCTTCCGCCTAATCTTCTTCTGTCACCCTTCCTGAAATGAAACACTGAAATGCACACTTTATTTATCTCTAACTTACCTGTGCTGCCTTCTAGCACCATCTTTTTTTCCAGTCTTCCGCCTTATCATCTTCTGTCAATT
The DNA here is from genome assembly GCF_040937935.1 of Hyperolius riggenbachi. Taxonomy (NCBI): domain Eukaryota; kingdom Metazoa; phylum Chordata; class Amphibia; order Anura; family Hyperoliidae; genus Hyperolius; species Hyperolius riggenbachi. The sequence continues at coordinate 258,352,377 of NC_090655.1, forward strand.
TTCCTGAAATGAAACACTGAATTGCACACTTTATTTATTTCGGTCTCACCTGTGCTGCCTTCTATCACCATCTCCTTCTTTTTTTCCAGTCTTCCACCTCATCTTCTTCTGTCATCTTTCCTGAAACGAAACACTGAAATTTACACTTCATTTATCTCAGACTCACCTGTGTTGCCTTCTAGCACCATCTTTTTTTCCAGTCTTCCGCCTTATCTTCTTCTGTCAATTTTCCTGAAACGAAACACTGAAATGCACACTTTATTTATCTCAGACTTACCTGTGCTGCCTTTTTTCACCATCATCTTTTTTCCAGTCTTCCACCTCATCTTCTGTCACCTTAACTGAAACGAAACACTGAAATGCACACTTTATTTATCTCGGACTCACCTGTGCTGCCTTCTATCACCATCTTTTTTTCCAGTCTTCCGCCTAATCTTCTTCTGTCACCTTTCCTGAAACGAAACACTGAAATTTACACTTTATCTCGGACTCACCTGTGCTGTCTTCTATCACCATCTTCTTTTTTCCAGTCTTCCACCTCATCTTCTGTCATCTTTCCTGAAACAAAACACTGAAATGCGCACTTTATTTATTTCGGACTCACCTGGGCCACCTTCTATCACCATCTTCTTCCTTTTTCCAGTCTTCTGCCTCATCTTCTGTCACCTTTCCTGAAATGAAGCACTGAAATGCACTCTTTATTTATCTCAGACTTACCTGTGCTGCTTTCTACCACCATCTTCTTTTTTTCCAGTCTTCCGCCTCATCTTCTGTCACCTTAACTGAAACGAAACACTGAAATGCACACTTTATCTCAGACTAACCTGTGCTGTCTTGTATCACCATCTTCTTTTTTACAGTCTTCCACCTCATCTTCTTCTGTCACCTTTCCTGAAACGAAACACTGAAATTCACACTTTATTTATCTTGGACTCACCTGTGCTGCCTTCTATCACCATCTTCTTTTTTCTAGTCTTCCACCTCATCTTCTGTCACCTTAACTGAAACGAAACACTGAAATGCACACTTTATTTCGGACTCACCTGTGCTGTCTTGTATCACCATCTTCTTTTTTCCAGTCTTCCATCTCATCTTCTGTCACCTTTCCTGAAACAAAACACTGAATTGCACACTTTATTTATTTCGGACTCACCTGTGCTGCCTTCTATCACCATCTTTTTCTTTTTTTCCAGTCTTCCGCCTCATCATCTTCTGTCATCTTTCCTGAAACGAAACACTGAAATACACACTTTATTTATCTCGGACTCACCTGTGCTGCCTTCTTTCACCATCTTTTTCTTTTTCTCCAGTCTTCCGCCTCATCTTCTTCTGTCACCTTTCCTGAAACGAAACACTGAAATGCACACTTTCTAGCACCATCTTCTTTTTTTCCGGTCTTTTGCCTAATCTTCTTCTGTTACCTTTCCTGAAACAAAACACTGAAATGCACACTTTGTCGGACTCACCTGTGCTGTCTTCTAGCACCATCTGCTTTTTTTTCAGTCTTCCGACTCATCTTCTTCTGTCACCTTTCCTGAAACGAAACAATTAAATGCATACTTTATTTATCTCGGACTCACCTGTGCTGCCTTCTATCACCATCTTTTTTTCCAGTCTTCCGCCTCATCTTCTGTCACCTTTCCTGAAACGAAACACTGAAATGCACACCTTATTAATCTCTGACTCACCTGTGGTGTCTTGTATCAACTTCTGCTTTTTTCCAGTCTTCCACCTCATTTTCTGCCATCTTTTCTGAAACGAAACACTAAAATGCACACTTTATTTATCTTGGACTCACCGGTGCTGCCTTCTAGCGCTATCTTTTTTTCCAGTCTTCCGCCTCATCTTCTGTCATCTTTCCTGAAATGAAACACTGAAATTCACACTTTATTTATCTTGGACTCACCTGTGCTGTCTTCTAGCACCATCTTCTTCTTTTTTTCCAGTCTTCCGCCTAATCTTTTTCTGTCACCCTTCCTGAAATGAAACACTGAAATGCACACTTTGTCGGACTCACCTGTGCTGCCTTCTATCATCATCTTTTTCTTTTTTTCCAGTCTTCCGCCTCATCTTCTTCTGTCACCTTTTCTGAAACGAAACACTGAAATGCACATTTTATTTATCTCGGACTCACCTGTGCTGCCTTCTATCACCATCTTCTTTTTTTCCAGTCTTCCGCCTAATCTTCTTCTGTCACCTTTCCTGAAACAAAACACTGAAATTCACAATTTATTTTTCTTTGACTCACCTGTGCTGCCTTCTAGCACCATCTTTTTCTTTTTTTCTAGTCTTCCGCCTCATCTTCTGTCATCTTTCCTGAAACGAAACACTGAAATTCTGTCACGCTTGGAGGTGTATTCTCCACGGTCAGCTCGTGATGCATAAGCTGACGTGAAGGAGGTACACACACCAGCACAAGGAATCAGGATATCCCCAGTTTAGTGGAGGGAAGGACTGACTCCAACAGGAGATTGTGGCGCACAGAGCCGGTGCAGATCTGACAGCCACAAACAATGCTTTCGCTATAACGTCTCAGCGCAAAGTAGCGCTGAGCGCACAAACCAGAACTGAGGAGATCAGGACAGGTAAACAGAATGAACGCTTGCTAAACTAGCCACTACTTAGTGACAGCAAGCGTCCACAATAACACAGACTGGAATGAGGTAGCCAATGCGTTTGCAGCAATGACGTGCCTCACAAAGACAGGACAGGATAGTCAGAAAATAGCAGGATCAAGATAGATGAACGTAACACAGATAAATATACAATAAGTATGATTTCCTAGCGTATTACAATTACAGCTATCAATGAAACTATTTGTAACGTCTGACTAACATATGTATATATCGGCAATGAACCGATATATGACATAAGCAGGAACTCTGACTAAGACTAGAGTAATACAGGGAACAGGACTCAGAAGGATTCGCTATCTCTTCGCAGAGATGAACGCAATCCACAAACAGGACCAGGAACAGGATAACTAGCTCAGCGTGCTGGAACGCTGACTAACGGAATACAGGATATAAACAGTTCGTGTACGTATATATCAGCGACACTGATGTATCAACGTAACACGAATACAAGGAAAATAATAGACGTGCAAGTATGCGTATATATTGGCGATGAACCAATATATGACACAAGACAAGCAAAGTAACAACTTCTAGAAACAAGAGCAGAACTAGGAGGACTCGCTGACCCCTTCGCAGGAGTCAGCGCAGTCCACACGGACAAGGAACGAGGTGGGGCACGGGCAGAGTAACAGACAGGATCTGAGACTATGGTAGCCCATGAGACATTGCAGGAAGCAGTTCTTTATACTGAGGTCATCCAATGGGAGCAGACCTGCAGATTCCCACACAAGTGAATGGTAATTAATCACAGGCTGATAGCAGGAAAAGGCAGACAATGATATGCAGCCTGCAGGAAAGGGACTGCCCCTCCACTGCAGCAGACAATGTTTGTTTACACAAGAGCATGTTAAACTGTCATTCATTTCAGAGTGACTGCAGATGGAATCAGCAACTAGTTTAAGTGCAAACCAAACTATGCAAGAAAATGCATGTAATGACATCAGAACTGCTTGGGTTACAATACCACTGCAGCCAGCAGTAAACGCTGCAGACATGGTCATAACAAATTCACACTTTATTTATCTTGGACTCACCTGTGCTGTCTTATAGCACCACCTTCTTTTTTTCCAGTCTTCCGCCTAATCTTCTTCTGTCACCCTTCCTGAAATGAAGCACTGAAATGCACACTTTATTTATCTCGGACTCACCTGTGCTGCCTTCTATCACCATCTTCTTTTTTCTAGTCTTCCACCTCATCTTCTGTCACCTTAACTGAAACGAAACACTGAAATGCACACTTTATTTATCTCTAACTTACCTGTGCTGCCTTCTAGCACTATCTTTTTTTCCAGTCTTCCGCCTTATCTTCTTCTGTCAATTTTCCTGAAACGAAACACTGAATTGCACACTTTAATTATTTCGGACTCACCTGTGCTGCCTTCTATCACCATCTCCTTCTTTTTTTCGAGTCTTCCGCCTAATCTTCTTCTGTCACCTTTCCTGAAATGAAGCACTGAAATGCACACTTTATTGAGCTCAGACTTACCTGTGCTGCTTTCTACCATCATCTTCTTTTTTTCCAGTCTTCCGCCTCATCTTCTTCTGTCACCTTTCCTGAAACGAAACACTGAAATGCACACTTTATTTATCTCAGACTTACCTGTCCTGCCTTCTTTGACCATCATCTTTTTTCCAGTCTTCCACCTCATCTTCTGTCACCTTAACTGAAACGAAACACTGAAATGCACACTTTATCTCGGACTCACCTGTGCTGTCTTGTATCACCATCTTCTTTTTTCCAGTCTTCCACCTCATCTACTGTCACCTTTCCTGAAATAAAACACTGAAATGCACACTTTATTTATTTTGGACTCACCCGTGCTGCCTTCTATCACCATCTTCTTTTTTCCAGTCTTCCACCTCATCTTCTGTCATCTTTCCTGAAACGAAACACTGAAATGCACACTTTATTTATCTCGGACTCACCTGTGCTGCCGTCTAGCACCATCTTTTTTTCCTGTCTTCTCCCTCATCTTCTTCTGTCATCTTTCCTGAAACGAAACACTGAAATGCGCACTTTATTTATCTCGGACTCACCTGTGCTGTCTTCTAGCACCATCTTCTTTTTTTCCGGTCTTTCGCCTAATCTTCTTCTGTCACCTTTCCTGAAACAAAACACTGAAATGCACACTTTGTCGGACTCACCTGTGCTGTCTTCTAGCACCATCTGCTTTTTTTCCAGTCTTCCGACTCATCTTCTTCTGTCACCTTTCCTGAAACGAAACAATTAAATGCACACTTTATTTATCTCGGACTCACCTGTGCTGCCTTCTTTCACCATCCTTTTTTCCAGTCTTCCGCCTCATCTTCTGTCACCTTTCCTGAAACGAAACACTGAAATGCACACTTTATCTCGGACTCACCTGTGCTGTCTTGTATTACCATCTTCTTTTTTCCAGTCTTCCACCTCATCTACTGTCACCTTTCCTGAAACAAAACACTGAAATGCACCGTTTATTTATCTCTGACTCACCTGTGCTGCCTTCTATCACCATCTTTTTTTCCAGTCTTCCGCCTAATCTTCTTTTGTCACCTTTCCTGAAACGAAACACTGAAATGCACACTTTATCTCGGACTCACCTGTGCTGCCGTCTACCACCATCTTTTTTTTTTCCAGTCTTCCGCCTCATCTTCTTCTGTCACCTTTCCTGAAACGAAGCACTGAAATGCACACTTTATTTATCTCAGACTCACCTGTGCTGCCTTCTTTCACCATCTTTTTCTTTTTTTCCAGTCTTCCACCTCATCTTATGTCATCTTTCCTGAAACGAAACACTGAAATGCACACTTTATTTATCTAGGACTCACCTGTGCTGCCTTCTATCACCATCTTCTTCTTTTTTTCCAGTCTTCCTCCTAATCTTCTTCTGTCACCCTTCCTGAAACGAAACACCGAAATGCACACTTTATTTATCTCAGACTCACCTGTGCTGCCTTCTATCACCATCTTCTTTTTTCTAGTCTTCCACCTCATCTTCTGTCACCTTAACTGAAACGAAACAATGAAATGCACACTTTATCTCGGACTCACCTGTGCTGCCTTCTATCACCATCTTCTTCTTCTTTTTTTCCGCCTAATCTTCTTCTAGAAGCGGAGCTTCTGAGCACGCACGCTTGGCCAGTAACATCACGGACGGACACAGCCGGTGCTACGGCGGGGAAGCCTGGAGGGCACTAATGGAGTTGTGAGATGCGCTTTTTATACTGTTATATTTGGTACGCAAATTTGATTGCGGGTTTTATTCCGATTAAAGAGGATTTTATGCTATGAGAGGCGGTCTGTTTATATCTTCTTAGAGATTTCGTCGCTGAGGTTTACTGATGACTATGTTGATGTGCCTGATTTAAAGAACACCTCTGGTGAGCAGGGAAACGTGGGGGGGGGGGGGGGGAGAGTGATCCCCAATCCTGCATGCGGTGGCTGAAAATCCCTTGCACAGTGTGTGTGTTTAAACACAGGGTGTACTAGTGACAAGGGATCATGTGCTATGTGCTTTTATTTCCCTGACCTAGGTGTATGATTAGTTGGCACGACACAGGAAGAATCTTGGACGCGCTGCTGTGAATTTAACTCAGCCTTGTGAGGGGAATCTGTTGGTTTTCACTCTTGGACAGCTGGCCGCATACCAAGTAACAGTATAGGGTGGTGAGCGCTGTATCAGCTTCTGAAAATTTAATCTTCTTCTGTCACCTTTCCTGAAACGAAACACTGAAATGCACACTTTATCTCGGACTCGCCTGTGCTGTCTTGTATCACCATCTTCTTTTTTCCAGTCTTCCACCTCATCTACTGTCACCTTTCCTGAAACGATACACTGAAATGCACACTTTATTTATCTCGGACTCACCTGTGCTGCCTTCTATCACATCTTCTTCTTTTTCCCAGTCTTCCGCCTAATCTTCTTCTGTCACCTTTCCTGAAACGAAACACTGAAATGCACACTTTATTTATCTCGGACTCACCTGTGCTGCCGTCTAGCACCATCTTTTTTTCCAGTCTTCCGCCTCATCTTCTTCTGTCACCTTTCCTGAAACGATACACTGAAATGCACACTTTATTTATCTCAGACTCACCTGTGCTGCCTTCTATCACCATCTCCTTCTTTTTTTCTAGTCTTCCGCCTCATCTTCTTCTGTCATCTTTCCTAAAACGAAACACTGAATTGCACAGTTTATTTATCTCGGACTCACCTGTGCTGCCTTCTAGCACCATATTTTTTTCCAGTCTTCCGCCTAATCGTCTTCTGTCAATTTTCCTGAAACGAAACACTGAAATGCACACTTTATTTATCTCGAACTCACCTGTGCTGCCTTCTTTCACCATCATCTTTTTTCCAGTCTTCCACCTCATCTTCTGTCACCTTAACTGAAACGAAACACTGAAATGCACACTTTATCTCGGACTCACCTGTGCTGTCTTGTATCACCATCTTCTTTTTTTCCAGTCTTCCACCTCATCTACTGTCACCTTTCCTGAAACAAAACACTGAAATGCACACTTTATTTATCTCGGAATCACCTGTGCTCCCTTCTATCACCATCTTCTTCTTTTTTTCCAGTCTTCCGCCTAATCTTCTTCTGTCATCTTTCCTGAAACGAAACACTGAATTACACACTTTATTTATTTCGGAATCACCTGTGCTGCCTTCTATCACCATCTTCTTCTATTTTTCCAGTCTTCCGCCTAATCTTCTTCTGTCATCTTTCCTGAAACGAAACACTGAATTGCACACTTTATTTATCTCGGACTCACCTGTGCTGTCTTGTATCACCATCTTCTTTTTTTCCAGTCTTCCACCTCATCTACTGTCACCTTTCCTGAAACAGAACACTGAAATGCACACTTTATTTATTTCGGACTCACCTGTGCTGCCTTCTAGAACCATCTTTTTTTTCCAGTCTTCCACCTCATCTTCTGTCATCTTTCCTGAAACGAAACACTGAAATGCACACTTTATTTATCTCAGACTTACCTGTGCTGCCTTCTACCACCATCTTCTTTTTTTCCAGTCTTCCGCCTCATCTTCTTCTGTCACCTTTCCTGAAACGTATCACTGAAATGCACACTTTATTTATTTCTGACTCACCTGTGCTGCCTTCTAGCACCATCTTTTTTCCAGATCTCCACCTCATCTTCTTCTGTCATCTTTCCTGAAACGAAACACTGAAATGCGCACTTTATTTATCTCGAACTCACCTGTGCTGCCTTCTTTCACCATCTTTTTCTTTTTTTCAAGTCTTCCGCCTCATCTTCTTCTGTCACCTTTCCTGAAACGAAACACTGATATGCACACTTTATTTATCTCAGACTCACCTGTAGTGTCTTGTATCAACTTCTGCTTTTTTCCAGTCTTCCACCTCATTTTCTGCCATCTTTCCTGAAACGAAACACTGAAATGCACACTTTATTTATCTTGGACTCACCTGTGCTGCCTTCTATCACCATCTTCTTTTTTTCCAGTCTTCCGCCTCATCTTCTTCTGTCATCATTCCTGAAACGAGAGATTAAGTCTAAATTCAATTAAGCAGTATTTCTTTCAGGGCCCGTTTCCACTACAGCGAATCTACATGCGTTTTCTGCATGCAGGTTCGCATAAATAATGTAACTAAACGGGCTCGTTTCCACTAGCCAAAAAATCTGCACAGCAGAACCATCAGAATTCACTCGCCGCACACCCGGGCGCGTTTCGTTGCAAATGTAACTAACTGGAAAATTGCAAGCGTTTTACTCTTGCAATTTTCCATGCGTTTTCTTTCAAAAACCCATGTCAATGCTTACTGGCATTGACATAGTTAAAATTGCATACCGCAAACCGCGTGCGTTTTCATGTGAAAAAAATGCATGGAAACTCGAACGAATCCGCAACCGCATGCGGATTTGTTCATACGTTTTCTGCACCGGAATCGCGCCAGACAAGTGGAAATGAGCCCTCAAACATTGCCTCGTCTCTACCCCGCAGTTACTGCTTTACATACCACACAACTTTTTGAGATGAGAAAGAGGGACACTTAAGCCACACCCCTGACCACACCCCTGGCACACTCCCTAGTCACGCATACCATTAAGATTTAATAAGAAAAATATGTTGTTTTATAATTCAAACCACACTGGTCCTTTCTATCCTGGTGTATTTTCCTTCATATTAACATTTGAAAATAAGAAATTAATCAATTTAAAAGATGGTAATAAAGTCTAGAGGTAATTAAACACATTTTTCAGTAGAGAAATACATATATTTACATAGAAAGAGGGACAACATCATGAAAGAGGGACAAATAAGGAGGAAAGAGGGACAGAGGGCCAGGGCTCCCAAAGAGGGACAGTCCCTCCCAAAGAGGGACAGTTGGGAGCTATGCTTTACCCAACAGTCACCTTTATGATTAAACCCCCCATTGTATGCAGGACACATTTATTTACCAATGTAGACTGTCATTTGCAGCAGCAGCAGTGCCCCTGATCACCTGCAGCTCTGTAAGCACTAAGCAGCCGCCACCATTACAGCCTTACTGTTCAGCAGCCTTACATACAGTAATTCTCACATGCAGAAATCAGAATACACTCTCTAGACTCTTCCTCTGATCGAACTGGCTTCTATTGCTTTTTATTTTCATCTTCAAAACATGTCAATAGGGACACTTTCACAGTAAGATTGCTTTATAACGGCCACAAGGGGGAGCTCCGCACACTACTAATGCTCTCCTCTGGGCTGGTGTATGGTCTTCTGGTTCCTGGCTGCTCCGTGTTGATGCCTCTAGTGGGCAGCGGACTCCCCGTCTGGTGTCAGCTTGTGTACAGCAGAGACATGTGACTCTCGTGCAGCGCAGAGACTCCTTAGCCCGTCCATTGCTCGTGTTCCCGCGGAGCAGCAGCTGTTCTGATGACGTCATGTTGTGGATGCTCGAGCCTGTGACACGAGCACTTCTGGCCAAAGTACTTTATGTAATACAGTATATACCATATATCAGTGGTGTACCTAGGGCATTTGACACCCGGTGCTGGGTATTATAAGACACCCCCCCCCCCCCCCCCCCAAAAAAAAAGTAAAGGGGCAAAAAATGGGTGGTGCCACAACGCGCGCCGTGGCAAAAATGGGCGTGGCCATGACCGGATGAGGGCGGAGCTAACTAATTTGACTTGAACCCAGGTGAGAGTGATATGGAGGCTGCCATATTTATTTCCTTTTAAACAATACTAGTTGCCCTGCTGATCTATTTGGCTGCAGTAGTGAACTGAATCACACCAGAAACAAGCATGCTTGTTCAGGGTCTGTGGTTGAAAGAATTAGAGGCAGAGGACCAGCACGGCAGCCAGGCAACTGGTATTGCTTAAAAGGAGATAAATATGGCAGCCTCAATATTATTCTCACCTCGGGTTCCCTTTAAAAGTGCAATGCAAAGACAGTGGACCCAAGTTTTGGTGACCCTTTCCCCAGAAAATTCACATAATTGTGCAGGTTTTCTGAAGAAAAAACACGTAATGTGAACAGATTTGCCCAGGGAATACGTTCAATCATGTCGGCAGATTTGCCCAGAAAGTACATGCAATCATGTCTGCAGATTTGCCCAGAGAATACGTTCAATCATGTCGGCAGATTTGCCCAGAGAATACGTTCAATCATGTCGGCAGATTTGCCCAGAGAATACGTTCAATCATGTCGGCAGATTTGCCCAGAGAATACGTTCAATCATGTCTGCAGATTTGCCCAGAGAATACGTTCAATCATGTCTGCAGATTTGCCCAGAGAATACGTTCAATCATGTCTGCAGATTTGCCCAGAAAATGCATGCAATCATGTCGGCAGATTTGCCCAGAAAATACATGCAATCATGTATGCAGATTTGCCCAGAAAATACATACAATCATGTCAGCAGATTTGCCCAGAGAATACGTTCAATCATGTCGGCAGATTTGCCTAGAAAATACATGCAATCATGTCGGCAGATTTGCCCAGAAAATACATGCAATCATGTCGGCAGATTTGCCCAGAAAATATGTTCAATCATGTCGGCAGATTTGCCTAGAAAATACATGCAATCATGTCTGCAGATTTGCCCAGAGAATACGTTCAATCATGTCTGCAGATTTGCCCAGAGAATACGTTCAATCACGTCGGCAGATTTGCCCAAAAAATACATGCAATCATGTCGGCCGATTTGCCCAGAAAATACATGCAATCATGTCGGCAGATTTGCCCAGAAAATACATGCAATCATGTCGGCCGATTTGCCCAGAAAATACATGCAATCATGTAGCAGACCTGTCCACAAAACACTTCAATCGTCAATAGTTGCCCCCAGTATAGCTAGTATAGTTGCCCCCTGTATAGCTAGTATATTTGCCCCCTGTATAGCTAGTATATTTGCCCCCTGTATAGCTGCCCCCAGTATAGCTAGTATATCTGCCCCCAGTATAGCTAGTATATCTGCCCCCAGTATAGCTGCCCCAAGTATAGCTAGTATAGCTGCCCCCAGTATAGCTAGTATAGCTGCCCCCAGTATAGCTAGTATAGTTGCCCCCAGTATAGCTCCCCCCAGTATAGCTGCCCCCAGTATAGCTAGTATAGCTGCCCCCAGTATAGCTAGTTTAGTTGCCCCCAGTATAGCTGCCCCCCAGTATAGCTGCCCCCAGTATAGCTAGTTTAGTTGCCCCCAATATAGCTAGTATAGCTGCCCCCAGTATAGCTGCCCCCCAGTATAGCTGCCCCCCAGTATAGCTAGTTTAGTTGCCCCCAGTATAGCTAGTTTAGTTGCCCCCAGTATAGCTGCCCCCCAGTATAGCTAGTTTAGTTGCCCCCAGTATAGCTGCCCCCCAGTATAGCTGCCCCCAGTATAGCTAGTTTAGTTGCCCCCAGTATAGCTAGTATAGCTGCCCCCAGTATAGCTAGTATAGCTGCCCCTAGTATAGCTGCCCCCCAGTATAGCTGCCCCCCAGTATAGCTGCCCCCAGTATAGCTAGTTTAGTTGCCCCCAGTATAGCCAGTACAGTTGCCCCCAGAATAGCTAGTATAATTGCCCCCAGAATAGCTAGTATAATTGCCCCCTGAATAGCTAGTATAATTGCCCCCAGTATAGCTAGTTTAGTTGCCCCCAGTGTGAGGAAAGCCTGGAAGGAGGGGTGGCGGGGAGGGGGGCCGGACCCCCCACCTCCCTCACCTGGGTTCCCCCTCCTTCTGGCGCTTCCCCCTCCTAATTAGCAGCAGCGAGCAGGAGCGGCGAAGAAGACTCACTCACCTGCTCCTGGCGATAGCGGCGGCGCATAGCGTCATCCTCACGCGACGCAGGTCTCCGACTTCTCTGTTGCTCACTGTGCTTCCGCCAATCAGGAAGCACAGTGAGCGGTGGAGAAGGCGGAGACCAGCGTCACGTGACGATGACGCTATTTGCCATCGCCTGGAACGCAGGAAGGCGGTAAGTCCTCTTGCCCGCTGCTGCCCGCTGCTGCTAATTAGGAGGGGGAAGCGCCAGAAGGAGGGGACCCAGGTGAGGGAGGTGGGGGGTCCGGCCCCCCTCCCCGCCGCTTTCCCCACCACCCCTCCTTTCCGTGCTGCTTCCCCCTCCTGTCCTGCACATTGCACAGGCCTCTGTGGGAGGCCTGATGACACCCCCTGGGGCGCCCGACACCCGGTGCGGGGCACCCCCTGCCGCCCTATGGTAGGGACGCTACTGCCATATATAACATGGCTTAATGTTCATATATAACATATATATTACTGGATAGTAATACTAGATAGAGCATCTATTGTCGTTTCTACAACTAGATTATCATTACTGTTTAGCTATTACTGAGGAGTAAGGGCCCGTTTCCACTATAGCGTTACGAAATCGCCGGCGAATCACCGCAGGCAAATCGCATGCGGGTGCGATTCCGCATGCGTTTTTTGCCGCGATTTCGCATGCGATTTCACATAGGTAAGGCTGTATGCGATTTTAACCATGTCACTGCCTGTGTGAATTAACATGGGTACCTATGCGAAATCGCGGCAAAGAAAGCATGGGGAAAACGCATGCGATTTCCCTGTTAAATACATTGCGTGCGATTCGCCTGCATTCCATACGCAGGCGAATTCTGAGGCCCCTACCCTGCAGATTTTTTCTGCACAGAAAAACGTGCGGGGAAACGCACAAGTGGAAACAGTCCCATCCACTTGTACTTTAAAATTTAAAAACAATAATGGTGCACAAGCCAGCCTGGGGCCCCAGGTACTCTCACTGCCCGGGGCCCCAGAACCAGCATGCAACACCACATGTGAGCGCAGCCAAGCCCTGGATCTGCCACACCCAGGAGCTTGTCCCCAACTGCTCTGAAACTTACCAAACACACAGGAGAAACTCACTTCCCAAACAGTTCTCTGCTGCTTATATAGAGCCTGCAGGCTGCTTGTAAGCCAATCAAGAAGTGCACATACACATGACACCTAGTCTGCAGTGATTGATTCAAACAGAAGCTGAGCTACTCAGCTAGTCATAGGAGAGGGTTTCAGTTGCATATAGACAATGGCTATATGGCCAGCAGGGGGCACCAGCGTGCAGGATATACCCTCTCATCTGCCCCCCTCCTAACTAAACTGCATGGGAATCTACATTAAAATTTAAAAACAATAATGGTGCACAAGCCAGCCTGGGGCCCCAGGAACTCTCACTGCCCGGGGCCCCAGAACCAGCATGCAACACCACATGTGAGCGCAGCCAAGCCCTGGATCTGCCACACCCAGGAGCTAGTCCCCAACTGCTCTGAAACTTACCAAACACACAGGAGAAACTCACTTCCCAAACAGTTCTCTGCTGCTTATATAAAGCCTGCAGGCTGCTTGTAAGCCAATCAAGAAGTGCACATACACATTACACCTAGTCTGCAGTGATTGATTCAAACAGAAGCTGAGCTACTCAGCTAGTCATAGGAGAGGGTTTCAGTTGCATATAGACAATGGCTATATGGCCAGCAGGGGGCACCAGCGTGCAGGATATACCCTCTCATCTGCCCCCCTCCTAACTAAACTGCATGGGAATCTACATTAAAATTTAAAAACAATAATGGTGCACAAGCCAGCCTGGGGCCCCAGGAACTCTCACTGCCCGGGGCCCCAGAACCAGCATGCAACACTATTGTTTTTAAATTTTAATGTAGATTCCCATGCAGTTTAGTTAGGAGGGGGGCAGATGAGAGGGTATATCCTGCACGCTGGTGCCCCCTGCTGGCCATATAGCCATTGTCTATATGCAACTGAAACCCTCTCCTATGACTAGCTGAGTAGCTCAGCTTCTGTTTGAATCAATCACTGCAGACTAGGTGTCATGTGTATGTGCACTTCTTGATTGGCTTACAAGCAGCCTGCAGGCTCTATATAAGCAGCAGAGAACTGTTTGGGAAGTGAGTTTCTCCTGTGTGTTTGGTAACCATCCACTTGTACTGACTGTGCGAATCCGCATGCGGGCAACGCATGCGGATTCGCGATAGTGGAAACGGGCCCTAAAGCTTCATAGTAAAGATATGTAGGAAGTGCATGGCTAGACATCTATATATATTTGAACAAGGGGGCTGCATAGTTGCTCACATTAGACATGTATCCCTATGGCTGCTGCTTATTGTGGCTGGAGGAGGAGGGAGAGTAGTGCACTGGGGAGGATCATACAGAGGCGAGCAGGAGACACAAGCTGCAGGTTACAGCCTGTCTCTCTCTCGCTGCCGTCTCCTCTGCTTCCAGTGCGGTGCTCGGGGGTTTATTATCACCTCTCCGTCTCCTGCTCTATCTCCCCCAGCTGGATGTGACCGTGTATTGCGCCCTGATTATCTGCTGGCTGCCGGGAGAAGGAGAACAAGGGGGAGGAGTGATCTCTATGCCGCTGCCTCCCTATACAGATTTTCCTATAGACTAATGGTCACCTTACTGACGGCCACACGGTGGCGCTCCGTACAGGAAGTTGTCTGACATGCGCACTGCTGATCCATCGGTCCTCTGTGAGATGATTGTAGCAAGTAGGCGGCTCTTGTTACACAGGAATGTATGTGTGCCGGTGGGGGAGAGTCCGGAGATGCGTCCGCTTCTGCTGCTCGTACCGCCGCGAGTGTGTCCGCACGTGAGGTTTACCACGCAACCCACATGGCACGCTTGCTGCAGAGCGGGAGACGATCAGGTGACGGTGCCGGAGACGGTCTGCGGGAGGTGATGCGGGGGACACGCGGCGTCCCATCACTTGCCCAAAGTGCTTTACCTCACATAGACTTGTTATTTACCTAGATTTGGCTACATGGCTTTCTGTACCTCTGCCACCTCCAGCTACCAGCACATTCCGCTCACACATAAGAGCACCTGTCATGTCTGCATGGCCTGGCATTAGTGCTTCAGCAGATATTGTTTCTGATTATTAGTGTGTTGCTGACTGTTACACTCTGCAAATAAACGACTATTGTTAAAAATGGATTTTGAAAGTAGTTCCACTTTCATGCTTTCCTCTGCACTGACTGATATAACTGGTGCAGTTGCTATGGGCAGCATTTCTACTTTCATTTGCTGCACCGCCACATGCATTATGTTCCCATAGGATAGATTAACAAAGTACCAGTATAAGCCGTATAGGCAGGGGCGTAGCAATAGGGGGTGCAGCGGTAGCAACCGCATTTGGGCCAGAGGGGCCCCGAAGGCCCCACTCTCAACTACAGTATTAGCTCTATATTGGTCCTGTGCTCATAATAATCACTTCTATAGATACATTGAATAGTGGCAATCATAAACACACTGTTCCCTATCCCTTTCTTGCCCCTCACACACTGTAGTTGCCATTGGAAGGTTTTGGTGCACCGTATCAATTGTTATGTATAGAGTGTTTGAGGGCCCCAATGTAAAACTTGCATCGGGGCCCACAGCTCCTTAGCTACGCCACTGCGTATAGGACTGCCTAACGCCAATCGGCGTAAGGTTCTTGGGGCGTGGTTTGCAGACGATCGCGCACGCTGATGCGCATTCCCGCTCTGAGGGCGGAGCTCCGCCTTCAGTCTTCTATTGGCGATTGCCGCTGGGAGATTGTTAGACGGCGAAACTGCCGTCTTTTGTTGCTGTACAGCGCTGCGATCTAAGGCAGCGCTGTACTGGCGACAGCCGTGTACAGCCCTCCAGAGGCAAGAAAGTGATTAGCTGTCATAGGCTGAAGCCTATAACGCCCGATCACGCTGATTGGCTGGCGGGGGGAGGCTGGGGACAAAAAGGTAAAAAAAAAATAGAGAAATTTTATTAACAAAATATTCAATTATTTAAAAAAAACACCATTGGGGGAGCGATCAGACCCCACCAATAGAGAGCTCTGTTGGTGGGGAGAAAAGGGGGGGAATCACTTGTGTGCTGAGTTGTGCGGCCCTGCAGCAAGCCCTTAACGCTGCAGTGGTCAATTTACAGAAAATGGCCTTTATCTTTAGGGGGGTTTAACACTGCGGTTCTCAAGTGGTTAATAACCTAAGGTGTGCGGCCTGGAGAGAGGGGGTTAATTACCCAGATGTCTGGCGCTTCTATGCGTATCACACGCTCACACTCAATACTGCGCACTTCCGGCCGGAAGAAGGAAGTACGCAGTATTGAGTGCGAGCGAACGCGGTATTGAGAGCGTGTGATACGCATAGAAGCGCTGGACATCTGGGTAATTATCTCCCTCTCTCCCAGCTGCACACCTGAGGCTATTAGGCCTCATTAGAATCACAAATTTGGCTAGTAATGTACTCGTAAGCCCATCACTATTGGACAGCTTCTTCCTGTGCAGTGGCCACAGTCCTCACCTCATCACTGCCCCGTGCCTAGATTCAGGAGCAAGTAATGAGGAGGCCACCACAGTGCGCTGATGGGGAGGGGAAGACCACAACTGGTCCTCTGTGTGATCATGCCGTGGCTGTTACTTGACTATACAGTATTTATAGCTATGAAAGCTTTTGACAATGGTTGCTGCAGTAAAAGTACATTAGACAGACCAACTCATAACATTTTGCAACTTCCTGTACAGTCATGTGCAGCGCATCTTTCCCTTATCCCGGCAGTTAGATTTTGTAACCTCCAGTGTTTATTTCCCTCCGGAAGGGGGGGGGGGTGTATTAGTAGCTCAACAAGGGAGGGGGGTTATTAGTTCACTCCAGGGGGGTGTTACTAGTTGCCCTTTAGGGCGTATTCTTAGTTGCCTGCCAAGTGGAGGGTTACTAGTTTCCCGCAAAGGGGGCGTAATTAATTCCCTCTAGGCAAATCGCAATCACAGGACATGCAGCACATTGGAAACATTTCCATTCTAATGTATTGTATAGGAACAGGGAAATCGCTTCCAAAATCACTCGCAAACCCGTTACCACAAAACACTAGCGATTGCGATAGCGCTTTCTAGTGGGTCCCAAGCCTGCTTTGTCTGTGTACCTTGTGTGACGGCTGCACATAATCCAACTATTTCCACAATAACCAGGAAATGGCTGCTGTACAGAAAACAGCGTAGACAGGCGTCAGGAGCCTACCTGGCCCGGGGAGATCTCATTTTTTCATTTTTTTTTAAATCACAATTGTACACCGAGTACTAATTTATGAAACATAATAACCTTCATTCACACATCTGTATTTAAAATGTACCTGTAGTGAAAATGTGTCCTGCTGGTATTTATCGCGAAGGTGAAAGCCTCTGGATCCTAAAGAGGCTTCCACAACTGCAGATAGGATCCAGCGCTAGGACTCCTGAAGATCCACTGGTTGCTGCTTGTTGGGAGCCTTGCGCAGGCGCACTAACAGCACTCCACTTACTCCCCTGCAGTAGTGATGCTGGAGAACAGCTCACCAGAGAATAGCTATGGGCAGCCTGCCCCTGTACTACTTCCGGGTCACAATGTCCTGCGGTAGTACGCTTGCCCTTGTCTGCTCACACCCATTACTATGCATGCCCTGGTCCAGCGGTGCCAGTCCTTGATTGCTCCCCTGGGGCCCGTGACGTCACACACTTGTGCAAAGCATGCCCGGCCACAGGCGCGCAGTCAAGGATGTGCACTGCCGGGCCAGGGCATGCATAGTAATGGACGCGTGCAGACAAAGGCATGGGTACTACTGCAGGACATTGCAACCCAGAAATAGTACAGGGTCAGGCTGCCCATAGCTATTCACAGAGAACAGCTCGCCTACATCACTATCCTGCAGAAATGGGCAAGCTTGGTCAGGTCCGCTCCACTGTGCAGGCGCGAGCCGTCTGTGCAACAGAGTGGACCCGATCAGGCTCGCCTATTTCCACCAGAGCCCAATCGGAGAGCCACTAGTGCTCCTGCGCAAGGCAGGCAATGTAAATGTTATTGTGGCTCTCCATTCGGGGCTGCCAGCGCTGGATTGGACTGGCGGAGGGAGACAGGGTAAGCCTCATTAGGATCCAGAGGCTTCCCCCTCCCAAAGTAAGTCCCCCACAGGGGCTCTTTACAACAGATCAGACAGAATAAAAGGTGATCTAGTGACATCCTGGAGATGATCAGAAATTTTGGCCAAACCAAATTCTGGTTCAAAAGGCTGGAATGTAACTCGGCGCTAGTCTAGTTTTGGGCACCCAGCTGGAAACCTCATAGGGAACAGTTCTTCAATCACAGCACCCTCTAAGGCAGGGGTCCCCAAACGTTTTGGTTAGAGGGCCGGGTCAACCTACTTCAGACAGCTGGGGGGCCGGAGTATACATAAAATGATGTAGAAGTCTTTGTGGGCCAGACAGTGAAGCATACCCAGGTGACAACCTGCAGTTCAATTGGACAGCATTGTCACCTGATGTGGAATTGGCAACCAGTGAATTTCTGCTTTCTGGCTTCCATGTGGATGGGCGGTGCCAGCACTGCTATTCTATATGCGGGCCACCAATATTTAAAGATCTAGCTGACGGCATCTATAAGTTATACATTTTGTGTGGGGGGCCGGTTATAAAGTCTCAGGGGGCCACATTTGGCCCGCGGGCCTTAGTTTGAGGACCACTGCTCTAAGGCCTTGTTCCCACTGCGTGTCCGTTCGTGTTGGCCGTTTTTAGACCCTTTTTTTGAAATTTCTGTTCATTTCACGTTTTAGTTAAGCACTTTTCTAAGCGCTTTTGCGTAGCGATTGCGTTTTTTCACTTCCTGACGTTAGTCAGGAAGTGAACTCTTTGATTCGGAAAAGAATAAATACAATATATTCTTAAAAACACTCACGCAAGCACTGCACAAAGCGATTTTGTGAGCGTTTTGCATTTTTCCTATACCTTCCGGAATCACCTCCAAAATGGCCCATGCACCGCTTTTCTGAGCGGATCGGAAACAAACCACTGAGATGTGAAGTTTCTCATAGAGAATCATTGCACAAGCGCTTTCAGGGCCATTTTGAAAATCGCCAGCGCTTAAAAAAATGTCAAAAACGCCCCTAGTGTGAACGATCCCTTACAGCACAAAGCGTTGTGATTGGCTGAACAGTGTAGGCATAGTTTACTACAATCTATTGGAAACCTAGCCATTTGTGAGGGTGCCGTCTACCCAATCATTTTAGCAGAATTTCCCTACAAGCTTTCTTGCTGGGTCCTTACAGTAGACTAGCGCCCTAAACTTTGCAAGAGGTATTCAGGAGTTGCTACTATTTAATCAACAGGGATGATCACTGAGATGCAAATTATTCGGAGCTGATGCAGGATTGTGTACATTTTTCATGCAAATTTGTGCAGCTTGAAAATAGACCAATTGGATCCTGCTGGGGTAGAATTCAATTGGTCTATTTTCAAGCTACATAAATTTGCATAATTCTTCATCGACTCAGAATTATTTGCATCTTGTTGACCATCGCTATTTACAAATCTGCAGGATAATTAACTGGCAGCTGCTGAAATGTATTAGCTCTGCAGGTTTAACCACTTCGCGTCCCTGGGGTTTTACCCCTAAAAAACCAGAACCATTTTCTACATTTCACACTCCTCCCATTCATTAGCCAATAACTTTATCACTACTTATCACACATAAATGATCTATACCTTGTTTTTTTCGCCACCAATTAGGCTTTTTTTGGGTGGTACATTTTGCTTAGAATTATTTAATTTTGTACAGATTTTAATTGTAATAAGGGGGAAAAAAATGAAAAAAGGAATTATTTCTCAGTTTTCAGCAATTATAATTTGAAAATAATAAGTGGTACTGTAGATTAAACCTACACATTTGATTTGCCTGCTTGTCCTGGCTATTACAGCGTTTAAAGTATGATCCTAGTACAATGTATGGCGACAATATATTATTTGGAAATAAAGGTGCATTTTTTTCCATTTTGCGGCTTTGCGGATTTTTTAATTGTTGTGGCACTTTTTAATCCCCCCCCCCCCCCGCTCCCTAGTTAGCAAGATGTGCTCCTTCATACCCCCCCTCCCCCACACTTGGCCAGATGTGCCCCTTTACCCTCCCCCAGCCCCTGATGTGCCTCTTAAACCTCCCCCCCCACTTCAGTAAACCAGATGTGCCTGTTTATCTCTTTCCCCCCCCCCCCATAGTTAGCCAGATGTGTTTTTTATTACCCCCTCCCCCATTCATAGCCAGGTGTATGCCCTTTATGCCTCCCCCTCCCCCATTAATAGCCAGCTGTGCCCCTTTTAATTTGTATACCCCCCTCCATGGATAGCCAGGTGTTGGCCCTTTAAGATATTGCCGATCCTCTGTAATACCCCCCTCCCCCTCCATGCTGCGATCGGGCAGCATGGAGGATTACAATGTAACAATATTTACCTGACCTTGTTCCAGCGCCGATCACGATCTCCTCCCTGCAGTACCGCTGGCAGCCTCACTATGCTGACTGGATCGGGTCCCGGCTTGATGACGTCATCAAGCCGGGACCCGATTCACTCAGCATAGTGAGGCTGACAGCGGGACTACAGGGAGAGGCTCGCGATCGGCGCTGGAACAAGGTCAGGTACATATTGTTACATTGTAATCCTCCATGATGCCTGATCGCAGCATGGAGGGGGAGGGGGTATTACAGAGGATCGGGCGGGGGGGATCGGAGACCCGGGAAGGGATGCCAGAGTAGTGTAGTTAGGGGGATGGGGGTTAATGAGCCCAGGAGCGTGCTAGCACGCCCGCTGTGCTCATTAAATGACAGCAACTTATAATCACGTCATGTGGCTTTCAGGAGCCACTTGCAATGACGTGATTATACTGTATATGGGATGTAAACTGGTTAAAGAGATCTAAGCAGCTCCTGGCTTCAAATAACTGAAAGGGCTATCATGTTGGAGACAGTCACCCCCTGCTATCTTTACACTGCCATTTTCCAGGCTAGGTGTGAAATTCTTGAAGTGTGTCTAATGTTTTCTCTTTGAAGTACAGTGGGGAAAGACTCAGGGCGCGACCACTAGAGCGGCGTGCGTCTGCGAGACGCGAGCCAGCTCTTCCAGGTCTGCGGGGAAAGCAGACGAATCCCATCAGCCGTGCCATGCACGGCTATGGGATCCGCAGCCTACCACGCCGATTCGGATGGGAAAGCCGACCGAATCGCTAGCGGTAGCGATTCGGCCGGTGTTACCATTGCACCCTATGGCAGAGTTTCCCCGCACTATTCGCCTGCGGGGAAACTCTGTGGATTTGCGGTGGTTTCCGCTGAAGTGGAAACGCGCCCTCAGGGTTTGTTTGTGGTCAATTAAGTGTAATTAGGTGATTTCTTATCTGCCTTCCATCATCTGTTGCTCCTCTGTCCTCTGTCCTTGCACAGACTTGTTGGTAATGGTCGGCAGTTTTCCGTTCAGTAATGGCCGTGTATGCTGGACATACACGGCTCGTTTTTTCTTATCTATCGAGCCGCTGATGTTTATGCTGAGCATCGAGCGCGGAATCGATCCAGCAGGCAATCGGAATCGATCCGGCGGGCAATCAGACTTGTCGGAAATTATCAATCGAGCCACTGATGGCTCGATTGATAATTTTCAACAGGTCCGATTGCCCGCCGGATCGATTCCGCGCTCGATACCCAGCATAAACAAACAAACAAACACAGAACATTTATATTGCACTTTTCTCCTGGCCGACTCAAAGCGCCAGAGCTGCAGCCACTAGGACGCGCTCTATAGGCAGTAGCAGTGTTAGGGAGTCTTGCCCAAGGTCTCCTACTGAATAGGTGCTGGCTTACTGAACAGGCAGAGCTGAGATTCGAACCCAGGTCTCCTGTGTCAGAGGCAGAGCCCTTAACCATTAGACTATCCAGCCACCATAAAGCTTCGTACTCACTGCCCGACGGCTCCCACGACGTCCCCTTCAGTGACGCCTCTTCCTGTTGGCGGGTTAGAGCAAGACTTCTGCGATCGCAGTACTTTGCATGGTGTCGTAAGGGATCTCAAAGATCCGATCCGCCGTGTCGGTCCGTCGTTATTGGTGCGACGCGATGTTCGGGTTCGTGCGCCTGTACCCACCTTGCGACGTCATTTGAAAATAGCTGGTCATCGGAAAAATCGCCAGTTGGGTACGCAGCTTTAGTGAATTAACATTTCACAAAATGTTTGTTAAAATCAGCTGTTTTCTGCTTTAGCACATGCAGCAATGCTTAGTGAATTGTATTCAGGGATCCAGCACCAGGCTACTGGTGCCCCTTCAGATTTTCAGGTGTGGCCCACTGTGGCTCTGAATGAATACAATAGAGACTAGGGACCGGAGCAGTGCTTTTCAGTGTTGCTAGATTTGGGCGCAGCCAGCGCCACCATAGACTTTCATAGGAATCACATCTATAGTGCCGCTCAGTGAGTAACGTCGGCGCCTTTAGAAGACGGAGCCGAAGTTGCTTAAAAAACACAATAATTTGAGGGCGGCGCCTGACCTGAGTTCCGGGAAGACGCATGGCTGACTAGCTCCGGCGGACTTAGCCACATTTTAGCTGCCCGGACCCCGTCCTTCCCCTCTCTTGCAGGCGAGCACACGTGTGAGTCCCCTCTGAGCACCCCGGGATGCCACCCAAGAAGAACCAGGGGAATCCGGACCCCGGAATCCCGGAACTTTTCGCCGCTAAGCAGAAGGGAACGTCCTCCCAAGATGGCGCCCGGCCTCCCGTTGACAGCATGGTGCAGGACGGTAAGCGCTCTGAGTCTCCCGGGGTAACCAAAGCAGATCTCCAAAAACTATATTCCAACCTTGAGAAGCTTATTAAGGCTTCTAACGCAGACACGGTCCGGGAAATCAGCACCGAGATTGCCACGTTGGGAGAGCGGGTTCACGCCGCGGAGCAGGGCCTGGATGGGGTCAGGGCCTATTGCAAGCAGGTGGATACAGATATAGACGAAATGCGCTCTGACATAGCAGCCCTTTATGATGCCAGGGAGGATCAGGAGAATAGAGACAGGCGCAGCAACCTTAGAATTAAGGGGGTCCCTGAATCCGTTACGGAAATTCAAGAATATTTGCTGGCATTATTCCGTCATCTCCTTCCAGACCTCCCTGATGCGGAATTCCGTATGGACCGGGCGCACAGAGCTCTGCGAGCAGCAGCTAAAGAGGGATCTCCCTCCAGGGACATCATCACTAAACTCCACTACTTCAGTACGAAGGAAGCAATTGTCATGGCTACCCGCAATCTTTCCCAGCTATCATTCCAGGATGTTAACATCTCTATCTATCCGGATCTATCGCCTATCACTTTGGGTAGAAGATGGGGATTGAAACCCCTCACCACAGTTCTGGCCAAACATAGCATCAGGTACAAATGGGGGTTCCCCTTCAAACTTATCATCCCCCACAAAGGTCGTCAGCTTGTCATCTCTGACCCACAATCTATTCCTGAGGTCCTACAGAAGCTTGGGCTGAAAGCGGAAAAACCCCTCCGCCCTCTGGTCTCACCCCCACCTAAGAGACTTTCTCCGCCGCGGCCTGAATGGTCCAGAGTTCCAGGCCCGAGACAAGGAGTGGCAGACAGGGCTGATGACTCCCTCAGCAATCCCCCCAGCCCAGGCTCTACGTCCTCTAATCCTGGATAACTCTACCGAGCATGGTAATATGCATCTGCTCTACTACCTATTGTTATTTCTTTTTTCCTCAAAGCTGTGTTTTTTTTTGGGTTTAACAGCTAATAACAGTATCTTTCCACCTGCATAAATGATATACTATTGGTGGCTTGTACGGTTGGGGCCTGGGCCGTGTTAACCTGGCATTTGATTGGGTGCTATAGCCCTGGACTAATCTGCGGTCCCTGACTGCAGTACTACTGATGCACGTTCGGGGCATGTGGTTTTATGCCTCTCTGCTTTATTTGTTATTATCTTCTTTTTATGTTTCTTATGCTCCTGCTAGCAGGGCTTGCTGCCGGGGCATTATGTTTATTATTTCTCTTACAGTATGTAACGCCACGAGCCAGCAACTCCCTTTATTCTTATGTCACGAACCGCCAGACGTTTTTGATTTTATGTTTTTTAGCCAGACTGCCAGGGACCGGGTTATTTGGGGTTGGAGCGTTTACCTCTGCCGATTTTATAGCTCTGGGGTATTTTGTAGGGATCTACCCCAGGCGGGCGATTATGGTTGCACCACCACTTCACCTCCATAATGTCACCTAATTCCCCTAAAACAAACCGTTCTCAGCCCTCCTCTCAAGGTGACACTACCCCCTTAACCGTCATAACCCACAATGTAAAGGGCCTTAATGCGCCACAGAAGCGACGCCTTGCTTGCCAGTACTATAAGCAAGATAAAGCGGATATCATATTCTTGCAAGAAACCCACTATGTTCATAAAAAAGAACCTAAATTTTGGCATAAGCAATATCCTCAGATCTATTTTGCCTCAGCTTTACATAAGAAGTGTGGTGTAGCCATAGTCCTTCATAAAAGGCTTAACTTTATAGTTAAAAATACGATTAGGGATCCTGACGGCAGATTTTTAATCTTAACTGGTGAGGCAAATGGCCTACTTCTGACTTTAGTGGCTGTATATGCCCCCTCGGAGGGTCTACGCTCCTTTTTATCCAAACTCTCTTCTAGAGTCTTATCTAACAAGGAAGGTAAATTAATCATAGCGGGCGATTTTAATGCCTCGCTGGATAGTCCCCGGGGTCGTGCCAGGCAGCCCCCCAGATCCCTCCTTCGGTTCCTCACCGATACGGGTACGTGGGATGTTTGGAGAGCGCTTCACCCAGGGGAGGCGGGCCATACTTTTTATTCTAACCCCCATGACACATATTCACGCATTGATTATGTCTTTATGGACGCCCCTATGCTGTCAGAGGTGGTACGTGCTGAACATTCAGAGATCTCTTGGTCAGACCATGCGACTGTTCAGGTCTCTTTCTCCTCATTGGCCCCTCGTCCTGTTAGCAAGTGGCGTATCAATGAATCGCTCTTAGTGGACCAGGAGGTCAAATCCAGACTGACCTCAGAAATTTCATCATTCTTCAGCCGTAACCATGCTGGAGACACTACACAGGGGATTAGGTGGGCAGCTCACAAGGCCACTATCAGGGGAGAGCTTATTAAGATATCCTCCATTAAACGTAAACAAGCTATGGCCAAGGTGAATACATTGAAACTGGAAATCAGACGCCTAGAACTGCTCCATGCTTATAGTCCTTTACCGGCACTCCTAGCGCAGATCAATGAGCTTAGGCATGAGCTCAAATCCCTCCTTTTCCAAAAGGCTGAGAGAGCGATGCGCCTCATCTCACAAAAATTTTATGAAAAGGGCGACAAGCCAGATACCATGATGGCTAGAAAGTTAAGCAACAGAATGACCTTAAATAGGCTAAACCCAGTTAGAGATAAGAAAGGGAGGCTCTCCCATGACCCCTCTCAAATCATTCAGGAATTCCAACACTATTATGCTTCGCTGTATGACGGCACTACCACAGACAGATCTAGGGTCTCTGCTCCTGATATGCTCAACTACCTGAACGACATACCAATCCCTACGCTCTCACCCCTTAACTGTTCCCTCCTTAACGCTCCAGTCACGGTAAAGGAAGTAGTAGCGGTTATTAAAAAACTTAAGTCTTCTAAGGCCCCTGGTCCGGATGGATATACAGCTTCTTACTACAAGACTTTTAAGCAGATTTTAGCCCCTGAACTTATGGACCTCTATAATAAAATCCTTAGAGGAGAGGAGGATTTCCCTCCAGAAATGTCCTGTGCCTCAATTGTAGTTATTCCTAAGCCCGGCAGGGACCCTGCGGAAGTAACAAATTATAGACCTATATCCCTCATTAATGTGGATATCAAAATCTTTTCAAAGATTTTGGCAAATAGATTGAACCCAATGCTCCCAAGTGTTATCCATCCGGACCAGACAGGTTTTGTGTCTGGCAGACAGACTACAGACAACATCCGTAGAATCTTGGGTTTGTTGGCCAAGTTGAAGCACTGTCGGACGCCTTCTCTGCTCCTTTCCTTGGACGCGGAGAAGGCGTTCGACAGGGTGGACTGGAGGTATCTCCGACTGGTGCTACAAAAATTCGGGATCAGGGGTGAGTTTCTTAATGGGGTTAGGGGCCTATACACCAACCCATCAGCATATGTCTGCAATATGGGCATAACTTCACCTTCCTTTCCGATTAAAAACGGTACAAGGCAAGGGTGTCCCCTGTCCCCCCTATTGTTTGCCTTGTGCATCGAACCATTGGCGATCAGGGTGAGGCGCTCCCCGGACATCAAGGGGGTTTCGGTGGGGAACCTGGAATTTAAGACAGCTCTTTTTGCGGATGATACAATCTACACATTAACCAACCCCTTAATTTCAGTCCCTAATCTTTTTTCGGAAATCGATAAATTTTGCTTATACTCGGGGTTTAAAATCAACAAAACTAAATCTGAAGCGATCTCATTGGATCTTCCAGGGGCCCAGCAAACTGCGCTATCACACACTTTTGGGTTTAAATTTAAACCTGGGGGAATTAAATATCTGGGGATTATGGTCTCTCACGACCTTGGGGACCTCTACAGGCTTAATTACACCCCTATGTTCAGAAAATTGCATAGCCTACTTGATGAATGGCAGCATTACCAGATGTCGTTATTGGGCCGCATCTATGCGGTGAAAATGACACTGTTACCCAAGCTATTATATCTCTTCAGGGCCCTGCCTATCAGAATCTCTAGGAAAGACCTGGAGCTACTTCAGTCCAGAATTATAAATTTCATATGGGCGGGCCGTAGACCTCGCATCAAGTATGTATACTTAGCTAGGCACAAGCTCCAGGGTGGTCTCGGAGCTCCCAGCTTATTGCACTATTTTTATGCAGCTAGACTCTCCCAATTATTTCAATGGTCTTCCCCCCGGGGCCTAGTTCGGTGGGTAGACCTTGAACAGGAACTAATCCACCCTTTCCCTATTAAGTGCCTTTTATGGACCCCCAGGCCATGTTTAGGCCCTGACTCCTCCTTGCTACCAATTGAGGAATCGCTAATCATTAAAAAATCCCTGGGCAGGATGTTACCCCAATTGGCCTCCCTCTCTACCATGGAGTCTCTGTTTTATAATCTAGACTTCCAACCTGGAATCTGTGGCCTGGCATTGGGTGCTTGGAAAAACAAAGGGATCGATACTATTAAGGATTTACTGTCAGGGGACTCTATCTCCTCTTGGGCCCAAATACAGGAAAAACATCATATCCCAAACTCAGAAAAATTTAGGTTTTTGCAACTTCATCATTTTGTTCAGTCTAGAAGAGCGAAGGGTCTACGCCTCACCCGCTCTAACCTTGAATCTATTTATTGTTCTCACCCCTTACCTGATGGTCTTATCTCCTCTATGTATTATGAATGTTGGTATTCGAAACATGTGGGGACCTCTAAGGCCATGGTGAAATGGCAGGAGAGACTTGGGGCCCCACTAGATGAGCAACAGTGGGAGGTCATCTTTTCGTCCATGGCTAGCTCCTCCAAGCATACGATAACAAAAGAACGGAATTATAGACTACTGTATGACTGGTTTAGGACCCCGGTTATCTTGGCTAAATGGGGGCTGATCCCTACAGCCCTATGTTATCGCGGCTGTTTGACCCCGGCCGATCAACTCCACTGTTGGTGGACCTGCCCGCTTGTGGCCGACTTTTGGTCCTTCTCCTTCTCTTTGGCTTCTGAGGTTCTCGGGAAGCAAATTCACCCTGAGCCCTGGTCGGCACTATTTCATAAACCCATCCCCGAGCTCACTAGACACCAGAATAAACTGCTAGGCCAGATATGTAACGCCTCAAAAACTCTCCTGGCTAAGCACTGGAAATCTCCCCCTCCTACGAAACCGGAGTTGATTAACAAAATTCAAATTATATACACCATGGAAAAAATGACCTCCTACATTAGGGAAACTGTGCCAGCTTTTGATAAGATATGGGAACCCTGGGCGGTATGGCGGTTGTCCCATACCTGAGGTATGGCTTTGTTAGCTTTTTTCCTATCCAAGCATATACATTCCCGGCTAGGCAGACCTGGCTTAGGTGCTACTGGCGGTTCTGACATTGTTGTTTAATTTTTTTTTTTTTTTTATATATTTTTTTTTTTTTTTTTTTTTTTTTTTTTTTGTATTGTTGGTTTATGATTTTTTTTTTTTTTTTTTTTTTTTTTTTTTTTTAGCTCATCCTTATATTATAGTTTCTTCTTTTTTTTTTTATTTCTTTTTATTTTTTTTTCTGTCTTCTGCGGTATACTCTCAATATGTTCTATTTGTTCTCTGAAACTAGCATTGCCCTAGTATGCCTGACCCTTACGAAGTTAGCTCTAAGGCCGATACTCCTTCTCTGGTTAATTCTACATCATTGTAATGCATTCCGGGTTGGTGTACTATGATTCATCTATTTCTGTAACTTGGACAATGCCAATTATCTCTGTATACTGTCTGATCTTGTTAAAATAAATAAAAAATCAAAGTGAAAAAAAAACAACACAATAATTTGGCCTGCAGCAATCGCTGGAAGCCGAATTATATCATTCCCCAGTATCCATGGCGGCCTGGAGGGGGAATAGTAATTACCACGGCCCGGACTTGTGCAGAAGCAGGATCAGCCATATACTGGCTGTATCCTGCACCCAAGTCTACCGGCACCCAATTCAAATGTGTGCCTAGGGACAGTCACTGTGATGCAAGTCATTTCTAATTGATGTAAAATTATGCAAATTGTGCATATAACTGTATGCTGTTCAAAAATGGACCAATCCCATCCCAACAAGTTGGAATTTGATTGGTCTACTTTCAAGCTGTATAAGTATGCGTACATTTGCATAATCTTGGATCAACTCAGAATTATTTATTTCTCACCAACAGTCCTTACGGTCTGGAACCCACTAGCAGTACTTTTCTAAACCTTTTGTAAGTGCGTGTGATTTGGAAAGCTCTTGCTAATGTAGTGCTATGTGTGCAATTGCACTTGAGGGATGTAATTTTTTTAAAAATCCCCCATAGCCTTACATTAGCAAGAGCTTTTCAAATCACAAGCACTTAGGGCTGGTGCGCACCAGTGTGGTTCTGAAGCGTTTTTTAAAATGCTTGCAGGGGGAAACCGCTTGGCTAATGAGAGTGAATGGGATGGTGCACACCAGGGCGGCTCGTTTTTTCCACAAACGCAAACTCGGGGGCTGCAGCATTTTTTAGATTTCTAAGGCGTTTCTGCCTCAATGTAAAAGTATAGGAAAGTGGAAAACCGCTCTGAAAAACCTTTGTTACAGTAGCTTTTCAGTAACAGCTTTACTGTAACAATATTTGTAATCTGCTACACAAAAACGCTCCAAACAACGCTAGGCATGGTTAGAAAACCTCTAAACATGCCTAGAATCGCTCTGAAATCTGCTTCTAAAACTAGATTTGCAGATCTGCTAGAGGTTTTTGGTTTGCACTGGGCCTTAGAGAAGCACTGCTAGTGTGTTCCAGGCCTAATGGTGAGTACCCAGTGCAGAGAACTGATCAGAGCTTGGTGAAGGTGCTATTTCACCTGTCCTGCCAGCCCATTCATCCTTCTGCCTGTCCAGTCAGTGTGACATGTCAATGCTCCCAGCATGTAACATTGATTTAAAGGATACCTTAGCCCTAATTTAAATTTCAAAATGACTCCCCGTGTGTGTGTGAGGAGGGGGGGGCTTGCGCATACGCTTACCGCACCTCCTGTGGCCCGGCGTCTTCTTCTGTTTGTCCGCTATGCCTTTGCATTGTCTATTTCCTGGATGGTGCCCTTTGACCTGACATGCTGTGCATGCGCAGTATATCCTTTTGGGATGCCTGTGACTGCACTCGCTGAGGCACCAGCGCAAGGACATACCTGGCGTGTACGCATGCGCAGCCCAGTATGATGGGTCAAAGGGCGCCAATCAGGAAATGGACAACGGGAGGCATAGCGGACAAACAGAGGAAGACATCGGACCAATGGAGGTGTGGTAAGCCTATGCCGAAATTAGGGCCAAGGTATCATTTGTCTGCCAATGGGAAATAGTGATGTTGCACTCACCGTGATCAGGGGGGGTCTGAGGGCGATCTGAGGGTGTGGGCGGGTAATTGGGCGCCCGCATTGGGCAGATTAAGGTCTGAGCTGATGGGTGGCATGCCTAGAATCGGTAATTGGGTGTCCTCAAGGGGCAGATTAGGGTCTGAGCTGATGGGTGGCAGTGACAGGGGTTGTTTGATGGGTGATTGACAGGTGATCAATGGGTGATTACAAGGGAGGTTAGATGTATACAGTACACGGGGGGGGGGGGGGGGTCTGGGGAGGATCTGAGGGTGTGGGGGGTGATCAGGAGCCCCCAGGGGGCAGTTTAGGACCTAATCTAAAAAATAGCGTTGACGGATAGTAACAGGGAGTGATTGATGGGTGATTAGGGAGGTGATTGGGTGCAAACGGTTGTCTGAGGGGGTGATCAGGGGGGGTCTGAGGGGTGCTGTGATCAATCAGGGGGGGGGGCAGATCAGTGTGTGTGTGTGTGCTTACCAGGGGGCCTGCCTCCTGCTCTGGTGGTCCCTCGATCACTGGGACCACCAGGGCAGGAGGCAGCCTGTATAATACGCTTTATATGCATTACAAAGCGTATTATACGCTTTCTATGCGGCAGAGCGGGGGTTAACAGCAGCGCCGGCGGGTGGGTGGAGCCTAATGCTGGCGGATGCACGCACATCAATGCGCGCGATCCCCGACAATTCAGTCCCACCAGGAGTCACCGCCAATCGGCATTACGCGTTCCTGGGGGTGCCACTTTGCCGACACCCATAGGTAGTGGGCGGTTGGCATGTGGTTAAAGGGAATCCAAAGTGAGAGAATTCATTCAGCTGTCATTCCTAATTGTGTTTGAAGCAGAAAGAAATAAGAAAAGGGGATACATGGCAGTGACTGCAAGCCAGATAACTAGATATTAAGGTGTTGGGGAGGTTGTGGGCCCTGTGGCGCCTCTTTGTCTAAGAGCAATAGTGTGTGACGGCTGGCGTGGAAGGGATGGAGGGGCGCACTTTGGTGTCTCAGCCTTGGGTGCTGGAGGACCTTGTCCCGGCTGTGGTCTGCAGGGGGGCCCTCTTTCGCTGCGGGGAGCGGCGGCGTTTGGGTAAGACACAAAAAAAAAATATACAAAAAATTTTTTTGCAAATTGGCCCACCAGGGCCTGAGCAATCCACCGCGGCGTTACTGGACCAGCTGAGCTCGTCTGTAACGCCCAGGTGGTTAAAAGGAAATAAATATGGCAGCCTTCATGTGTCTCTCACCTCAGATTCTTTTTATTCAATACCAGCCATTCAATACAATTGTGCATTTAGGAACATTTTGGCATTCATTCTTGGTGTTCAGCACTGGAACCACTTGGTGTAAAAGCTGCATACAGGTCAACCACCGTAATATATTGAATTCAGCATATTTTCAGTGGTTAAACAGCCGTATAGCCTTGCCTTGCATGCAGTAGTACAAGTATACCATTAGAAAGGTGACACCTGGGAGTTAATGCAGAGTAAACACAACATAGCATAATATTTCACCTGCCCGGCACATTCTTCCTTCCCCAGTGCATCCCCTGATCTACATGGTTCCTCAGTGTGGCATCTCTGCCCGCCATGACCTGTCACCATGTTACAATGCTGAGAAAAGATATGTCAGCAAGGAGATACAGGAGCCTGGAGTGCTCTGAGGGAGGAAGAAGGTGGGAGCGTGGAGATGGACAGGTGAGATATTATACTTCACTGTCTTTACATTGTTCGGAGTAGGGGTGTGGACCACCTAATACTGCTATCTGGAGGAGGGGGGGGGGGGGGGGCCAGATAAAGGCCACCTTTCATTGCTATATAGTGATGGAGCAAAATAAAATGTGTTTTTTGCTTTGAGTGGTATTGATATTTATTACTGTGGTGATGGGACCTCTGGCTGCTGACCCCAAAACATAAGGTCCAGGGAGAACTAAGGAATATTGAGCCAGCATGTCCCCCAAACACCATAATTAGGCAGCAATGTTTCCTATATAACAATTGGGTAGCATCATAACCCCAAATAACTATTTAATGTTATTTAGGGCAGCCACAGAACCAACCTTAAATAATATTACACAGTATGGGCCTGATGCACTAACTTGCAGTAATATTGGTGTGCACAGACAGCTCATAGCAATATTACTATTACTAGCTGCAGTGTGTACCGCAGTTACGCTATTAGTGCCACCCACAGTACTGAAGTAGCCGGAGTGTTGCTTCAGTAACCAACGTTACTAACTAACGGTAGGGTAGTAATGCATGTTATGCGCTGCTGGTAGGAATGGTAATATTGCTGTGCGCTGTCTGTGCACGGCAGTATTACCGCAAGTTAGTGCATCAGGTCCTATGTCTCTAAATAATATAGGCAATGGTGTGTCCTGCATTATTTTTTATCATTATTAATGATCACTTATATAATGCCCAAATATTACCAAAAAGAAAAAAGTAAAGGGATTACGTTTGTAGCACGGTACAATTTTCATTTAGTCCATAATCAACAGCGAACATATCAAATAAAAACAATTAAGAACAAAGCAGAAGTACTTAATCCATGTAATTTTAATAATTAATAATGAACATTGGTCACATGTCGGGGGTAGGGGGTGTCATAAAACCAGAGAAAAATACATAGCACCACAATTCATGTTGCAAAAGTCATTGAGATGCAAAATAGATGTATAATTAGCTTTGGCTATGAACTAATGACGATACACTCCTTGAATATACTGTAAATAAAAAATATATAAAATACAAGAAATGTGAAGATATGAGAAATACCCCCAAAGAGGTCCAAAAAGATAAAAATGATAGATAGATAGATAGATAGATAGATAGATAGATAGATAGATAGATAGATAATACGACGATGTACAAGAGGAATTATTGTGGGGGAAAAAAACATTTTTCAGCCTTTATTTACATTTCAGCAAACAGTGTCCAAAATTAATCATACTCTGCTCAATAATCAATAGAAAAGCCTTTATTAGCTATTACAGCAAGGTATTTTTGCCCATTCATCTTTAGCAATGAGCTCCAAATCTTTCAGGTTGGAAGGTTTCTTGCCATCACTCTGATCTTTAGCTCACTCCACAGATTCTCAATTGGATTTAAGTCAGGACTCTGGCTGGGCCACTCCAAAACGTTAATATTGTTGTCTGCTAACCATTTCTTCACAACTCTTGCTGTGTATTTTGGGTCATAGTCATGCTGAAATGTCCATTGGTGGCCAAGGCAAAGTTTTTCTGGAGACTTCCTGATGTTGTCATTGAGAATCCTCATATATTACTCCAGTGTTCTCCCTTAGAATTTTTTTCCAGCCGGGTATCATGAAAAAAGTAGCCGGGTGGCATAAAATGGGTGTGGCCATGACCTGTTTCAGAAAATGGGCGTGACCATGACTGGGCGTAGCTAACTGTAATATAATTCAATGTAATGCAAAAAGGCCCTGATTTTTTTTGTTTTTCCCAAAACACAGTTAGGCAAATTGTCCATAAAAGTAATTACACATAGTTTCCCAAAAAAACACATATATAGGAAGGCAGCATTTCCCCCACAAAACACACACACACACACAACAATGCAGCGTTTCCCTCAAGATGTGGTGGTCTCATGATGCATTCATGCCACTATGACCAAAATCTGAGGAATGTCACAAAGAATGAAGGTACTAAAGTGTTGAAAATGGTCTCCACAAGGATGAAAAGATGTGGACAATTTACAGCACTGGAAACATTTTATAAGCTGTGTGTAAGGAAACGCGGAAAGGCCGCCGTCTCTCGAAGTGAGGCGGCTGTTTCCGCGTCCAGCATGGCGTCACAACGCGGAAAAAACGCTGCATGCCGCATAGGCAGTGCGGCGGAATCCGCATTGGTAACGGCGGAATCCGCATCAGAGGCGGCCCCCGCACTAGATACATTGCATGACAGTACTGGTGTGGCTGGGACTGATAGTCCACCAAGATTCAGACTTACACACGCGCGAGCACAGAGGCAGAGTTTAAATAGCAGTTAGAAGGGAGTCGGCTGACCAGCTGGGTCAGCTGACAAATTCCACTGCTCTCATTGGACCAGCAATTAGGGAGGTCCTGGAAAGGTCCTAGAGTATATATACTGCTGGTTGTTCACTTGCTCTTTGTCTGGCGTGCGATCACATACGCTGGAGCACCCAGATCCGTAGTCAGATCCGTTAGTGTGCCGGGACCAGCTGGAGCTGTAATCCTACACTAAGCTAGACTCTGTTGATAGCTTAAGTACTAGTTTGATTGTGATTATCTGTTATGACCTTTGCCTGCCTTGACTATCCTTCTGAACTCTGATCTTGTACCTCGATATTTCTGACACTCTGTTGCCGACCCCCGACTCGTTTCTAGACTCCGCCTCAGCCTCCTGATTCTGTACCTCAATATTTCTGATACCCCGTTGCCGAACCCTGCTTGTACTTAGACTCCGCCTTTGTCTCCTGATCTTGTACTTTATCTGTCTGTGTGTGTACGACCTGGCTTGTCCGACCTCGAGAACCGACCTTACCGTTAGAGGCGGTTCCTCGCTCCTCCTGAGGGTCACTTCCAGACATCCTTCCTACTGTCAGTCTGACTCCTCCCGTCTTGGAGAGCTCAGGTCTGCGGAAGGAATCTGTGCAGTACTCCTTGCTGCACTGAGGCCTAATCCTCAAAGTGTTACTGTTACACCAAACACTACACTCTACTCAGGTGAACAGAGGTTAGCTAGTATATCGGATTATCGGTGAGACTGCAGATCACTTATAATCTGGTATATATCTGTATTCCCAGTGATACTGCAGATCACTGGTAATCATATACTCTCTGTGCTCACCGATCGTTACAGAACGCCAGACCAAAAAATGCAAATGGACGCACACACTGACCGTCTGGGCGCACTTGCCACTTCGGTGTAAAACATCAACCAAGTCCTGGGTAGCCACAAGACTATGATTGATGTCCTATCAGGCTCTGTGCGAACCCTCCAGACGTCAGTTGATTCAGTGCGATCCCCTCCTAGTGCTGACATACGTATGCCCGTACCAGATACATTTTCCGGCCACAAGTCTGACTTCCGGAATTTTAAGAGTAGAGTGTCATCGTACTTCGAGTTGAGACCCCGATCTTCGGGGACTGAGACCCAACGGGTCACGTTTATTAAAACTTTGCTGACTGGTAACTCCCAGTCATGGGCATACAACCTGCCTCCTACCGATACTGCTCTGACCTCGGTAGAGGTATTTTTTTAAGGCCATGGCCGTAATTTACGACGACCCTGACCTTGCGGCAACCTCTGAGCGGAAGCTCAAACTTTTGCGGCAAGATGGGTTCAGTCGAGGATTACGCGGCAGATTTTCGCAGATGGTCAGTCACGGCCAGATTTGATAATTTTGCCCTCATGGATTACTTCTTGTCTGGGTTGTCGGAGGAGGTCTCCGATTTAATGCTAACCTTGCCCGAGCCCAGGACAGTCGATGAGGCCATCACATCGGCCATTCGAGTCGACGGTCGATTACGCCATCAGAGGCAGATTCGGGGCAGTCACCGTGCCAGGGTAACATCATATGTGGCACCCTCCGCTGCACCCTTAGTAACGCCATCTCCGTCTGTCTCATCTCCTCCGGCCTTGCCTCCACCCGAACCAATGCAGATTGGTTGTTCGAAATTGACCCAGGTGGAGCGAAGGCGGAGAATGACGGATCGACTGCCCGAACAAGTCTGGAAATGAATTTGCCTAGGAGTAGTGGGGGGTGACACCCTAGGCACGCCACTTGCACCCCTTAAAGAAAAGAAATTGCTTCTCCCTTGTACAGTTACATGGGAGAAGAAATCTGTGGCCACTGAGGCTTTCATTGACTCAGGCTCAGCGGCCAATTTTATGAACTTTAAGTTTGCTCAGGAGTTGGGTATTCCGCTCACTCCTGTGACACCCCCCATTCAGGTCACGGCAGTAGACGATTCCCCTCTACAACGGAATCGTGCTCTGTCACAGACCCCGGAGGTGAAGGTCACCATTGGGGTACTGCATGGGGACCAATTATCGTTTTTTGTACTGCACATGTCTACTTCAACTATTATCCTAGGCATGCCGTGGTTGCAACTTCATTCACCTCAAATAGACTGGGCCACGGGTCAGTTAACCACTTGGTCACCTCGTTGTTTTCAGCGGTGTTTGGGGAAGTTGACCTTGGGGCAAACCAGATTTCAGGTGGAAGGGGTACCAGATCAGTATTCTGAATTTTCCGACGTGTTCTGTCCCAAGGCAGCTGATAAATTGCCCCCACATCGTCCTTTTGATTGTCCCATTGATCTCCGTTCAGGTTGTGTTCCCCCCCGGCGTCACTTGTACAATCTATCAGGGCCCGAAAAATTGGCCATGCAGGAGTACATCCGTGAAAATTTGGCCAAGGGTTTCATTCGCCCGTCCCGGTCACCTGCTGGAGCAGGGTTCTTTTTTGTCAAAAAGAAAGACGGAGGCCTGCGACCCTGCATCGATTATCGCGGTCTCAACAAGATTACTATAAAGAATCGCTATCCGTTGCCACTGATAGATGATTTTTTCACTCAGGTTACTGACGCTAAGATTTTTTCTAAGCTAGATTTGCGGGGCGCGTACAATCTGATACGTATAAGAAGGGGCGATGAGTGGAAGACGGCCTTTAATACACCAGACGGGCATTATGAGTACCTGGTGATGCCCTTCGGGTTATGTAATGCTCTGGCCGTTTTTCAGGAACTCATTAACGAGGTATTCCGGGAGGTGTTGGGGAAATTTGTACTAGTTTATCTTGATGATATTCTTATCTTCTCCAACAACCTCACTGAACATAGAAACCATGTGAGGTTTGTGTTAAATCAGTTAAGGCAGAACTCGTTATACGCAAAGCTTGAGAAGTGCATCTTCGAAGTAACATCTGTCGCGTTCTTGGGGTACATAATTTCCACCACAGGCCTGTCTATGGATCCTGCCAAGGTCTCCGCTGTTCTGGAGTGGCCACAGCCGGTTGGGTTGAAATCCCTTCAGCGCTTTCTTGGCCTCGCCAACTACTATAGACGGTTTATAAAGGGGTACTCCACGGTCATTGCTCCCCTTACCTGCCTCACTAAGAAGGGGGCAGATACCACTCACTGGTCTCCTGAGGCTTTACATGCTTTTGCCACCCTGAAGGGCTTATTCTGTTCAGCACCCATCCTCAGACATGTGGATGCCTCTTTCCCGTTCATTGTGGAGGTGGATGCCTCGGAGGTTGGGGTGGGGGCTGTGCTGTCGCAGCGGTCAGGCTTGCAGGGTAGAATGCACCCGTGTGCGTATTTCTCTCGCAGGTTCTCCCCTGCAGAGAGGAGTTACGATATTGGCAACAGGGAGCTCTTGGCCATCAAATTGGCTTTCGAGGAATGGCGACACTGGTTAGAGGGAGCTGAGCATACCATCACGGTTTACACCGATCACAAAAACCTAGAGTACATCGAGGGGGCTAAGAGGTTGAGCCCTCGCCAGGCTCGATGGTCGTTGTTCTTCTCCAGGTTTAGTTTCATTATTACGTACACCCCAGGGAGCAAGAATGTTAAGGCGGATGCTCTATCCAGATGTTTTGAGTCAGAGACAGCACAGCCCTCCATTCCAGAGACCATTATTCCCCAGAAATTAATACTGGCAGCCACTGGAACTTGGGAGGATTGGAGGGAGACGTTGGCTCCCTTTCAGCAAGACATTCCGGAAGGGAAGCCCGCAGGGGTCCTGTTCGTTCCTCTGCCTTTTCGCCTGCAGGTTCTTGAGATGTTCCATGCACATAAGAACGCAGGGCATCCTGGGGCATCCAGAACACAGGATCTGATAGCCAGATGCGCCTGGTGGCCTTCCTTGGCAGCGGATTGTAAGGAATATGTAAAAGAGTGTTTGATATGTGCCAAGAGTAAACCCTCCCGGCTGGCACCTGTCGGTACGTTGCAGCCTTTGCCCACCCCGAATGAGCCGTGGACCCACCTGTCCATAGATTTTGTGGGCGAGCTTCCCAGGTCTGAAGGTATGGCGGTCATTTGGGTGATAGTCGACCGCTTTAGTAAGATGGCCCACTTTGTGCCTTTGAAAGGACTCCCCTCGGCTCAGGAATTGGCCAAATTGTTTATCACTCATGTCTTCCGTTTACACGGCATTCCCGAAGACATAGTTTCAGACAGGGGAGTCCAATTCGTCTCACGGTTTTGGAAAGCTTTTTGCCACCTCATGGGCATAAAGCTGTCTTTTTCATCGGGCTATCACCCACAGACCAATGGCCAGACTGAGAGAATAAATCAGTCTTTAGAGCAATTTTTAAGGTGTTATGTGGCAGAGGCGCAGGACGATTGGGTCAGATTTCTGCCCTTCGCAGAGTTTGCCCAGAATAATTTAAAAAACTTGTCCTCCGGATTCTCTCCCTTTCAGGTGGTGACGGGGAGATCACCCAAATTTTCCCCATTACCTATAGCCTCCACTCCTTTCCCAGCC
This sequence comes from Hyperolius riggenbachi, assembly GCF_040937935.1. Classification (NCBI taxonomy): domain Eukaryota; kingdom Metazoa; phylum Chordata; class Amphibia; order Anura; family Hyperoliidae; genus Hyperolius; species Hyperolius riggenbachi. The sequence goes on from NC_090655.1 coordinate 258,390,860, forward strand.
CTGGAGGCCTGGCAAAAGTCATTGAAGGACCTTTGGGGGACGGTTAGAAGTAACCTGGAGAAGGCCTTTTTGAGTCAGAAGGGTCAAGCTGACAAAAGACGGTCGCTGGAGTGGAAGTTCCGACCAGGAGACTTGGTCTGGGTGTCCACACGTCACTTGACCCTAAGACAACCTTCGAATAAGCTTGGTCCCAGGTTTGTGGGTCCATTCCTGGTTGTCAGGAAAGTCAATGATGTTACTTACACCGTTGATCTTCCCTCTAGCATGCGGGGGGTGAGGTCTTTCCATGTGTCCCTTCTTAAGCCAGCAGTCCAGGTGGGTCCCACTCCTCCTCCTCCTGTCTTGGTAGATGCCCAACACGAATATGAGGTGGAGAAGATTCTAGATTCACGCTCTGTACAAAACTCGGTACAATACCTTGTGCACTGGAAAGGGTACGGCATTGAGGAGAGGCAATGGGCACCGGGGACGTGCATGCATGCAGACGAATTAAAAAGGGAGTTTCATGCCTTACACCCCGAGAAACCTGGTGGGAGTTGTCCGGAGTCCACTCCTCGGGGGGAGGGGGGGGTTACTGTAAGGAAACGTGGAAAGGCCGCCGTCTCTCGAAGTGAGGCGGCTGTTTCCACGTCCAGCATGGCGTCACAACGCGGAAAAAACGCTGCATGCCGCATAGGCAGTGCGGCAGAATCCGCATTGGTAACGGTGGAATCCGCATCAGAGGCGGCCCCCGCACTAGATACATTGCATGACAGTACTGGTGTAGCTGGGACTGATAGTCCACCAAGATTCAGACTTACACGCGCGCGAGCACAGAGGCAGAGTTTAAATAGCAGTTAGAAGGGAGTTGGCTGACCAGCTGGGTCAGCTGACAAATTCCACTGCTCCCATTGGACCAGCAATTAGGGAGGTCCTGGAAAGGTCCTAGAGTATATATACTGCTGGTTGTTCACTTGCTCTTTGTCTGGCGTGCGATCATTACCACTAGGTAGAGCTATTCCACGACAACGGGGAAAGAAAACATTTGAATTTGTAAAATGGAGGCCTGGCATTAATTGCTGTAACTTTTAGGAATAATATTTATTTACTGTATTATTTTCCTTAATTCATTTTTTTAAAAGTCAATGTGAATTAAAATAAGAATAAAAAAAAACAGATACTCACCAGTCTTCCCATTCCTTGCTCAGGCACCTCGTTCCAGCGTTGTCACCCCTGCAAAAGCTTTTCGACCAATTGTTCAAATGCACCTCTGATTATTCTCTGAAGCTCTCGGAACCCCAAGAGCTCTTGAAGACTTTTGTACTTTCGTGCGCACTCACGCATACGCAGTATGGAGCTGCCCATCTTTGGGGATTACTCAGGCTCCCAAAACCTCCCATGGTGGCAGATTTAGACATAGCTGGAACCAGGGCTGTGGAGTCGGGACAATTTTGGGTGCCTGGAGTCGGAGTCGGGAAAAAATGCACCGACGCCGACTACTAATGAATTTAAACTGTAATTAAAATAGAAAATATGATAAAATGTTCTATTTCTCAGATAATAGTCATCATAAATAATTTATACATACAGTAATAGCTGTGCTTAGTCCACAAAAATGAAATAAACCAATCAAAATTAGTTACTTGTGCTGCTTCAAAAAAGCAGTCCCCGTATTTTTAAAGTCAGATATACACATTTGATTGTGACTGTACAGTATATATGATGTGTACACAGGAATCTCTTATATATACTAAATAACATCTATGCTGTAAGAATAAAGCCTGATGTGTAGCCGTGTCACTAATAGAAATGGTCAATGAGATGGAAATAATTCTGCATTGATTCTGATTTATGCAAATGTTTGCACTCTCTTTGCTCATGAAATCAAATAATTTGATATGTTGTTAAAATGTTGTTTGGTGACTATGAATTAAATGGTACCTGAGAAGGATGAAAAGAAAAGTTTTATACATACCTGGGGCTTCTTCCAGCCCCCTTCAGGCTAATCAGTCCCTCGCTGTCCTCCTCCGCCACCTGGATCTTCTGCTATGAGTCCTGGTAATTCAGCCAGTCAGCACAGTCTGGCCGCATGCCGCTTCCACAGCCAGGAACGTTCTGCACCTGAGCAACAGTGCTGCGCAGGTGTAGTATGCTCCCGGCGGCGGAGTGTGTGCATGCGCACTACGCCAGACTGGCTCAAGTACCTGGACTCATAGCAGAAGATCCAGGTGACGGAGGAGGACAGCGAGGGACTGATTAGCCTGAAGGGGGCTGGAGGAAGCCCCAGGTATGTATAAAACTTTAATTTCATCTGTCTCAGGTTTACTTTGTTACACAGTAGTACTATACTCTACATATGCACTCCCCACAGAGCTGCAGGGAATCCACTGAGAATGTTGTGCACATTGAACACAGAGGTGTTGTCTATCACCCATAAACCTGGTTCAGATTGTGCATGAAGAATGTGTAATAGAGGAATAGTCTCCTCATTCCCCTGCAGAGTACCTGCACATCACTTTTACATGTACCCACAGTCACATTGCCTAGGGCCTGATCCATGTTCAGATTGTGCATGAAGAGTGTGTTAGAAGAAGAATCCTCTCATTCTCCTGCAGAGTACCTGCACATCACAGTTACATTGCCTAGGGCCTGATAGATGTTCTTTTGTTCCGGTCTGTACCTTTTACAAGTACTCTTACCAAGGACTAGTTTTAGTCTATGACTAAAGGGAATAAGTATGGCAGGCTCCATATCCTTCTCACTTCAGTTGTCTTTTAACCACCCTGGCGTTCTGTTAAAATCGCCAGGGTGGCGTGCAGATAGTTTTTTTTTCATTTTTTTTTCTGTGAATCAATGTAGCTAACTTTCAGTTAGCTACATGATTCACCACTAGAGGGCGCATCTGCCCATCTAGTCCAATCGCCGCCGGCTTTTATAGCAAGCAGAAAATCCTGTTGTAAAATGGATTTTCTGCTTGGATTCCCTCGTCGCCATGGCGACGATCGGGATGACATCATCCACGTCAAGGCGTCGGGGGGGGGGTTCAATCCGGCCCCATAGCGCGCAGCCTGGCACTGATTGGCCAGGCTGTGCAAGGGGTCTGGGCGGGGGCTCCCTTACGAATCGCCATGGAGCGGCAGCGATCAGACCCCACGGAGTCGGAGTCGGTGGAATCCTAAACTGAGGAGTCGGAGTCGGTGGATTTTTGTAACGATTCCACAGCCCTGGCTGGAACGAGGGGACCGTGAGCGGAACAAGAAGGTTCTACTGTATATGACCCAAAGCCTTAAAGGATACCACAGCCCACAGGCTGTGGTAAAATAGAAGCTGCAATGTGGAGGGAAAGAAAGACACATACTTACCGCTTCCCTCGTTCCCTGCCGCCGGGTTCCGCTCATCTGCTACAGTTGCCGGTACCGACCCGACTCTCCTGACCCTTCACCCGGACATACTGCGCTGCGCATGCGCAGTATGTCCCTATACTCTTCGCTTCTGCCGTCGCATCATGACGGCAGAAGTTGGGACACTCCCCCGCCTCCTCCTCTCCCAGCGTGTGCGCTCCAATATAAAGCTAGCGTGACATGCTAGCTGGAGTTGCACTGGGACAATCGATGTGGAGAGAACGGAGGGGGAGTAAGTTAAAAAACACGGCTGGCCGGAGGGAGGGAGTGAGTGGGTGGGCAAGTAGGCAGCGAGTGGGCGGCGAGCAGGCAGCGGCAGTACAGTCCAAGCATTCTGTACATAGATGCAATGACATCTATGGTACAGCAAGAAAATTATCCCCACATTTATCTCTGCATATTTGCATGTGTACACACACACACACACACACACACACACACACACACACACACACACACACGCAAATATGCAGAGATAAATGTGGGGATAATTTTCATGCTGTACCATAGATGTCATTGCATCTATGTACAGAATGCTTGGACTGTACTGCCGCTGCCTGCTCGCCGCCCACTCGCTGCCTGCCCGCCCACTCGCCCACCCACTCACTCCCTCCCTCCGGCCAGCCGTGTTTTTTAACTTACTCCCCCTCCGCTCTCTCCACATCGATTGTCCCAGTGCAACTCCAGCTAGCATGTCACGCTAGCTTTATATTGGAGCGCACACGCTGGGAGAGGAGGAGGCGGGGTAGTGTCCCTACTTCTGCCGTCATGATGCGATGTAGTAGCCACCTGCCCATTTAATCCAATGATAAGGTGGTCTTCATACAAGGCAAATGGGTTTCAGTAGATGGTCTTCTACCTCATCATCTATCACCTTTCCTGAAATGAAACATTGAAATGCACACTTTATTTATCCCGGACTCACCTGTGCTGCCTTCTATCACCATCTTGTTCTTTTTTCCCAGTCTCTCGCCTAATCTTCTTCTGTCACCTTTCCTGAAATGAAACATTGAAATGCACACTTTATCTCGGACTCACCTGTGCTGTCTTCTAGCACCATCTTTTTTTCGAGCCTTCCACCTCATCTCCTGTCACCTTTCCTGAAACGAAACACTGAAATGCACACTTTATGTCGGACTCACCAGTGCTGTCTTGTATCACCATCTTCTTTTTCCAGTCTTCCACCTCATCTTCTGTCAACTTTCCTGTAACAAAACACTGAATTGCACACTTTATTTATCTTGGACTCACCTGTGCTGCCTTCTTACACCATCTTTTTCTTTTTTCCAGTATTCCACCTCAACTTCTGTCACCTTTCCAGAAACGAAACACTGAAATGCACACTTAATTTATCTCGGACTTACCTGTGCTGCCTTCTAGCACCATCTTCTTTTTTCCAGTCTTCCACCTCATCTTCTGTCACCTTTCCTGAAACGAAACACTGAAATGCACATTTTATTTATCTCGGAATCACCTGTGCTGCCTTCTGTCACCATCTTGTTCTTTTTTTCCAGTCTTCCGCCTAATCTTCTGTCACCTTTCCTGAAATGAAACATTGAAATGCACACTTTATCTCGGACTCACCTGTGCTGTCTTCTAGCACCATCTTTTTTTCCATTCTTCCACCTCATCTTCTGTCATCTTTCCTGAAACGAAACACTGAAATGCACACTTTATTTATCTCGGACTCACCTGTGCTGCCTTCTACCACCATCTTTTTTTCTAGTCTTCCACCTCATCTTCTGTCATCTTTCGTGAAACGAAACACTGAAATGCACACTTTATGTCGGACTCACCTGTGCTGTCTTGTATGACCATCTTCTTTTTCCAGTCTTCCACCTCATCTTCTGTCACCTTTCCTGAATTGAAACACTGAAATGCAAACTTTATTTATCTCGGACTCACCTGTGCTGCCTTCTACCACCATCTTCTTATTTTTTTCCAGTCTTCCGCCTCATCTTCTTCTGTCACCTTTCCTGAAACGAAACACTGAAATGCACACTTTATTTATCCCGGACTCACCTGTGCTGTCTTTTAGCACCATCTTCTTTTTTTCCTGCCGTCCGCCTCATCCTCTTCTGTCAGCTTTCCTGAAATGAAAGACTGAAATGCACACTTTATTTATCTCGGACTCACCTGTGCTGCCTTCTATCACCATCTTCTTTTTTTTCTAGTCTTCCGTCTCATCTTCTTCTGTCACCTTTCCTGAAACGAAACACTGAAATGCACACTTTATCTCACTCACCTGTGCTGTCTTGTATCACCATCATCTTTTTTTCCAGTCTTCCACCTCATCTTCTTCTGTCATCTTTCCTGAAACGAAGCACTGAAATGCAAACTTTATCTCTGACTCACCTGTGTTGCCTTCTAGCACCATCTTTTTTCCAGACCTCCACCTCATCTTCTTCTGTCAATTTTCCTGAAACGAAACACTGAAATGCACGCTTTATTTATTTCGGACTCACCTGTGCTGCCTTCTATCACCATCTTCTTTTTTTCCAGTCTTCCGCCTCATCTTCTTCTGTCACCTTTCCTGCAGGGCTGTGGAGTCGGTCCAAAAATCCACCGACTCCGACTCCTCAGTTTAGGATTCCACCGACTCCACGACTCCGACTCCTCTAATTTGCATATTACAATTTTGTTGATTAAAAGTATGTAACATGAAATTCGTCTCTTAAAGGACTTCCGAGGCCAAAAAGATGAAAATTACACAATACCTTTTATATATCTGAATCCACGGAGGACGTCCAGCGCGTCCTCCGCACCGTACCGCCGTCATTGCTGCCTTTCTCTTTCCCCCTGGCTCGGCCCGACCCCACTGAACGGGTCGCATAGGCTTCCACTACTAAGATGCCTGCCGCCTTGAGCCGCGGCTGCGCAGTACGCTTTGCCCTTAGTGCGACTGCGCAGCCTTCAGCCCGCCTCCCGCAGCGTACGGATTCCGTAATGCTGCCCAAGCGTATGTCCGTACGCTGCGGGAGGCGGGCTGAAGGCTGCGCAGTCGCACTAAGGGCAAAGCGTACTGCGCAGCCGCGGCTCAAGGCGGCGGCCATCTTAGTAGTGGAAGCCTATGCGACCCGTTCAGTGGGGTCGGGCCGAGCCAGGGGGGAAAGAAAAAGGCAGCAATGACGGCGGTACGGTGCGGAGGACGCGCTAGACGTCCTCCGTGGATTCAGATATATAAAAGGTATTGTGTAATTTTCATCTTTTTGGCCTCGGAAGTCCTTTAACTGCCAACGCTTAGGAATTTTACAAGACAACTGAAGTGAGAAGGATATGTAGACTACTATATTTATTCCCTTTAGACTAAAACTAGTCCTTGGTAAGAGTACTTGTAAAAGGTACAAACCGGAACAAAGAACATCTATCAGGCCCTAGGCAATGTAACTGTGGGTACATGTAAGAATGATGTGCAGGTACTCTGCAGGGGAATGAGGAGATTGTAAACAGACAACACCTCTGTGTTCAATGTGCACAGCATTCTCAGTGGATTCCCTGTAGCTCTGTGGGGAGTGCATATGTAGAGTATAGTACTACTGTGTAACAAAGTAAACCTGAGACAGATGAAATTAAAGTTTTATACATACCTGGGGCTTCCTCCAGCCGCCTTCAGGATAATCAGTCCCTCGTTGTCCTCCTCCACCACCTGGATCTTCTGCTATGAGTCCAGGTACTTGAGCCAGTCAGGCGTAGTGCGCATGCACACACTCCGCCGCCAGGAGCAATACTACACCTGTGCAGCACTATTGCGCAGGTGCAGAATGTTCCTGGCTGTGGGAGCGGCATGCGGCCGGACAGCGCTGACTGGCTGAATTACCAGGACTCATAGCAGAAGATCCGGGTGGTGGAGGACAGCGAGGCACTGATTAGCCTGAAGAGGGCTGGAGGAAGCCCCAGGTATGTATAAAACTTTACTTTTCATCCGTCTCAGTTACCCTTTAATTTGTAGTCACCAAACCAAATTTTAATAACATATCAAATTATTTGATTTCATCAGCAAAGGGAGTGCATACATTTGCATAAATCAGCATCAATGCAGAATTATTTCCATCTCGTTGACCATCTCTATTAGTGACACAGCTACACATCAGGCTTTATTCTTACAGCATAGATGTTATTTAGTATATATAAGAGATTCCTGTGTACACATCATGTATACAGTCACAATCAGATATGTATATCTGACCTTAAAAATACGGGGACTGCTTTATTGAAGCAGCACAAGTAACTATTTTTGATTGGTTTATTTCATTTTTGTGGACTAAGCATAGCTATTACTGTATATATACTGTATATATACATTATTTTTAATGACTATTATCTGAGAAATAGAACATTTTATCATATTTTCTATTTTAATTACAGTTACAAATTCATTAGGAGTCGGTGCATTTTTTCCTAACTCCGACTCCAGGCACCCAAAATTGCCCGACACCACGACTCCGACTCCACGACTCCACAGCCCTGCTTTCCTGAAACGAAACTCTGAAATGGACACTTTATCTCGGACTCACCTGTGCTGTCTTGTATCACCTACTGCTTTTTTCCAGTCTTCCACCTCATCTTCTGTCACCTTTCCTGAAACAAAACACTGAAATACACACTTTATTTATCTTGGACTCACCTGTGCTGCCTTCTACCACCATCTTCTTCTTTTTTTCCAGTCTTCCGCCTCATCTTCTTCTCTCACCTTTCCTGAAACGAAACACTGAAATGCACACACTATTTATCTCGGACTCACCTGTGTTGCCTTCTAGCACCATCTTTTTTCCAGACCTCCACCTCATCTTCTTCTGTCAATTTTCCTGAAACAAAACACTGAAATGCACACACTATTTATCTCGGACTTACCTGTGCTGCCTTCTATCACCATCTTCTTTTTTTTCTAGTCTTCCGTCTCATCTTCTTCTGTCACCTTTCCTAAAACTAAAAACTGAAATGCACACTTTATTTATCTCGGACTCACCTGTGCTGTCTTTTAGCACCATCTTCTATTTTTTTCCAGTCTTCCACCTCATCTTCAGTCACCTTTCCTGAAACGAAGCACTGAAATGCAAACTTTATTTATCTCAGACTTACCTGTGCTGCCTTCTACCACCATCTTCTTTTTTCCAGTCTTCCACCTCATCTTCTGTCACCTTTCCTGAAACGAAACACTGAAATGCACACTTTATTTTTTTCGGACTCACCTGTGCTGCCTTCTATCACCATCTTCTTTTTTTTTCCGGTCTTCCGCCTAATCTTCTTCTGTCACCTTTCCTGAAACGAAACACTGAAATGCACACTTTATTTATCTCGGACTCACCTGTGCTGCCTTCTATCACACTCTTCTTTTTTTTCCAGTCTTCCGCCTAATCTTCTTCTGTCACCTTTCCTGAAACGAAACACTGAAATGCACACTTTATCTCGGACTCACCTGTGCTGTCTTGTATCACCTACTGCTTTTTTCCAGTCTTCTACCTCATCTTCTGTCACCTTTCCTGAAACGAAACACTGAAATGCACATTTTATCTAGGACTCACCTGTGCTGTCTTGTATCACCATCTTCTTTTTCCCAGTCTTCCACCTCATCGTATGTCACCTTTCCTGAAACGAAACACTGAAATGCACACTTTATTTATCTCTGACTTACCTGTGCTGCCTTCTACCACCATCTTCTTCTTTTTTTCCAGTCTTCCGCCTCATCTTCTTCTGTCATCTTTCCTAAAAATGAAACACTGAAATGCACACTTTATTTCGGACTCACCTATGCTGCCTTCTATCACACTCTTCTTTTTTCCAGTCTTCCGCCTAATCTTCTTCTGTCACCTTTCCTGAAACGAAACACTGAAATGCACACTTAATTTTTCTCGGACTCACCGGTGCTGTCTTGTATCACCATCTTTTTTTCCAGTCTTCTGCCTCATCTTCTTTTGTCAGTTTTCCTGAAACAAAACACTGAAATGCACACTTTATTTATCTTGGACTCACCTGTGTTGCCTTCTATCACCATCTTCTTTTTTCCAGTCTTCCCCCTCATCTTCTGTCACCTTTCCTGAAACGAAACACTGAAATGCACACTTTATTTATCTCGGACTCACCTGTGCTGCCTTCTAGCACCATCTTTTTTTCCAGTCTTCTGCCTCATCTTCTTTTGTTAGTTTTCCTGAAACAAAACACTGAAATGCACACTTTATTTATCTTGGACTTGCCTGTGTTGCCTTCTATCACCATCTTCTTTTTTCCAGTCTTCCACCTCATCTTCTGTCACCTTTCCTGAAACGAAACACTGAAATGCACACTTTATCTAGGACTCACGTGTGCTGTCTTGTATCACCATCTTCTTTCTTCCAGTCTTCCACCTCATTGTATGTCACCTTTCCTGAAACAAAACACTGAAATGCACGCTTTATTTATCTCTCACTTACCTGTGCTGCCTTCTACCACCATCTTCTTCTTTTTTTCCCAGTCTTCCGCCTCATCTTCTTCTGTCATCTTTCCTGAAATGAAACACTGAAATGCACACTTTATTTATCTCGGACTCACCTGTGCTGCCTTCTATCACACTCTTCTTCTTTTTTCCAGTCTTCCGCCTAACCTTCTTCTGTCACCTTTCCTGAAACGAAACACTGAAATGCACACTTTATTTATCTCGGACTCGCATGTGCTGTCTTCTAGCACCATCTTTTTTTCCAGTCTTCCTCCTCATCTTTTGTCATCTTTCCTGAAACGAAACACTGAAATGCACACTTTATTTATCTCGGACTCACCTGTGCTGCCTTCTAGCACCATCTTTTTTTCCAGTTTTCCACCTCATCTCCTGTCACCTTTGCTGAAACGAAACACTGAAATGCACACTTAATTTATCTCGGACTTACCTTTGCTGCCTTCTAGCACCATCTTCTTTTTTCCAGTCTTCCACCTCATCTTCTGTCACCTTTCCTGAAACGAAACACTGAAATGGACACTTTATCTCGGACTCAACTGTGCTGTCTTGTATCACCTTCTGCTTTTTTCCAGTCTTCCACCTCATCTTCTGTCACCTTTCCTGAATTGAAACACTGAAATGCAAACTTTATTTATCTCGGACTCACCTGTGCTGCCTTCTACCACCATCTTTTTTTTTTCCAGTCTTCCGCCTCATCTTCTTCTGTCACCTTTCCTGAAACGAAACACTGAAATGCACACTTTATTTATCTCAGACTCACCTGTGCTGTCTTTTAGCACCATCTTCTTTTTTTCCTGTCGTCCGCCTCATCCTCTTCTGTCAGCTTTACTGAAATGAAACACTGAAATGCACACTTTATTTCTCTCGGACTCACCTGTGCTGCCTTCTAGCACCATCTTCTTTATTCCAGTCTTCCACCTTATCTTCTGTCACCTTTCCTGAAAGAAAGCACTGAAATGCACACTTTATTTATCTCGGACTCTCCTGTGCTGCCTTCTATCACCATCTTCTTTTTTTCTAGTCTTCCGTCTCATCTTCTTCTGTCACCTTTCGTGAAACGAAACACTGAAATGCACACTTTATCTCGGACTCACCTGTGCTGTCTTGTATCACCATCATCTTTTTTTCCAGTCTTCCACCTCATCTTCTGTCACCTTTCCTGAAACGAAACTCTGAAATGGACACTTTATCTCGGACTCACCTGTGCTGTCTTGTATCACCTACTGCTTTTTTCCAGTCTTCCACCTCATCTTCTGTCACCTTTTCTGAAACAAAACACTGAAATACTCACTTTATTTATCTCAGACTTACCTGTGCTGCCTTCTACCACCATCTTCTTCTTTTTTTCCAGTCTTCCGCCTCATCTTCTTCTGTCACCTTTCCTGAAACGAAACACTGAAATGCACACTTTATTTATCTCGGACTTACCTGTGCTGCCTTCTAGCACCATCTTTTTTTCCAGTCTTCCACCTCATCTTCTGTCAGCTTTCCTAAAACGAAACACTGAAATGCACACTTTATTTATCTCGGACTCACCTGTGCTGTCTTTTAGCACCATCTTTTTTTTTCCAGTCTTCCACCTCATCTTCTGTCACCTTTCCTAAAACAAAAAACTAAAATGCACACTTTATTTATCTCGGACTCACCGGTGCTGCCTTCTATCACCATCTTCTTTTTTTTCCAGTCTTCCGCCTCATCTTCTTCTGTCATCTTTCCTGAAACGAAGCACTGAAATGCAAACTTTATTTATCTCAGACTTACCTGTGCTGTCTTCTACCACCATCTTCTTTTTTTCCAGTCTTCCGCCTCATCTTCTTCTATCATCTTTCCTGAAACGAAACACTGAAATGCACACTTTATTTCTCTCGCACTCACCTGTGCTGCCTTCTAGCACCATCTTTTTTTCCAGTCTTCTGCCTCATCTTCTTCTGTCAGTTTTCCTGAAACGAAACACTGAAATGCACACTTTATTTATCTTGGACTCACCTGTACTGCCTTCTAGCACCATCTTTTTTTCCAGTCTTCCGCCTCATCTTCTGTCACCTTTCCTGAAACGAAACACTGAAATGCAAACTTTATTTATTTCGGACTCACCTGTGCTGCCTACTATCACCATCTTCTTTTTTCCAGTCTTCCACCTCATCTTCTGTCACCTTTCCTGAAACGAAACACTGAAATGCAAACTTTATTTATTTCGGACTCACCTCAACTGCCTACTATCACCATCTTCTTTTTTCCAGTCTTCCAACTCATCGTATGTCATCTTTCCTGAAATGTAACACTGAAATGCACACTTTATTTATTTCGGACTTACCTGTGCTGTCTTGTATCACCATCTTCTTTTTCCCAGTCTTCCACCTCATTGTATGTCACCTTTCCTGAAACAAAACACCGAAATGCACAATTTATTTATCTCTCACTTACCTGTGCTGCCTTCTACCACCATCTTCTTCTTTTTTTCCCAGTCTTCCGCCTCATCTTCTTCTGTCATCTTTCCTGAAATGAAACACTGAAATGCACACTTTATTTATCTCGGACTCACCTGTGCTGCCTTCTATCACACTCTTCTTCTTTTTTCCAGTCTTCCGCCTAATCTTCTTCTGTCACCTTTCCTGAAACGAAACACTGAAATGCACACTTTATTTATCTCGGACTTACTTGTGCTGCATTCTAGCACCATCTTTTTCTTTTTTCCAGTATTCCACCTCAACTTCTGTCACCTTTCCAGAAACGAAACACTGAAATGGACACCTAATTTATCTCGGACTTACCTGTGCTGCCTTCTAGCACCATCTTCTTTTTTCCAGTCTTCCACCTCATATTCTGTCACCTTTCCTGAAACGAAACACTGAAATGGACACTTTATCTCGGACTCAACTGTGCTGTCTTGTATCACCTTCTGCTTTTTTCCAGTCTTCCACCTTATCTTCTGTCACCTTTCCTGAATTTAAACACTGAAATGCAAACTTTATTTATCTCGGACTCACCTGTACTGCCTTCTACCACCATCTTCTTATTTTTTTCCAGTCTTCCGCCTCATCTTCTTCTGTCACCTTTCCTGAAACTAAACACTGAAATGCACACTTTATTTATCTCAGACTCATCTGTGCTGTCTTTTAGCACCATCTTCTTTTTTTCCTGTCGTCCGCCTCATCCTCTTCTGTCAGCTTTCCTGAAATGAAAGACTGAAATGCACACTTTTTTTTATCTCGGACTCACCTGTGCTGCCTTCTATCACCATCTTCTTTTTTTTCTAGTCTTCCGTCTCATCTTCTTCTGTCATCTTTCCTGAAACGAAACACTGAAATGCACACTTTATCTCGGACTCACCTGTGCTGTCTTGTATCACCATCTTCTTTTTTTCCAGTCTTCCGCCTCATCTTCTGTCACCTTTCCTGAAACGAAGCACTGAACTTTCTCTGACTCACCTGTGTTGCCTTCTAGCACCATCTTTTTTCCAGACCTCCACCTCATCTTCTTCTGTCATTTTTCCTGAAACAAAACACTGAAATGCACACACTTTATTTATTTCGGACTCACCTGTGCTGCCTTCTATCACCATATTCTTTTTTTCCAGTCTTCCGCCTCATCTTCTTCTGTCATCTTTCCTGAAACGAAACACTGAAATGCACACTTTATTTATCTTGGAATCACCTGTGCTGCCTTCTATCACCATCTTCTTCTTTTTTTCCAGTCTTCCACCTCATCTTCTGTCACCTTTCCTGAAACAAAACACTGAAATACACACACTTTTTATCTCGGACTCACCTGTGTTGCCTTCTAGCACCATCTTTTTTCCAGACCTCTACCTCATCTTCTTCTGTCAATTTTCCTGAAACAAAACACTGAAATGCACACACTATTTATCTCGGACTCACCTGTGCTGCCTTCTATCACCATCTTCTTTTTTTCCTAGTATTCCGTCTCATCTTCTTCTGTCACCTTTCCTAAAACGAAACACTGAAATGCACACTTTATTTATCTCGGACTCACTTGTGCTGCCTTCTATCACCATCTTCTTTTTTTCCAGTCTTCCACCTCACCTTCTGTCACCTTTCCTAAAACGAAAAACTAAAATCCACACTTTATTTATCTCGGACTCACCGGTGCTGCCTTCTATCACCATCTTCTTTTTTTCCAGTCTTCCGCCTCATTTTCTGTCACCTTTCCTGAAACGAAGCACTGAAATGCAAACTTTACTTATCTCAGACTTACCTGTGCTGCCTTCTACCACCATCTTCTTTTTTCCAGTCTTCCACCTCATCTTCTGGCATCTTTCCTGAAACGAAACACTGAAATGCACACTTTATCTATCTTGGACTCACCTGTGCTGTCTTCTATCACCATCTTCTTATTTTTTTCCAGTCTTCCGCCTCATCTTCTTCTGTCACCTTTCCTGAAACGAAACACTGAAATGCACACTTTATTTATCTCAGACTCACCTGTGCTGTCTTTTAGCACCATCTTCTTTTTTTCCTGTCGTCCGCCTCATCCTCTTCTGTCAGCTTTCCTGAAATGAAAGACTGAAATGCACACTTTTTTTTATCTCGGACTCACCTGTGCTGCCTTCTATCACCATCTTCTTTTTTTTCTAGTCTTCCGTCTCATCTTGTTCTGTCACCTTTCCTGAAACGAAACACTGAAATGCACACTTTATCTCGGACTCACCTGTGCTGTCTTGTATCACCATCATCTTTTTTTCCAGTCTTCCACCTCATCTTCTGTCACCTTTCCTGAAACGAAGCACTGAAATGCAAACTTTATCACTGAAATGCACACTTAATTTATCTCGGACTTACCTGTGCTGCCTTCTAGCACCATCTTCTTTTTTCCAGTCTCCCACCTCATCTTCTGTCACCTTTCCTGAAACGAAACACTGAAATGGACACTTTATCTCGGACTCAACTGTGCTGTCTTGTATCACCTTCTGCTTTTTTCCAGTCTTCCACCTCATCTTCTGTCACCTTTCCTGAATTTAAACACTGAAATGCAAACTTTATTTATCTCGGACTCACCTGTACTGCCTTCTACCACCATCTTCTTCTTTTTTTCCAGTCTTCCACCTCATCTTCTTCTGTCACCTTTCCTGAAACGAAACACTGAAATGCACACTTTATCTCGGACTCACCTGTGTTGCCTTTTAGCACCATCTTTTTTCCAGACCTCCACCTCATCTTCTTCTGTCAATTTTCCTGAAACAAAACACTGAAATGCACACACTATTTATCTCGGACTCACCTGTGCTGCCTTCTATCACCATCTTCTTTTTTTCCTAGTCTTCTGTCTCATCTTCTTCTGTCACCTTTCCTAAAACGAAACACTGAAATGCACACTTTATTTATTTCGGACTCACCTGTGCTGCCTTCTAGCACCATCTTCTTTTTTTCCCAGTCTTCCGCCTCATCTTCTTCTGTCATCTTTCCTGAAACGAAACACTGAAATGCACACATTATTTATCTCGGACTCACCTGTGTTGCCTTCTAGCACCATCTTTTTTCCAGACCTCCACCTCATCTTCTTCTGTCAATTTTCCTGAAACAAAACACTGAAATGCACACACTATTTATCTCGGACTCACCTGTGCTGCCTTCTATCACCATCTTCTTTTTTTCCTAGTCTTCTGTCTCATCTTCTTCTGTCACCTTTCCTGAAACGAAACACTGAAATGCAAACTTTATCTCTGACTCACCTGTGTTGCCTTCTAGCACCATCTTTTTTCCAGACCTGGACCTCATCTTCTTCTGTCAATTTTCCTGAAACAAAACACTGAAATGCACACACTTTATTTATTTCGGACTCACCTGTGCTGTCTTGTATCACCATCTTCTTCTTTTTTTCCAGTCTTCCACCTCATCTTCTGGCATCTTTCCTGAAACGAAACACTGAAATGCACACTTTATCTATCTTGGACTCACCTGTGCTGTCTTCTAACACCATCTTCTTCTTTTTTTCCAGTCTTCCGCCTCATCTTCTGTCACCTTTCCTGAAATGAAGCACTGAAATGCACACTTTATTTATCTCAGACTTACCTGTGCTGCCTTCTATCACCATTTCCTTCTTTTTTCCCAGTCTTCCGCCTCATCTTCTTCTGTCACCATTCATGAAACGAAACACTGAAATGCCCACACTATTTATCACGGACTCACCTGTGTTGCCTTCTAGCACCATCTTCTTTTTTTTCTAGTCTTCCGTCTCATCTTCTTCTGTCACCTTTCCTAAAACGAATCACTGCAATGCACACTTTATTTATCTCGGACTTACCGGTGCTGCCTTCTATCACCATCTTCTTTTTTTCCAGTCTTCCGCCTCATTTTCTGTCACCTTTCCTGAAACGAAGCACTGAAATGCACACTTTATCTCTGACTCACCTGTGTTGCCTTCTAGCACTATCTTTTTTCCAGACCTCCACCTCATCTTCTTCTGTCAATTTTCCTGAAACAAAACACTGAAATGCACACTATTTATGTCGGACTCACCTGTGCTGCCTTCTTTCACCATCTTTTTCTTTTTTCCAGTCTTCCACCTCATATTCTGTCACCTTTCCTGAAACGAAACACTGAAATGGACACTTTATCTCGGACTCAACTGTGCTGTCTTGTATCACCTTCTGCTTTTTTCCAGTCTTCCACCTTATCTTCTGTCACCTTTCCTGAATTTAAACACTGAAATGCAAACTTTATTTATCTCGGACTCACCTGTACTGCCTTCTACCACCATCTTCTTATTTTTTTCCAGTCTTCCGCCTCATCTTCTTCTGTCACCTTTCCTGAAACTAAACACTGAAATGCACACTTTATTTATCTCAGACTCATCTGTGCTGTCTTTTAGCACCATCTTCTTTTTTTCCTGTCGTCCGCCTCATCCTCTTCTGTCAGCTTTCCTGAAATGAAAGACTGAAATGCACACTTTTTTTTATCTCGGACTCTCCTGTGCTGCCTTCTATCACCATCTTCTTTTTTTTCTAGTCTTCCGTCTCATCTTCTTCTGTCATCTTTCCTGAAACGAAACACTGAAATGCACACTTTATCTCGGACTCACCTGTGCTGTCTTGTATCACCATCTTCTTTTTTTCCAGTCTTCCGCCTCATCTTCTGTCACCTTTCCTGAAACGAAGCACTGAAGTGCAAACTTTCTCTGACTCACCTGTGTTGCCTTCTAGCACCATCTTTTTTCCAGACCTCCACCTCATCTTCTTCTGTCATTTTTCCTGAAACAAAACACTGAAATGCACACACTTTATTTATTTCGGACTCACCTGTGCTGCCTTCTATCACCATATTCTTTTTTTCCAGTCTTCCGCCTCATCTTCTTCTGTCATCTTTCCTGAAACGAAACACTGAAATGCACACTTTATTTATCTTGGAATCACCTGTGCTGCCTTCTATCACCATCTTCTTCTTTTTTTCCAGTCTTCCACCTCATCTTCTGTCACCTTTCCTGAAACAAAACACTGAAATACACACACTTTTTATCTCGGACTCACCTGTGTTGCCTTCTAGCACCATCTTTTTTCCAGACCTCTACCTCATCTTCTTCTGTCAATTTTCCTGAAACAAAACACTGAAATGCACACACTATTTATCTCGGACTCACCTGTGCTGCCTTCTATCACCATCTTCTTTTTTTCCTAGTATTCCGTCTCATCTTCTTCTGTCACCTTTCCTAAAACGAAACACTGAAATGCACACTTTATTTATCTCGGACTCACTTGTGCTGCCTTCTATCACCATCTTCTTTTTTTCCAGTCTTCCACCTCACCTTCTGTCACCTTTCCTAAAACGAAAAACTAAAATCCACACTTTATTTATCTCGGACTCACCGGTGCTGCCTTCTATCACCATCTTCTTTTTTTCCAGTCTTCCGCCTCATTTTCTGTCACCTTTCCTGAAACGAAGCACTGAAATGCAAACTTTACTTATCTCAGACTTACCTGTGCTGCCTTCTACCACCATCTTCTTTTTTCCAGTCTTCCACCTCATCTTCTGGCATCTTTCCTGAAACGAAACACTGAAATGCACACTTTATCTATCTTGGACTCACCTGTGCTGTCTTCTATCACCATCTTCTTATTTTTTTCCAGTCTTCCGCCTCATCTTCTTCTGTCACCTTTCCTGAAACGAAACACTGAAATGCACACTTTATTTATCTCAGACTCACCTGTGCTGTCTTTTAGCACCATCTTCTTTTTTTCCTGTCGTCCGCCTCATCCTCTTCTGTCAGCTTTCCTGAAATGAAAGACTGAAATGCACACTTTTTTTTATCTCGGACTCACCTGTGCTGCCTTCTATCACCATCTTCTTTTTTTTCTAGTCTTCCGTCTCATCTTGTTCTGTCACCTTTCCTGAAACGAAACACTGAAATGCACACTTTATCTCGGACTCACCTGTGCTGTCTTGTATCACCATCATCTTTTTTTCCAGTCTTCCACCTCATCTTCTGTCACCTTTCCTGAAACGAAGCACTGAAATGCAAACTTTATCACTGAAATGCACACTTAATTTATCTCGGACTTACCTGTGCTGCCTTCTAGCACCATCTTCTTTTTTCCAGTCTCCCACCTCATCTTCTGTCACCTTTCCTGAAACGAAACACTGAAATGGACACTTTATCTCGGACTCAACTGTGCTGTCTTGTATCACCTTCTGCTTTTTTCCAGTCTTCCACCTCATCTTCTGTCACCTTTCCTGAATTTAAACACTGAAATGCAAACTTTATTTATCTCGGACTCACCTGTACTGCCTTCTACCACCATCTTCTTCTTTTTTTCCAGTCTTCCACCTCATCTTCTTCTGTCACCTTTCCTGAAACGAAACACTGAAATGCACACTTTATCTCGGACTCACCTGTGTTGCCTTTTAGCACCATCTTTTTTCCAGACCTCCACCTCATCTTCTTCTGTCAATTTTCCTGAAACAAAACACTGAAATGCACACACTATTTATCTCGGACTCACCTGTGCTGCCTTCTATCACCATCTTCTTTTTTTCCTAGTCTTCTGTCTCATCTTCTTCTGTCACCTTTCCTAAAACGAAACACTGAAATGCACACTTTATTTATTTCGGACTCACCTGTGCTGCCTTCTAGCACCATCTTCTTTTTTTCCCAGTCTTCCGCCTCATCTTCTTCTGTCATCTTTCCTGAAACGAAACACTGAAATGCACACATTATTTATCTCGGACTCACCTGTGTTGCCTTCTAGCACCATCTTTTTTCCAGACCTCCACCTCATCTTCTTCTGTCAATTTTCCTGAAACAAAACACTGAAATGCACACACTATTTATCTCGGACTCACCTGTGCTGCCTTCTATCACCATCTTCTTTTTTTCCTAGTCTTCTGTCTCATCTTCTTCTGTCACCTTTCCTGAAACGAAACACTGAAATGCAAACTTTATCTCTGACTCACCTGTGTTGCCTTCTAGCACCATCTTTTTTCCAGACCTGGACCTCATCTTCTTCTGTCAATTTTCCTGAAACAAAACACTGAAATGCACACACTTTATTTATTTCGGACTCACCTGTGCTGTCTTGTATCACCATCTTCTTCTTTTTTTCCAGTCTTCCACCTCATCTTCTGGCATCTTTCCTGAAACGAAACACTGAAATGCACACTTTATCTATCTTGGACTCACCTGTGCTGTCTTCTAACACCATCTTCTTCTTTTTTTCCAGTCTTCCGCCTCATCTTCTGTCACCTTTCCTGAAATGAAGCACTGAAATGCACACTTTATTTATCTCAGACTTACCTGTGCTGCCTTCTATCACCATTTCCTTCTTTTTTCCCAGTCTTCCGCCTCATCTTCTTCTGTCACCATTCATGAAACGAAACACTGAAATGCCCACACTATTTATCACGGACTCACCTGTGTTGCCTTCTAGCACCATCTTCTTTTTTTTCTAGTCTTCCGTCTCATCTTCTTCTGTCACCTTTCCTAAAACGAATCACTGCAATGCACACTTTATTTATCTCGGACTTACCGGTGCTGCCTTCTATCACCATCTTCTTTTTTTCCAGTCTTCCGCCTCATTTTCTGTCACCTTTCCTGAAACGAAGCACTGAAATGCATACTTTATCTCTGACTCACCTGTGTTGCCTTCTAGCACTATCTTTTTTCCAGACCTCCACCTCATCTTCTTCTGTCAATTTTCCTGAAACAAAACACTGAAATGCACACTATTTATGTCGGACTCACCTGTGCTGCCTTCTTTCACCATCTTTTTCTTTTTTCCAGTCTTCCACCTCATCTTCTGTCATATTTCCTGAAACGAAACACTGAAATGCACACTTTATTTATTTCGGAAAACACCTGTGCTGCCTACTATCACCATCTTCTTTTTTTCCAGTCTTCCACCTCATCTTCTGTCATCTTTCCTGAAACGAAACACTGAAATGCACACTTTATGTATCTTGGACTCACCTGTGCTGCCTTCTATCACCATCTTCTTTTTTCCAGTCTTCCACCTCATCTTCTGTCACCTTTCCTGAAACGAAACACTGAAATGCACACTTTATTTATCTCTGACTTACCTGTGCTGCCTTCTACCACCATCTTCTTCTTTTTTTCCAGTCTTCCGCCTCATCTTCTTCTGTCATCTTTCCTGAAATGAAAAAACACTGAAATGCACACTTTATTTATTTCGGACTCACCTGTGCTGCCTTCTATCACCATCTTCTTTTTTTTCCAGTCTTCCGCCTAATCCTCTTCTGTCACCTTTTCTGAAACGAAACCCTGAAATGCACACTTTATTTATCTCGGACTCACCTGTGCTGCCTTCTATCACACTCTTCTTCTTTTTTTTTTTAGTCTTCCGCCTAATCTTCTTCTGTCACCTTTCATGAAACGAAACACTGAAATGCACACTTTATTTTTCTCGGACTCACCTGTGCTGCCTTCTAGCACCATCTTTTTTTCCAGTCTTCTGCCTCATCTTCTTCTGTCAGTTTTCCTGAAACGAAACACTGAAATGCACACTTTATTTATCTTGGACTCACCTGTGCTGTCTTCTATCACCATCTTCTTATTTTTTCCAGTCTTCCACCTCATCTTCTGTCACCTTTCCTGAAACGAAACACTGAAATGCACACTTTATCTCGGACTCACCTGTGGTGTCTTGTATCAAATTCTGCTTTTTTCCAGTCTTCCACCTCATTTTCTGCCATCTTTCCTGAAATGAAACACTGAAATGCACACTTTATTAATCTCGGACTCACCTGTGCTGCCTTCTCTCACCATATTCTTTTTTTTTTCCAGTCTTCCGCCTAATCTTCTTCTGTCACCTTTCCTGAAATGAAACACTGAAATGCACACTTTGTCGGACTCACCTGTGCTGTCTTCTATCACCATCTTCTTCTTTTTATCCAGTCTTCCGACTCATCTTCTTCTGTCACCTTTCCTGAAACAAAACAATAAAATGCACACTTTATTTATCTCTGACTCACCTGTGCTGCCGTCTAGCACCTTCTTTTTTTCCAGTCTTCCGCCTAATCTTCTTCTGTCATCCTTCCTTAAACGAAACACTGAAATGCACACTTTATTTATCTTGGACTCACCTGTGCTGCCTTCTAGCGCTATCTTTTTTTCCAGTCTTCCGCCTCATCTTCTGTCATCTTTCCTGAAACGAAACACTGAAATGCACACTTTATTTATCTCTGACTCACCTGTGCTGCCGTCTAGCACCATCTTTTCTTCCAGTCTTCCGCCTCATCTTCTTCTGTCAATTTTCCTGAAACAAAACAATGAAATGCACACTTTTTCTCGGACTCACCTGTGCTGCCTTCTTTCACCATCTTTTTTTCCAGTCTTCCGCCTCATCTTCTTCTGGCACCTTTCCTGAAACGAAACACTGAAATGCACACTTTATTTAGTGCGGACTCTCCTGTGCTGCCTTCTATCACCATCTTCTTTTTTCCAGTCTTCCGCCTTATCTTCTTCTGTCAATTTTCCTGAAACAAAACACTGAAATGCACACTTTATTTATCTCGGACTCACCTGTGCTGCCTTCTCTCACCATCTTCTTTTTTTCCAGTCTTCCGCCTTATCTTCTTCTGTCAATTTTCCTGAAACGAAACACTGAAATGCACACTTTATTTATCTCGCACTCACCTGTGCTGCCTTTTTTCACCATCATCTTTTTTCCAGTCTTCCACCTCATCTTCTGTCATCTTTCCTGAAGCGAAACAATGAAATGCACACTTTATTTATTTCAGACTTACCTGTGCTGCCTTCTTTCACCAACTTTTTCTTTTTTTCCAGTCTTCCACCTCATCTTCTGTCATCTTTCCTGAAACGAAACACTGAAATGCACACTTTATTTATCTAGGACTCGCCTGTGCTGCCTTCTTTTACCATCTTTTTCTTTTTTTCCAGTCTTCCGCCTCATCTTCTGTCACCTTAACTAAAACGAAACACTGAAATGCACACTTTATTTATCTCGGACTCACCTGTGCTGCCTTCTATCACCATCTTCTTCTTTTTTTCAGTCTTCCTCCTAATCTTCTTCTGTCACATTTCATGAAACGAAACACTGAAATGCACACTTAATTTATTTCGGACTCACCTGTGCTGACTTCTAGCACCATCTTTTTTTTCCAGTCTTCCGCCTCATCTTCTTCTGTCAATTTTCTTGAAACGAAACACTGAAATGCACACTTTATTTATCTCGGACTCACCTGTGCTGCCTTCTTTCACCATCTTTTTCTTTTTCTCCAGTCTTCTACCTCATTTTCTTCTGTCACCTTTCCTGAAACGAAACACTGAAATGCACACTTTATTTATCTCGGACTCACCTGTGCTGCCTTCTATCACCATCTTCTTTTTTCCAGTCTTCCACCTCATCTTCTGTCACCTTTCCTGAAACGAAACACTGAAATACACACTTTATCTCGGACTCACCTGTGCTGTCTTGGATCACCATCTTCTTTTTTCTAGTCTTCCACCTCATCTTCTGTCAACTTTCCTGAAACAAAACACTGAAATGCACACTTTATTTACCTTGGACTCACCTGTGCTGCCTTCTTTCACCATCTTTTTCTTTTTCTCCAGTCTTCTACCTCATCTTCTTCTGTCACCTTTCCTGAAACGAAACACTGAAATGCACACTTTATTTATCTCGGACTCACCTGTGCTGCCTTCTATCACCATCTTCTTTTTTCCAGTCTTCCACCTCATCTTCTGTCACCTTTCCTGAAACGAAACACTGAAATGCACACTTTATCTCGGACTCACCTGTGCTGTCTTGGATCACCATCTTCTTTTTTCTAGTCTTCCACCTCATCTTCTGTCAACTTTCCTGAAACGAAACACTGAAATGCACACTTTATCTCGGACTCACCTGTGCTGCCTTCTATCACCATCTTCTTCTTTTTTTTTCTTCCGCCTAATCTTCTTCAGTCACCTTTCCTGAAATGAAACACTGAAATGCACACTTTGTCGGACTCACCTGTGCTGTCTTCTATCACCATCTATTTCTTCCGACTCATCTTCTTCTGTCACCTTTCCTGAAACGAAACACTGAAATGCACACTTTATTTATCTTGGACTCACCTGTGCTGCCTTCTAGCGCTATCTTTTTTTCCAGTCTTCCGCCTCATCTTCTGTCATCTTTTCTGAAACGAAACACTGAAATTCACACTTTATTTATCTTGGACTCACCTGTGCTGTCTTATAGCACCACCTTCTATTTTTCCAGTCTTCCGCCTAATCTTCTTCTGTCACCTTTCCTGAAACGAAACACTGAAATGCACACTTTATTTATCTCTGACTCACCTGTGCTGCCGTCTAGCACCATCTTTTTTTCCAGTCTTCCACCTAATCTTCTTCTGTCACCCTTCCTGAAATGAAACACTGAAGTGCACACTTTGTCGGACTCACCTGTGCTGCCGTCTAGCACCATCTTTTTTTTCCAGTCTTTCGCCTCATCTTCTTCTGTCAATTTTCTGTCAATTTTCCTGAAACGAAAGAATGAAATGCACACTTTATTTATCTCGGACTCACCTGTGCTGCCTTCTTTCACCATTTTTTCTTTTTTTTCCAGTTTTCCGCCTCATCTTCTTCTGTTACCTTTCCTGAAACGAAACACTGAAATGCACACTTTATTTATTTCTGACTCACCTGTGCTGCCTTCTATCACCATCTTCTTTTTTTCCAGTCTTCCGCCTCATCTTCTGTCACATTTACTGAAACGAAGCGCTGAAATGCACACTTTATTCATCTTGGACTTACCTGTGCTGCCTTCTACCATCATCATCTTCTTTTTTTCCAGTCTTCCGCCTATTCTTCTTCTGTCACCCTTCCTGAAACGAAACACTGAAATGCACCCTTTGTCGGACTCACCTGTGCTGCCTTCTATCACCATCCTCTTTTTTCCAGTCTTCCACCTTATCTTCTATCACCTTTCCTGAAACGAAACTCTGAAATGGACACTTTATCTCGGACTCACCTGTGCTGTCTTGTATCACCTACTGCTTTTTTCCAGTCTTCCACCTCATCTTCTGTCACCTTTCCTGAAACGAAACACTGAAATACACACTTTATTTATCTTGAACTCACCTGTGCTGCCTTCAACCACCATCTTCTTCTTTTTTTCCAGTCTTCCGCCTCATCTTCTTCTGTCATCTTTCCTGAAACGAAACACTGAAATGTACACTTTATTTATCTCGGACTCACCTGTGCTGCCTTCTAGCACCCTATTTTTTTTCAGTCTTCCGCCTCATCTTATTCTGTCACCTTTCCTGAAACGAAACACTGAAATGCACACTTTGTCGGACTCACCTGTGGTGTCTTGTATCACCTTCTGCTTTATTCCAGTCTTCCACCTCATTTTCTGATATCTTTCCTGAAATGAAACACTGAAATGCACACTTTATTTATCTTGGACTCACCTGTGCTGCCTTCTAGCACTATCTTTTTTTCCAGTCTTCCGCCTCATCTTCTGTCATCTTTCCTGAAATGAAACACTGAAATGCACACTTTATTTATCTTGGACTCACCTGTGCTGTCTTCTAGCACCATCTTCTTTTTGTTCCAGTCTTCCGCCTCATCTTCTTCTGTCACCTTTCCTGAAACGAGAGATTAAGTCTAAATTCAATTTAGCAGTATTTCTTTCAGGGCCCGTTTCCACTACAGCGAATCTACATGCGTTTTCTGCATGCAGGTTCGCATATATAATGTAACTAAACGGGCCCGTTTCCACTAGCCAAAAAATCTGCACAGCAGAACCATCAGAATTCACTCGCCGCACACCCGGGCGCGTTTCGCCGCAAATGTAACTAACTGGAAAATCGCAAGCGTTTTACCCTTGCAATTTTCCATGCGTTTTCTTTCAAAAACCTATGTCAATGCTTACTGGCATTGACATAGTTAAAATCGCACACCGCAAATCGCGTGCGTTTTCACGTGAAAAAATGCATGGAAACGCGAACGAATCCGCAACCGTATGCGGATTCGTTCACACGTTTTCTGCACCGGAATCGCGCCGGACAAGTGGAAACGAGCCCTCAAACATTCCCTCGTCTCTACCCCGCAGTTACTGCTTTACATACCACACAACTTTTTGAGATGAGAAAGAGGGACACTTAAGCCACACCCCTGGCACACCCCCTAGTCACGCATACCATTAAGATTTCCTAAGAAAAATATGTTGTTTTATAATTCAAACCACACTGGTCCTTTCTATCCTAGTGTATTTTCCTTCATATTAACATTGGAAAATAAGAAATTAATCAATTTAAAAGATGGTAATAAAGTCTAGAGGTAACATTTTTCAGTAGAGAAATACATATATTTACATAGAAAGAGGGACAACATCATGAAAGTGGGACAAATAAGGAGGAAATAGGGACAGGGCTCCCAAAGAGGGACATTTGAGAGCTATGCTTTACCCAACAGTCACCTTTATGATTAAACCCCCCATTGTATGCAGGACACATTTATTTACCTATGTAGACTGTCATTTGCAGCACCAGCGCCCCTGATCACCTGCATCTCTGTAAGCAGCCGCTGCTATTACAGCCTTACTGTTCAGCAGCCTTACATACAGTAATTCTCACATGCAGAAATCAAAATCAGAATACACTCTCTAGACTCTTCCTCTGATCGAACTGGCTTCTATCACTTTTTATTTTCATCTTCAAAACATGTCAATAGGGACACTTCCACAGTAAGATTGCATTATAACGGCCACAAGGGGGAGCTCCGCACACTACTAATAACATGTCAATAGGGACACTTTCACAGTAAGACTGCTTTATAATGGCCACAAGGGGGAGCTCCGCACACTACTAATGCTCTCCTCTGGGCTGGTGTATGGTCTTCTGGTTCCTGGCTGCTCCGTGTTGATGCCTAGTGGGTAGCGGACTCCCCTCTGGTGTCAGCTTGTGTACAGCAGAGACATGTGACTCTCGTGCAGCGCAGAGACTCCTTAGCCCGTCCATTGCTCGTGTTTCCGCGGAGCAGCAGCTGTTCTGATGTCATGTTGTGGATGCTCGAGCCTGTGACACGAGCACTTCTGGCCAAAGTACTTTATGTAATACAGTATATACCATATATAACATGGCTTAACCACTTCTCTACCACGGGGTTTTTCACCTAAAAACCACAGCAATTTTCACATTTAAGGGAGGCAAGGGTTAATGGGCTTAATGGGGGTATAATTTATTTAAAAAAAAAAACTCACTGATGCTGATCACTCACTAATGCTGTGTTAGTTATCTGAGATCCTCTCACGAGTGATCTCAGTAACTGTAACAGCATAGTGACTGATACAATGTTTACACACATTCTGCATGAATAAGCACTGTCATTGGCTTTGTGAACACATGTTCACATCAGCCAATCACAGACCAGCGGGTGCCCGACGCGTATGCACGTCCGCGTGCACGCGAACGCGATCGCGCACAGCAGGAAAATAAACAGGAGTTGCCTATCTACGCCCCTGTGACTCAGGTGAATTTTAAAGGGGCGTAGATAAGCGTGGCAGAGGTTGTTAAGTGGTTAATGTTCATATATTACTGGATAGTAATACTAGATAGAGCATCTATTGTCGTTTCTACAATTAGATCAGCATTACAGTTTAGCTATTACTGAGGAGTAAAGATTTATAGTAAAGATAGATAGGAAGTGCATGACTAGACATCTATCTCTATATAAACAAGGGGGCTGCATAGTTGCTCACATTGGACATGTATCCCTATGGCTGCTTATTGTGGCTGGAGGAGGAGGGAGAGGAGTGCACTGGGGAGGATCATACAGAGGGGAGCAGGAGACACAAGCTGCAGGTTACAGCCTGTCTCTCTCTCGCTGCCGTCTCCTCTGCTTCCAGTGCGGTGCTCGGGGGTTTATTATCACCTCTCCCGTCTCCTGCTCTATCTCCCCCAGCTGGATGTGACCGTGTATTGCGCCCTGATTATCTGCTGGTTGCCGGGAGAAGGAGAACAAGGGGGAGGAGTGATCTCTATGCCGCTGCCTCCCTAACAGATTTTCCTATAGACTAATGGTCACCTTACTGACGGCCACACGGTGGCGCTCCGTCCAGGAAGTTGTCTGACATGCGCACTGCTGATCCATCGGTCCTCTGTGAGATGCTTGTAGCAAGTAGGCGGCTCTTGTTACACAGGAATGTATGTGTGCCGGTGGGGGAGAGTCCGGAGATGCGTCCGCTTCTGCTGCTCGGACCGCCGCTAGTGTGTCCGCACGTGAGGTTTACCACGCAACCCACATGGCGCGCTTCCTGCAGAGCGGGAGACGATCAGGTGACGGTGCCGGAGACGGTCTGCGGGAGGTGATGCGGGGGACACGCGGCGTCCATCACTTGCCCAAAGTGCTTTACCTCACATAGACTTGTTATTTACCTAGATTTGGCTACATGGCTTTCTGTACCTCTGCCACCTCCAGCTACCAGCTCATTCCGCTCACACATAAGAGCACCTGTCATGTCTGCATGGCCTGGCCTGTCATTAGTGTTTCAGCAGATATTGTTTCTGATTATTAGTGTGTTGCTGTTACACTCTGCAAATAAACCACTATTGTTAAAAATGGAGTTTGAAAGTAGTTCCACTTTCATGCTTTCTTCTGCACTGACTGATAACTGACGCAGTTGCTATGGGCAGCATTTGTACTTTCATTTGCTGCACCGCCACATGCATTATGTTCCCATAGGATAGATTAACAAAGTACCAGTATGAGCCGTGTAGGACTGCCTAACGCCAATCGGCGTAAGGTTCTTGGGGCGTGGTTTGCAGACGATCGCGCACGCTGATGCGCATTCCCGCTCTGATGGTGGAGCTCCGCCTTCAGTCTTCTATTGGCGATCGCCGCTGGGAGATTGTTAGACGGCGAAATTGCCGTCTTTTGTTGCTGTACAGCCCTCCAGAGGCAAGAAAGTGATTAGCTGTCATAGGCTGAAGCCTATAACAGCCGATCACGCTGATTGGCTGGCGGGGGGAGGCTGGGGACAAAAAGGTACAAAAAAAAAAAAGAGAAATTTTATTAACAAAATCAATTATTTAAAAAATAAAACCATTGGGGGAGCGATCAGACCCCACCAATAGAGAGCTCTGTTGGTGGGGAGAAAAGGGGGGGGAATCACTTGTGTGCTGAGTTGTGCGGCCCTGCAGCAAGCCCTTAACGCTGCAGTGGTCAATTTACAGAAAATGGCCTGGTCTTTAGGGGGGTTTAACACTGCGGTTCTCAAGTGGTTAATAACCTAAGGTGTGCAGCTGGGAGAGAGGGGTTAATTACCCAGATGTCTGGCGCTTCTATGCATATCACACGCTCACACTCAATACCGCGCACTTCCAGCGGGAAGACGGAAGTACGCAGTATTGAGTGTGAGCGAACGCGGTATTGAGTGCGTGTGATACGCATAGAAGCGCCGGACACCTGGGTAATTAACTCCCTCTCTCCTAGCTGCACACCTGAGGCTATTAGGCCTCATTAGAATCACAAATTTGGCTAGTAATGTACTCGTAAGCCCATCACTATTGGACAGCTTCTTCCTGTGCAGTGGCCACAGTCCTCACCTCATCACTGCCCCGTGCCTAGATTCAGGAGCAAGTAATGAGGAGCCCACCACAGTGCGCTGATGGGGAGGGGAAGACCACAACTGGTCCTCTGTGTGATCATGCCGTGGCTGTTACTTGACTGTACAGTATTTATAGCTATGAAAGCTTTTGACAATGGTTGCTGCAGTAAAAGTACATTAGACAGACCAACTCATAACATTTTGCAACTTCCTGTACAGTCATGTGCAGCGCATCTTTCCCTTATCCCGGCAGTAAGATTTTGCAACCTCCAGTGTTTATTTCCCTCCGGAAGGGGGGGGAAGGTATTAGTAGCTCAACAAGGGAGGGGGGTTATTAGTTCACTCCAGGGGGGAGTTACTAGTTGCCCATCAAGGGGGGGTATTAGTTGCCCTTTAGGGCGTATTCTTAGTTGCCTGCCAAGTGGAGGGTTACCAGTTTCCCACAAAGGGGGCGTTATTCATTCCCTCTGGGGGGGTTATTAGTTGCCCGCCAGAGGAGGGCTCTGTATGAGAATAGGTTTAGGTTGGGTTGCATTTTCTGACACTAATACATTAAAGTCAATGGTTGGATGGCACTTTCTGATATGTATACCTATAGATTAATGCAACCGATTGCAAAATCTTATCAAGTTGCAAAAAAAATGTCAGCACAGGAGTTCCGGGCTGGTGGTGACTAAGGGCCGGGACCCACTAGACATGGGCGTAGCAGTCACCCCTATGACCCCTGCCATTGCAGGGGGGCCCAGAGGCTTTGGGGGGGGGGAGGGCTTCTCCTCTGACTCCCCAACCGCTAGTGCAGCCAATTAGCAAAAAAACCTCCCTGTTTGCTAACAAAAACCATGTGCAGGAGCGTGTGTAATGTTTTCCTGCTTCACAGCAGATCACTCTCTGCTGCCAATCACCGGCTCCCGATCACGTGACCCACATGGGGTTTGGGGAACAAGGGGGCCTCATGCTATTATTTTTGCAGGGGGGCCCTATTTCTAGTTACGCCCCCTGCCGCTAGAGCAATTTTTTGAGCTTTTAGGGTGCGTTTTTTAATCGCTAGCGATTTCCATAAACTCTCTGCCAATGTAAATGGATGGGACAGATTCCACTAGAGCGATTGCGATTAGGCAAATCGCAATCGCAGGACATGCAGCACATAAGATTTTGTATGTGATTTTGCAACCTCCAGTGTTTATTTCCCTCCGGAAGGGGGGGTGGGGGGTATTAGTGCTCAACAAGGGAGGGGGGTTAGTTCACTCCAGGGTGGGAGTTACTAGTTGCCCGCACGGGGGGTATTAGTTGCCCTTTAGGGCGTATTCTTAGTTTCCTGCCAAGTGGAGGGTTACTAGTTTCCCGCAAAGGGGGCGTTATTAATTCCCTCCAGGCAAATCACAATCGCAGGACATGCAGCACATTGGAAACATTTCCATTCTAATGTATTGTATAGGAACAGGGAAATCGCTTCCAAAATCACTCGCAAACCCGTTACCACAAAACACTAGCGATTGCGATAGCGCTTTCTAGTGGGTCCCAAGCCTGCTTTGTCTGTGTACCTTGTGTGACGGCTGCACATAATCCAACTATTTCCACAATAACCAGGAAAGGGCTGCTGTACAGAAAACAGGAGCCTACCTGGCCCGGGGAGATTTCATTTATTTATTTATTTTTTATCACAATTGTACACCAAGCGTACTAATTTATGAAATATACTAACCTTCATTCACACATCTGTATTTAAAATGTACCTGTAGAGAAAAAAATGTGTCCTGTTGGTATTTATCGTGAAGGTGAAAGCCTCTGGATCCTAAAGAGGCTTCCACATCTGGAGATAGGATCCAGCGCTACAGTGTTCTCCCCAGAATTTTTTTCCAGCCGGGTGGCATGAAAAAGTAGCCGGGTGGGGGAAGGTCACTGTCACGCTGGGTGCTACTGGGTGGGAGAAAAGGGGTGAACACTGGCTAGGAAGGGGCATTCTCAGTCAGGGTGCTGCTGATGGATTTGAAGACCTCTCTGACCCCTATCTACCAGCAGCACTGGAATATCCCTCTCCAACAGAATTGCATGTATGAGACTTTTCCAGGCAAAGGCAGACTCTCCCCCCTCCATTAGCAGCAGCCAGGGTAAGCCTTCTTCCCCACCCCATATGGCACATTAAGCAATGGGTTAATCAGTGCTAATTTGTACAGTTGTGCAGCACTGCAGGAGACAGCACAGACTTACATCTCCACCCCCACCCGTCTACAGGGACATCACATTCAGATACAGTGTCCAGGCAGCAGGGCCAGTAATTATTGCTTTACAGGCACTTGATGGCGGGGGACAGAAAGACATGCCTGAAAGAACAGGGACAAACAAACTTCAGCTCCTCGCTCTCCTGTGCAGGCTGGGACATCGCTGGAGCTTCACACATACTTGATGACGGGGAGACACACATGCCTGTGATCAGAGCGGCGCGTCCTCTCCTTTCTTAAATCTTCATCTACCCCGCAGCTTGTAGAAGTTACCAAGCTTTCCCCGCCCGTCCACACTACAGACAGGAGCTGGGGGAGGAGGGCGGAGATGGCGTCCCTGAATGACAGCGGGCTGGCTGCACTGAAACAGCTGCTGCTCGCTCTAATGAAGTAGAGGAAAAAAGATTGTTTCACAGACCAGGAAAAAACGGCAGCCGGGCGGGAGGGCAGAGTCAGGTGGGCGCTCCGCCCAGTTAAAAGGCTCTGGGGAGAACACTGCGCTAGGACTCCTGAAGATCCACTGGTTGCCGCTTGTTGGGAGCCTTGCGCAGGCGCACTAACAGCACTCCACTTACTCCCCTGCAGTAGTGATGCTGGCGAACAGCTCGCCAGCGAATAGCTATGGGCAGCCTGCCCCTGTACTACTTCCGGGTCACAATGTCCTGCAGTAGTACGCTTGCCCTTGTCTGCTCACACCCATTACTATATGCATGCCCTGGCCCAGCGGTGCGAGTCCTTGATTGCTAACAAACCACTGAGATGTGAAGTTTCTCATAGAGAATCATTGCACAAGCGCTTTCAGGGCGATTTTGAAAATCACAGCGCTTAAAAAAAAATGTCAAAAACGCCCCTAGTGTGAACGAGTCCTCACAGCACAAAGTGTTGTGATTGGCTGAACAGTGTAGGCATAGTTTACTACAATCTATTGGAAACCTAGCCATTTGTGAGGGTGCTGTCTACCCAATCACTTTAGCAGAATTTCCCTACAAGGTTTCTTGCTGGGTCCCCTACAGTAGACCAGCGCCCTAAACTTTGCAAGAGGTATTCAGGAGTTGCTAATATTTAATCAACAGGGATGATCACTGAGATGCAAATTATTCGGAGCTGATGCAGGATTGTGTACATTTTTCATGCAAATTTGTGCCAATTGGATCCTGCTGGGGTAGAATTCAATTGGTCTATTTTCAAGCTACATAAATTTGCATAATTCTTCATCGACTCAGAATTATTTGCATCTTGTTGACCATCCCTATTTACAAATCTGCAGGATAATTAACTGGCAGCTGCTGAAATGTATTAGCTCTGCAGGTTTAAAGGGATCTAATCAGCTCCTGGCTTCAACTAGCTGAAAGGGCTACCATGTTTGAGACATTCACCCCCTGCTATCTTTACACTGCCATTTTCCAGGCTAGGTGTGAAATTCTTCAAGTGTGTCTAATGTTTTCTCTTTGAAGTACAGTGGGGAAAGACTCATGTTCGCGATGTTCGGGTTCGTGCGCCTGTACCCACCTTGCGACGTCATATGAAAATCGCTGGTCATCGGGAAAATCGCCAGTTGGGTACAATACAATACAATACAATACAATACAATAATACAATAACATTTCTATAGCGCTTTTCTCCCATAGGACTCAAAGCGCTTAGGCTCTCTCAGATTCAGTAATTAGTAGGATGAAGTATTCACACACCAAAAGTTATATTTCTGCAAATGCCAGACTGAACAGGTGGGTTTTCAGTCTGGATTTAAACACGTCCAGGGATGGGGCTGTCCTGATCTGTTGAGGTAAGGAGTTCCAAAACGTAGGGGCAGCATGACAGAAGGCTCTGGGACCAAAAGTTTCTAAGTGGACTCTGGGTATGACTAGATTATTAGAACCTATGGATCTGAGAATGCGGGGATTGCTACGCAGCTGTAACATATCTTTCATGTATCCAGGGCCTAGATTATTCAGGGATTTAAATGTCAGTAGGCCGATCTTAAATAGGACCCTCCATTCTATAGGTAGCCAATGAAGGGAATGCAGCACTGGCGTTATGTGGCAGTGATGGGGTTGGTTGGTTAGCAGTCTGGCAGCAGTATTCTGTATCAGCTGTAGGCGGTACAAGGCCTTTTTTGGAAGGCCAGTGTAGAGAGCATTGCAGTAGTCCAGTCGGGATGTGATGAAGGCGTGGACTAAGGTTGGCAGATCTTCTGGGGGTATGAGGTGCTTGATTTTTGCAATGTTCTTCAGGTGAAAATAGAATGATTTCACCAAAGCAGAGATTTGAGTTCTGAAGTTTAAATCCCCATCAATTAGAACTCCCAGGCTACGCACATGATCAGAGCTGCGTAGATCCGTGCCTCCTATTCCCAGTGGTGAAGACTGCAAGTTAAGTTGTTTTGTTATCATGCTCTGCCCTCCAATCAGAAGGACTTCAGTTTTGTCTGCATTTAGTTTCAGCCAGTTGTCATTCATCCATTGCTGTAGTTCACGTAAGCAGGCGTTTATAGTTAGAGTTGGGTCTGTCACACCAGGCTTGAAGGAAAGATATAGTTGGGTGTCGTCTGCATAGCAGTGGTATGTCAGGCCATGTTTTTGGATTAGTTTTCCCAACGGTAGCATGTAAATCGTGAAAAGCAGGGGAGAGAGGATTGAGCCCTGGGGCACCCCATACTTAAGTGTTACAGGGGTGGACAGGAAGGGCCCCATAGACACTTTGTGGGTTCTGCCACTCAAGAAGGATTGGAACCACTGAAGTACTATGCCATCAATGCCGCAGTATTCCTGTAGCCTGTTTATCAAGATGTCATGGTCAACTGTGTCAAAGGCTGCAGAAAGGTCTAGCAGTATGAGGATCGAGCACTCTCCTCTGTCTCTTGCCATGAGCAGGTGGTTGCATATTTGGATGAGGGCAGTTTCAGTGCTGTGGTGTTTCCTGAAGCCAGACTGGAATGGGTCATAACTGTTATTTTGTAGGATTCTGGCTTCTAGCTGGAGGTATACAGCTTTTTCAATTAGCTTTCCCAGAAAGGGGAGGTTAGAGACAGGTCTGTAGCTGGTCATTGCATCTGGGTCCAGGGAGGGTTTTTTGAGGAGAGGGTGTGCAGCTTTAGTGAATTAACATTTCACAAAATGTTTGATAAAATCAGCTGTTTTCTGCTTTAGCACATGCAGCAATGCTTAGTGAATTGTATTCAGGGATCCAGCACCAGGCTACTGGTGCCCCGTCAGATTTTCAGGTGTGGCCCACTGTGGCTCTGAATGAATACAATAGAGACTAGGGACCGGAGCAGTGCTTTTCAGCGCTGCTAGATTTGGGCGCAGCCAGCGCCACCATAGACTTTCATAGAAATCACATCTATAGTGCCGCTCAGTGAGTAACGTCAGTGCCGTCAAAAGATGGAGCTGAAGTTGCTTAAAAAACACAATAATTCGTCCTCCAGCAATCGCTGGAAGCCAAATTATATCATTCCCCAGTATCCATGGCGGCCTGGAGGGGGAATAGTAATTACCACGGCCCGGACTTGTGCAGAAGCAGGATCAGCCATATACTGGCTGTATCCTGCACCCAAGTCTACCGGCACCCAATTCAAATGTGTGCCTAGGGACAGTCACTGTGATGCAAGTAATTTCTAATTGATGTAAATATGCAAATTGTGTATATAGATGTATGCTGTTCAAAAATGGACCAATCCCATCCCAACAAGTTGGAATTTGATTGGTCTACTTTCAAGCTGTATAAGTATGCGTACATTTGCATAATCTTGGATCAACTCAGAATTATTAATTTCTCATCAACAGTCCTTAATGTCTGGAACCCACTAGCAGTACTTTTCTAAACCTTTTGTAAGCGCGTGTGATTTGGAAAGCTCTTGCTAATGTAGTGCTATGTGTGCAATTGCACTTGAGGGATGTAATTTTTTAAAAAATCCCCCATAGCCTTACATTAGCAAGAGCTTTTTTTAAATCACAAGCTCTAAGGGCTGGTGCGCACCAGAGTAGTTCTGAAACGGTTTTTAAAATGCTTGCAGGGGGAAAACCGCTTGGCTAATGAAAGTGAATGGGATGATGCACACCACGGCGGCTCGTTTTTTCCACAAACGCAAACTCGGGGGCTGCAGCATTTTTTAGATTTCTGAGGCGTTTCTGCCTCAATGTAAAAGTATAGGAAAGTGGAAAACCGCTCTGAACAACCTTTGTTGTAGAAGCTTTTCAGTAACAGCTTTACTGTAACAATATTTATAATCCGCTACACAAAAAAGCTCCAAACAACGCTAGGCATGGTTAGAAAACCTCTAAACATGCCTAGAATCGCTCTGAAATCTGCTTCAAAAACCTCTAGCGTTTTGCAGATCTGCTAGAGGTTTTTGGTTTGCACTGGGCCTTAGAAAAGCACTGCTAGTGTGTTCCAGGCCTAATGGTGAGTACCCAGTGCAAAGAACTGATCAGAGCTTGGTGAAGGTGCTATTTCACCTGTCCTGCCAGCCCATTAATCCTTCTGCCTGTCCAGTCAGTGTGACATGTCAATGCTCCCAAGTCCCAGCATGTAACATTGATTTAAAGGATACCTTAGCCCTAATTTAAATTTCAAAATGACTCCCCGTGTGTGTGTGAGGAGGGGGCTTGCGCATACGCTTACCGCACCTCTTGTGGCCCGGCGTCTTCTTCTGTTTGTCCGCTATGCCTTTGCATTGTCTATTTCCTGGATGGTGCCCTTTGACCTGACATGCTGTGCATGCGCAGTATATCCTTTTGGGCTGCCTGTGACTGCACTCGCTGAGGCACCAGCGCAAGGACATACCTGGCATGTACGCATGCGCAGCCCAGTATGATGGGTCAAAGAGCGCCAATCAGGAAATGGACAACGGGAGGCATAGCGGACAAACAGAGGAAGACATCGGACCAATGGAGGTGTGGTAAGCCTATGCCGAAATTAGGGCCAAGGTATCATTTGTCTGGAAATGGGAAATAGTGATGTTGCACTCACCGTGATCAGGGGGGGTCTGAGGGCGATCTGAGGGTGTGGGCGGGTAATTGGGTGCCCGCATTGGGCAGATTAAGGTCTGAGCTGATGGGTGGCATGCCTAGAATCGGTAATTGGGTGTCCGCAAAGGGGCAGATTAGGGTCTGAGCTGATGGGTGGCAGTGACAGGAGTTGTTTGATGGGTGATTGACAGGTGATCAATGGGTGATTACAAGGGAGGTTAGATGTATACAGTACACGGGGGGGGGGGGGGGGGGTCTGGGGAGGATCTGAGGGTGTGGGGGGTGATCAGGAGCCCCCAGGGGGCAGTTTAGGACCTAATCTAAAAAATAGCGTTGACGGATAGTAACGGAGTGACTGATGGGTGATTAGGGAGGTGATTGGGTGCAAACAGTTGTCTGAGGGGGTGATCAGGGGGGGTCTGAGGGGTGCTGTGGTCAATCAGGGGGGGGGGGCAGATCAGTGTGTGTGTGTGCTTACCAGGGGGCCTGCCTCCTGCTCTGGTGGTCCCTCGATCACTGGGACCACCAGGGCAGGAGGCAGCCTGTATAATACGCTTTATATGCATTAGAAAGCGTATTATACGCTTTCTATGCGGCAGAGCGGGGGTTAACAGCAGCGCCGGCGGGTGGGTGGAGCCTAATGCTGGCGGATGCACGCACATCAATGCGCGCGATCCCCGACAATTCAGTCCCACCAGGAGTCACCGCCGATCGGCATTACGCGTTTCTGGGGGTGCCACTTTGCCGACACCCATAGGTAGTGGGCGGTTGGCAAGTGGTTAAAGGGAATCCAAGGTGAGAGAATTCATTCAGCTGTCATTCCTAATTGTGTTTGAAGCAGAAAGAAATAAGAAAAGGGGATACATGGCAGTGACTGCAAGCCAGATAACTAGATATTAAGCTGTTGGGGAGGTTGTGGGTCCTGTGGCGCCTAGTCTAATAGCAATCAGTGTGTGATGGCTGGGGTGGCAGGGATGGAGGGGCGCACTTTGGTGTCTCAGTCTTGGGTGCTGGAGGATCTTGTCCCGGCTCTGGTCTGCAGGGGGGCCCTCTTTTGCTGCGGGGATCGGCGGCGTTTGGGTAAGACACAAAAAAAATATATACAAAATTTTTTTTTGCAAATTGGCCCACCAGGGCCTGAGCAATCCACTGCGGCATTACTGGACGAGCTGAGCTCGTCTGTAACGCCCAGGTGGTTAAAAGGAAATAAATATGGCAGCCTTCATGTGTCTCTCACCTCAGATTCCTTTTATTCAATACCAGCCATTCAATACAATTGTGCATTTAGGAACATTTTGGCATTCGCTATTGGTGTTGTTCAGCACTGGAACCACTGGGTGTAAAAGCTGCATACAGGTCAACCACCGTAATATATTTAACTCAGCATATTTTCAGTGGTTAAACAGCCGTATAGCCTTGCCTTGCATGCAGTAGTACAAGTATAGTAGTGACAGCATCCTGATACTTTGTTCCCTCACTAATCAGGACCGGTGCTTACTTAAGGGCAAACTGGCCCCAGAGCCTGTAGCCCCCCCCCCCCCCCCCAGGCTCTCCCCTTTCAGTGGCTATGGTGGTGCGGCATACACTTGGTGTCACCATTAGAAGGGTGACACCTTCGGAGTTAATG
Source organism: Hyperolius riggenbachi (assembly GCF_040937935.1). Lineage (NCBI taxonomy): Eukaryota > Metazoa > Chordata > Amphibia > Anura > Hyperoliidae > Hyperolius > Hyperolius riggenbachi. Next base: position 258,428,498 of record NC_090655.1, read on the forward strand.
CAGAGTAAACACAACATAGCATAATATGTCACCAGTCTGGCCACTCTTCCTTCCCCAGTGCATCCCCTGATCTACATGGTTCCTCAGTGTGGCATCTCTGCCCACCATGACCTGTCAGCATGTTACAATGCTGAGAAAAGATATGTCAGCAAGGAGATACAGATACAGGAGCCTGGAGTGCTCTGAGGGAGGAAGAAGGTGGGAGCGTGGAGATGGACAGGTGATATTATACTTCGCTGTCTTTACATTGTTCGGAGTAGGGGTGTGGACCACCTAATACTACTATCTGGAGGAGGAGGTGGGGGGGGGGGCGAGATAAAGGACACCTTTCATTGCTATATAGTGATGGAGCAAAATAAAATGTTTTCCGCTTTGAGTGGTATTGATATTTATTACTGTGGTGATGGGAACTCTGGCTGCTGACCCCAAAACATAAGGTCCAGGGGAGAACTGAGGAATGTTGAGGAATGAGGCTCAGAGTCCGACAAAGTAGTCGGAGGTATGATGCACAAAGACTAATGATGTATAATTAGCAATTGAGCTGCCCAGATACATGAAACAGTAGAATCCCTTTATAGTAAACTCTAGAGAGCCAGGGAAGGTAGTTTACTATATCAGAATTGGTCATACATTGCATATTTATACAGACGCAGTTGCTGAGGGGGGTAGGGAAATAAAGGCCACCTTTCATTTCTATATGAAGGAGGGGCACAAAGGCCAGTGGTACATAGTTACATAGTTATTTTGGCTGAAAAAAGACATACGTCCATCGAGTTCAACCAGTACAAAGTACAACTCCAGCCCATCCCCCACATACCCCTGTTGATCCAGAGGAAGGCGAAAAAACCCCCACCAGGCATGGTCCAATTAGCCCCAAATGGGAAAAATTCCTTCCTGACTCCAGATGGCAATCAGATAAAATCCCTGGATCAACATCATTAGGCATAACCTAGTAATTGTAGCCATGGATGTCTTTCAACGCAAGGAAAGCATCTAAGCCCCCTTTAAATGCAGGTATAGAGTTTGCCATAACGACTTCCTGTGGCAATGCATTCCACATCTTAACCACTATTACTGTAAAGAACCCTTTCCTAAATAAATGGCTAAAACGTTTTTCCTCCATGCGCAGCTCATGTCCTCTAGTCCTTTGAGAAGGCCTAGGGACAAAAAGCTCATCCGCCAAGCTATTATATTGCCCTCTAATGTATTTATACATGTTAATTAGATCTCCTCTAAGGCGTCTTTTCTCTAGACTAAATAAACCCAGTTTATCTAACCTTTCTTGGTAAGCGAGACCTTCCATCCCACGTATCAATTTTGTAGCTCGTCTCTGCACCTGCTCTAAAACTGCAATATCTTTTTTGTAATGTGGTGCCCAGAACTGAATTCCATATTCCAGATGTGGCCTTACTAGAGAGTTAAACAGGGGCAATATTATGCTAGCATCTCGAGTTTTTATTTCCCTTTTAATGCATCCCAAAAGTCCTTCTCCAAGTTTGATGTTCCCAACTGTATCCCATTTATTTTGTATGGTGCTAGACCATTGGTACGACCAAAATGCATGACTTTACATTTGTCAACATTGAATTTCATCTGCCATGTATGTGACCATATAGCCATCCTATCCAGATCCTGTTGCAATATGACACTATCTTCCTGAGAGTTGATGATTCTGCACAATTTTGTATCATCTGCAAAAATAGCAACATTGCTCACTACTGCATCTACTAGGTCATTAATAAATAAATTGAAGAGCACTGGACCCAGTACAGACCCCTGTGGGACCCCACTGCTAACAGTCTCCCATTTTGAGTACGATCCGTTGACCACAACTCTTTGTTTTCTGTCCATTAGCCAGTTCCCTATCCATGCACACAAACTCTTCCCCAGTCCTTGCATCCTCAACTTTTGCACCAGACTTCTGTGGGGAACAGTGTCGAAGGCCTTTGCAAAGTCCAAGTATATCACATCTACAGCATTCCCAATATCCATATTAGCATTCACTACCTCATAAAAGCTGAGCATGTTAGTCAAACAGGACCTGTCTTTAGTAAACCCATGTTGATGCTGAGAAATAAGATTATTTTCTACTATGAAGTCATGTATAGTATCTCTTAGTAACCCCTCAAATAGTTTGCATACAACTGATGTTAAGCTTACAGGTCTATAATTTCCTGGATCAGATTTTTTGCCCTTCTTAAATAATGGGAAAACGTGGGCTGTACGCCAATCCACTGGGACTCTGCTAGTTGCAAGAGAGTCACAAAAGATAAGATAAAGGGGCTTAGCTATAACTGAACTTAATTCTCTTAGGACCCGAGGATGCATGCCATCCGGGCCAGGTGCCTTGTCTATTTTTAATTTATTTAGTCTTGCCTTTACTTCTTCCTGCGTTAAGTATTTAATATTACAGTTAGAAGATTGAGACTCTTCTGCCTCTGTAATTTGCAACAGTGCTGTTTCCTTTGTGAAGACAGAAGCAAAGAAAGCATTTAATAACTCTGCCTTACCTTGGTCGTCCACCATTGAGTTCCCACCCTCATCCTTTAGGATTCCAATACAGTCAACCTTTCTTTTTTTAGAGTTGATGTACTTGTAAAACTTTTTTGGGTTAGATTTGATATCCCTAGCGATTTGATTTTCAGCTTCGATCTTTGCCAGCCTAATTTCTTTTTTACAATTTTTATTGCACTCCTTATAATTGCTTAGTGCAGCCTCAGTCCCCTCCTGTTTTAGGACCTTATAGGCATTCTTTTTCCTCTTCATTTTATCCCTAACCTTTCTATTCATCCATAGAGGCCTTTTTTTATTCCTAGACATTTTGTTTCCATATGGGACATACATACTACAATATTGATTGAGAATACGTTTAAAAGCTTGCCATTTCCCTTCAGTGTCGTCCCCTTGTAGTACATTATCCCAGTTCACCAAACTTAGTGCCTGCCTAATTTGATTGAACTTTGCTTTTCTAAAATTCATAGTTTTAGTGGTCCCGCTGCCCCGTGGCCTATCAGTCACCAGATCAAACGTTATCATGTTGTGATCACTATTTCCCAAATGTTCTTGAACCTGCACATTTGATACATTATCTGGTCTATTAGAAATGATCAGATCCAGTAACGCATTCCCCCTAGTTGGTTCCGTTACCATTTGAGTCAAGTAATTGTCCTGTAGTGCTGCAAGAAATCTGCTGCTTTTACCAGAATGGGTAGCCTCAATACCCCAGTCAATGTCTGGAAAGTTGAAGTCGCCCATAATTATGACCTCGTTTTTACTTGCAGCTTTTTCAATCTGCTGTAGTAATCGCAGTTCTGCAGCTTCATTAATAAGAGGTGGTCTGTAGCATAGCCCAATAAGCAATTGGCAACTTTTATTTCCACCATGAATATTTACCCAAACGGACTCCACATCTTCGCAATCTTCCTCCATCTCATCGTTGAGGACAGCTGTAAAAGAATTCTTAACAAAGAGACAAACCCCTCCACCTTTTTTCCCTGTTCTATCCCTCCTAAACACATTGTATCCTTTTAAATTAGCTATCCAGTCATGGCTTTCATCCATCCATGTCTCGGTTATTCCCACAATGTCATAGCCTTTGTCATTCAGAATGAACTCTAGTTCGTCTATTTTATTTGCAAGGCTCCGAGCATTGGTTACCATGCACTTTATATTTTTACCAACACATTTACCAATTTTGTTTACACGAAATGGGCTACTTGAAGTTTTACCAACCTCCTTAATCTTTACACTGTCTCCACCCCCCTCTCCACCCCCCATAATGTTAGGCTCCCACTGTCTTTTTACCTTATCTTGTCTACATATTGAGACTTTATCCTCTCGCCTCCCCCCAGATCCTAGTTTAAAATCTCCTCCAACCGTTTAGCCATCTTCTCCCCCAATGCAGCTGCACCCTCCCCATTAAGGTGCAGCCCATCCCTGCTGTAGAACCTGTAGCCGACTGCAAAGTCTGCCCAGTTCTCCAGGAACCCAAACCCTTCCTTCCTACACCAATTTCTCAGCCACTTATTTAACTCCCTAAGCTCCCTCTGTCTCTCAGATGTAGCACGTGGCACTGGCAGTATTTCAGAGAACACCACCTTGGAGGTCCTTGCTTTAAGTTTATCTCCAAGTACCTGAAAATCATTTTTGAGGACCTTCCATCTCCCACTAACTTTGTCATTGGTGCCAATGAAATGTAGAGCAACATGAAATGTGTTTTTCCCTTTGAGGGGTTTTGATATTTATTACTGTGGTGATGGGACCTCTGGCTGCTGACCCCAAAACATAAGGTCCAGGGAGAACTAAGGAATATTGAGGTATGAGTCACAGAGTCGGATAAACTATTCAGAGATATGAGGCACTAAGCTACTAAGTTTAATCAGTAATTAATCAGGCCAGATACATAATACTGTAGCTTTGTCACCAGTTATATAAATTCATCAGCTGCATTAGGAATAGACTACCTTGTGTTAAAATGGAATGAACTGTAAAGTCTCAGCATAAACAGGTCTTTCGGCAGCATTCCCCCCAAACAGCAAGCAGCCATGTCCCCAAATAACAAGCAATATACCCTCCAAATAACAGACAGCATGTCCCCCAAATAGGACAGCCACACCCACCAAGTGACAGGTAGCTGTGTCCTCCAAATAAAAGCCAGCATGTCCTCCAAACACCATAATTAGGCAGCAATGTTTCCTATATAACAATTGGGTAGCATCATAACCCCAAATAACTATTTAATGTTATTTAGGGCAGCCACAGAACCAACCTCAAATAATATTACACAGTATGGGCCTGATGCACTAACTTGCAGTAATATTGGTGTGCACAGACAGCTCATAGCAATATTACTATTACTAGCAGTAGTGTGTACCGCAGTTACGCTATTAGTGCCACCCACAGTACTGAAGTAGCCGGAGTGTTGCTTCAGTAACCAACGTTACTAACTAACGGTAGGGTAGTAATGCATGTTACGCGCTGCTGGTAGGAATGGTAATATTGCTGTGCACTGTCTGTGCACGGCAGTATTACCGCAAGTTAGTGCATCAGGTCCTATGTCTCTAAATAATATAGGCAATGGTGTGTCCTGCATTATTTTTTATCATTATTAATGATCATTTATATATGGCCCAAGTATTACCAAAAAGAAAAAAGTAAAGGGATTACGTTTGTAGCACGGTACAATTTTCATTAAAGGGAACCTTAACTAAACGGGGGGTAAAGAGTTTCACTTACCTGGAGCTATTACCAGCCCCCTGCAGCAGTCCTGTGCCCTCGGAGCCGTTCTGGAATCCTCCGGTCCCCCGCTGTCACTTAGTTTCGTTTTTGACGACTCACCAGTCGGCCGGCCGCCATGCGTATTATTGGACGCATTCCCTACTGCAATTAGCGCTGTTGCGGACCACAGCGCGTGCGGAATGCGGCAACGCGTATTTTTGTACGCGTTGTGGTCCGCAACAGCGCTAATTGCAGTAGGGAATGCGTCCAATAATACGCATGGCGGCCGGCCGTCTGGTTAGTCGTCAAAAACGAAACTAAGTGACAGCGGGGGACCGGAGGATTCCAGAGCGTCTCCGAGGGCACAGGACTGCTGCAGGGGGCTGGTAATATCCCCAGGTAAGTGAAACTCTTTTCCCCCCATTCAGTTAAGGTTCCCTTTAAGTTCATAATCAACAGCGAACATATAAAAAAAACAATTAAGTACAAAGCAGAAGTACTTAATCCATGTACCGGTAATTTTAATAATTAATAATGAATATTGGTCACATGTCGGGGGTAGTGGGTGTCATAAAACCAGAGAAAAATACATAGCACCACAATTCATGTTGCAAAAGTCATTGAGATGCAAAATAGATGTATAATTAGCTTTGGCTATGAACTAATGATGATACACTCCTTGATTATACTGTAAATAAAAAATATATAAAATACAATAAATGTGAAGATATGAGCAATACCCCCAAAGAGGTCCAAAAAGATAAAAAGGATAGATAGATAGATAGATAGATAGATAGATAGATAGATAGATAGATAGATAGATAGATAGATAGAGTGCTGCCCATAATAATTCATACCCCTGGCAAATTTTGACTTAGTTACTTTTATTCAACCAGCAAGTACTTTTTTGACAGGAAATGACCTGGGTGTCTCCCAAAAGATAATACGACGATGTACAAGAGGAATTATTGTGGGGAAAAAAACATTTTTCAGCTTTTATTTACATTTCAGCAAAAAGTGTCCAAAATTAATCATACCCTTCTCAATAATCAATAGAAAAGCCTTTATTAGCTATTACAGCAAAGTATTTTTGCCCATTCATCTTTAGCAATGAGCTCCAAATCTTTCAGGTTGGAGGGTCTTCTTGCCATCACTCTGATCTTTAGCTCACTCCACAGATTCTCAATTGGATTCAAGTCAGGACTCTGGCTGGGCCACTCCAAAATGTTAATGTTGTTGTCTAACCATTTCTTCACAACTCTTGCTGTGTATTTTGGGTCATAGTCATGCTGAAATGTCCATTGGTGGCCAAGGCAAAGTTTTTCTGAGACTTCCTGATGTTGTCATTGAGAATCCTCATATATTACTCCAGTGGTCTCCTCAGAATTTTTTTCCAGCCGGGTGGCATGAAAAAGTAGCCGGGTGGCATAAAATGGGTGTGGCCATGACCTGTGTCAGAAAATGGGCATGACCATGACAGGGCGTAGCAGGGGTGTTTCTAGCCACTTTGTCACTCCAGGAAAGAAAACCTGTGGCGCCCCCCCCACACACACACCGACACACACATAGCGCCAACCCTTATTCCACCCCCACCCTCATGCCCCCACCACAAGCACACACACAAAAAATGCTGTATACTGTAATTATAAAGTTCTACAATTTATGTGTATGATGGCCCGAACCATTCGCCGGGCGAATATCTCTGGGCCCTGTACTACTTCTGGGTCGCTATGACCTGGAGTAGTACGCCTGCGAGGCCCGGCGGTGCGCGTCCTAGTATCGAACTCCTGTTGCCGGGCACTCTCTGCGCATGAGCGTGATTCCACTCATGACGTCACGCACATGCGCAGAAAGTGCCCAGCAACAGGAGTGCGATACTGGGACGTGCACCGCCGGACCACGCAGGCGTACTACTACGGGTCATAGCGACCCGGAAGTAGTACAGGGCCCAGATGTTCGCCAATCGCCAGCATCTCTGCTCAGCCCCCCCCCCACTCAAATCTCAGGGCCAGCCAGGGGAGAGTGGGGCATATAATATCAAGAGGGGGCACGCCACTCACTATGAGGGTCTCCCCACTGCTGTGCGCACACTGTGCAGTATGTATGTCTCCCTCCGAGTCCTGCCCAGACCCACACAGCAGCAGGCATGATGCTATATGCCTGTATTTTAATATCCATTCCCAGGAGCCAGGATGGGGGGGGGGGGGGGGAGGAATCAGGGCCAGCCAGGATGCATATAAAAAAATTATTAAGAGCAGCAGATCTGCAGATGGCACTCACTATGAGGTGTGTCGTCTCTGCTGCTCTGCAGAATGCAGATAGTTTGTGCGCACACTGCGCAGTCAGGTGTCAGCCGGTGGTTATAACTGGTCCCTGCATCACGCACCGTGCCTTCAAGCACATGTGACAGGCGGGCGGTGGAGTTAGGGGCGGCGCCGGCGTGTACACAAACTAGCGTGCGGCGGCTGTACGCTCTAAACAGAGAGGGAGAGGGGGCGGACCAGTAGGCGGCAACACCGCACTCGCACATAAACTAATGTGCGTGCTGCTCGCTCGGAAAAGAGGAGAGGAAGGGGGCGGGCCAGTAGGCGGCGCCGGGCAAAGGCTGAGCTGGCTAAAAAAAAAAGTAAACACACACAGAGCGGCGACTTGGCGAGAGGGCGCCCACTTCCACCCACGGCGCCATAGGCAAAAATTTATAGTTGCCTAGTGACACAGACGTCCCTGGGGCGTAGCTAACTGTAATGTGATTCAATGTAATGCAAAAGGGCCCTGAATTTTTTTTTTGTTTTCCCCAAAACACAGTTAGGCAAATTGTCCCGAAAAAAAACACATATATAAGAAGACACGCACGCACGCGCGCGCGCACACACACACACACACACACACACACACACACACACACACACACACACACCCACACACACACCCACACACCCCACCCTCTGTGATTTCAGCCATTTTGACTGAGCAGAACCAGGCTCTGGTCTAAGTGGGCCTGTACAGGCCCATGTATGGCGAATCTTACTGTAAATAAAATGATAGTGGTGACAGAGCTTTTTGGTGGCTTCCTGCTTGTACAGGGTACACATTTTTATAAATGCCGGGTTTTCTAATCTTTTTAACAACAGAAAACTTTTCATATACACAAGAATCCTAAGCCAATAGTAACAAATGTATATTGGATTTCTTGTTCCACACAATGGCAATATAGATGTCAGCTAATTAGGTTGTCTACCACTAGGTAGAGCTATTCCACGACAAACTTCGACAATGGGGAAAGAGAACACTTGAATTTTTAAAATAAAGGCCTGGCATTAATTGCTGTAACTTTTAAGAATATTATTTATTTACTGTATTATTTTCCTTAATTCATTTTTTTAAAAGTCAATGTGAATTGAAATAAGAATAAAAAAAACAGATACTCACCAGTCTTCCCATTCCTTGCTCAGGCACCTCGTTCCAGCGTTGTCACCCCTGCAAAAGCTTTTCGACCAATTGTTCAAATGCACCTCTGATTATTCTCTGAAGCTCTCGGAACCCCAAGAGCTCTTGAAGACTTTTGTACTTTCGTGCGCACTCACGCATACGCAGTATGGAGCTGCCCATCTTTGGGGATTACTCAAGCTCCCAAAACCTCCCATGGTGGCAGATTTAGACATGGCTGGAACCAGGGCTGTGGAGTCGGAGTCGGGGCAATTTTGGGTGCCTGGAGTCGGATCAAAATTAGTTACTTGTGCTGCTTCAAAAAAGCAGTCCCCGTATTTTTAAAGTCAGATATACACATCTGATTGGGACTCTATATCTGATGTGTACACGGGAATCTTTTATATATACTAAATAACATCTATGCTGTAAGAATAAAGCCTGATGTGTAGCCGTGTCACTAATAGAGATGGTTAATGAGATGGAAATAATTCTGCGTTGATTCTGATTTATGCAAATGTTTGCACTCTCTTTGCTCATGAAATCAAATAATTTGATATGTTGTTAAAATGTTGTTTGGTGACTACGAATTAAATGGTACCTGAGAAGGATGAAAAGAAAAGTTTTATACATACCTGGGGCTTCTTCCAGCCCCCTTCAGGCTAATCAGTCCCTCTCAGTCCTCCTCCGCCACCTGGATCTTCTGCTATGAGTCCTGGTAATTCAGCCAGTCAGCGCAGTCTGGCCGCATGCCGCTTCCACAGCCAGGAGCGTTCTGCACCTGAGCAACAGTGCTGCGCAGGTGTAGTATGCTCCCGGCGGCGGAGTGTGTGCATGCGCACTACGCCAGACTGGCTCAAGTACCTGGACTCATAGCAGAAGATCCAGGTGGCGGAGGAGGACAGCGAGGGACTGATTAGCCTGAAGGGGGCTGGAGGAAGCCCCAGGTATGTATAAAACTTTAATTTCATCTGTCTCAGGTTTACTTTGTTACACAGTAGTACTATACTCTACATATGCACTCTCCACAGAGCTGCAGGAAATCCACTGAGAATGTTCTGCACATTGAACACAGAGGTGTTGTCTATCACCCATAAACCTGGTTCAGATTGTGCATGAAGAATGTGTAATAGAGGAATAATCTCCTCATTCCCCTGCAGAGTACCTGCACATCACTTTTACATGTACCCACAGTCACATTGCCTAGGGCCTGATCCATGTTCAGATTGTGCATGAAGAGTGTGTTAGAGGAAGAATCCTCTCATTCTCCTGCAGAGTACCTGCACATCACAGTTACATTGCCTAGGACCTGATAGATGTTCTTTTGTTCCGGTCTGTACCTTTTACAAGTACTCTTAATTACTAGTTTTAGTCTATGACTAAAGGGAATAAGTATGGCAGTTTCCATATCCTTCTCACTTCAGTTGTCTTTTAACCACCCTGGCGTTCTGTTAAAATCGCCAGGGTGGCGTGCAGATAGTTTTTTTTTTTTCAATTTTTTTCTGTGAATCAATGTAGCTAACTTTCAGTTAGCTACATGATTCACCACTAGAGGGCGCATCTGCCCATTTAGTCCAATCGCGCCGGCTTCTATAGCAAGCAGAAAATCCCGTTGTAAAATGGATTTTCTGCTTGGATTCCCTCGTCGCCATGGCGACGATCGGGATGACGTCATCCACGTCATGGCGTCGGGGGGTGTCCGATCCGGCCCCATAGCGCGCAGCCTGGCACTGGGTCTAGGCGGGTAGGGGGGGGGCTCCCTTACGAATCGCCGTGGAGCGGCAGCGATCAGACCCACTCACTCCCTCCCTCCGGCCAGCCGTGTTTTTTAACTTACCCCCCCTCCGCTCTCTCCACATCGATTGTCCTAGTGCAACTTCAGCTAGCATGTCACGCTAGCTTTATATTGGAGCGCACACTCTGGGAGAGGAGGAGGCGGGGGAGTGTCCGTACTTCTGCCGTCATGATGCGACGGCAGAAGTGAAGAGTATAGGGACATACTGCGCATGCGCAGCACAGTATGTCTGGGTGAAGGGTCAGGAGAGTCGGGTCGGTACCGGCAGCTGTAGCAGATGAGCGAGGGAGGCGGCAAGTATGTGTCTTTCTTTCCCTCCACATTGCAGCTTCTATTTTATCACAGCCTGTGGGCTGTGGTAGCCTTTAACTCTCCATAGGTATTTGTTTGTTTATTTATTTTTTAATTCTGATTTCACTTCACATTTGCTTTAAATTGTTAACTCTTCTGTAAATGGAGGTACATGTAACCCTGCAGTAAATTCATTACAAGAAGATATTCACAGATAGAGAATTGTAAAGCAAACACTTGAATTTCTTTCATTGACAAAACACATTTTCTAAACCTCTTTAAATCTTATCAGTTTCCATATTCTACAGCTTCCTCCAGCAAACACATTGAAGACTGACAGTCCTTTGTAATCATCCAGTTTAGGTCATTGGAGGTATGGGAGAGGAAAGAGGATAAAAGCATTGTTAATCAAAGATACGCCTGCTCCTTTTTCATAGCTCCTGTATTAGAAAGGGGAGGGATGTAGTAGCCAACTGCCCATTTAATCCAATGATAAGGTGGTCTTCATACAATGCAAATGGGTTTCAGTAAATGGTCTTCCACCTCATCATCTATCACCTTTCCTGAAATGAAACATTGAAATGCACACTTTATTCATCTCGGACTCACCTGTGCTGCCTTCTATAACCATCTTCTTATTCCAGTCTGCCACCTTATCTTCTGTCACCTTTCCTGGAACGAAACACTGAAATGCATACTATCTATCTCGGACTCATCTGTGCTGTCTTCTATCCCCATCTTCTTTTTTCCAGTCTTCCACCTCATCTTCTGTCACCTTTCCTGAAATAAAACACTGAAATGCACACTTTATTCATCTCGGACTCACCTGTGCTGCCTTCTATAACCATCTTCTTATTCCAGTCTGCCACCTCATTTTCTGTCACCTTTCCTGAAACGAAACACTGAAATGCACACTTTATTTATCTCGGACTTACCTGTGCTGCCTTCTAGCACCATCTTTTTTTCAAGTCTTCCGCCTCATCTTCTGTCACCTTTCCTGAGACGAAACACTGAAATGCGCACTTTATTTATTTCGGACTCACCTGTGCTGCCTTCTAGCACCATCTTTTTTTTCTTGTCTTCCGCCTCATCTTCTGTCACCTTTCCTGAAACGAAACACTGAAATGCACACTTTATCTAGGACTCACCTGTGCTGATTTCTACCACCATCTTCTTTTTTTCCAGTCTTCCGCCTCATCTTCTTCTGTCACCTTTCCTGAAACGAAACACTGAAATACACACTTTATTTATCTTGGACTCACCTGTTCTGCCTTCTATCACCATTTTCTTTTTTCCAGTCTTCCACCTCATCTTCTGTCACCTTTCCTGAAACGAAACACTGAAATGCACACTTTATCTCGGACTCACCTGTGGTGTCTTGTATCACCTTCTCCTTTTTTCCAGTCTTCCACCTCATTTTCTGTCATCTTACCTGAAACGAAACACTGAAATGCACACTTTATTTATCTTGGACGCACCTGTGCTGCCTTCTATCACCATCTTCTTCTTTTTTTTCCCAGTCTTCCACCTTATCTTCTTCTGTTCCTGAAACGAAACACTGAAATGCACACTTTATTTATCTCGGACTCACCTGTGCTTCCTTCTATCACCATCTTTTTCTATTTTTCTAGTCTTCCACCTCATGTTCTGTCAACTTTCCTGAAACGAAACACTGAAATGCACACTTTATCTCGGACTCACCTGTGCTGTCTTGGATCACCATCTTCTTTTTTCCAGTCTTCCACCTCATCTTCTGTCATCTTTCCTGAAACGAAACACTGAAATGCACACTTAATCTAGGACTCACCTGTGCTGCCTTCTACCACCATCTTCTCTTTTTCCAGTCTTCCGCCTCATCTTCTTCTGTCATCTTTCCTGAAACGAAACACTGAAATGCACACTTTACTTATCTCGGACTCACCTGTGCTGCCTTTTAGCACCATCTTTTTTTTCCAGTCTTCCGCCTCATCTTCTTCTGTCAATTTTCCTGAAACGAAACACTGAAATGCACAATTTATTTTTCTCGGACTCACCTGTGCTGCTTTCTACCACCATCTTCTTATTTTTTTCCAGTCTTCCGCCTCATCTTCTTCTGTCACCTTTCCTAAAACGAATCACTGAAATGCACACTTTATTTATCTTGGACTCACCTGTGCTTCCTTCTATCACCATCTTCTTCTTTTTTTTCCCAGTCTTCCACCTCATCTTCTGTCATATTTCCTGAAACGAAACACTGAAATGCACACTTTATTTATCTCGGATTCACCTGTGCTGCCTTCTACCACCATCTTCTTATTTTTTTCCAGTCTTCCGCCTCATCTTCTTCTGTCACGTTTCCTGAAACGAAACACTGAAATGCACAATTTATTTTTCTCGGACTCACCTGTGCTGCCTTCTTTCACCATCTTTTTCTTTTTTTCCAGTCTTCCACCTCATCTTCTGTCATCTTTCCTGAAACGAAACACTGAAATGCACACTTTATTTATCTCGGACTCACCTGTGCTGCCTTCTATCACCATCTTCTTCTTTTTTTCCAGTCTTCCGCCTCATCTTATTCTGTCACCTTTCCTGAAACGAAACACTGATATGCACACTTTATCTCGGACTCACCTGTGGTATCTTGTATCAAGTTTTGCTTTTTTCCAGTCTTCCACCTTATTTTCTGTCATCTTTCCTGAAACGAAACACTGAAATGCACACTTTATTTATCTCGGACTCACCTGTGCTGCCTTCTATCACCATCTTCTTTTTTCTAGTCTTCCACCTCATCTTCTGTCACCTTAACTGAAACGAAACACTGAAATGCACACTTTATCTCGGACTCACCTGTGCTGTCTTGTATCACCATCTTCTTTTTTCCAGTCTTCCACCTCATCTTCTGTCATCTTTCCTGAAACGAAACACTGAAATGCACACTTTATTTATCTCTGACTTACCTGTGCTGCCTTCTACCACCATCTTTTTTTCCAGTCTTCCGCCTCATATTCTTCTGTCAATTTTCCTGAAACGAAACACTGAAATGCACACTTTATTTATCTTGGACTCATCTGTGCTGCCTTCTATCACCATCTTCTTCTTTTTTTTCTAGTCTTCCTCCTCATCTTCTGTCAACTTTCCTGAAACGAAACACTAAAATGCACACTTTATTTATCTTGGACTCGCCTGTGCTGCCTTTTATCACCATCTTCTTTTTTCCACTCTTCCACCTCATCTTCTGTCACCTTTCCTGAAACGAAACACTGAAATGCACACTTTATTTATCTCAGACTCACCTGTGGTGCCTTCTATCACCATCTTCTTTTTTCTAGTCTTCCGCCTCATCTTCTGTCACCTTAACTGAAATGAAACACTGAAATGCACACACTATTTATGTCGGACTCACCTGTGCTGCCTTCTTTCACCATCTTTTTCTTTTTTCCAGTCTTCCACCTCATCTTCTTTCATATTTCCTGTAACGAAACACTGAAATGCACACTTTATTTATCTCTGACTTACCTGTGCTGCCTTCTTTCACCATCTTTTTCTTTTTCTCCAGTCTTCCGCCTCATCTTCTTCTGTCACCTTTCCTGAAACGAAACACTGAAATGCACACTTTATTTATTTCGGACTCAACCGCGCTGCCTTCTATCACCATCTTCTTTATTCCAGTCTTCCGCCTCATCTTCTGTCACCTTTCCTAAAACGAAGCACTGAAATGCACACTTTATTTATCTTGGACTCACCTGTGCTGCCTTCTATCACCATCTTCTTTATTCCAGTCTTCCGCCTCATCTTCTGTCACCTTTCCTGAAACGAAGCACTGGAATGCACACTTTATTTATCTTGGACTCACCTGTGCTGCCTTCTATCACCATCTTCTTTTTTCCACTCTTCCACCTCATCTTCTGTCACCTTTCCTGAAATGAAACACTGAAATACACACTTTACTTTACTGTGCTGCTTTCTAGCACCATGTTTTTTTCCAGTCTTCTGCCTCATCTTCTTCTGTCAGTTTTCCTGAAACGAAACACTGAAATGCACACTTTATTTATTTCGGACTCACCTGTGCTGCCTTCTAGCACCATCCTCTTTTTTTCCAGTCTTCCGCCTAATCTTCTTCTGTCACCTTTCCTGAAACGAAACACTGAAATGCACACTTTATCTATCTCTGACTCACCTGTGCTGCCTACTATCACCATCTTCTTTTTTCCAGTCTTCCACCTCATCTTCATCTGTCATCTTTCCTGAAACGAAGCACTGAATTACACACTTTATTTATTTCGGACTCACCTGGGCTGCCTTCTAGCACCATCTTTTTTTCCAGTCTTCCGCCTCATCTTCTTCTGTCAATTTTCCTGAAACGAAACACTGAAATGCACACTTTATCTCGGACTCACCTGTGCTGTCTTGTATCACCATCTTCTTTTTTCCAGTCTTCCACCTCATCTTCTGTCATCTTTCCTGAAACGAAACACTGAAATGCACACTTTATTTATCTCTGACTTACCTGTGCTGCCTTCTACCACCATCTTTTTTTCCAGTCTTCCGCCTCATATTCTTCTGTCAATTTTCCTGAAACGAAACACTGAAATGCACACTTTATTTATCTTGGACTCGTCTGTGCTGCCTTCTATCACCATCTTCTTCTTTTTTTTCTAGTCTTCCTCCTCATCTTCTGTCAACTTTCCTGAAACGAAACACTAAAATGCACACTTTATTTATCTTGGACTCGCCTGTGCTGCCTTTTATCACCATCTTCTTTTTTCCACTCTTCCACCTCATCTTCTGTCACCTTTCCTGAAACGAAACACTGAAATGCACACTTTATTTATCTCAGACTCACCTGTGGTGCCTTCTATCACCCTCTTCTTCTTTTTTTCTAGTCTTCCTCCTCATCTTCTGTCATCTTTCCTGAAACGAAACACTGAAATGCACACTTTATTTATCTCGGACTCACCTGTGCTGCCTTCTATCACCATCTTCTTTTTTCTAGTCTTCCGCCTCATCTTCTGTCACCTTAACTGAAATGAAACACTGAAATGCACACACTATTTATGTCGGACTCACCTGTGCTGCCTTCTTTCACCATCTTTTTCTTTTTTTCCAGTCTTCCACCTCATCCTTTGTCATCTTTCCTGAAACGAAACACTGAAATGCACACTTTATTTATCTCGGACTCATCTGTGCTGTCTTCAAGCACCATCTTCTTTTTTCCCAGTCTTCCGCCTAATCTTCTGTCACCTTTCCTGAAACGAAACACTGAAATGCACACTTTGTCGGACTAGCCTGTGCTGTCTTCTATC
Source organism: Hyperolius riggenbachi (assembly GCF_040937935.1). Taxonomy (NCBI): domain Eukaryota; kingdom Metazoa; phylum Chordata; class Amphibia; order Anura; family Hyperoliidae; genus Hyperolius; species Hyperolius riggenbachi. Next base: position 258,444,509 of record NC_090655.1, read on the forward strand.
ACCATCTTCTTCTTTTTTTCCAGTCTTCCGCCTCATCTTCTTCTGTCACCTTTCCTGAAACGAAACACTAAAATGCACACTTTATTTATCTCGGACTCACCTGTGCTGCCATCTAGCACCATCTTTTTTTCCAGTCTTCCGCCTATTCTTCTTCTGTCACCTTTCCTGAAACGAAACACTGAAATGCACACTTTATTTATCTTGGACTCACCTGTGCTGCCTTCTTTCACCATCTTTTTTTTTTTATCCAGTCTTCCACCTCATCTTCTGTCACCTTTCCTGAAACGAAACACTGAAATGCACACTTTATTTATCTCGGACTCACCTGTGCTGCTGTGTAGCACCATCTTTTTTTCCAGTCTCCTGCCTAATCTTCTTCTGTCAATTTTCCTGAAACGAAACACTGAAATGCACACTTTATTTATCTCGGACTCACCTGTGCTGTCTTGTATCACCATCTTCTTTTTCCCAGTCTTCCACCTTATCTACTGTCACCTTTCCTGAACAAAACACTGAAATGCTCAATTTATTTATCTCGGACTCACCTGTGCTGCCTTCTTTCACCATCTTTTTCTTTTTTTCCAGTCTTCCACCTCATCTTCTGTCATCTTTCAAGAGACGAAACACTGAAATGCACACTTTATTTATCTTGGACTTACCTGTGCTGCCTTCTAGCACCATCTTTTTTTCTAGTCTTCCGCCTAATCTTCTTCTGTCACCTTTCCTGAAACAAAACACTGAAATGCACACTTTATTTCGGACTCCCCTGTGCTGCCTTCTATCACCATCTTCTTCTTTTTTTCCAGTCTTCCGCCTAATCTTCTTCTGTCACCTTTCCTGAAACGAAACACTGAAATGCACACGTTATTTATCTCGGACTCACCTGTGCCGCCTACTATCACCATCTTCTTTTTTTTTCCAGTCTTCCGCCTCATCTTCTGTCACCTTTCCTGAAACGAAGCACTGAAATGCACACTTAATTTATCTCAGACTTACCTGTGCTGCCTTCTACCACCATCTTCTTTTTTTCCAGTCTTCCGCCTCATCTTCTTCTGTCACCTTTCCTGAAACGAAACACTGAAATGCACACTTTATTTATCTCAGACTTACCTGTGGTGCCTTCTATCACCATCTTCTTTTTTTCCAGTCTTCCGCCTAATCATCTTCTGTCACCTTTCCTGAAACGAAACATTGAAATGCACACTTTATTTATCTCACTCACCGGTGCTGCCTTCTAGCACCATCTTCTTCTTTTTTTCCAGTCTTCCGCCTCATCTTCTGTCACCTTAACTGAAACGAAACACTGAAATGCACACTTTATCTCGGACTCACCTGTGCTGCCTTCTTTCACCATCTTTTTCTTTTTTTCCAGTCTTCCACCTCATCTTCTGTCATCTTTCAAGAGACGAAACACTGAAATGCACACTTTATTTATCTTGGACTTACCTGTGCTGCCTTCTAGCACCATCTTTTTTTCCAGTCTTCCGCCTCATCTTCTTCTGTCAATTTTCCTGAAACGAAACACTGAAATGCACACTTTATTTATCTCGGACTCACCTGTGCTGCCTTCTTTCACCATCATTTTTTTTCCAGTCTTCCGCCTCATCTTCTGTCACCTTAACTGAAACGACACACTGAAATGCCCACTTTATCTCGGACTTACCTGTGCTGTCTTGTATCACCATCTTCTTTTTTCCAGTCTTCCACCTCATCTACTGTCACCTTTCCTGAAGAAAACACTAAAATGCACACTTTATTTATCTCGGACTCACCTGTGCTGCCTTCTTTCACCATCTTTCTCTTTTTTTCCAGTCTTCCACCTCATCTTCTGTCATCTTTCCTGAAACAAAACACTGAAATGCACACTTTATTTATCTTGGACTCACCTGTGCTGCCTTCTATTACCATCTTCTTCTTTTCCAGTCTTCCACCTCATCTTCTGTCACGTTTCCGGAAACGAAACACTGAAATGCACACTTTATTTATCTCGGACTCACCTGTGGTGCCTTCTATCACCCTCTTCTTCTTTTTTTCTAGTCTTCCGCCTAATCTTCTTCTGTCACCTTTCCTGAAACAAAACACTGAAATGCACACTTTTTTATATCTCGGACTCACCTGTGCTGCCTTCTATCACCATCATCTTTTTTTTCCAGTCTTCCACCTCATCTTCTGTCACCTTAACTGAAACGAAACACTGAAATTCACACTTTATTTATCTCTGACTTACCTGTGCTGCCTTCTATCACCTTCTCCTTCTTTTTTTTCCAGTCTTCCGCCTCATCTTCTGTCATCTTTCCTGAAACGAAACACTGAAATGCACACTTTATTTATCTCTGACTCACCTGTGCTGCCTTCTTTCACCATCTTTTTCTTTTTCTCCAGTCTTCCGCCTCATCTTCTTCTGTCACCTTTCCTGAAACGAAACACTGAAATGCACACTTTATTTATCTCGGACTCACCTGTACGGCCTTCTATCACCATCTTCTTTTTTCCCAGTCTTCCACCTCATCTTCTGTCATCTTTCCTGAAACGAAACACTGAAATGCACACTTTATTTATCTTGGACTCACCTGTGCTGCCTACTATCACCCTCTTCTTCTTTTTTTCTAGTCTTCCGCCTAATCTTCTTCTGTCACCTTTCCTGAAACGAAACACTGAAATGCACACGTTATTTATCTCGGACTCACCTGTGCCGCCTACTATCACCATCTTCTTTTTTTTTCCAGTCTTCCGCCTCATCTTCTGTCACCTTTCCTGAAACGAAGCACTGAAATGCACACTTAATTTATCTCAGACTTACCTGTGCTGCCTTCTACCACCATCTTCTTTTTTTCCAGTCTTCCGCCTAATCTTCTTCTGTCACCTTTCCTGAAACGAAACACTGAAACGCACACTTTGTCGGACTCACCTGTGCTGTCTTCTATCACCATCTTATTCTTTTTTTCAAGTCTTCCGACTCATCTTCTTCTGTCACCTTTCCTGAAACGAAACACTGAAATGCACACTTTATCTTGGACTCACCTGTGGTGTCTTGTATCAACTTCTGCTTTTTTTTCAGTCTTCCACCTCATTTTCTGCCATCTTTCCTGAAACGAAACACTGAAATGCACACTTTATTTATCTCAGACTCACCTGTGCTGCCAAGTAGCACCATCTTTTTTTCCAGTCTTCCGCCTCATCTTCTTCTGTCATCTTTCCTGAAATGAAACACTGAAATGCACACTTTATTTATCTTGGACTCACCTGTGCTGCCTTCTAGCGCTATCTTTTTTTCCAGTCTTCCGCCTAATCTTCTTCTGTCACCTTTCCTGAAACGAAACACTGAAATGCACACTTTATTTATTTCGGACTCACCTGTGCTGCCGTCTAGCACCAGCTTTTTTTCCAGTCTTCCGCCTCATCTTCTTCTGTCATCTTTCCTGGAACGAAACACTGAAATGCACACTTTATCTCGGACTCACCTGTGGTGTCTTGTATCAACTTCTGCTTTTTTTCCAGTCTTCCACCTCATTTTCTGCCATCTTTCCTGAAACGAAACACTGAAATGCACACTTTATTTATCTTGGACTCACCTGTGCTGCCTTCTAGCGCTATCTTTTTTTCAAGTCTTCCGCCTAATATTCTTCTGTCACCCTTCCTGAAACGAAACACTGAAGTGCACACTTTATTTATTTAGGACTCACCTGTGCTGCCTTCTAGCACCATCATCTTCTTTTTTTTCCAGTCTTCCGCCTAATCTTCTTCTGTCACCTTTCCTGAAACGAAACACTCAAATGCACACTTTATTTATCTCGGACTCACCTGTGCTGCCTTCTAGCGCTATCTTTTTTTCCAGTCTTCCGCCTCATCTTCTGTCATCTTTCCTGAAACGAAACACTGAAATGCACACTTTATTTATCTCTGACTCACCTGTGCTGCCTTCTTTCACCATCTTTTTTTCTTTTTTTCCAGTCTTCCGCCTCATCTTCTTCTGTCACCTTTCCTGAAACGAAACACTGAAATGCACACTTTATTTATTTCGGACTCACCTGTGCTGCCTTCTATCACCATCTTCTAATTTTTTTCCAGTCTTCCGCCTAATCTTCTTCTGTCACCTTTCCTGAAACGAAACACTAAAATGCACACTTTATCTCGGACTCACCTGTGCTGTCTTGTATCACCATCTTCTTTTTTCCAGTCTTCCATCTCATCTTCTGTCATCTTTCCTGAAACAAAACACTGAAATGCACACTTTATTTATCTTGGACTCACCTGTGCTGCCGTCTAGCACCATCTTTTTTTCCAGTCTTCTCCCTCATCTTCTTCTGTCATCTTTCCTGAAACGAAACACTGAAATGCACACTTTACTTATCTCAGACTTACCTGTGCTGCCTTCTACCACCATCTTCTTTTTTCCAGTCTTCCACCTCATCTACTGTTACCTTTCCGGAAACAAAACACTGAAATTCACACTTTATTTGATTCGGACTCACCTGTGCTGCCTTCTATAACATCTTCTTTTTTTCCAGTCTTCCGCCTCATCTTCTGTCATCTTTCCTGAAACGAAACACTGAAATGCACACTTTATTATCTCTAACTTACCTGTGCAGCTTTCTAGCACCATCTTCTTCTTTTTTTCCAGTCTTCCGCCTCATCTTCTTCTGTCATCTTTCCTGAAACGAAACACTGAAATGCACACTTTATTTATCTCGGACTCACCTGTGCTGCCTTCTACCACCATCTTCTTCTTTTTTTCCAGTCTTCCGCCTAATCTTCCTTTGTCACCTTTTCTGAAACGAAACACTGAAATGCGTATTTTATTTATTTCGGACTCGCCTGTGCTGCCTTCTATCACCATCTCCTTTTTTTCCAGTCTTCCCCCTAACCTTCTTCTGTCACCTTTCCTGAAACGAAACACTGAAATGCACACTTTATTTATCTCGGACTCACCTGTGCTGCCTTCTATCACCGTCTTCTTTTTTCCAGTCTTCCACATCATCTTCTGTCACCTTCCCTGAAACGAAACACTGAAATGCACACTTTATTTGATTCGGACTCACCTGTGCTGCCTTCTATAACATCTTCTTTTTTTCCAGTCTTCCGCCTCATCTTCTGTCACCTTTCCTGAAACGAAACACTGAAATGCACACTTTATCTCGCACTCACCTGTGCTGCCTTCTTTCACCATCATCTTTTTTCCAGTCTTCCGCCTCATTATCTTTTTTCAATTTTCCTGAAACGAAACACTGAAATGCACACTTTTTTTTATCTCGGACTCACCTGTGCTGCCTTCTATCACCATCTTCTTTTTTCTAGTCTTCCACCTCATCTTCTGTCACTTTAACTGAAACGAAACACTGAAATGCACACTTTATTTATCTCTGACTCACCTGTGCTGCCTTCTTTCACCATCTTTTTTTCTTTTTTTCCAGTCTTCCGCCTCATCTTCTGTCACCTTTCCTGAAACGAAACACTGAAATGCACACTTTATCTCGGACTCACCTGTGCTCTCTTGTATCACCTACTGCTTTTTTCCAGTCTTCCACCTCATCTTCTGTCACCTTTTCTGAAACGAAACACTGAAATGCACACTTTATTTATCTTGGACTCACTTGTGGTGCCTTCTACCACCATCTTCTGCTTTGTTCCCAGTCTTCCACCTCATCTTCTGTCACCTTTCCTAAAATGAAAAAAACTGAAATGCACACTATTTATCTCGGACTCACCTGTGCTGCCTTCTACCACCATCTTCTTCTTTTTTTCCAGTCTTCCACCTCATCTTCTGTCACCTTTCCTGAAACAAAACACTGAAATGCACACTTTATTTATCTCAGACTCACCAGTGCTTCCTTCTATCACCATCATCTTCTTTTTTCCCAGTCGTCTGCCTTTTTTTTCTTCTGTCACCTTTCCTGAAACTAAACACTGAAATGCACACTTTATTTATCTCGGACCCACCTGTGCTGCCTTCTTTCACCATCTCCTTCTTTTTTTCCAATCTTCTGCCTAATATTGTTCTGTCACCTTTCCTGAAAGGAAACACTGAAATGCACACTTTATCTCGGACTCACCTGTGCTGTCTTCTATCACCATCTCCTTTTTTTCCAGTCTTCCCCCTAACCTTCTTCTGTCACCTTTCCTGAAACGAAACACTGAAATGCACACTTTATTTATCTCGGACTCACCTGTGCTGCCTTCTATCACCGTCTTCTTTTTTCCAGTCTTCCACATCATCTTCTGTCACCTTCCCTGAAACGAAACACTGAAATGCACACTTTATTTGATTCGGACTCACCTGTGCTGCCTTCTATAACATCTTCTTTTTTTCCAGTCTTCCGCCTCATCTTCTGTCACCTTTCCTGAAACGAAACACTGAAATGCACACTTTATCTCGCACTCACCTGTGCTGCCTTCTTTCACCATCATCTTTTTTCCAGTCTTCCACCTCATCTTCTGTCACCTTTCCTGAAACGAAGCACTGAAATGCACACTTTATTTATCTCGGACTCACTTGTGCTGCCTTCTTTCACCATCATCTTCTGTCACCTTAACTGAAACGAAACACTGAAATGCACACTTTATTATCTCTGACTTACCTGTGCAGCCTTCTAGCACCATCTTCTTCTTTTTTTCCAGTCTTCCGCCTCATCTTCTTCTGTCATCTTTCCTGAAACGAAACACTGAATTGCACACTTTATTTCGGACTCACCTGTGCTGCCTTCTAACACCATCTTTTTTTCCAGCCTTCCGCCTAATCTTCTTCTGTCACCTTTCCTGAAACGAAACACTGAAATGCGTATTTTATTTATTTCGGACTCGCCTGTGCTGCCTTCTAGCACCATCTTTTTTTCCAGTCTTCCGCCTCATCATCTTCTGTCAATTTTCCTGAAACGAAACACTGAAATGCACACTTTATTTATCTCGGACTCACCTGTGCTGCCTTCTTTCACCATCTTTTTTTCTTTTTTTCCAGTCTTCCGCATCATCTTCTGTCACCTTTCCTGAAACGAAACACTGAAATGCACACTTTATCTCGGACTCACCTGTGCTGTCTTGTATCACCTACTGCTTTTTTCCAGTCTTCCACCTCATTTTCTGCCATCTTTCCTGAAACGAAACACTGAAATGCACACTTTATTTATCTCAGACTCACCTGTGCTGCCAAGTAGCACCATCTTTTTTTCCAGTCTTCCGCCTCATCTTCTTCTGTCATCTTTCCTGAAATGAAACACTGAAATGCACACTTTATTTATCTTGGACTCACCTGTGCTGCCTTCTAGCGCTATCTTTTTTTCCAGTCTTCCGCCTAATCTTCTTCTGTCACCTTTCCTGAAACGAAACACTGAAATGCACACTTTATTTATTTCGGACTCACCTGTGCTGCCGTCTAGCACCAGCTTTTTTTCCAGTCTTCCGCATCATCTTCTGTCATCTTTCCTGAAACGAAACACTGAAATGCACACTTTATCTCGGACTCACCTGTGGTGTCTTGTATCAACTTCTGCTTTTTTTCCAGTCTTCCACCTCATTTTCTGCCATCTTTCCTGAAACGAAACACTGAGTTGCACACTTTATTTATCTCGGACTCACCTGTGCTGCCAAGTAGCACCATCTTTTTTTCCAGTCTTCCGCCTCATCTTCTTCTGTCATCTTTCCTGAAATGAAACACTGAAATGCACACTTTATTTATCTTGGACTCACCTGTGCTGCCTTCTAGCGCTATCTTTTTTTCAAGTCTTCCGCCTAATATTCTTCTGTCATTCTTCCTGAAACGAAACACTGAAGTGCACACTTTATTTATTTAGGACTCACCTGTGCTGCCTTCTAGCACCATCATCTTCTTTTTTTTCCAGTCTTCCGCCTAATCTTCTTCTGTCACCTTTCCTGAAACGAAACACTCAAATGCACACTTTATTTATCTCGGACTCACCTGTGCTGCCTTCTAGCGCTATCTTTTTTTCCAGTCTTCCGCCTCATCTTCTGTCATCTTTCCTGAAACGAAACACTGAAATGCACACTTTATTTATCTCTGACTCACCTGTGCTGCCTTCTTTCACCATCTTTTTTTCTTTTTTTCCAGTCTTCCGCCTCATCTTCTTCTGTCACCTTTCCTGAAACGAAACACTGAAATGCACACTTTATTTATTTCGGACTCACCTGTGCTGCCTTCTATCACCATCTTCTAATTTTTTTCCAGTCTTCCACCTAATCTTCTTCTGTCACCTTTCCTGAAACGAAACACTAAAATGCACACTTTATCTCGGACTCACCTGTGCTGTCTTGTATCACCATCTTCTTTTTTCCAGTCTTCCATCTCATCTTCTGTCATCTTTCCTGAAACAAAACACTGAAATGCACACTTTATTTATCTTGGACTCACCTGTGCTGCCGTCTAGCACCATCTTTTTTTCCAGTCTTCTCCCTCATCTTCTTCTGTCATCTTTCCTGAAACGAAACACTGAAATGCACACTTTACTTATCTCAGACTTACCTGTGCTGCCTTCTACCACCATCTTCTTTTTTCCAGTCTTCCACCTCATCTACTGTTACCTTTCCGGAAACAAAACACTGAAATTCACACTTTATTTGATTCGGACTCACCTGTGCTGCCTTCTATAACATCTTCTTTTTTTCCAGTCTTCCGCCTCATCTTCTGTCACCTTTCCTGAAACGAAACACTGAAATGCACACTTTATCTCGCACTCACCTGTGCTGCCTTCTTTCACCATCATCTTTTTTCCAGTCTTCCACCTCCTCTTCTGTCACCTTTCCTGAAACGAAGCACTGAAATGCACACTTTATATTTCTCGGACTCACTTGTGCTGCCTTCTTTCACCATCATCTTTTATCCAGTCCTCCACATCATCTTCTGTCATCTTTCCTGAAACGAAACACTGAAATGCACACTTTATTTATCTCGGACTCACCTGTGCTGCCTTCTATCACCATCTTCTTTTTTTCTAGTAATCCGCCTCATATTCTGTCACCTTAACTGAAACGAAACACTGAAATGCACACTTTATTATCTCTAACTTACCTGTGCAGCTTTCTAGCACCATCTTCTTCTTTTTTTCCAGTCTTCCGCCTCATCTTCTTCTGTCATCTTTCCTGAAACGAAACACTGAATTGCACACTTTATTTCGGACTCACCTGTGCTGCCTTCTAGCACCATCTTTTTTTCCAATCTTCCGCCTCATCGTCTTCTGTCATCTTTCCTGAAACGAAACACTGAAATGCACACTTTATTTATCTCGGACTCACCTGTGCATCCTTCTACCACCATCTTCTTCTTTTTTTCCAGTCTTCCGCCTAATCTTCTTCTGTCACCTTTCCTGAAACGAAACACTGAAATGCGTATTTTATTTATTTCGGACTCGCCTGTGCTGCCTTCTAGCACCATCTTTTTTTCCAATCTTCCGCCTCATCATCTTTTGTCAATTTTCCTGAAACGAAACACTGAAATGCACACTTTTTTTTATCTCGGACTCACCTGTGCTGCCTTCTATCACCATCTTCTTTTTTCTAGTCTTCCACCTCATCTTCTGTCACTTTAACTGAAACGAAACACTGAAATGCACACTTTATTTATCTCGGAATCACCTGTGCTGCCTTCTTTCACCATCTTTTTTTCTTTTTTTCCAGTCTTCCGCCTCATCTTCTGTCACCTTTCCTGAAACGAAACACTGAAATGCACACTTTATCTCGGACTCACCTGTGCTCTCTTGTATCACCTACTGCTTTTTTCCAGTCTTCCACCTCATCTTCTGTCACCTTTTCTGAAACGAAACACTGAAATGCACACTTTATTTATCTCGGACTCACCTGTGCTGCCTTCTAGCACCATCTTTTTTTCCATTCTTCTGCCTCATCTTCTTCTGTCAGTTTTCCTGAAACGAAACACTGAAATGCACACTTTATTTATCTTGGACTCACCTGTGGTGCCTTCTACCACCATCTTTTGCTTTGTTCCCAGTCTTCCACCTCATCTTCTGTCACCTTTCCTAAAATGAAAAAAACTGAAATGCACACTATTTATCTCGGACTCACCTGTGCTGCCTTCTACCACCATCTTCTTCTTTTTTTCCAGTCTTCCACCTCATCTTCTGTCACCTTTCCTGAAACAAAACACTGAAATGCACACTTTATTTATCTCAGACTCACCAGTGCTTCCTTCTATCACCATCATCTTCTTTTTTCCCAGTCGTCTGCCTTTTTTTTCTTCTGTCACCTTTCCTGAAACTAAACACTGAAATGCACACTTTATTTATCTCGGACCCACCTGTGCTGCCTTCTTTCACCATCTCCTTCTTTTTTTCCAATCTTCTGCCTAATATTGTTCTGTCACCTTTCCTGAAAGGAAACACTGAAATGCACACTTTATCTCGGACTCACCTGTGCTGTCTTCTATCACCATCTCCTTTTTTTCCAGTCTTCCCCCTAACCTTCTTCTGTCACCTTTCCTGAAACGAAACACTGAAATGCACACTTTATTTATCTCGGACTCACCTGTGCTGCCTTCTATCACCGTCTTCTTTTTTCCAGTCTTCCACATCATCTTCTGTCACCTTCCCTGAAACGAAACACTGAAATGCACACTTTATTTATCTCAGACTTACCTGTGGTGCCTTCTACCACCATCTTCTTTTTTCCAGTCTTCCACCTCATCTACTGTCACCTTTCCTGAAACAAAACACTGAAATTCACACTTTATCTCGCACTCACCTGTGCTGCCTTCTTTCACCATCATCTTTTTTCCAGTCTTCCACCTCATCTTCTGTCACCTTTCCTGAAACGAAGCACTGAAATGCACACTTTATTTATCTCGGACTCACTTGTGCTGCCTTCTTTCACCATCATCTTTTTTCCAGTCCTCCACATCATCTTCTGTCACCTTAACTGAAACGAAACACTGAAATGCACACTTTATTATCTCTGACTTACCTGTGCAGCCTTCTAGCACCATCTTCTTCTTTTTTTCCAGTCTTCCGCCTCATCTTCTTCTGTCATCTTTCCTGAAACGAAACACTGAATTGCACACTTTATTTCGGACTCACCTGTGCTGCCTTCTAGCACCATCTTTTTTTCCAGCCTTCCGCCTCATCGTCTTCTGTCATCTTTCCTGAAACGAAACACTGAAATGCACACTTTATTTATCTCGGACTCACCTGTGCTGCCTTCTACCACCATCTTCTTCTTTTTTTTCCAGTCTTCCGCCTAATCTTCTTCTGTCACCTTTCCTGAAACGAAACACTGAAATGCGTATTTTATTTATTTCGGACTCGCCTGTGCTGCCTTCTAGCACCATCTTTTTTTCCAGTCTTCCGCCTCATCATCTTCTGTCAATTTTCCTGAAACGAAACACTGAAATGCACACTTTATTTATCTCGGACTCACCTGTGCTGCCTTCTTTCACCATCTTTTTTTCTTTTTTTCCAGTCTTCCGCATCATCTTCTGTCACCTTTCCTGAAACGAAACACTGAAATGCACACTTTATCTCGGACTCACCTGTGCTGTCTTGTATCACCTACTGCTTTTTTCCAGTCTTCCACCTCATCTTCTGTCACCTTTCCTGAAACGAAACACTGAAATACACACTTTATTTATCTTGGACTCACCTGTGCTGCCTTCTATCACCATCTTCTTTTTTCCAGTCTTCCACCTCATCTTCTGTCACCTTTCCTGAAACGAAACACTGAAATGCACACTTTAATTATCTCTGACTTACCTGTGCTGCCTTCTATCACCATCTTCTTTTTTTTCCAGTCTTCTGCCTCATCTTCTTCTGTCAGTTTTCCTGAAACGAAACACTGAAATGCACACTTTATTTATCTTGGACTCACCTGTGGTGCCTTCTATCACCCTCTTCTTCTATTTTTCTAGTCTTCCACCTCATCTTCTGTCAACTTTCCTGAAACGAAACACTGAAATGCACACTTTATCTCGGACTCACCTGTGGTGTCTTGTATCACCTTCTGCTTTTTTCCAGTCTTCCACCTCATTTTCTGTCACCTTAACTGAAACGAAACACTGAAATGCACACTTTATTTATCTCGGACTCACCTGTGCTGCCTTCTTTCACCATCATCTTTTTTCCAGTCTTCCACCTCATCTTCTGTCACCTTAACTGAAACGAAACACTGAAATGCACACTTTATCTTGGACTCACCTGTGCTGTCTTGTATCACCCTCTTCTTTTTTCCAGTCTTCCACCTCATCTACTGTCACCTTTCCTGAAACAAAACACTGAAATGCACACTTTATTTATCTCGTACTCACCTGTGCTGCCTTCTTTCACCATCTTCTTCTTTTTTCCCAGTCTTCCGTCTAATCTTCTTCTGTCACCTTTCCTGAAATGTAACACTGAAATGCACACTTTATCTCGGACTCACCTGTGCTGTCTTGTATCACCATCTTCTTTTTTCCAGTCTTCCGCCTCATCTTCTGTCACCTTTCCTGAAACGAAACACTGAAATGCACACTTTATTTATCTTGGACTCACCTGTGCTGCCTTCTTTCACCATCTTTTTTTTTCCCAGTCTTCCACCTCATCTTCTGTCACCTTTCCTGAAACGAAACACTGAAATACACACTTTATTTATCTTGGACTCACCTGTGCTGCCTTTTATCACCATCTTCTTTTTTCCATATTCCACATCATCTTCTGTCACCTTTCCTGAAACGAAACACTGAAATGCACACTTTATTTATCTTGGACTCACCTGTGCTGCCTTCTTTCACCATCTTTTTTTTTTCCAGTCTTCCACCTCATCTTCTGTCACCTTTCCTGAAACGAAACACTGAAATACACACTTTATTTATCTTGGACTCACCTGTGCTGCCTTCTATCACCATCTTTTTTTCTTTTTTTCCAGTCTTCTGCATCATCTTCTGTCACCTTTCCTGAAACGAAACACTGAAATGCACACTTTATCTCGGACTCACCTGTGCTGTCTTATATCACCTACTGCTTTTTTCCAGTCTTCCACCTCATCTTCTGTCACCTTTCCTGAAACGAAACACTGAAATACACACTTTATTTATCTTGGACTCACCTGTGCTGCCTTCTATCACCATCTTCTTTTTTCCAGTCTTCCACCTCATCTTCTGTCACCTTTCCTGAAACGAAACACTGAAATGCACACTTTAATTATCTCTGACTTACCTGTGCTGCCTTCTATCACCATCTTCTTTTTTTTCCAGTCTTCTGCCTCATCTTCTTCTGTCAGTTTTCCTGAAACGAAACACTGAAATGCACACTTTATTTATCTTGGACTCACCTGTGGTGCCTTCTATCACCCTCTTCTTCTATTTTTCTAGTCTTCCACCTCATCTTCTGTCAACTTTCCTGAAACGAAACACTGAAATGCACACTTTATCTCGGACTCACCTGTGGTGTCTTGTATCACCTTCTGCTTTTTTCCAGTCTTCCACCTCATTTTCTGTCACCTTAACTGAAACGAAACACTGAAATGCACACTTTATTTATCTCAGACTCACCTGTGCTGCCTTCTAGCACCATCTTTTTTTCCAGTCTTCCGCCTTATCTTCTTCTGTCAATTTTCCTGAATCGAAACACTAAAATGCACACTTTATTTATCTCGGACTCACCTGTGCTGCCTTCTTTCACCATCATCTTTTTTCCAGTCTTCCACCTCATCTTCTGTCACCTTAACTGAAACGAAACACTGAAATGCACACTTTATCTTGGACTCACCTGTGCTGTCTTGTATCACCCTCTTCTTTTTTCCAGTCTTCCACCTCATCTACTGTCACCTTTCCTGAAACAAAACACTGAAATGCACACTTTATTTATCTCGTACTCACCTGTGCTGCCTTCTTTCACCATCTTCTTCTTTTTTCCCAGTCTTCCGTCTAATCTTCTTCTGTCACCTTTCCTGAAATGTAACACTGAAATGCACACTTTATCTCGGACTCACCTGTGCTGTCTTGTATCACCATCTTCTTTTTTCCAGTCTTCCGCCTCATCTTCTGTCACCTTTCCTGAAACGAAACACTGAAATGCACACTTTATTTATCTTGGACTCACCTGTGCTGCCTTCTTTCACCATCTTTTTTTTTCCCAGTCTTCCACCTCATCTTCTGTCACCTTTCCTGAAACGAAACACTGAAATACACACTTTATTTATCTTGGACTCACCTGTGCTGCCTTTTATCACCATCTTCTTTTTTCCATATTCCACATCATCTTCTGTCACCTTTCCTGAAACGAAACACTGAAATGCACACTTTATTTATCTTGGACTCACCTGTGCTGCCTTCTTTCACCATCTTTTTTTTTTCCAGTCTTCCACCTCATCTTCTGTCACCTTTCCTGAAACGAAACACTGAAATACACACTTTATTTATCTTGGACTCACCTGTGCTGCCTTCTATCACCATCTTTTTTTCTTTTTTTCCAGTCTTCTGCATCATCTTCTGTCACCTTTCCTGAAACGAAACACTGAAATGCACACTTTATCTCGGACTCACCTGTGCTGTCTTGTATCACCTACTGCTTTTTTCCAGTCTTCCACCTCATCTTCTGTCACCTTTCCTGAAACGAAACACTGAAATACACACTTTATTTATCTTGGACTCACCTGTGCTGCCTTCTATCACCATCTTCTTTTTTCCAGTCTTCCACCTCATCTTCTGTCACCTTTCCTGAAACGAAACACTGAAATGCACACTTTAATTATCTCTGACTTACCTGTGCTGCCTTCTATCACCATCTTCTTTTTTTTCCAGTCTTCTGCCTCATCTTCTTCTGTCAGTTTTCCTGAAACGAAACACTGAAATGCACACTTTATTTATCTTGGACTCACCTGTGGTGCCTTCTATCACCCTCTTCTTCTATTTTTCTAGTCTTCCACCTCATCTTCTGTCAACTTTCCTGAAACGAAACACTGAAATGCACACTTTATCTCGGACTCACCTGTGGTGTCTTGTATCACCTTCTGCTTTTTTCCAGTCTTCCACCTCATTTTCTGTCACCTTAACTGAAACGAAACACTGAAATGCACACTTTATTTATCTCAGACTCACCTGTGCTGCCTTCTAGCACCATCTTTTTTTCCAGTCTTCCGCCTTATCTTCTTCTGTCAATTTTCCTGAATCGAAACACTAAAATGCACACTTTATTTATCTCGGACTCACCTGTGCTGCCTTCTTTCACCATCATCTTTTTTCCAGTCTTCCACCTCATCTTCTGTCACCTTAACTGAAACGAAACACTGAAATGCACACTTTATCTTGGACTCACCTGTGCTGTCTTGTATCACCCTCTTCTTTTTTCCAGTCTTCCACCTCATCTACTGTCACCTTTCCTGAAACAAAACACTGAAATGCACACTTTATTTATCTCGTACTCACCTGTGCTGCCTTCTTTCACCATCTTCTTCTTTTTTCCCAGTCTTCCGTCTAATCTTCTTCTGTCACCTTTCCTGAAATGTAACACTGAAATGCACACTTTATCTCGGACTCACCTGTGCTGTCTTGTATCACCATCTTTTTTTTTCCAGTCTTCCGCCTCATCTTCTGTCACCTTTCCTGAAACGAAGCACTGAAATACACACTTTATTTATCTTGGACTCACCTGTGCTGCCTTCTTTCACCATCTTTTTTTTTCCAGTCTTCCACCTCATCTTCTGTCACCTTTCCTGAAACGAAACACTGAAATACACACTTTATTTATCTTGGACTCACCTGTGCTGCCTTTTATCACCATCTTCTTTTTTCCATATTCCACATCATCTTCTGTCACCTTTCCTGAAACGAAACACTGAAATACACACTTTATTTATCTTGGACTCACCTGTGCTGCCTTCTATCACCATCTTCTTTTTTTCCAGTCTTCCGCCTAATCTTCATCTGTCACCCTTCCTGAAACGAAACACTGAAATGCACACTTCATTTATATCAGACTCACATGTGCTGCCGTCTAGCACAATCTTTTTTTCCAGTCTTCCGCCTCATCTTCTTCTGTCATCTTTCCTGAAATGAAACACTGAAATGCACACTTTATTTATCTCAGACTCACCAGTGCTTCCTTCTATCACCATCATCTTCTTTTTTACCAGTCGTCTGCCTTTTTTTTCTTCTGTCACCTTTCCTGAAACTAAACACTGAAATGCACACTTTATTTATCTCGGACCCACCTGTGCTGCCTTCTTTCACCATCTCCTTTTTTTCCAGTCTTCCGCCTAACCTTCTTCTGTCACCTTTCCTGAAAGGAAACACTGAAATGCACACTTTATCTCGGACTCACCTGTGCTGTCTTCTATCACCTCTCCTTTTTTTCCAGTCTTCCGCCTCATCTTCTTCTGTCACCTTTCCTGAAACGAAACACTGAAATGCACACTTTATTTTGGACTCACCTGTGCTGCCTTCTACCACCATCTTCTTATTTTTTTCCAGTCTTCTGCCTCATCTTCTTCTGTCACCGTTCCTGAAACGAAACACTGAAATGCACACTTTATTTATCTCGGACTCACCTGTGCTGCCTTCTATCACCGTCTTCTTTTTTCCAGTCTTCCACATCATCTTCTGTCACCTTCCCTGAAACGAAACACTGAAATGCACACTTTATTTATCTCAGACTTACCTGTGGTGCCTTCTACCACCATCTTCTTCTTTTCCAGTCTTCCGCCTAATCTTCTTCTGTCCTGAAACGAAACACTGAAATGCACACTTTATTTATCTTGGACTCACCTGTGCTGCCTTCTATCACCATCTTCTTTTTTCCATATTCCACATCATCTTCTGTCACCTTTCCTGAAACGAAACACTGAAATGCACACTTTATTTATCTCTGACTTACCTGTGCTGCCTTCTATCACCATCTCCTTCTTTTGTTCCAGTCTTCCGCCTAATCTTCTTCTGTCACCTTTCCTGAAACGAAACACTGAAATGCACACTTTATTTATCTCTGACTCACCTGTGCTGCC
The DNA here is from genome assembly GCF_040937935.1 of Hyperolius riggenbachi. Lineage (NCBI taxonomy): Eukaryota > Metazoa > Chordata > Amphibia > Anura > Hyperoliidae > Hyperolius > Hyperolius riggenbachi. Next base: position 258,461,435 of record NC_090655.1, read on the forward strand.
TTCTAGCACTATCTTTTTTTCCAGTGTCCCGCCTCATCTTCTTCTGTTAATTTTCCTGAAATGCACACTTTATTTATCTCTGACTCACCTGTGCTGCCTTCTATCACCATCTTCCTTATTCCAGTCTTCCGCCTCATCTTCTGTCATCTTTCCTGAAACGAAACACTGAAATGCACACTTTATTTATCTCTGACTCACCTGTGCTGCCTTCTTTCACCATCTTTTTTTCTTTTTTTCCAGTCTTCCGCCTCATCTTCTTCTGTCACCTTTCCTGAAACGAAACTCTGAAATGCACACTTTATCTCGGACTCAATTTTCCTGAAATGCACACTTTATTTATCTCTGACTTACCTGTGCTGCCTTCTATCACCATCTTCTTTTTTTTCCAGTCTTCTGCCTCATCTTCTTCTGTCAGTTTTCCTGAAACGAAACACTGAAATGCACACTTTATTTATCTTGGACTCACCTGTGGTGCCTTCTATCACCCTCTTCTTCTATTTTTCTAGTCTTCCACCTCATCTTCTGTCAACTTTCCTGAAACGAAACACTGAAATGCACACTTTATCTCGGACTCACCTGTGGTGTCTTGTATCACCTTCTGCTTTTTTCCAGTCTTCCACCTCATTTTCTGTCACCTTAACTGAAACGAAACACTGAAATGCACACTTTATTTATCTCAGACTCACCTGTGCTGCCTTCTAGCACCATCTTTTTTTCCAGTCTTCCGCCTTATCTTCTTCTGTCAATTTTCCTGAATCGAAACACTAAAATGCACACTTTATTTATCTCGGACTCACCTGTGCTGCCTTCTTTCACCATCATCTTTTTTCCAGTCTTCCACCTCATCTTCTGTCACCTTAACTGAAACGAAACACTGAAATGCACACTTTATCTTGGACTCACCTGTGCTGTCTTGTATCACCCTCTTCTTTTTTCCAGTCTTCCACCTCATCTACTGTCACCTTTCCTGAAACAAAACACTGAAACACTGAAATGCACACTTTATTTATCTCGTACTCACCTGTGCTGCCTTCTTTCACCATCTTCTTCTTTTTTCCCAGTCTTCCGTCTAATCTTCTTCTGTCACCTTTCCTGAAATGTAACACTGAAATGCACACTTTATCTCGGACTCACCTGTGCTGTCTTGTATCACCATCTTTTTTTTTCCAGTCTTCCGCCTCATCTTCTGTCACCTTTCCTGAAACGAAGCACTGAAATACACACTTTATTTATCTTGGACTCACCTGTGCTGCCTTCTTTCACCATCTTTTTTTTTCCAGTCTTCCACCTCATCTTCTGTCACCTTTCCTGAAACGAAACACTGAAATACACACTTTATTTATCTTGGACTCACCTGTGCTGCCTTTTATCACCATCTTCTTTTTTCCATATTCCACATCATCTTCTGTCACCTTTCCTGAAACGAAACACTGAAATACACACTTTATTTATCTTGGACTCACCTGTGCTGCCTTCTATCACCATCTTCTTTTTTTCCAGTCTTCCGCCTAATCTTCATCTGTCACCCTTCCTGAAACGAAACACTGAAATGCACACTTCATTTATATCAGACTCACATGTGCTGCCGTCTAGCACAATCTTTTTTTCCAGTCTTCCGCCTCATCTTCTTCTGTCATCTTTCCTGAAATGAAACACTGAAATGCACACTTTATTTATCTCAGACTCACCAGTGCTTCCTTCTATCACCATCATCTTCTTTTTTACCAGTCGTCTGCCTTTTTTTTCTTCTGTCACCTTTCCTGAAACTAAACACTGAAATGCACACTTTATTTATCTCGGACCCACCTGTGCTGCCTTCTTTCACCATCTCCTTTTTTTCCAGTCTTCCGCCTAACCTTCTTCTGTCACCTTTCCTGAAAGGAAACACTGAAATGCACACTTTATCTCGGACTCACCTGTGCTGTCTTCTATCACCTCTCCTTTTTTTCCAGTCTTCCGCCTCATCTTCTTCTGTCACCTTTCCTGAAACGAAACACTGAAATGCACACTTTATTTTGGACTCACCTGTGCTGCCTTCTACCACCATCTTCTTATTTTTTTCCAGTCTTCTGCCTCATCTTCTTCTGTCACCGTTCCTGAAACGAAACACTGAAATGCACACTTTATTTATCTCGGACTCACCTGTGCTGCCTTCTATCACCGTCTTCTTTTTTCCAGTCTTCCACATCATCTTCTGTCACCTTCCCTGAAACGAAACACTGAAATGCACACTTTATTTATCTCAGACTTACCTGTGGTGCCTTCTACCACCATCTTCTTCTTTTCCAGTCTTCCGCCTAATCTTCTTCTGTCCTGAAACGAAACACTGAAATGCACACTTTATTTATCTTGGACTCACCTGTGCTGCCTTCTATCACCATCTTCTTTTTTCCATATTCCACATCATCTTCTGTCACCTTTCCTGAAACGAAACACTGAAATGCACACTTTATTTATCTCTGACTTACCTGTGCTGCCTTCTATCACCATCTCCTTCTTTTGTTCCAGTCTTCCGCCTAATCTTCTTCTGTCACCTTTCCTGAAACGAAACACTGAAATGCACACTTTATTTATCTCTGACTCACCTGTGCTGCCTTCTAGCACTATCTTTTTTTCCAGTGTCCCGCCTCATCTTCTTCTGTTAATTTTCCTGAAATGCACACTTTATTTATCTCTGACTCACCTGTGCTGCCTTCTATCACCATCTTCCTTATTCCAGTCTTCCGCCTCATCTTCTGTCATCTTTCCTGAAACGAAACACTGAAATGCACACTTTATTTATCTCTGACTCACCTGTGCTGCCTTCTTTCACCATCTTTTTTTCTTTTTTTCCAGTCTTCCGCCTCATCTTCTTCTGTCACCTTTCCTGAAACGAAACTCTGAAATGCACACTTTATCTCGGACTCACCTGTGCTGTCTTGTATCACCATCTTCTTTTTTCCAGTCTTCCATCTCATCTTCTGTCATCTTTCCTGAAACAAAACACTGAAATGCACACTTTAATTATCTCTGACTTACCTGTGCTGCCTTCTATCACCATCTTCTTTTTTTTCCAGTCTTCCGCCTCATCTTCTGTCACCTTTCCTGAAACGAAACACTGAAATTCACACTTTATTTGATTCGGACTCACCTGTGCTGCCTTCTATAACATCTTCTTTTTTTCCAGTCTTCCGCCTCATCTTCTGTCACCTTTCCTGAAACGAAACACTGAAATGCACACTTTATCTCGCACTCACCTGTGCTGCCTTCTTTCACCATCATCTTTTTTCCAGTCTTCCACCTCATCTTCTGTCATCTTTCCTGAAACGAAACACTGAAATGCACACTTTATTTATCTTGGACTCACCTGTGCTGCCTTCTATCACCATCTTCTTTTTTTCTAGTCTTCCGCCTCATATTCTGTCACCTTAACTGAAACGAAACACTGAAATGCACACTTTATTATCTCTGACTTACCTGTGCAGCCTTCTAGCACCATCTTCTTCTTTTTTTCCAGTCTTCCGCCTCATCTTCTTCTGTCATCTTTCCTGAAACGAAACACTGAATTGCACACTTTATTTCGGACCCACCTGTGCTGCCTTCTAGCACCATCTTTTTTTCCAGTCTTCCGCCTCATCGTCTTCTGTCATCTTTCCTGAAACGAAACACTGAAATGCGCACTTTATTTATCTCGGACTCACCTGTGCTGCCTTCTACCACCATCTTCTTCTTTTTTTCCAGTCTTCCGCCTAATCTTCTTCTGTCACCTTTCCTGAAACGAAACACTGAAATGCGTATTTTATTTATTTCGGACTCGCCTGTGCTGCCTTCTAGCACCATCTTTTTTTCCAGTCTTCCGCCTCATCATCTTCTGTCAATTTTCCTGAAACGAAACACTGAAATGCACACTTTATTTATCTCGGACTCACCTGTGCTGCCTTCTATCACCATCTTCTTTTTTCTAGTCTTCCACCTCATCTTCTGTCACTTTAACTGAAACGAAACACTGAAATGCACACTTTATTTATCTCGGACTCACCTGTGCTGCCTTCTTTCACCATCTTTTTTTCTTTTTTTCCAGTCTTCCGCATCATCTTCTGTCACCTTTCCTGAAACGAAACACTGAAATGCACACTTTATCTCGGACTCACCTGTGCTGTCTTGTATCACCTACTGCTTTTTTCCAGTCTTCCACCTCATCTTCTGTCACCTTTCCTGAAACGAAACACTGAAATACACACTTTATTTATCTTGGACTCACCTGTGCTACCTTCTATCACCATCTTCTTTTTTTTCCAGTCTTCCACCTCATCTTCTGTCACCTTTCCTGAAACGAAACACTGAAATGCACACTTTAATTATCTCTGACTTACCTGTGCTGCCTTCTATCACCATCTTCTTTTTTTTCCAGTCTTCTGCCTCATCTTCTTCTGTCAGTTTTCCTGAAACGAAACACTGAAATGCACACTTTATTTATCTTGGACTCACCTGTGGTGCCTTCTATCACCCTCTTCTTCTATTTTTCTAGTCTTCCACCTCATCTTCTGTCAACTTTCCTGAAACGAAACACTGAAATGCACACTTTATCTCGGACTCACCTGTGGTGTCTTGTATCACCTTCTGCTTTTTTCCAGTCTTCCACCTCATTTTCTGTCACCTTAACTGAAACGAAACACTAAAATGCACACTTTATTTATCTCGGACTCACCTGTGCTGCCTTCTTTCACCATCATCTTTTTTCCAGTCTTCCACCTCATCTTCTGTCACCTTAACTGAAACGAAACACTGAAATGCACACTTTATCTTGGACTCACCTGTGCTGTCTTGTATCACCCTCTTCTTTTTTCCAGTCTTCCACCTCATCTACTGTCACCTTTCCTGAAACAAAACACTGAAATGCACACTTTATTTATCTCGTACTCACCTGTGCTGCCTTCTTTCACCATCTTCTTCTTTTTTCCCAGTCTTCCGTCTAATCTTCTTCTGTCACCTTTCCTGAAATGTAACACTGAAATGCACACTTTATCTCGGACTCACCTGTGCTGTCTTGTATCACCATCTTCTTTTTTCCAGTCTTCCGCCTCATCTTCTGTCACCTTTCCTGAAACGAAGCACTGAAATACACACTTTATTTATCTCAGACTTACCTGTGCTGCCTTCTATCACCATCTTCTTTTTTTCCAGTCTTCCACCTCATCTTCTGTCATCTTTCCTGAAACGAAACACTGAAATGCACACTTTATTTATCTTGGACTCACCTGTGCTGCCTTCTTTCACCATCTTTTTTTTTTCCAGTCTTCCACCTCATCTTCTGTCACCTTTCCTGAAACGAAACACTGAAATACACACTTTATTTATCTTGGACTCACCTGTGCTGCCTTCTATCACCATCTTCTTTTTTTCCAGTCTTCCGCCTAATCTTCATCTGTCACCCTTCCTGAAACGAAACACTGAAATGCACACTTCATTTATATCAGACTCACATGTGCTGCCGTCTAGCACAATCTTTTTTCCAGTCTTCCGCCTCATCTTCTTCTGTCATCTTTCCTGAAATGAAACACTGAAATGCACACTTTATTTATCTCAGACTCACCAGTGCTTCCTTCTATCACCATCATCTTCTTTTTTCCCAGTCGTCTGCCTTTTTTTTCTTCTGTCACCTTTCCTGAAACTAAACACTGAAATGCACACTTTATTTATCTCGGACCCACCTGTGCTGCCTTCTTTCACCATCTCCTTCTTTTTTTCCAATCTTCTGCCTAATATTGTTCTGTCACCTTTCCTGAAAGGAAACACTGAAATGCACACTTTATCTCGGACGCACCTGTGCTGTCTTCTATCACCATCTCCTTTTTTTCCAGTCTTCCGCCTAACCTTCTTCTGTCACCTTTCCTGAAACGAAACACTGAAATGCACACTTTATCTCGGACTCACCTGTGCTGCCTTCTACCACCATCTTCTTATTTTTTTCCAGTCTTCTGCCTCATCTTCTTCTGTCACCGTTCCTGAAACGAAACACTGAAATGCACACTTTATTTATCTCGGACTCACCTGTGCTGAATTCTATCACCGTCTTCTTTTTTCCAGTCTTCCACATCATCTTCTGTCACCTTCCCTGAAACGAAACACTGAAATGCACACTTTATTTATCTCAGACTTACCTGTGGTGCCTTCTACCACCATCTTCTTCTTTTTTTCCAGTCTTCCGCCTCATCTTCTGTCACCTTTCCTGAAACGAAACACTGAAATGCACACTTTATTTATCTTGGACTCACCTGTGCTGCCTTTTATCACCATCTTCTTTTTTCCATATTCCACATCATCTTCTGTCACCTTTCCTGAAACGAAACACTGAAATGCACACTTTATTTATCTCTGACTTACCTGTGCTGCCTTCTATCACCATCTCCTTCTTTTTTTCCAGTCTTCCGCCTAATCTTCTTCTGTCACCTTTCCTGAAACGACACACTGAAATGCACACTTTATCTCTGACTCACCTGTGCTGCCTTCTATCACCATCTTTTTTTCTTTTTTTTTTCCAGTCTTCCGCCTCATCTTCTTCTATCACCTTTCCTGAAACAAAACACTGAAATGCATACTTTATTTATCTAGGACTCACCTGTGCTGTCTTCTAGCACCATCTTCTTTTTTTTCCAGTCTTCCGCCTAATCTTCTTCTGTCACCTTTCCTGAAACGAGAGATTAAGTCTAAATTCAATTTAGCAGTATTCCTTTCAGGGCCCGTTTCCACTACAGCGAATCTGCATGCATTTTCTACATGCAGGTTCGCATAAATAATGTAACTAAACAGGCTCGTTTCCACTAGCCAAAAAATCTGCACAGCAGAACCATCAGAATTCACTCGCCGCACACCCGGGCGCGTTTCGCCGCAAATGTAACTAACTGGAAAATCGCAAGCGTTTTACTCTTGCAATTTTCCATGCGTTTTCTTTTAAAAACCTATGTCAATGCTTACTGGCATTGACATAGTTAAAATCGCATACCGCAAACCGCGTGTGTTTTCACGTGAAGAAATGCATTGAAACGCGAATGAACCCGCAACCGCCTGCAGATTTGTTCACACGTTTTCTGCACCGGAATCGCGCCGGACAAGTGGAAACGCGCCCTCAAACATTCCCTCGTCTTTTCCCCCGCAGTTACTGCTTTACATACCACACAACTTTTTGAGATGAGAAAGAGGGACACTTAAGCCACACCCCTGACCACACCCCTGGCACACCCCCAGTCACGCATACCATTTAAATTTCATAAGAAAAATATGTTGTTTTATAATTCAAACCACACTGGTCCTTTCTATCCTGGTGTATTTTTCTTCATATTAACATTTGAAAATAAGAAATTAATCAATTTAAAAGATGGTAATAAAGTCTAGAGGTAATTAAACACATTTTTCAGTAGAGATATACATATATTTACATAGAAAGAGCGATAACATCATGAAAGAGGGATAAATATGGAGGGAAGTTGAACAGAGGGACAGGGCTCCCAAAGAGGGACAGTTGGGAGCTATGCTTTACCTAACAGTCACCTTTATGATTAAACCCCCCATTGTATGCAGGACACATTTATTTACCTATGTAGACTGTCATTTGCAGCAGCAGCGCCCCTGATCACCTGCAGCTCTGTAAGCAGCAGGGCCGGCCCGCTCATGAGGCGGGGTGAAACTTTTGCCTCAGGCGGCAAATTTCCAGGGGCGGCATCCGCCCGTCCGTGCGGGGAGCCGGCCGCCGAGCTGGAGGGGTAGCTGGCAGGACAGGGGGTATTGGGCCTAGCAGCGGGGAGGGGGGGTCGGACCCCCCCCCCTCCCTCGCCTGGGTCCCCCGTCCTCCGCTCCCCTCCAGCCTTACATAGAAGCAGCCGCTATTTGTAAGAGGCACGGACGGGAAGGACTCACCTCTTCCTCGATCCAGCGTGCGCTCCACTGACGTCACTTCCTGCAACGCTGCAGGAAGTGATGTCAGTGGAGCGCACGCTGGGAAGAGGTGAGTCCTCCCCGCCCATGCGTCTTACAAATAGCGGCTGCTTCTTCTATGTAAGGCTGCAGGGGAGCGCAGTTCGGGGGACCCAGGCGAGGGAGGGGGGGGGTACAACCCCCTCCCCGCCGCTAGGCTCAATACCCCCGTCCTGCCAGCTACCCCTCCAGCTCGGCGGCCCCCCAGAGCGCCCCCCCCCCCCCACAGGGGGGGGGGGGGGTGGCGGCGGAAAAAACATTTTTGCCTCAGGCGGCAAAAAGTCTAGGGCCGGCCCTGGTAAGCAGCTGCCGCCATTACAGCCTTACTGTTCAGCAGCCTTACATACAGTAATTCTCACATGCAGAAATCAGAATACACTCTCTTCCTCTGTTCGAATTGGCTTCTATCGCTTTTTATTTTCATCTTAAAAAAAATGTCAATAGGGACACTTTCACAGTGAGATTTCTTTATAACGGCCACAAGGGGGAGCTCCGCACACTACTAATGCTCTCCTCTGGGCTGGTGTATATGCTTCTGGTTCCTGGCTGCTCCGTGTTGATGCCTCTAGTGGGCAGCGGACTCCCCGTCTGGTGTCAGCTTGTGTACAGCAGAGACATGTGACTCTCGTGCAGCGCAGAGACTCCTTAGCCCGTTCATTGCTCGTGTTTCCGCTGAGCAGCAGCTATTCTGATGTCATGTTGTGGATGCTCGAGCCTGTGACACGAGCACTTCTGGCCAAAGTACTTTATGTAATACAATATATACCATATATAACATGGCTTAATGTTCATATATAACATATATATCACTGGATAGTAATACTAGATAGAGCATCTATTGTCATTTCTACAACTAGATCATCATTACAGTTTAGCTATTACTGAGGAGTAAAGCTTCATAGTAAAGATAGATAGGAAGTGCATGGCTAGACATCTATCTCTATATAAACAAGGGGGCTGCATAGTTGATCACATTGGACATGTATCCCTATGGCTGCTGCTTATTGTGGCTGGAGGGGGGGAGGGAGAGGAGTGCACTGGGGAGGATCATACAGAGGCGAGCAGGAGGCACAAGCTGCAGGTTACAGCCTGTCTCTCTCTCGCTGCCGTCTCCTCTGCTTCCAGTGCGGTCAGGGCCGGCCCGCTCATGAGGCGGGGTGAAACTTTTGCCTCAGGCGGCAAATTTCTAGGGGCGGCATCCGCCCGTCGGAGGGTGCGGGGAGCCGGCCGCCCAGCTGGAGGGGTAGCGGGCAGGACGGGGGTATTGGGCCTAGCGGCGGGGAGGGGGGTCGGACCCCCCCCCCTCCCTCGCCTGGGTCCCCGTCCTCCGCTCCCCTCCAGCCTTAAGTACATCCGAACTAGCGCAACTCGTAAGAGGCAGTGGGCGGGGAGGACTCACCTCTTCCTCGCTCGATCCAGCGTGCGCTCCACTGACGTCACTTCCTGCACGCCGCCCACTGTATTGTAAATGGACGGCGCTGCAGGAAGGGACGTCAGTGGAGCGCACGCTGGATCGAGCGAGGAAGAGGTGAGTCCTCCCCGCCCACTGCCTCTTACGAGTTGCGCTAGTTCGGATGTATTTAAGGCTGGAAGGGAGCGGAGGACGGGGACCCAGGCGAGGGAGGGGGGGGGGGGTCCGACCCCCCTCCCCGCCGCTAGGCCCAATACCCCCGCCCTGCCCGCTACCCCTCCAGCTCGGCGGCGCCCCCCCCCCCCCCACCGGGGGGGGGGGCGGCGGCAGCAATAATTTTTTTTAAAATTTGCCTCAGGCGGCAAAAAGTCTAGGACCGGCCCTGAGTGCGGTGCTCGGGGGTTTATTATCACCTCTCCGTCTCCTGCTCTATCTCCCCCAGCTGGATGTGACCGTGTATTGCGCCCTGATTATCTGCTGGCTGCCGGGAGAAGGAGAACAAGGGGGAGGAGTGATCTCTATGCTGCTGCCTCCCTAAACAGATTTTGCTATAGACTAATGGTCACCTTACTGACGGCCACACGGTGGCGCTCCGTACAGGACGTTGTCTGACATGCGCACTGCTGATCCATCGGTCCTCTGTGAGATGCTTGTAGCAAGTAGGCGGCTCTTGTTACACAAGAATGTATGTGTGCCGGTGGGGGAGAGTCCGGAGATGCGTCCGCTTCTGCTGCTCGTACCGCCGCTAGTGTGTCCGCACGTGAGGTTTACCACGCAACCCACATGGCGCGCTTCCTGCAGAGCGGGAGACGATCAGGTGACGGTGCCGGAGACGATCTGCGGGAGGTGATGCGGGGGACACGCGGCGTCCCCTCACTTGCCCAAACTGCTTTACCTCACATAGACTTGTTATTTACCTAGATTTGCCTACATGGCTTTCTGTACCTCTGCCACCTCCAGCTACCAGCACATTCCGCTCACACATAAGAGCACCTGTCAAGTCTGCATGGCCTGGCCTGTCATTAGTGCTTCAGCAGATATTGTTTCTGATTATTAGTGTGTTGCTGTTACACTCTGCAAATAAACCACTATTGTTAAAAACTGATTTTGAAAGTAGTTCCACTTTCATGCTTAATCCTCTGCACTGACTGATATAACTGGCGCAGTTGCTATGGGCAGCATTTCTACTTTCATTTGCTGCACCGCCACATGCATTATGTTCCCATTGGATAGATTAACAAAGTACCAGTATGAGCCGTGTAGGACTGCCTAATGCCAATCGGCGTGAGGTTCTTCTTGGGGCGTGGTTTGCAGACGATCGCGCACGCTGATGCGCATTCCCGCTCTGGCGGAGCTCCGCCTTCAGTCTCCTATCGGCGATCGCCGCTGGGAGATTGTTAGATGGCAAAACTGCCGTCTTTTATTGCTGTACAGCGCTGCGATCTAAGGCAGCGCTGTACTGGCGACAGCCGTGTACAGCCCTCCAGAGGCAGGAAAGTGATTGGCTGCCATAGGCTGAAGCCTATAACAGCCGATCACGCTGATTGGCTGGCGGGGGAGGGAGGGTTGGGGACAAAAAGGTAAAAAAAAAAAGGTACTTATCCGTTAGCCTGGCGCATCCGGCAGGTGCCGCTATTTACTATTCTCCCTCCATGGATAGTAGGGAAAGATGTAACTCTGGTGGAGTTTTGTCGCCACCTAGAGGATGCGCCCGGCTAACGGACAAGTACAAAAAAAAAGAGAAATTTATTAACAAAATAATCAAACAATTATTTAAAAAAAAACAAAAACGCCACCAATAGAGAGCTCTGTTGGTGGGGAGAAAAGGGGGTGGAATCACTTGTGTGCTGAGTTGTGCGGCCCTGCAGCAAGCCCTTAAAGCTGCAGTGGCCAATTTACAGAAAATGGCCTGGTCTTTAGGGGGGTTTAACACTGCGGTCCTCAAGTGGTTAATAACCTAAGGTGTGCGGCCTGGAGAGAGGGGGTTAATTACCCAGATGTCTGGCGCTTCTATGCGTATCACACCCTCACACTCAATACCGCGCACTTCCGGCCGGAAGAAGGAAGTGCACAGTATTGAGTGCGAGCGAACGCGGTATTGAGTGCGTGTGATACGCATAGAAGCGCCGGACACCTGGGTAATTAACTCCCTCTCTCCCAGCTGCACACCTGAGGCTATTAGGCCTCATTAGAATCACAAATTTGGCTAGTAATGTACTCGTAAGCCCATCACTATTGGACAGCTTCTTCCTGTGCAGTGGCCACAGTCCTCACCTCATCACTGCCCCGTGCCTAGATTCAGGAGCAAGTAATGAGGAGGCCACCACAGTGCGCTGATGGGGAGGGGAAGACCACAGCTGGTCCTCTGTGTGATCATGCCGTGGCTGTTACTTGACTATACAGTATTCATAGCTATGAAAACTTTTGACAATGTTTGCTGCAGTAAAAGTACATTAGACAGACCAACTCATAACATTTTGCAACTTCCTGTACAGGGCATGTGCAGCACATCTTTCCCTTATCCCGGCAGTAAGATCTTGCAACCTCCAGTGTTTATTTCCCTCCGGAAGAGTGGGGGGGGGTTATTAGTAGCTCAACAAGGGAGGGGGTTGTTAGCTCACTCCAGGGGGGAGTTACTAGTTGCCCGCCAAGGGGGGGTGTATTAGTTGCTGTCACAGGAGCCCTCCGTGGCTGACCGCACTTAGCCTTCTAAACGGTGCCAGCGCACAGATCGTGCGAACTCTGGTCGCAGTCAATGCGCAGGAACCGTTAAGAATTAGCCGCAGACAACTCAGAAGGGAGCCTGTAAGACACGGGTGATTACAACGTCACCCACTGGTTCAGAGTAAACTGCCACCACCGCGGTTACTATGGGACCGTGGGGCCCACTAACTGACTGACTAATCCTGCGAATAAAACGGTTAAACACACGATATTCTGTCTAGCCAACAACAAACAAACAGTAGCGTATCTTCAGAGACCCGGGATCAGTTCTGTGTGTGCTGATAAGCAGGGTAGCGAAACAGTGAATGACTTGGGGAAAGTCGTTTATTCACGCAATATAAATAATTAATATATACAGACAATTATGAAAATCAACAATTATGAAAACAGTAATAGCCAGTATGAAAAATAAAAGAAGGGAGAAAAATACTTAGTTCCTGGAAAGATGTCCTTATTGTGGGAAGAATCATAAAGTTCTTGGTTTCAAAGTCCAGAGTTCAGAGTTCAGACCAGGTGGATGCCAGCATATCCTCAAGCTGGCACCTGATGAGTTCAAGATCTTTCAGGGTGGAGGACACTGAGTTTGGCTCCTCTGCCATTCTTATGCCCCTGATTCAGTAGGAGGAAGTGAGGGCGGGCCCACACACCCCCTTAGAACATGATGAGTCCTGCCCTTGTCCTGGAGACCAGAAATCATGCCTTAACCATATATGGGCTCTATCTCACAGAACCGTACAGGTCAGGGCAGATTTACTAATATTTTCAGGTCTGCCTCGATGTACCCAGCAGTCTGATACCAAACATGAGGGGTGGGACCCCTGTGGTACCATTAGGGCACTGTTGAACTGCCTAACGGGCAGTCTTTACCTCAGAAGGTTCTGAAATGTTCTCAGAACCAACGCCAGGCAGGGCCCTACCTGCTCTGTTAGTTTGGAGGGTCTGCCAGCCTGGCAACACAGAAAATATGATACATATAGCAGTTTATGGAATATGAGAGACCCCTGGGATTTATACCAGGTCATTCCCAGGCAAAGGTTCTTTGAAGTTGGCAGCAGCAAGCCACATGTCGGCTCCCTGCTGGGAAAAGGAGTCGGAGTGTCTGAGTTTCCTCACTCTAAATTGGTTCTGTCATGGTGTTTGTCACCTTATACCTGATGGATGGGCAATCAGCACAGCTTGAAGCCAGGGACTCTCTGGGCCCAGGCTCATTAGCATATCAAAAGGGCCAACCAGCATTTAGGCTGGGGCTCTCTCTCTGCTGAGAAAAGACTGCAGCTGCCCCTACACACTCAACCCGGATTGTATCGATTTGAAGCGCAATCGATGCAGGAATCGAGTGCGATCGTTCTTTTCTTCACGGGCGGTTCCAGGACGCGCCTGCGTCCCTGCAATCGTCCGTGACAGCCCTCCCCCTTGCCTGTGGCTTAGCCACTCATCCGCAAGATGTGTGGCGGCGCCGCTAACCTGGCTGACGGGCCTCGAGTTGCCGGTACGGCGGGAAAACCTATTGGAGCCTGTGGCTCGGTTCCCCTGGACCGGTCGCGGTCTGCTACCCGCAGGGTTGACCCAACATGGACCGTTCTGGACAGGGCGTTTGCGCCACTGCAGTCGGACGTGGTGTCTGCCGAGACTGCTGACAACGGGCAGTGGGTTGGTTAGGTCAACAGCCAGCCCACGCAGGGTTCCCCTGCTGAGTGGCTGTGGACCTAAGGGAACCCCGCGGGAATCCCTGGACCTTCCCAGCTCCTGACAGACGGCACATGCCCTGCAGTAGTTGGCTACATCCCTGTTCATCCGGGGCCAATAAAACTGTTTCCGAATACCGGCGAGTGTCTTGCGGACACCCGAGTGCCCTGTCAGAGGATTACCATGTGCGGATTTCAGCACATGTCCCCTGAACGCACTCGGGACCACAAGCCACTTGGTATTCGCGTGGGATCTACCTGTAGGGGGCTGTACAGACTCACTGTACAGTCTCCCACCTTCCCAGTACACCTTGAAAGTGGCCCCGTCTGCGAGGGGCTCAGCGGCTTGCTGCCTGAGCACCTCCAGGCTTGGGTCACTTTGTAGTGCAGCTGAGAATACGGCGCTGTCAGTTTCAGCCAACTGGCTCATGTCACACGAGGCCAGCGGCTGAAAGGTCTCATCCCTGCGGTCAGAGGAGGGGGAGGAGGCCGGAACCCCCTCCACCTGTTCTGAGCCCAGGTTCTGAGCAGTGCAGCTGCGCGGTACTGCTAGCACCGGTACACTGTCAGAATGGCACAGACGGACAGTACTCAAATCATCATTGCATGCAGTAATGATATTGACAGGTATAGACATTTTTTCATTACAGATAGGTTGTACAGTAAACTCAGGTACAGTTACAGCATCATCACAACAGACAGTCTGTACATCAAACTCAGGTGCCTTTGAAGCAGGCACTATTGAACCTGGTACCCTTGAACTGGGCACATTCAACCCACCTCCCCCTGGTGCTCCCCCAAGTGTATAAAGTACCTGGTGGTGGGTGGAGAGTCCGTCTCCTTCCGTGAGCGACAAGGCGGTCGTGGCAGGTTCATAGTAGGACACAAGCTTGCCCAAATCAGTCCCTAGCAACACAGGGACTGGGAGATCCTTCATAACCCCAACAACCCTTTCGTGGACCCCTCCCACTCCCCAATCCAGCTTCACTCTGGCGTGGGCTATGTGGAAAAGGGTGCCCTCTACTCCAGTAAGGGCAAGGGATCGGCTGGAGCTGATGCTCTCCTTTGGCACAAGATGTGAGTGAACTAACGTGATGTCAGCTCCGGTGTCTCGAAATCCGGTGACAACTTTGCCGTTCACTCTAACAAGTTGCTGCTGGTCGGTTCGGTCGTGGATTTCCCTTCCGCGGGCAAACAGGACAAAATCGGATGATCCAGGCTGTGGTTCGCTGGCGGGCTGCCTCTGCTGTGGGTGAGGTGCAGGTGATGCAGATGATCCAGGTGCTGGTGGTGTCTGTCTCCGCTCCGGACAGTCGAATTTCATGTGTCCGGGCTGGCGGCAGTAGTGACAGGTGACCTCTCCAGGCGCTGCGGGCCTGGGTGCAGCAGCTGCGCTGGGTGGCCTCTGTGGCGGACGGCTCACAGGGGCAGGAGGGTCTGCCGAGGTATTGGGCTGACCTCCTCTCCAGCTGGATGGGACAGTTCTGCGTGTATCAGCCACCCGGGTAGTTGCAAAAGTCTCAGCAAGGTCTGCAGCGACAGTGGCTGAAGCCGGCCTGCGTTCTAACACAAACTGTCGTACATCAGCAGGGCAAATGTTCAGAAATTGTTCCAGGACTATCAAGTCCTCCAGGACATCATAAGACCCTTTGGTGAGGTCTAGAGTCCACTGCCGGAGTGTGGTGAGCAAGCTGCTGGCCACATCTCGGTACGAATCAGAAGGCTTTTTCTGCCAGGCCCTAAACTTTTTCCGATAGGCTTCTGGCGTCAGCTGGTACTTAGTAATGATAGCGTCTTTTATAGCAGCATAATCATTATCCTTTTCCGCAGGCAATTCTGCGAAAGCATCAAGCGCTTTGTAGCGCAGCAACGGTGTCAGATGTCTGGCCCACTGGTCTTGGGACAGACGATACTGACGGCATGCTTTTTCAAAAGACCGCAAAAACAAGTCAATGTCAGTGTCTTTTTCAATATTAGCAAATTTAAATTTTGCACTTACGGGTGCTGCAGCTCCTTCAGCAGGGAGGCTGGGCGGTGAACTCCGGCTGGCCTGTTGCACCTTTGCCATGTTGAGCTCATGCTGTCGTCTCTCCCGCGCCTCTGCGGCATCCCTCTCCGCGTGGCGTTCAGCAGCAGCAGCAGCAGCAGCTTTGCGTTCTGCAGATTGGCGCTCCCGTTCCTCTCGTGCTTCCATGTACTGCATGTACTTTTCCAGGTCAGTCTCCATCAGCTTTTGTAATGCCTGCTGCATTACCGGGTCAGCACCCATGGACAGTCCAGTACTGGCCAGTTCCGGGCGAGTAATGTCAGAAACTCTGGGATTGGGGTCCATACTGACAGTCTCTGGCGTAACTGTTGCAACAGGGCCCGCAGGATGCTCAACCTCTGTACGCCTAAGATCTTCAGCCTCTGGTTCCCCTTGATTGTCAGATGGGCTGGTATCCACCTCAGCGGACACTCCCGGCTCCCGCAGTTGCTGGGCATCCCATCTGGACAAGTCTGCTATCAGGTCCCGTTTTGTCTTGCGGAGGATGCCAATGCCCCTCTCTTCGCAAAGATTTTCCAGGTCTGCTAGGCACATGTTCTGGTAGTTCCCGGACATTTCCATGCCAAATAAAATAAAACTTTGGGGAAGGGGTACTGGCTACACAGTCTCTCTGTATATATAAAAAATATATTGCCTTCCAGCTACACCAACGAATTAGTTCGTTTCTCGATAGCGCTAGCGCTATCGCAGATACTTTCAGCACAACACAGATCCCACCGCTGCCACCACTGTCACAGGAGCCCTCCGTGGCTGACCGCACTTAGCCTTCTAAACGGTGCCAGCGCACAGATCGTGCGAACTCTGGTCGCAGTCAATGCGCAGGAACCGTTAAGAATTAGCCGCAGACAACTCAGAAGGGAGCCTGTGAGACACGGGTGATTACAACGTCACCCACTGGTTCAGAGTAAACTGCCACCACCGCGGTTACTATGGGACCGTGGGGCCCACTAACTGACTGACTAATCCTGCGAATAAAACCGTTAAACACACGATATTCTGTCTAGCCAACAACAAACAAACAGTAGCGTATCTTCAGAGACCCGGGATCAGTTCTGTGTGTGCTGATAAGCAGGGTAGCGAAACAGTGAATGACTTGGGGAAAGTCGTTTATTCACGCAATATAAATAATTAATATATACAGACAATTATGAAAATCAACAATTATGAAAACAGTAATAGCCAGTAGGAAAAATAAAAGAAGGGAGAAAAATACTTAGTTCCTGGAAAGATGTCCTTATTGTGGGAAGAATCATAAAGTTCTTGGTTTCAAAGTCCAGAGTTCAGAGTTCAGACCAGGTGGATGCCAGCATATCCTCAAGCTGGCACCTGATGAGTTCAAGATCTTTCAGGGTGGAGGACACTGAGTTTGGCTCCTCTGCCATTCTTATGCCCCTGATTCAGTAGGAGGAAGTGAGGGCGGGCCCACACACCCCCTTAGAACATGAGATGAGTCCTGCCCTTGTCCTGGAGACCAGAAATCATGCCTTAACCATATATGGGCTCTATCTCACAGAACCGTACAGGTCAGGGCAGATTTACTAATATTTTCAGGTCTGCCTCGATGTACCCAGCAGTCTGATACCAAACATGAGGGGTGGGACCCCTGTGGTACTATTAGGGCACTGTTGAACTGCCTAACGGGCAGTCTTTACCTCAGAAGGTTCTGAAATGTTCTCAGAACCAACGCCAGGCAGGGCCCTACCTGCTCTGTTAGTTTGGAGGGTCTGCCAGCCTGGCAACACAGAAAATATGATACATATAGCAGTTTATGGAATATGAGAGACCCCTGGGATTTATACCAGGTCATTCCCAGGCAAAGGTTCTTTGAAGTTGGCAGCAGCAAGCCACATGTCGGCTCCCTGCTGGGAAAAGGAGTCGGAGTGTCTGAGTTTCCTCACTCTAAATTGGTTCTGTCATGGTGTTTGTCACCTTATACCTGATGGATGGGCCATCAGCACAGCTTGAAGCCAGGGACTCTCTGGGCCCAGGCTCATTAGCATATCAAAAGGGCCAACCAGCATTTAGGCTGGGGCTCTCTCTCTGCTGAGAAAAGACTGCAGCTGCCCCTACACACTAAACCCGGATTGTATCGATTTGAAGCGCAATCGATGCAGGAATCGAGTGCGATCGTTCTTTTCTTCACGGGCGGTTCCAGGACGCGCCTGCGTCCCCGCAATCGTCCGTGACAGTTGCCCTTTAGGGCGTATTCTTAGTTGCCTGCCAAGTGGAGGGTTACTAGTTTCCCGCAAAGGGGGCGTTGTTAATTCCCTCCAGGCAAATCGCAATCACAGGACATGCAGCACATTGGAAACATTTCCATTCTAATGTATTGTATAGCAGCAGGGAAATCTCTTCCTAAATCACTCGCAATCCCGTTACCACAAAACGCTAGCGATTGCGATAATGCTTTCTAGTGGGTCCCAAGCCTGCTTTGTCTGTGTACCGTGTGTGACGGCTGCACATAATCCAACTATTTCCACAATAACCAGGAAATGGCTGCTGTACAGAAAACAGCGTAGACAGGCGTCAGGAGCCTACCTGGCCCGGGGAGATCTCATTTTTTTATTTTTTTGTAATCACAATTGTACACCAAGAGTACTAATTTATGAAATATACTAACCTTCATTCACACATCTGTATTTAAAATGTACCTGTAGTGAAAATAAAGTGTCCTGCTGGTATTTATCGCGAAGGTGAAAGCCTCTGGATCCTAAAGAGGCTTCCACATCTGGAGATGGGATCCAGCGCTAGGACTCCTGAAGATCCACTGGTTGCCGCTTGTTGGGAGCCTTGCGCAGGCGCACTAACAGCACTCCACTTACTCCCCTGCAGTAGTGATGCTGGAGAACAGCTCACCAGAGAATAGCTATGGGCAGCCTGCCCCTGTACTACTTCCGGGTCACAATGTCCTGCAGTAGTACGCTTGCCCTTGTCTGCTCACACCCATTACTATGCATGCTCTGGCCCAGCGGTGCCAGTCCTTGATTGCTCGCCTGGGGCCCGTGATGTCACACACTTGTGCAATGCATGCCCGGCCACAGGCGCGCAGTCAAGGATGCGCACCGTCGGGCCAGGGCATGCATAGTAATGGACACGTGCAGACAAAGGCATGGGTACTACTGCGGGACATTGTGACCCAGAAATAGTACAGGGTCAGGCTGCCCATAGCTATTTACAGAGAACAGCTCGCCTACATCCCTATCCTGCAGAAATGGGCAAGCTTGATCAGGTCCGCTCCACTGTGCAGGCGCGAGCCGTCTGTGCAATAGAGTGGACCCGATCAGGCTCGCCTATTTCCACCAGAGCCCAATCGGAGAGCCACTAGTGCTCCTGCACAAGGCAGGCAATGTAAATGTTATTGTGGCTCTCCATTCGGGGCTGCCAGCGCTGGATTGGACTGGCAGAGGGAGACAGGGTAAGCCTCATTAGGATCCAGACACTTCCCCCTCCCAAAGTAAGTCCCCCACAGGGGCTCTTTACAACAGATCAGACAGATTATAAAAGGTGATATAGTGACATCCTGGAGATGATCAGAAATTTTGGCCAAACCAAATTCCGGTTCAAAAGGCTGGAATGTAACTGGGCGCTAGTCTAGTTTTGGGGACCCGCTGGAAACCTCATAGGGAACAGTTCTCCAATCACAGCACCCTCTAAGGCCTTGTTCCCATTGCGTTGGCCGTTTGCGTTGGCCGTTTTTTGACCCTTTTTTTAAATTTCTGTTCATTGGACATTTTTGTTAAGCGCTTTTCTAAGCGCTTTTGCATAGCGATTGCGTTTTTTCACTTCCTGACGTTAGGAAGTGAACTCTTTGATCCGGAAAAGAATAAATACAATATATTCTTAGAAACGCTCATGCAATCACTGCACAACGATTTTGTGAGCGTTTTGCGTTTTTCCTATACCTTCCGGAATCGCCTCCAAAATGGCCCATGCACCGCTTTTCTGAGCGGATCAGAAACAAACCACTGAGATGTGAAGTTTCTCATAGAGAATCATTGCACAAGCGCTTTCAGGGTGATTTTAAAAATCGCCGCGCTTAAAAAAAATGTCAAACGCCCCTAGTGTGAACAAGCCCTCACAGCACAAAGCGTTGTGATTGGCTGAACAGTGTAGGCATAGTTTACTACAATCTATTGGAAACCTAGCCATTTGTGAGGGTGCTGTCTACCTAATCACTTTAGCAGAATTTCCCTACAAGGTCTCTTGCTGGGTCCCCTACAGTAGACTAGCGCCCTAAACTTTACAAGAGGTATTCAGGAGTTGCTAATATTTAATCAACAGGGATGATCACTGAGATGCAAATTATTCGGAGCTGATGCAGGATTGTGTACATTTTTCATGCAAATTTGTGCAGCTTGAAAATAGACCAATTGGATCTTGCTGGGGTAGAATTCAATTGGTCTATTTTCAAGCTACATAAATTTGCATAATTCTTCATCGACTCAGAATTATTTGCATCTTGTAGCACCATCCCTATTTACAAATCTGCAGGATAATTAACTTGCAGCTGATGAAATGTATTAGCTCTGTAGGTTTAAAGGGATCTAAGCAGCTCCTGGCTTCAAATAGCTGAAAGGGCTACCATGTTTAAGACATTCACCCCCCCCCCCCTATCTTTACACTGCCATTTTCCAGGCTAGGTGTGAGATTCTTCAAGCGTGACTAATGTTTAGGGCCCGTTTCCACTAGTGCGACGCGATTTCGCCGGCATTCCGACGCTTGTAAAAACGCATGCGGGTGCGTTTCCGCATGCGTTTTACCCGCGATTTCGCGTGCGATTTCGCATGGCAGGGTGCCATGCGAAATTAACCATGACACTGCCAGGACAAAATAACATTGGGAAGGGTGCGAAATCGCACGCGAAATCGCGGGTAAAAACGCATGTACCAAACGCATGCATTTTTACTATTAAATACATTAGCGGCGATTCGCACGAATTCCCGACGCAGGCGAAAACTGTGGGTCCCGCCGTGCAGATTTGGCCCGCTGCCAAATCGCTCCCGCACGCCGCACAGGTGGAAACAGCCCCATCCACTAACATTAGCTATGCGAATCCGCATGCAGTGCCCGCATGCGGATTCGCCCTAGTGGAAACGAGTGGGGAAAGACTCAGGGTTTGTTTGTGGTCAATTAAGTGTAATTAGGTGATTTCTTATCTGCCTTCCATCATCTGTTGCTCCTGTGTCCGCAAGTCCTTGCACAGACTTGTTGGTAATGGTCAGCAGTTTTCTGTTCAGTAATGGCCTAATGCTGGGCATACACGGCCCGTTTCTTCTTATCAATCAAGCCGCTGATGGCTCGATTGATCATTTCCGACAGGTCCTATTGCCCGCCGGATCAATTCCACGCTCGATACCGACGGGCAGAACTATAGAAATAACGAAGCGCTGATTAGAAAGCGCCTGCAGGGAGGAGCGGGAATCGATCTGCGCGGACAAGCGGTGACGCGCCGGCATCGAGCCGCTGACTTGATACTGGCGCACTATCTAGCAGTGTATGCCCAGCATAAATAAACAAACACAGAACATTTATATTGCACTTTTCTCCTGGCGGACTCAAAGTGCTAGAGCTGCAGCCACTAGGAGGCGCTCTATAGGCAGTAGCAGTGTTAGGGATTCTTGCCCAAGGTCTCCTACTGAATAGGTGCTGGCTTACTGAACAGGCAGAGCCGAGATTCGAACCCAGGTCTCCTGTGTCAGAGACAGAGCCCTTAACCATTACACTATCCAGCCACCATAAAGCTTCGTACTCACTGCCCGACGGCTCCCACGACTTCCCTTTCAGTGACGCCTCTTCCTGTCGATGGGTTAAAGCATGAGGTCATGTGACGTACATAGCGGTGTGAGCAAGACTTCAGCGATCGCAGTACTTTGCATGGTGTCATAAGGGATCTCAAAGATCCAATCCGCCGTGTCGGTCCGTCGTTATTGGTGCGACGCGATGTTCGGGTTCGTGCGCCTGTACCCACCTTGTGACGTCATATGAAAATCGCTCGTCATCGGGAAAATTGCCAATTGGGTACGCAGCTTTAGTGAATTAACATTTCACAAAAAGTTTGTTAAAATCAGCTGTTTTCTGCTTTAGCACATGCAGCAATGCTTAGTGAATTGTATTCAGGGGTCCAGCACCAGGCTACTGGTGCCCCGTCAGATTTTCAGGTGTGGCCCACTGTGGCTCTGAATGCATACAATAGAGACCAGAGCAGTGCTTTTCAGCGCTGCTAGATTTAGGCGCAGCCAGCGCCCCCATAGACTGTAATAGGAATCACATCTATAGTGCCGCTCAGTGAGTAACGTCGGCGCCATCAGAAGACGGAGCCGAAGTTGCTTAAAAAACACAATAATTCGTCCTCCAGCAATCGCTGGAAGCCAAATTATATCATTCCCCAGTATCCATGGCGGCCTGGAGGGGGAATAGTAATTACCACGGCCCGGACTTGTGCAGAAGCAGGATTAGCCATATGCTGGCTGTATCCTGCACCCAAGTCTACCGGCACCCAATTCAAATGTGTGCCTAGGGACAGTCCCTGTGATGCAAGTAATTTCTAATTGATGTAAAATTATGCAAATTGTGTATATAAATGTAGGCTGTTCAAAAATGGACCAATCCCCATCCTAACAAGTTGGAATTTGATTGGTCTACTTTCAAGCTGTATAAGTATGCGTACATTTGCATAATCTTGGATCAACTCAGAATTATTTATTTCTCATCAACAGTCCTTAATGTCTGGAACCCACTAGCAGTACTTTTCTAAACCTTTTGTAAGCGCGTGTGATTTGGAAAGCTCTTGCTAATGTAGTGCTATGTGTGCAATTGCACTTGAGGGATGTCATTTTTTTTAAATCCCCCATAGCCTTACATTAGCAAGAGCTTTTCAAATCACAAGCACTTAGGGCTGGTGCGCACCAGAGTGGTTCTGAAGCGTTTTTTAAAATGCTTGCAGGGAGAAAACCGCTTGGCTAATGAGAGTGAATGGGATGATGCACACCAGGGCGGCTCGTTTTTTCCACAAACTCGGGGGCTGCAGCATTTTTTAGATTTCTGAGGTGTTTCTGCCTCAATGTAAAAGTATAGGAAAGTGGAACACCGCTCTGAAAAACCTTTGTTACAGAAGCTTTTCAGTAACAGCTTTACTGTAACAATATTTGTAATCTGCTACACAAAATACAATACAATAACATTTCTATAGCGCTTTTCTCCCATAGGACTCAAAGCGCTTAGGCTCTCTCAGATTCAGTAATTGGTAGTAGGATGAAGTATTCACACAACAAAAGTTATATTTCTGCAAATGCCAAACTGAACAGGTGGGTTTTCAGTCTGGATTAAACACAGCCAGGGATGGAGCTGTCCTGATCGGTTGAGGTAGGGAGTTCCAAAACGTAGCGGCAGCATGACAGAAGGCTCTGGGACCAAAAGTTTCCAAGTGGACTCTGGGTATGACTAGATTATTAGAACCTGTGGATCTGAGAATGCGGGGATTGCTACGCAGCTGCAACATATCTTTCATGTATCCAGGGCCCAGATTATTCAGGGATTTAAATGTCAGTAGGCCGATCTTGAATAGGACCCTCCATTCTATAGATAGCCAGTGAAGGGAGTGCAGGACTGGCGTTATGTGGCAGTGACGGGGTTGGCTGGTTAGCAGTCTGGCAGCAGTATTCTGTATCGGCTGTAGGTGGTACAAGACCTTTTTTGGAAGGCCAGTGTAGAGAGCATTACAGTAGTCCAGTCGGGATGTGATGAAGGCATGGACTAAGGTTGGCAGATCTTCTGGGGGGATGAGGTGCTTGATTTTTGCAATGCTCTTCAGGTGAAAATAGGATGATTTCACCACAGCAGAGATTTGAGTTCTGAAGTTTAAATTCCCATCAATTAGAACTCCCAGGCTACGCACATGATCAGAGCTGCGTAGATCTGTGCCTCCTATTCCCAGTGATGAAGACTGCAAGTTAAGTTGTTTTGTTATCATGCTCTGCCCTCCAATCAGAAGGACTTCAGTTTTGTCTGCATTTAGTTTCAGCCAGTGGTCATTCATCCATTGCTGTAGTTCACGTAAACAGGCGTTTATAGTTAGAGTTGGGTCTGTCACACCAGGCTTGAAGGAAAGATATAGTTGGGTGTCGTCTGCATAGCAGTGGTATGTCAGGCCATGTTTTTGGATTAGTTTTCCAAGCGGTAACATGTAAATCGTGAAAAGCAGGGGAGAGAGGATTGAGCCCTGTGGAACCCCATACTTAAGTTATACAGGGGTGGACAGGAAGGGCCCCATAGACACTTTGTGGGTTCTGCCACTCAAGAAGGATTGGAACCACTGAAGAACTATGCCATCAATGCCGCAGTATTCCTGTAGCCTGTTTATCAAGATGTCATGGTCAACTGTATCAAAGGCTGCAGAAAGGTCTAGCAGTATGAGGATCGAGCACTCTCCTCTGTCTCTTGCCATGAGCAGGTGGTTGCATATTTGGATGAGGGCAGTTTCAGTGCTGTGGTGTTTCCTGAAGCCAGACTGGAATGGGTCATAACTGTTGTTTTGTAGGATTTTGGCTTCTAGCTGGAGGTAAACAGCTTTTTCAATTAGCTTGCCCAGAAAGGGGAGGTTAGAGACAGGTCTGTAGCTGGTCATTGCATCTGGGTCCAGGGAGGGTTTTTGGAGGAGAGGCCTGATGATTGCTTCCTTCAGTAAAGCAGGAAATATCCCTGATTGTAAGGAACAGTTAACAATTTTTAGGAATACCGGTACGAACAGGTCGGGGCAGTTCAACATGATCCTGTGGGCCAGGATCCAGGTCACAGGTAGTTAGGCGGAGGTGAAGGAGGGTGCTTGATGTGACTTCTTCATCAATTTCTTTCAAGTTTGACCAAGGTGTTACGTTGTCTCTGCTAATGGTCTTCGGCGCTATATTAGGCTCAGATGCTGTAAGTTGGATGGCGGACCTTATAGCGGAGACTTTGTCTGTGAAGAAATGGGCAAATTGGTCACAGAGGTCCTTTGAAGACTCGCTATTAAGTTTTTGACATGCCGGGTTGCAGAGTTTTTCCACTGTGCGGAACAGTTGGGCTGATTTGTTAACTGCATTTGCAATCTCTTGTGATAGAAAGGATGATTTTTTTTCCCGTGATTACCTTTTGGTAGTTCAAGTGGAGGATTAAGGCATGTTTGTCTTCTAGGGACTGAGATTTGCGCCACAGTCTCTCAAGTTTTCGGCAATAACGCTCCAAACAACGCTAGGCATGGTTAGAAAACCTCTAAACATGCCTAGAATCGCTCTGAAATCTGCTTCAAAAACCTCTAGCGTTTTGCAGATCTGCTAGAGGTTTTTGGTTTGCACTGGGCCTTAGAAAAGCACTGCTAGTGTGTTCCTGGCCTAATGGTGAGTACCCAGTGCAGAGAACTGATCAGAGCTTGGTGAAGGTGCGATTTCACCTGTCCTGTCCTGCCAGCCCATTCTTCCTTCTTCCTGTCCAGTCAGTGTGACATGTCAATGCTCCCAGCATGTAACATTGATTTAAAGGATACCTTAGCCCTAATTTAAATTTCAAAATGTCTCCCTGTGTGTGTGGGGGGGGGGGGGGGGGAGGGCGGGTTGCGCATAGGCTTACCGCACCTCCTCTGGCCCGGCGTCTTCTTTAGTTTGCCCGCTATGCCTTTGCATTGTCTATTTCCTGGACGGTGCCCTTTGACCTGACATGCTGTGCATGCGCAGTTTATCCTTTTGGGCTGCCTGTGACTGCACTCGCTGAGGCACCAGCGCAAGGGCGTACCTGGCGTGTACGCATGCGCAGCACAGTATGATGGGTCAAAGGGTGCCAATCAGGAAATGGACAACCGGAGGCATGGCGAACAAACAGAGGAAGACATCGGACCAATGGAGCTTTGGTAAGCCTATGCCGAAATTAGGGCCAAGGTTTCATTTGTCTACCAATGGGAAATAGTGATGTTGCACTCACTACAGCCAGGAAATGTGAAGAGGCCCAGACACACTACCAGACAGGTGACTGAACAAGTCATGTGGGTATGTGGCTACTTAAATCCTGTTTCTAAGGCACATACTTACTTCATTCCAATATCACATCGCTACTTAATGCTGGTATCTGGGAAAACCAGGCTTCTTAAAAGATAACCGAAGTGACATGTGACATGATGAGATAGACATATGTATGTACAGTGCCGATCACACAAATAACTATGCTGTGTTCCTTTTTATGCTTTATCTGCCTGAAAGAGTTAAAAATCAGGTATGTAAGTGGCTGACTCAGTCCTGACTCAGACAGGAAGTGACTACAGTGTGACCCTCACTGATAAGAAATTCCCCTTTTTATCTCTTTCTTGCTCTCAGAAGCCATTTTCTGCTAGGAAAGGGTTTTATAGTTGGAATTTATCAGTGAGGGTCACAACACACTGTAGTCACTTCCTGTCTGAGTCAGGACTGAGTCAGCCACTTACATCCCTGATTTTTAACTCTTTCAGGCAGATAAAGAAAAAAAGGAACACAGCATAGTTTTGTGTGCTATGCACTGTACATACACGTCTATCTCATCATGTCACATGTCACTTCGGGTATCCTTTAATTCTAATACCTGTGTGTGTGTGTGTGTGTGTGTGTGTGTGTGTGTGTGTGTGTGTGTGTGTGTGTGTGTGTGTGTAATTTTTATTTTTTTATTTTTTTTCTGCTGCTTAACCACTTAAAGTGAACCTAAAGGCAACCAAAAAAAATTAGATGAACTCACCTGGGGCTTCCCTCAGCCCCCTGCAGACGATCAGTGCCCTCGCAGCTCCGGTCCGATGCTTCTGGACCCGCCGGCGACGACTTCCGGTTTGGCCGTCACCGGCCGACAGGCATGGGAACGCGAGTGATTCTTCGCGTTCCCAGCCTGTATATCGCCCCCTATGCTGCTATTGCGGCCTCCTGGCCGCAATAGCAGCATAGGGGGTGATATACAGGCTGGGAACGCGAAGAATCACTCGCGTTCCCATGCCTGTCGGCCGGTGACGGCCAAACCGGAAGTGTTCGCCGGCGGGTCCTGGGCCATCGGAGCGGAGCTGCGAGGACACCGATCGTCTGCAGGGGGCTGAGGGAAGCCCCGGGTGAGTTCATCTCATTTTTATTTTTTTTTACTTTAGGTTATCTTTAAGGACTGCAGTTATAAAACCCCTTAAAGGGAAGGTTCAGGGAGGGCGGCTAAAAAATAAAAATCAATTTCCACTTACCTGGGGCTTCCTCCAGCCCGTGGCAGGCAGGAGGTGCCCTCGCCGCCGCTCTGCAGGCTCCCGGTGGCCGACCCGACCTGGCCAGGCCGGCTGCCAGGTCGGGCTCTTCTGCGTTCCAAGGCCCGGCACTTCTGCGTCCCACGCCGGCGCGCTGACGTCATCGGACGTCCGCCGGGCTGTACTGCGCAGGCGCAGAACTACTGCGCCTGCGCAGTACAGCCCGGAGGACGTCCGATGATGTCAGTGCGCCGGCATGGGACGCAGAAGTGCCGGGCCTTGGAACGCAGAAGAGCCCGGCCTGGCAGCCGGCCTGGCCAGGTCGGGTCGGCCACCAGAGACCACCGGGAGCCTGCGGAGCGGCGGCGAGGGCACCTCCTGCCTGCCACGGGCTGGAGGAAGCCCCAGGTAAGTGGAAATTGATTTTTATTTTTTAGCCGCCCTCCCTGAACCTTCCCTTTAAGGACCAGAAACTTTTTTCCATTCAGACCACTGCAGCTTTAACGGTGTATTGCTCGGTCATACAACCTATTATCTAAATGAATTTTACCTCCTTTTCTTGTCACTAATACAGCTGTCTTTTGGTGCTATATGATTGCTGCTGTGATTTTTAGTTTTTATTATATTCATCAAAAAAGACATGAATTTTGTCAAAAAAATGATTTTTTTTTTAACTTTCTGTGCTGACATTTTTCAAATAAAGTACAATTTCTATATACATTTTTGTCCAAATTTATTGTGCTACATATATTTGATAAAAAAAATCCAATAAGTGTATATTTATACACTTTATATTTATGTTTACAAACTATGGTGCAAAAAGTGAATTTTCCCATTTTGAAGCATCTCTGACTTTTCTGAGCACCTGTCATGTTTCATGAGGTGCTAGGTGCTAGAAGTCACATGGCAATACCACGTGTGACACTTTTTTGCAGCCTAGGTGCGCTAAGGGGCCCAACGTCCTATGAGTACCTTTAGGATTTCACAGGTCATTTTGAGGCATTTGGTTTCTAGACTACTTCTCGCGGTTTAGAGCCCCTAAAATGCCAGGGCAGTATAGGAACCCCACAAGTGACCCCATTTTAGAAAGACACCCCAAGGTAATCCGTTAGGAGTATGGTGAGTTCATAGAAGATTTTATTTTTTGTCACAAGTTAGCGGTATTTGATTCTTATTTTTTTTTTTCACAAAGTGTCATTTTCCACTAACTTGTGACAAAAAATAAAATCTTCTATGAACTCACCATACATCTACCGGAATACATTGAGGTGTCTTCTTTCTAAAATGGGGTCACTTGTCGGGTTCCTATACTGCCCTGGCATTTTAGGGGCCCAAAACCGTGAAGAGTCTCAAAATGACTGTTCAGGGGTATAAACATCTGCAAATTTTGATGACAGGTGGTCTATGAGGGGCAGAATTTTGTGGAGCCGGTCATAAGCAGGGTGGCCTCTTGGATGACAGGTTGTATTGGCACTGAAGTGCAGGAAGAATGTTATCAAATCGTGACCTAGACATGGCAGCAGAGAACATGGACATGTGATGTATTGGGTGCGTAGACCAATAAGACCGCAATAGATTCTTTTTGACTAGACTCATGTTAAGGAGAAGGCCCCAAAAAATGTTGCGTTCGGAAACTTGGAGTGGTTTCCACCAAAAAGGCTGGGCATGGTAGCTTCATGGATTGGCGGTTGCGTATTGTATGGCATAACGGTTGGTCTCAGCCACAATTAAGTCGTAGAGACCAGCAGTGATCAGAAAAAGAAATTCTGTCACTGCGGTGGGGCGGGTGAGGGATTGGCTGGGTGATCAGAAGCCCGCAGGGGGGCAGATTAGGGCCTGATCTGATGGATAGGAGTGCTAGGGGGTGACAGGAGGTGATTGATGGGTGTCTCAGGGGGTGATTTGAGGGGAGAATAGATGCAATCAATGCACTGGGGAGGTGATCGGAAGGGGGTCTGTGGGGTATCTGAGGGTTTGGGCGAGTGATCAGGAGCCCACACGGGGTAAATTAGGGTCTGATCTGATGGATAGGAGTGCTAGGGGATGACAGGTGGTGACAGGAGGTGATTGATGGGTGTCTCAGGGTGTGATTAGAGGGTGGAATAGATGCAAGCAATGCACTGGGGAGGTGATCGGGGAGGGGGGCAGACTGAGGCTGATCTGAGGGTGTGGGCAGGTGATTGGGTGCCCGCAAGGGGCAGATGAGGGTCTGATATGATGGGTATAATGGGTAGCAGTGACGGGGTGATTGATGGGTGATCAGTGGGTGATTAGAGGGGAAAGCAGATGTAAATAATGCACTGGGAAGGTGATAAGGGGGCGGGGGGTCTGAGGGCAATTTGAGGGTGTGGGCGGGTGTTTGGGTGCCCGCAAGGGACAGATTAGGGTCTGATCTGATGGGTGTGATAGATAGGTGATCAGGGTGTGATTAGAGGGGAGAATAGATGCAAGCAATGCACTGGCGAGGTGATTGGGGGGGGGGGGGGGTCTGAGGGCGATCTGAGGGTGTGGACGGGTGATTGGGTGCATGCAAGGGGCAGATGAGGGTCTGATCTGATGGGTATGATGGGTAGCAGTGACGGGGTGATCAGTGGGTGATTAGAGGGGAGAACAGATGTAAATAATGCACTGGGGAGGTGCTCAGGCGGGGTCTGAGGGTGTGGGCGGGTGTTTGGGTGCCCGCAGGGGGCAGATTGGGGTTTGATCTGATGGGTAGCGGTGACAGGGAGTGATGGGGTGATTGATAGGTGATCAGGGTGTGATAGAGGGGAGAATAGATGCAAGCAATGCACTGGCGAGGTGATCGGGGGGGGGGGGGGGGGGTCTGAGGGTGTGAGCGGGTGATTGGGTGCCCACAAGGGGCAGATGAGGGTCTGGTATGATGGGTAGCAGTGACAGGTGGTGACGGGGTGATTGATGGGTGGTCAAGGTGTGATTAGAGGGGAGAATAGATGCAATCAATGCACTGGTGAGGTGATCAGGGGGGTCTGAGGGTGTGGGTGGGTAATTGGGTGCCCGCAATGGGCAGATTAGGGTCTGAGCTGATGGGGGGCAGTGACAGGGGGTGATTGATGGGTGATTGACAGGTGATCAGTGGGTGATTACAAAGGAGGTTAAATGTATATAGTACACGGTGTGTGTGTGTGTGTGTGGGGGGGGGGGGGTGATCAGGAGATCAGGGGACAGTTTAGGACCTAATCTAAAAAATAGCATTGACAGATAGTGACAGGGAGTGACTGATGGGTGTTTAGGGGGGTGATTGGGTGCAAACAGGGGTCTGAGGGGGTGATGGGGGGGGGGGGGTGTTCTGAGGGATGCTGTGGGCGATCAGTGGGGGCCAGATCAGTGTGTGTGCTTACCAGGGGGGCTGCCTCCTGCCCTGGTGGTCCCTTGATCACTGGGACTACCAGGGCAGGAGGCAGCCTGTATAATACGCTTTGTATACATTACAAACAGCCTTATACGCTTTCTATGCGGTAGATCGGGGGTTAACAGCAGTGCCGGCGGGTGGGTGGAGCCTAATGCCGGCGGATGCGTACGATCCCCGGCAATTCAGTACCCATGGAGCCGCAGCCGATCGGCGTTACGCGGTCCTGGGGGTGTCACTTTGGCGACGCCCATAGGTAGTGGGCGGTCGGCAAGCGGTTAAAGGGAATCCAAGGTGAGAGACATGCAGTATGGAGGCTGACATTTATTTCCTTTTAAACAATGCATATTGGCTGGCTGTCCTGCTGAGCTTCTG
This sequence comes from Hyperolius riggenbachi, assembly GCF_040937935.1. Lineage (NCBI taxonomy): Eukaryota > Metazoa > Chordata > Amphibia > Anura > Hyperoliidae > Hyperolius > Hyperolius riggenbachi. Next base: position 258,492,200 of record NC_090655.1, read on the forward strand.
CATGTAATACTTTTAGCCATAGACCCTGAACAAGCATGCAGATCAGATATTTATGACAAAAATCTGACAAGATTATCAGTATGCTTGTTTCAGGTGTGTGATTCCGACACTACTGTCCAGAAATATCAGCAGTACTGCCAGGCAACTGGTATTGTTTAACCTCCCTGGCGTTTTGATTCCGTGCAGCGCACGGCCGCGGGAGGGTTTTCTTTACCTAATTTTTTTTTTCACGTAGCTAGCCTATCGCTAGCTACATGATTCCCCCCTCCCTGCTCTCTCCCTCCCACCCTTCCGATCGCCGCCGGCGTGAATACCTATCAGGTAATCCCGTTCTGAACGGGAATTCCTATAGGGCTTCCCCCGTCGCCATGGTGGCGAACGGAATGAAGTCATCGACGTTGTGACGTCACAGGGAGTCCCGATCCACCCCATAGTGCAGCCTGGCGGTGAATGTCCAGGCTGCGCAAGGTGTCTGCGGGGGAGTGGCCTCTTTCGCGGCAGGTAGCGGCAGATCGGCGGCGATCGGGTAAGACACGCAGCTAGAAAAGTGCTAGCTGCGTGTATAAAAAAATTATGCAAATCTGCCCACCAGGGCCTGAGCAATCCACCGCGGCGTTACTGGACGAGCTGAGCTTCATCTGTAACGCCCAGGTGGTTAAAAGGAAATAAATATGGCAGCCTTCATGTGTCTCTCACCTCAGGTTCCTTTTATTCAATACCAGCCATTCAATACAATTGTGCATTTAGGAACATTTTGGCATTCATTCTTGGTGTTGTTCAGCACTGGAACCACTGGGTGTAAAAGCTGCATACAGGTCAACCACCGTAATATATTTAATTCAGCATATTTTCAGTGGTTAAACAGCCGTATAGCCTTGCCTTGCATGCAGTAGTACAAGTATAGTAGTGACAGCATTCTGATACTTAAGGGCAAACTGGCCCCAGAGCCTGTAGCCCCCCCCCCCCTCACCATACACCTAACCGAATACATTGGGGTGTCTTCTTTCTAAAATGGGGTCACTTGTGGGGTTCCTATACTGCCCTGGCATTTTAGGGGCCTAAAACCGTGAAGAGTAGTCTGGAAACTAAATGCCTCAAAATGACTGTTCGGGGGTATAAGCATCTGCAAATTTTGATGACAGGTGGTCTATGAGGGGCCGAATTTTGTGGAACCGGTCATAAGCAGGATGGCCTCTTAGATGACAGGTTGTATTGGCACTGAAGTGCAGGAAGCGCAGGATGTTCTCAAATCATGACCTGGACATGGCAGCAGGGAACATGGGCATGTGATGTATTGGGTGCGTAGACCAATAAGACCGCAATACATTCTTTTTACTAGACGCATGTTAAGGAGAAGGCCCCCAAAAAAATGTTATGTTCGGAAACTTGGAGTGGTTTCCACTGAAAAGGCTGGGCATGGTAGCTTCTTGGATTGGCGGTTGCGTATTGTGTGGCATAACGGTTGGTCTCAGCCACAATTAAGTCGTAGAGACCAGCAGTGATCAGGAAAAAAAATTCTGTCACTGCGGTGGGGCGGGTGAGTTTGGCCGGGTTATCAGAAGCCCGCAGGGGGAAGATTAGGGCCTGATCTGATGGATAGGAGTGCTAGGGGGTGACAGGTGGTGACAGGAGGTGATTGATGGGAGTCTCAGCGGGTGATTTGAGGAGAGAATAGATGCAATCAATGCACTGGGGAGGTGATCGGAAGGGGGTCTGTGGGGGATCTGAGGGTTTGGGCGAGTGATCAGGAGCCCACACGGGGTCAAATTAGGGCCTGATCTGATGGGTAGGTGTGCTAGGGGGTGACAGGTGGTGACAGGAGGAGATTGATGGGTGTCTCAGGGTGTGATTAGAGGGGGAATAGATGCAAGCAATGCACTGGGGGGGGGGTCTGAGGGTGTGGGCAGGTGATTTGGAGCCCGCAAGGGGCAGATGAGGGTCTGATCTGATGGGTATAATGGGTAGCGGTGACGGGGTGATTCGTGGGTAATCAGTGAGTGATTAGAGGGGAGAGCAGATGTAAATAATTCACTGGGGAGGTGATAAGGGCGGGGGGGGGGGTCTGAGGGCAATCTGAGGGTGTGTGTGCGGGTGTTTGGGTGCCCGCAAGGGGCAGATTAGTGTCTGATCCGATGGGTAGCAGTGACAGGGGTCGACGGGGTGATTGATAGGTGATCAGGGTGTGATTAGAGGGGAGAATCGATGCAAGCAATGCACTGGCGAGGTGATCGGGGGAGATCTGAGGGTGTGGGCGGGTGATTGGGTGCCCGCAAGGGGCAGATGAGGGTCTGATATGATGGGTACATTACTGTGTAGGAGAAGATATCAGCTACTTTAACATTAAAGACAACCCGTGAGGGAGTGTAATGGTTAAGGGCTCTGCCTCTGATGTAGGAGTCCTGGGTTCAAATCCTGGCTCTTCCTATTTCAGTAAACCAGCACCTATTCAGTAAGGAGTTCATTGGGCAAGTCTCCTTAACATTGCTACTGCCTACTGAGTGCGCTCTTGTGGCTGCCTCGCAGACGCTTTGAGTCCGACAGGAGAAAGGCGCTATACAAAAAAAGGAATTATTATTATTATTTACACAAAAAACAGATACTTACCTCCAGGGGTATAACTAGGGAAGGGGGGGGGGGGAGCAGTGCCTGTGACTGCAGAGGGGGTCCAGAGGTGTGAGGGGGCCCAAACTATTAACTTTCCCTTCCTCTGATACGCTAGATCAGGAGTTTTAGTGGCTACACATGTTATGGGTTGGAATATTCTGATGTCCACACTTGTTTTATGACCCTTTATCAGGGTCACCAAGGGGATGCAAGGGATGGGGTGTAAACAATAAGGGGGCCCCCTCAAAGTATTGCTCGGGGGCCTCATGATTTGTAGGTATGCCCCGGCTTATCTCGGAAAAAGGAAGCTTCTGAATCCTCCAGAGTCCTCCCCCATCTCCCTGCTGCTCTATGTTCCTGCATAGGGAACCCCCAAAGCTCACGGCCACGGCCCTGTAAGTGAATGAACATGGCCACATGGCGCAGGACAGCTTGAACCAGCACAGTCAGTGGCGGCTCCAGCTTCAAATGTTTGGGGGGGCACAAAGCGAGCACAATGGCTGGTTGGTGGAGCCCATTTGGGTGATAAAAATTGATGTTTATATGGCAATTATTATCCTGATTCAAAACTTCCTGTCTGTAAAATACAAGTTCTAGTTTATAGGCTAACTTAAAAGAAAGACAGTAAGCTTTCAGCTTGTAAGCCTCCTTCAGACTCTATTCCTGTTGACTGACAATGTTAGAACATACAATCAGAAGGAGGTAGAGAGATTTTTTTTTCACATATAAGTGTCACCCAGATACATTAATTTCAATGGATCTTGCAAGGATTTTGAGGTATGTATGGCAAATAGAGAAGACCCTTGGTTTACTTAATGCCTACATAGACTCAGGCTGACATGTAGAGTTTTTTTTTACAGACACTACCCTGTTCATTGTACACTGCTGGAGCCTGTAGTTGCTGAAGCTGTGCTTTACTGAGCAGAGGGGGCACTCAGTGGGGCACAGTGATTCCCGGGGGGCACTGCCCCAGCGTGCCCCAGTGTAGTGCCGCCCATGTGCACAGTAACACGGAACCACTGCTCAGGCTCGGTGGAAAAAGCTCAGTCGGGTTGGCTCTGTGCTAATGCACCAGAGCAGGATGATCCACCAGGCAACCTAGGCAGGTGCTTGGGGCCTAGTGGGTGTCAAGGGACCCACCAGCCAAGTTCTTTGACCTCCCTATGCTTCAGCTTACCAAAAGGACCACAAGGGGGCCCCAAATCTACTACCTCGCCTAGGGCCCCATTCCATCTACATCCGTCTCTGGTCTGCACCTGCGCAGTGTGTTTGAGCTCAGTTGACAAGCCCTTGTTGGCAGGCTTTGGGGGGGTCCCAGCACTGGAATGGCAAGGAGGAGAGGGGTGTTGTTAACCCAGAGGATTCTGTCTACTTAGGTAAGTATCCCTTTGGGGCACATTTTTTTTTTACTACAAGTACACTTTAAGAACTTTAGGAAAGCCCTTCCTGGCCAGACCCCCGGTTGTAGGGCGGAGCCAGAGGTGGGATGAGATCAGTGTGGGAAGCAGATGAGAAGATGCCGTCTGTGCTATTCAAAGTGCTTTTCACATGGATGTTTGTGAGTGTATTTATATTAAAGGGAACCCGAGGTGAGAGGCATATGAAGGCTGCCATATTTATTTCCTTTTAAACAATACCAGTTGCCTGGCAGTCCTCCTGACCCTGTGCCTCTAATATTTTTAGCCATAGAGCCTGAACAGGCATGCATTAGATGAGGTGCTCTGACTCAGGTTTTACTGGATTAGCGATATGCTTGTTCCAGGGTTTTGGCTCAGACACTACTTATGCCAGAAGATCAACAGGGCTGCCAGGTAACTGGCATTGTTTGCAAAGAAATAAATATGGCAGCCTCCATATCACTCTCACCTCGGGCTCCCTATGGAAGCCTGTGTTAGTCTCTAGGATAACATAATACTTGTAAAGTGATGCTGGAATAGAAGCGATTTGAGAGAGGATGAGGGGCCCTGGAAACTGGAGCAGCACAGGTTATGTGTGTGGGGGTGTCGAGGGTCTCACCCGGGGCTGGGGCACTTACACTGATGCACTATCATTTGTATCTGATTTATTCTGAGGGTTGCCAGATGCAGCACTGCCAGATACAGTGGTAAACCAGATACATAGAGGCAGTGGTGTGACTAAGGAGCTTGATATTGATATGGAGCACCAAAACCTACCCAGGACAGCTGCAGTGTCAGAGAGTAAGGAAAATGGACATCTGTTAAAGGATATCTGAGCTGAAAATAAAACTCATGAGAAAAACAATTGTATCTATCCTCCTTCTCCTAAAAAAAATGCCCTTTTTTAGATATCCCAGTTTTATTTTATAGTTAAATCTAGTTTTTACATCTTACTGGTTCATCGTCTCTCCTCATTGACACCTTCATTGAAGAATGCTAGAGCTCAAATCTATGAATTATTGACCCGTTTTACCTCTTTCCTGCTCCAGGAAGCCACAAGTATGTTATGGCTGTAATTACTTAATAGTGAGGGTTATACTATAATCTGATCCAGTCCGACCCGGTCCCGACCCAGTCAGAAACTGTCACTTTCATACCTGATTTTTAACTCTTTCAGGCAGAGAATAAAAAAAAAAAAAAGAAACAGCCTGGATTACCACTATGCATAGCTCACAACTGCCCCTCTTTATATATAAATATTTGTATTTCTTTGCTGAAAAATGTGTTTCACTCTAAACTTTATTCCCATCCTTTAAATTGATGTATTTCTTATTGTTAAATATTGTTCAATTGTTAAAATGAAGGAAAATTAACCAGGATAGAAAGCACCAGCGTGGTTTGCATTAAGAAACATCCTAATTTTCTTGAGAAATCTTTATAGTGTTCATTCATGATTGGAGGTGTGTCAGGGACGTGGTTAGAGGTGTGGCTTGCGTGTCCCTCTTTCTGATCTCAAAAAGTTGTGAGGTATGCCACTATGCATACCTCTCAACTTTTTGAGATAAGAAAGAGGGACACTTAGGCCACACCCCTGCCACACCTCTAATCCCGCCCCTAGTCATGTATAACATAAAGATTGCCTAAGAAAAATATGTTGTTTTATAATTCAAATCACACAGGTCCTTTCTATCTTCGTTCCTTTTTCTTCATATTAATACTTGAAAATAAGAGATATATAAATTTAAAGAATGGGAATAAAGTTTAGGGTCAATTAAAACACATTTTTCAGTAGAAAAATATATATGTTTACATAGTTCTGTACATCAGTCCTGAAAGAGGGACAAATGAGTAAAAAAGAGGCACGGTTGGGAGCTATGACAATGCAATGCACATAAAGAGGTGTTCATTATTACCATAGAACCAATGAATAGCTAATAAGATGGATAAAGGAGGGCCCCTATGTGGCCCCACTAGTACAGGGGCCCAGATGCAGTCACTACCTCTGCAACCCCTATTGCTACGGCACTGCAAACAGGGGAAGCAGTGAGCAGCTCAGAATATTATTTATAAGCGATTACGGCTGTCTGTGAGTGTGGGTAGAGTTGCAGAAGGGTAAGCAAGCTGCAGGGCCGGTTCTCTCATGAAGCCTGGTGAAACATCTGCATCAGGCGCAGAGATTACAGGGGCGGGATGTTTGTACTGTGTGTTTACAGCATACAGTCAGAGTAGGAGGAGAAGCGAGAGGAGAGCGAGCGGGGTGAAGAGGTCATCATTGGGGAAAAGCAACTTGTGCTGTGTGAGGAGTCTGACAGTGAGTGGGAAGGTGGGAGGCAGCAGAGCAGCAGTGTTTCCTTTGACTTGCACAGCAGAAGGGAGGAGGTGGCACTGATGTCCTGACTGTGGAGGAATGGAGGAAGGCTGACTGGCTGAGGGTGAGAAGTTTGCCTGTCACAGACTCGTAGCCAGCCAGCCAGCGTGTTATTGTATTGAGTTGCAGCATGTCATGTCTCATGTTGTTCCATATGCTCCCTTGCTGACTGAGAACATTAAATGAAGCAGAGTAAATAGTCGGGTGCTGTGCAATCATTCCCAATTGAGATGGCATGAGGGGGCATCCTCACAAGTTTGCCTCAGGCAGCAAACATTCTAGGACCGGCCCTGGCAAGCTGGCATCTGTAGCTTGTAGGACACACGGTGAAAGGTGGTGCCCCTGTAAAATACCACCTCAATAAACCTACCTGGGGGTAGGAATACTATGCGTAAATACTTAACAGTGTCGTACGATGATCACTGTCTTTTGCACTTTATTTTGAGGTGATTTGCATGCCCCCCAACTGTCCCGAATCCTGCAGGACTGTCCCGATTTGGGGGGGCTCTCCCACTATCCTGGTATGACCCCCCCCCCCCCCCAAGTCCCGGGTGGCAGTGGGCAGAGAGGGTGAAAAAAATTATCGAGGCGCCAGCCACGCCGAAGTGGGATGTATGATGCCGGCATTACATTTCTACCTCCCTCCCGCGGAATCTGCCCCCCTGTGTCCCCCCTGGAGGCAGAGTGCGCAGCGGGCTTTCATCTTACTGGCGTCCATCCATGCGTACCGACATCCGACTTCACGCTGCTTCCTGTGACGTCACAGGAAGCTGAATGAAGCCAGATGTTGGTACACATGGATGGACGCCGGTAAGATGACAGCCTGCTCCACTCATCTGCGCACTCTGCTAGCAGGGGGGGACACAGGGGGGACAGATTCCAAGGGAGGGAGGTATCCCTATTCCCACTTCGCTGGCACCTCGATCATTTTCTTTTTGCCCTCTACATTGGCACCCTCCTCCCCACTCACGGCCATCCTCACCCTCCTCCCCACTCACGGCCATCCTCACCCTCCTCCCCACCCACGGCACCCTCACCCTCCCACCACTTGCCAGGGTATATGAGGGAAATGTTTATTCAAAAATATAAAGGGATTAAACATTAATTAAAAAAAAATTCTTCAAAAAACGTTATGGTAGGCGTGACTAGGGGGTGTGTTGGTGGTGTGGTTAGGGGTGTGGCCTAAGTGTCCTGATGTCATATCTCCCAACTGTCCCTCTTTTGGAGAGACAGTCCCTCTTTGGGAGCCATGTCCCTCTGTCCCTCTTTCCTCCTCATTTGTCCCTCTTTCAGGACTTTGTCCCTCTTTCTATGTAAATATATATATTTCTCTACTAAAAAAAAATGTGTGTTGATAGACTCTAAACTTTATTCCCATCCTTTAAACTGATATATTACTAATTTCAAAATATTAATAGGAAGGAAAAAGAACCAGGACAGAAAGGACCAGTGTGGTTTGAATTATAAAACAACATATTTTTCCTATGAAATCTTTATGGTATGTGTGACTAGGGGTGTGACTGGGGCGTGATCAGGGGTGTGGCATAAGTGTCCCTCTTTCTCATCTCAAAAAGTTGCGAGGTATGCGATGTCTAATTTAAAATGTTGGGAGGTATGGATTTGCATCTGCCAATCCATAAGGAGGACTTCTACATATAATAATATTTACTGGGTGAAGAGGTTGCTTTAAAAAGCGCAGCTTCCAAGTACTGTATTTAGTACTAATATTAGTAATTACAGTATAATAATAGGAACTAGATAGATGAGTACAAACAAAGGCTGCAGTTAGCCTATTCACCACAAGATGGCGCACCTCACCTCTCCCAGGTGGAACGCACAGATAGGAAGTAATAAAGCCATAGAAAGGAAGTGATGTATTAATACAGCCGGAGACGAAGTTGCAGCCAGAACTTGTTGGGAGAGGTAATGTTGTGATTCTCGTTATTGTTATATACCTTCGAATGTATTCCTGTTGGGATTTGCACAGGTTGTAGGATATATTACAGTGGGGGAGATCAGTGGTGTAGTTAAAGAGACTCAGAGATGAGTCATATTGCCTTTTTTTTACTTACCCGGGGCTTCCTCCAGCCCCCTATGCATGGCTGTGTCCCTCGCCGGCCTCCTGCGATCTCCCGTTCCGCCGCCGCCAACTCTCGGTACGGATTCAGTCGGGTTCAGTCTGACTGAGTGAAGTCAGCCGGGGCCTTCTGCGATTGTGTAGAAGGTCCACACATGCGCAGAAGGTCCACCGGTGACATCACTGCCGCTGAACGGGACATCGTAGTAGGACGGCGAAGGACACAGGCCCCAGGTAAGTTTAAAAAAAAAAAAAAAGGCAGGAAGATTTCTGCGTCTCTTTAACCACTTAAGGACCAGGGAATTTTTGTGTGATATGTGCTGGGTGGGCTCTTCAGCCCCCAGCACAGATCAGGTGGCAGGCAGGGCGATCAGACTCCCCCCCCCCCCCCCCTTTTTTTCCCACTAGGGGGATGTCCTGCTGGGGGGTCTGATCGCCGCCGCTGCCTTGTGCCTTGCGGGGGGGGGGGGGGCTATTCCCCCCTCCCTTTCCTTCTCTCCCTCTCCTCCTCAGTATAGGTGGTACAGAACAGCGATCCGTTCCGTACCGCCTCAGATAGGCTTCAGCCTATCAGATGCCAGCGATCCCCAGCCAATCAGAGGCCGGGGATCGCCGATCGCCTTTACGGCGCTGCTGTGACAGCAGCACTGTACAATGTAAACACTGGGGATTACGTCCCCGGGTGTTTACATTTAGCCTGCGAGCCATGATCGGAGGCTCGCAGGCTGTTCACGGAGATCCCCCGCCGTGAACTGACAGGAAACGGCCGCTCGAACGGCCGTTTCCATGAAAATCCACGTGCGCCCAGCCGCCGCCTATCGGCGTTAGCTGGTCGTTAAGTGGCTAAGGAGCTGTGGGCCCCGATGCAAGTTTAACATTGGGCCCCCCCTAGTACTCTATACATAACAATTGATATGGCACAGCAAAACCTGCCAATGACAACCACAGTGTCTGAGGTGCAGGAAGGGGATGGGGACCAGTTTGTTAATGATTGCTACTATTTAGAGCATCTGTAGAAGTGATTATTACCAGCGCAGGACTAATAAAGAGCTAATACTGCTGTTGAGGAAGGGCTCCACCCCAGTGCGGGCGCAACCTCTGCACCCCCTATTGCTATGCCACTGGGGGAGATTAGTACAGACATGCGTATGGGCGAGTAAGAAAAAAAACTTTCCCAGTACAGCCATGTCTTCCCTGTGTCCCCCAGCATTGCCTATATCCTCCAGTATGTAATGTCCCCCTACCTCAGTAATGCCATTTCTTTCCCAGTACAGCCATGTCCTCCCTGTGTCCCCCAGCATTGCCTATATCCTCCAGTATGTAATGTTCCCCACCCCAGTAATGCTATTTCTTTCCCAGTACAGCCATGTCCTTCCTGTGTCCCCCAGCATTGCCATTATCCTCCAGTATGTAATGTCCCCCTACCCCAGTAATGCTATTTCTTTCCTAGTATAGCCATGTCCTCCCTGTGTCCCCCAGCATTGCCATTATCCTCCAGTATATAATTTCCCCCACCCCAGCAGTGACATTTCTTTCCCAGTACAGCCATGTCCTCCCTGTGTCCCCCAGCGTTGTCATTATCCTCCAGTATGTAATGTACCCCACCCCAGCAATGCGATTTATTTCCCAGCTTTGGGAGGAGTTCTAAATAGGGTTGTGTTTTGTTGTTTGTTTTCATTTATTTAAGAGGTTGATTTTAGCATTAGATTCAAAATGGTTCCTGATTAGCATTGGGTTTGTATACTTATTATATCTGAGAAGACTTAAGAGAACCTGAGATGGGAATGGAAAGAAAAAAATATACATACCTGGGGCTTCCTCCTTGTTCTTCTGCAATTGGCTCCGGGAAGCCCTTCAGTCTAGGGCCAACTGCGCATGCGCGTCCAGACCACGTGCATGCTCTTGCCGCGCTCCTTTCTACTGCTCAGGCATGGAGCCCTCCTGTTGACAGGGGAACGGGTGCAGTCGGACTTCAACTGTGCAGGTTGGCACCAACTGGAGGACTTTCCCGAGGCCTGTTGTAGATGAACCAGGTGGCAGGGGAGGACTGCAAGGGAGCAATAAGCCTGGAGGGGCTGGAGGAAGCCCCAGATATGTATATTTTTTCTTTCCATTTCCATCTCCATCTCAGGTACACTTTAAGAACCACATGTGAAGGCAGTGAGTTTTCTTCTTGCAATCATGATACAGCGAACACGGTGAATCCAGCGCTGGAGACTTGGGCGCAGCTGGCGCCACCATAGGCCATAATAGGAATTACGCCTATAGCAGCGCACAGGGAGTAACTTCGGTGCTGTCAGAAGATGGAGCTGCAGTTACTTTTAAAACACAATAATTCAGCTTCCAACAATTGCTGAAAGCCGAATTATTTTATTCCCCACTATCCATGGCCGCCTGGAGGGGGTATAGTATTTAAAGGATACAGGTATGTAAGTGGCTGACTATATCTCTCGTAGGCTGATACAGAGCCTGATATTTTTAATAATAGCATGTCATTCTTGCAATATTAGCTGTCTATATTGACTTGGAATGTATTCTTTTCTCTTTTGACTGTTGAAGTTGATTTTTAATAGACCTGTATGTGTACAATTTGCTTGATACAGCTTTATTTTTCTTTGCATAGCTTAGTACTGTAACTGTTTTTAATTTGGCTCTGCTGCATCAATAAACACATTTTTACAAAAAACACCTGTGCACACCAGACTGGAGAGGTTTGGAGGATTCTGGGAGGGTCATGTGACATTGTTTTTGCGCTTTCTATACAAAGTTTTCCGCCAGTGAAATCTAGTTATCATCTGACCATGACAGTGTTAACAATTTACATTATCTCTCATTTTGTGAACTTAGGGTGGATAATGGATACATGTTAATGCTGTGGTTAAAGAGGAACAAGAAGAGACATATGTGAAGAGTGTTCAGCAGTCTATGGAGGAGGGTGACATGATGAGGACAATTAAAGAGGAAGAAGAAGAGACGTATGTGAGAAGTGATCAGCAGTCTATGGAGGAGGGTGACATGATGAGGACAAGTAAAGAGGAAGAAGAAGAGATGTATGTGAGAAGTGATCAGCAGTCTATGGAGGAGGGTGACATGATGGGGATAGTTAAAGAGGAAGAAGAGACATATATGAGGAGTGATCAGCAGTCTATGGTGGTGGGTTACATGATGACGACAATTAAAAAGGAAGAAGAGGAGACGTATGTAAGGAGTGATCAGCAATATGCGGAGGAGGGTGATTTGAGGATAATTAAAAAGGAAGAAGACGAGACTTATGTGAGGAGTGATCAGCAGTCTATGGAGGAGGGTATCTTGATGAGGACATCTAAGGAGGAAGACATTATTACAGGGATGAGTATTGGTGAGTAGTAAATACTAGATATTTAAAAGACATATTAGGCTAAGATAAATCATACAGAATAGATCATGTGATGCCATAAGTGGGGGAGTGGCTGTAAGAATGTGAGTGATGTTTGGGGGGAGGGGAGACTGAAGTGAAAAGTGGGTAAAACGTCCCTCTACTAAAACAACTATGCCAAGTGTAATTATCCTTTCTTAACCTACCATTAAAGTGGATCCGAGATAAACTTTTACTCATTGCATAATTGTGTTCTTACATATAGTTTATAGGGCATTTCTCAAGCCAAATACATTTTTTTTGTTTTAATACTCTAATTCTCTATAAACTAAACAAGCCTCGCCCACAGCACAAAGTGCCTTGGCACTCCATGTAGCAAGGGCTTATGGGAGCTCAGTCTGGGCAGGAGGAGGAGGAGGTTACTAGCCAGAGATTTCAGAGGCAGAGGGGAGTGAGCTGAGGGCTGGAGATGCAGTTGCAGCTTGCCTGTGTGTAATGTGACAAACAGAACATGGCCGCTGTCATTGTATCAAAGGAATAAATAAACATGAAACTGTTAAAGCTGTTTGCAGCTAGATTTGCTGTGTAAGCTATCTAAAATTTAGATAAGATATATAGACAAGTTACTTGTCATATTTAGTTTTTCATCTCGGATCCACTTCAACCTTCCTGGCGGTAAGCCCGAGCTGAGCTCGGGCTATGCCGCCGGAAGGCACCGATTTGCATAATTTTTTTTTTGCTGCACGCAGCTAGCACTTTGCTAGCTGCGTGCAGTGCCCGATCGCCGCCGATCCGCCGCTATCCGTCGCGCCGCAGCCGCCCCCCCCCCCCCCCAGACCCCGTGCGCTGCCTGGCCAATCAGTGCCAGGCAGCTCTATGGGGTGGATCGGAATCCCCTTTGACGTCACGACGTCGGTGACGTCATCCCGCCATGGCGACGGGGGAAGCCCCCCCAGGAGATCCCGTTCTTTGAACGGGATCTCCTGATCGCCGATCGCCGGAGGCGATCGGAGGGGCTGGGGGGATGCCGCTGAGCAGCGGCTATCATGTAGCGAGACTTTGTCTCGCTACATGAAAAAACAAAAAAAAAATAAAAAAAAAAAAGATTTGCTGCCCCCTGGCGATTTTTTTAGCAAACCGCCAGGAGGGTTAAGAAAACTATAAAAACATCGGACTATAACATGCAAGTTTTCTAACCCAAAAGTGTGTGTGTGAGGGGAAGTCAGTGCATCTTAATAATGCATATTCAGATAGTATATGTGTCCTCTGTCCCTGTGCCCTCTGGTGTTCCTCAGTAACAGGGAGTTAAGTGGTTGGTCCCAATGACAAAGCCATGGTCCCGCCCTCAAGACAATCGGCTCAAATTAAGTAGGGAGTAGTGAGCAGCCGTGATTGGCAGTCTGGGGCAATGCCCCCTCACCTGATTGGTAGAGGGTTTCTGCAGCTACTTCCTTTTGATCGGAGCGGCTTGGATGCAGTGTACGTATGTACCCAGGCCACCGACGCAATCCTGTCCTCTGGGGAACTCCTTATCTATGATGTGATCACCATCTGTAGTCATGGGACAAACGTTGATATTACAATGGAGAGTCTCGGAGGAGATGCTAAAAGACGTGCTGCAGGTGTCCGGATCCTGGGGAAGGCGAGTTATTCATCCAATTAAAATGAAATAAGGGCCCCTAGAGCTACAAATATTTACACTTTATATGATAATCCTATCACAAACTGTCATAGAAACAACTAAAAAACCCCATCTAAAAACCAGGCTATGCAGTCCATACATGCAAAAAAATGTATCTTTAAAGTGTAACTGTCTGGCATAAAATCAAAAATCAATTCTTTATTTTATCTGGTAAACAAGTAAAAAGGATGCTAACCAGGCAATCCAAAAGTTAACAATCACTATTACTTTTCTTGTTGACAAACGATCATTTCCCAGCTTACCTGACTCTCATTTGGTACACACAAAATTTGGTACGCAAAAAGGAAGTTGCAGGGCATGCTAGGTTGTCTTTTTTTGCTTTTCTATTTCCCCTCAGACTTAACCAATACAGCCTGATTGGCTGAAGCCTCTTTCCCTACTGGTTTCCCCTCCCACACCTCTGTTCCTCTCTGATTGGCCAGTATTTATCATGCTGAGACAATGCACTTTCTATAGTGAAGGGCAGGCAAATCAGGCAGAGGAAAGTAACGGAGGAAATTACATCAGGATTGGCTTCAAAATAGCTATACTTAAAATGTGAAATGCTAAGAAGCATCTTCTCTTTTTTACTGTTGAAAAATCACTAAAATCAAAATTTGGCCAGTGCAATACATACTGTATTTTATGTAAGTAGAGCACGTATTTATCTACTTAAATATGTGTTTTTTTTTCTGTGATAGTATTACTGACAGCTCCTCTTTAACCTCATGAGGACCCCCCTAGTGACCAGGCTATTTTGTACAATTGAGGCCACTGCAGCTTTAAGGGCTCGCTGCAGGGCCGCACAACTTAACACACAAGTGATCCCCGCCCCTTTTCTGCCCACCAACAGAGCTTTATGTTGGTGGGCAGTGATCGCTCTCAGGATGTTTATTTATTTTATTATAAATATTTTTCATTCTTCAATAAATCTTTGCTTTTTTTAATACACTAAACTCCCACCTTCCACCCCACCAGCCAATCAGCGCGATCGGCTGTCATAGGCATCAGCTTATGACAGCGGATCGCCTTTGGGCCTCCGGAAGGCACAGCCGAGTGACACGGCTGTCCCCGTTACAGCGCTGCCTTAGATCACAGCGCTGTACAGTGTTAATAGACTATGGTTAGACTACAGGGAGACTAATGGCGGAGCGATTCAAGTGGAGATGCTCGTGCGATCTCCTGCAAAACACGCCCCCAGGACTGCATGCCAATTGGCATTAGACGGTCCTCGGGCTGCCACTGCGCTCACGCCAATTGGCGTGAGGCGGTCATTAACTAGTTAAGGAGTGCGCTCCAATTGTATAGCATAGATACCGGTGTAGTGTAACCTTCAGGCACAGATTGCATGGTGGACTACAGTAGCTAGGCATCCACAGCATAGATCAGCTTTCAGCCATCAAGCACCTCCCGACATCAAGCACCTCCCAGACAACAAGTGCTTTATAGCACAGCTCTCATTGTGAACTGCTACAACCTCATTACTAACCCAATCACGTGTCAAACCTCTATCTAGCAGAGCCAGCCTAATGATGGCAACATCGGCCACCAACGTGGCAACTCTTGTGACCGGGCTACATCCAAACCCATCCCTTTCCCAGCTTCAGCTACAAGCCGCACCGCTGTGTGTGTGGAACAGGTGTTTCCCAGTGCATGAGGAGCGGGGGCACAGGAGGCGGGGCCCCGGCTTCTACGGCCAGAATCCTCATGCCTTTCATACGCTTGACTTCCCCCAGACATGCTGACGTTAATGGTACCAGCACACGCCCTTTTATAGGGTGCAGCCTGCTACAGCTGCAAACACTTGCATTTGAACCTGTCAGGCTTGTCTGGTCAATGTCCACAGTTCAGACTCTATGCCCATATGACTGACCCAGAGCCCAGCCGGTAACACCTGAGCAATCTCCTACCTAACACAATACTACAATACACCCTGCAGGCAGATGAAGCATACAGTCTGATAAGCAATAGAATTAACCAAAAACTTTAGCAATGCAATAATGGGCAAACTGGAGTAAGCGTAGTCCAGGTACAAGGTGAGGTTGGCAACAGGAATAAAGCAAGACAAGCGTAGTGAAATACAAGGCAGTGGTTGGCATCAGGAATCAGGCAGAGATTAGGTCGGCAACAGGATTCAAGCAAAGGTTAAGCTTGGTCAAATACAAAGCAGTGGTTGGCAACAGGAATGAAAAAGTATACAGTGAGCGCTACCCAGCAACAAGCCAAAGCTAATGCTATCACAGGCAATGACTGGGGGCGCTCACCAGGTTTAAATACTAGAACTAACCAATCAACACTAAGCAGAACTGAAAACAAACCAATAGTAATAGTAATCCAGCATGTCAGCTGGATCAGCTGCTTGCTGGCAGCGGCTTCCCGAGACCCGGAAGTATGAGCTGCAGTCCGAGTCTTGGCATTCCACTGCTTACCAGGCACAGCAGATCTTACAGAACCTTTGCATGTTAAAAACTCAGTTTCAGCCCACAGATTGCCAGCAGGGGAAGCAAAGGGTTCAAAACAGGGAACAACTCCCTATTTATAGGAAGGCTTTTATATTCATATCCTGATTTTATTCTCTCTGCTCTAAGAGATAAGCAACAGCATAATAACCTTTAAAGGAAAACATTTTTCTTACGGCTGATATAAATCTACAGTGTGTCTACTTCCTGCATGGAAGCAGACATAGGGTTAACATCCTGCATTTACATTTTAGCTGTGTCTGCCAAGACTGCTGAACATCTGTGCTGACACAGCTGAGAGTTTAAATGACACTTGTGATAACTATTTGGATTTTTCTGTCTTTTCCTTCTGTCCTGTGCAAGAGTTCAGGTCCACTTTAAGTTTTTTCTATGACAGTTTGTGATAGGAATACCAAATAAAATGTTTGTGGCTCTAAGTTCCCTTATTTAATTGTAATTGCTATTTACATGTCATTAGGGTGAGACAAGCTTATGATAAAGTCACGGTTGATATCAGTAACTTGCTTTATACATTAGTTATTAATCCACACTATGTCCTAAACAGCCTGGTGGTTATCCCCAATGCAGGCTTCAGGGTTACCCATAATGGCACCTTTCTCCACCCCAAGCCTGAACCAGGGATACCTCGGGGGTGTAACCCATTCAGGACCACACAAGCTAACTCCTTAGGGACCAGAGCCTTTTTTTATGTGTTCTGTGATCACTGTGATTGGCTGACCGTGATAACATGGTCAAAAGCCAATGCAATCAGCCCCTCAGCAGTGTATGAAGCTCAGCTGTCATCAGACAGACACATTTCCACTAAGAGTTAAAACTGAAAGAAAATGGATACACAAAAATTGTATTTATTAATCTAAATTAACAATTTATACTTACCTTTCATTACTGCGTCAATATCCTGACTCAATGGTCAGACAGCCTCCCAGTTCTGCATTGCAGTGGCTGGGAATGCGAGAATGTGGCAACTGGGAACATGAATTTTCAGAAGAATCTCTGGGGAGTCCCTGGTGGCCACCTTGATGATGTCATTCCTAGCTGTGACGCAAATTCTGGTTCTCGCTGCCCGATTTTCATGTTACCAGCCATCGCACTGGAGAACTAGGAGGCTGCCTATGGCCTTTTTACATCAGAACCTTAGACGATATTGGCGTGGGATCTTTTCTGAGGATATTGGCGTGGGATCTTTTCTGAGGATATTGGCGTGGGATCTTTTCTGAGGATATTGGCGTGGGATCTTTTCTGAGGATATTGGCGTGGGATCTTTTCTGAGGATATTGGCGTGGGATCTTTTCTGAGGATATTGGCGTGGGATCTTTTCTGAGGATATTGGCGTGGGATCTTTTCTGAGGATATTGGCGTGGGATCTTTTCTGAGGATATTGGCGTGGGATCTTTTCTGAGGATATTGGCGTGGGATCTTTTCTGAGGATATTGGCGTGGGATCTTTTCTGAGGATATTGGCGTGGGATCTTTTCTGAGGATATTGGCGTGGGATCTTTTCTGAGGATATTGGCGTGGGATCTTTTCTGAGGATATTGGCGTGGGATCTTTTCTGAGGATATTGGCGTGGGATCTTTTCTGAGGATATTGGCGTGGGATCTTTTCTGAGGATATTGGCGTGGGATCTTTTCTGAGGATATTGGCGTGGGATCTTTTCTGAGGATATTGGCGTGGGATCTTTTCTGAGGATATTGGCGTGGGATCTTTTCTGAGGATATTGGCGTGGGATCTTTTCTGAGGATATTGGCGTGGGATCTTTTCTGAGGATATTGGCGTGGGATCTTTTCTGAGGATATTGGCGTGGGATCTTTTCTGAGGATATTGGCGTGGGATCTTTTCTGAGGATATTGGCGTGGGATCTTTTCTGAGGATATTGGCGTGGGATCTTTTCTGAGGATATTGGCGTGGGATCTTTTCTGAGGATATTGGCGTGGGATCTTTTCTGAGGATATTGGCGTGGGATCTTTTCTGAGGATATTGGCGTGGGATCTTTTCTGAGGATATTGGCGTGGGATCTTTTCTGAGGATATTGGCGTGGGATCTTTTCTGAGGATATTGGCGTGGGATCTTTTCTGAGGATATTGGCGTGGGATCTTTTCTGAGGATATTGGCGTGGGATCTTTTCTGAGGATATTGGCGTGGGATCTTTTCTGAGGATATTGGCATGGGATTGTAACAAGCTTACCTTCCAGCGGCAGGTCCTGCAACGTCTCTGGCGTGGTCCGGGCAAGTGGCGGGACTTCCGCGCTGGAATCCTCTGGCAGCATCCCAATCTTCCCTCCGGCAGTGTCGCGCGTGACCCAAAGGTCGCATCGTGCACGCGTGAGTCCTAGTGAGCCTTATAGGCTCAGGAGGAGGATTTAGGATGACAGCTGGTGATGTCATAAGTGACATCACCAAAAGGGGATTGGCTACTGATTGAGGAGTTTTGTATGTAAGGCCAAGAGCATTCAGTGCTCGCTGACCTTGCTACTAATCAGTTCGCTGGTTCTTGGTCTAGTTAGCTACTTTGAGCTACATTAATATATTGTGTAGACGCACAATATATATGTACTCCAGTTAGTCAGTCTTTGTTGTTATATATATATATATATTTTGTAATTCTTTCGTTATATCCTCCTGATATTATTGAAGTAACATCTTACTGTTAATTTACCTGTGTACCGACCTCTTGCTTGTTTCCTGACCTCGCTCTAGTCTAGTCCTTCTGTACCGCTGCCATCTGAACGTTAGATTACGTTAGTTCTGACCATTAGATTACGCCTTGTACTTTTGTTGTGTATTTATCTGTATGTTTCCTTGTCACGCACCAGCGTGATAGACATCTTTTCAGAGGATATGGGCGTGGGATCTTTTCAGAGGATATGGGCATGGGATCTTTTCAGAGGATATGGGCATGGGATCTTTTCACAGGATATCGGCGTGGGATCTTTTCAGAGGATATCGGCGTGGGATCTTTTCAGAGGATATCGGCGTGGGATCTTTTCAGAGGATATGGGCGTGGGATCTTTTCAGAGGATATGGGCGTGGGATCTTTTCAGAGGATATGGGCGTGGGATCTTTTCAGAGGATATGGGCGTGGGATCTTTTCAGAGGATATGGGCGTGGGATCTTTTCAGAGGATATGGGCGTGGGATCTTTTCAGAGGATATGGGCGTGGGATCTTTTCAGAGGATATGGGCGTGGGATCTTTTCAGAGGATATGGGCGTGGGATCTTTTCAGAGGATATGGGCGTGGGATCTTTTCAGAGGATATGGACGTGGGATCTTTTCAGAGGATATGGGCGTGGGATCTTTTCAGAGGATATGGGCGTGGGATCTTTTCAGAGGATATGGGCGTGGGATCTTTTCAGAGGATATGGGCGTGGGATCTTTTCAGAGGATATTGGCGTGAGATCTTTTCAGAGGACACAATCGGCGTGGGATCTTTTCAGAGGACACAATCGGCGTGGGATCTTTTCAGAGGACACAATCGGCGTGGGATCTTTTCAGAGGACACAATCGGCGTGGGATCTTTTCAGAGGACACAATCGGCGTGGGATCTTTTCAGAGGACACAATCGGCGTGGGATCTTTTCAGAGGACACAATCGGCGTGGGATCTTTTCAGAGGACACAATCGGCGTGGGATCTTTTCAGAGGACACCATCGGCGTGGGATCTTTTTCAGAGGATGTTTTCTAAAAATATTGGCTTGGGATCATTTATGAAAGTTAAGTATTTATTACTAATCCCTATACATATATTAAAGCTGTTGATCTTCATTCTGGATCCTACTTTCTCTCAGGCATACTGGTGGTAATGAAGAAGGGTTGAGGCGCCCAAAAATAAATATCTCTGGGTATACGTTATAGAAACCTAAATAAGTACTTGAGGTATCTTACCTCTTCAGATGAACCAACCCAAAAAACATGGGTTTAGATCAGATAAGGTTAATTCAAGCACAAAAAAGGACAATGCATTTCTCGATCTCTACCTGCTTCCTCAGGTCAATAAAGTGCCTTAAGGAATTCAGTTTTCAGCCTGCGCGCAACGTTTTTGTTACCATTTGGTACCTCTATTACTTCTTACATTCCCTGTGTACGTAGTGTGTTTATATCTCACTAGCTGATTGCCCGGCGTTGCCTGGGTATGTATTTGGCCGGTGTTGGCTCCGCATACTTTTTCTAACCCTAACACACAATTACTCAATGACCAAGTTTGTGAGCTTTGCGGTCTTTGGTATCAATAATTTGCATTGAAATGAAAAAAATCTGATTGGCTGTTTGTGGCTCCACCCCCTTTTTTGAATTTGAACCCCAGTCACCCAATAACCAACTGTACCAGGTTTGAGGCCTGTGCCATTAACAGTGCAAGAATGGCAGCAATTAAATATTCCCCTTGAAAAGCAATAGGTGAAGTTTTTGATTCACTTTTGTAGGCTCCACCCACTTTTCTGAATATAAATCCCAGTCACTCAGTGACCAACTGCAAAGTTTAAGAGCCCTGCCATTAACAGTGTAAGAATGGCTGCAGTTTACATTTTCCAGTGAATTTTGTATTTGTCTCCACCCACTGATGACCCGGCGTTGCCCGGGTATTTATATTTGACTGGTGTTGGCTCTGCCCACTTTCTAACCCTAACGCACAAACGCTCAATGACCAAGTTTGTGAGCTTTGGGGTTCTTGGCATCAATAATTTGTATATTCCAATAAAAATTAAACACATCAGATTGTCTGTTTGTGGCTTCACCCCCTCTGCAGCATTTGAACCCAAGTCACCCAATGACCAACTGTGCTTGAAAGACAAAAAAAGGGAGAAAACCGAGAGCCAAATCTGGTGTAGTATGTACGACCAATGTGGAAAAATATTTATATGAGAATATACTCACAAGTGTGGGTCACCACGCAGGCGACCACTGAAATAGCAGGTGGGGAGAATTTTCACCTGACCCCACTCAGGTGTAAAAAGTCCCTCTCTATAGACAAGAAAAATTGAGGATACACCCCTCCACCCAGGGTGGACAAGATATGAATAAAACTGGTTAATAGAGGCGCCAAAATAGGATAAGATGGGTTAAAAACCGTTTAAAAAGGAGGGGGTGGGTGGATCCACTACCCTCACTAAAATGACCAGGCTAAATCAAGCCGTAAATAATGCAAGAAAACATTTATTGGTCTCCAAATACAGTGCAACGCGTTTCACGGGCGAACATCCCGCTTCATCAGGCAATTGAGGTAGGAGAACACACATATAGGTCAGTGAAAAGCTAGAGCGCCTCTGTAGACTCTGTAGCCTGTGAAACGCGTTGCACTGTATTTGGAGACCAATAAATGTTTTCTTGCATTATTTATGGCTTGATTTAACCTGGTAATTTTAGTGAGGGTAGTGGATCCACCCACCCCCTCCTTTTTAAACGGTCTTTAACCCATCTTATCTTATTTTGGCGCCTCTATTAACCAGTTTTATTCAATGACCAACTGTAGCAGCTTTGAGGCATCAGCTATTAACAGTGTAAAAATGGCAGCAATTTAAATATTCCACTTGAAGATCAACAGGTGAATTTTGATTGGCTATTATAGGCTCCACCCACTTCCCTGAATATTAATCTGGGCAAAGTTTGGGAACCCTGCCATAAACAGTGTAAGAATGGCTGCAGTTTACATTTTCCCCAGTGAATTTTTTTTGGCTCCGCCCACTGTTTGTAACCTTGAGACACAGTCACTCAATTACCAAGTTTGTGAGCTTTCGGGTCCTTGGCATCAACAATTTGTATTTTCCCATGAAACAAATCTGATTCACTGTTTGTGGCTCTGTCCCCTTTTCTGAATTTGAACCCCAGTGACCCAATTACCAACTGTACCAGGTTTGAGGCTTGTGCCATTAACAGTGCAAGAATGGCAGCAATTTGAATATTCTCCTTGAAAAGCGACACGTGATTTTTGATTGGCATTTTTAGGCTCCACTCACTTTTCTGAATATTCATCCCAGTTACTCAGTAACCAGCTATGCGAAGTTTGAGGACCCTGCCATTAACAGTGAAGAAAGGCTGCTGTTTACAATTTCCCAGAAAAATCTGTTTTTAACTCCACCCACTTTTTGTAACCTTGACACACAGTCACTGCTCAATGACCAGTTTTGTGAGCTTTTGGGTTCCTGGCATCAAAATTGTGTGACTGGAAGCAGTTTATCCAGCAAAGAAATCTGGCTGTTTGTGGCTCGACCCCTTTACTGAATTTGAACCCCAGACACTTAACTACCGACTGTAGCAGGTTTGACCCCTCTGCCATTAAAAGTGTAAGAATGGCAGACATTTCAATATTCCCCTTGAAAATCAATAGGTGAATTTTGATTGATTGGCTCTTGTAGGCTCCACCAACTTTTCCGAATATTAATCCTAGTCACCCAGTGACCAACTGTGTGAAGTTTGAGAACCCTGCGAATAACAGTGTAAGAAAAGCTGCAGTTTACATCTTCCCATGAAAAAAGTTAATTGTTTTTGGCTCCGCCCACTATTTGTAATCTTGACATACAGTCACTCAATGACCAATTTTATGAGCTTTGGGGTCCTTGGCATCAATAAGTTGCATTTTACCATTGAAATTAAACAAATGTGATTGGCTGTTTTTGGCCCACTCCCTTCAGAATTTAAACCCCAGTCTCCCAGTGACTGACTGTAGCAGATTTTAGGCCTCTGCCATTAAGCGTGTAAGAATGGCAGCAATGTAAATATTCCCCTTGAAAATCAAAAGGTGAATTTTGATTGGCTGCTTTAGGCTCAACCCACTTTCCTGAATATTAGTCCCAGTCATCCAGTGACCAACTGTGTCACCCACCCACCCACTTTGAGAACCCTGCCTAGAACAGAATGGCTGAAATCAATCTAACAAATCTGATTGGCTGTTTGTGGCTCCACCCCTTTAGTGAATTTGGACCCCAGTCACCCAATGACTGACTGTATCAGGTTTGAGGCCTCTGCCATTAACAGTGTAAGAATGGTAGCAATGTGAATATTCCCCTTGAAAATCAATAGGTAAATTTTGATTGGCTGTTGTAGGCTCCACCCACATTTCTGAATATTCATCCCAGTCACCCAGTGGCCAATTGTGTAAAGTTTGGGAATCCTGCCATGTTAAAAATGAAGTTGTTGGCACTGCCCACTTTTCTAACCTTGACATATAGTCACTCAATTATCAAGTTTATCAGCTTTGGGGTCCTTGGTATCAATACTTTGTATATTCCCATTGAAAAATCAACA
The DNA here is from genome assembly GCF_040937935.1 of Hyperolius riggenbachi. Taxonomy (NCBI): domain Eukaryota; kingdom Metazoa; phylum Chordata; class Amphibia; order Anura; family Hyperoliidae; genus Hyperolius; species Hyperolius riggenbachi. The sequence goes on from NC_090655.1 coordinate 258,515,396, forward strand.
AATCTGGCTGTTTCTGGCTCCGCCCCCTTTCTGAATTTGAACCCCAGTCACCAGTGACCAATTGTACCAGGTTTGAGGCATCTGCTATTAACAGTTTAAGAGAATGGTAGCAGCTTAAATATTTCCTTTGAAAATCCAAAGGTGAATTTGTATTGGCTGTTGTAGGCTCCACCCACCTTCCAAAATCTTAATCTCATTCACCCAGTGACCAACTGTGCAAAGTTTGAGAACCCTGCGATTAACGGTGTAAGAATGGCTGCAGTTTATTTTTTTCCCAGTAAAAATTGTTTTTGGCTCCGCCCACTTTTTGTAACCTTGACACACAGACACTCAATGACCAAGTTTGTGAGCGTTTAGGTTCCTGGCATCAAAAATGTGTGAATGTAAGCAGTTTAACCACCAAGGAAATCTGTTTGGCTGTTTGTGGCCCCGCCCCTTTAGCGAATTTGAACCCCAGTCACCCAATGAACGACTGTAGCAAGTTTGAAGCCTCTGCCATTAAATGTGTAAGAATAGCAGCAGTTTAAATATTCCCCTTGAAAATCAATAGGTGAATTTTGGTTGGCTGTTGTAGGCTCCACCCACTTTCTTGAATCTTCATCGCATTCACCCAGTGACCAACTGTGGCAAGTTTGAGAACCCTACCATTAACAGTCTAAGAATGGCTGCAGTTTACATTTTCCCATTCAGAATGAATAGCTGAAATTTGATTGGCTGTTTTATGCTCCGCCCACTTTTCCTGGATTTGTAAACTCGGTCATAAAGTGACCACCTGTGCCAAGTGTGGGGACTCTGGCTTGATTACTGTGAGAATGGCAGCCTTTTACATTTTTTCCATTGACTTGAATGGGTGAAATCTGGCTGTTTGTAGCTCCGCCCAACTGTGCAGGGGGGATGCGAGACCCCCAGAACATGTCATCCCAGGTACTAAGGGATCTGTGTACCAAGTTTAGTTCAAATCGGTCAAGCCGCTTTCGAGTGATCGCGACACACGCACACATACACGATTTTATATAGATAAAGATTACGGGCACACTGTGCAGTCACATTGCACACATCACACCCCTATTACTTCTCACATTCCCTGTGTACATAGTGTGGCTATACCTCATTACAGGCACACTGTGCAGTCACATTACACATCACACCCGTATTACTTCTCACATTCCCTGTGTACATAGTGTGTTTATACCTCATTACAGGCACACTGTGCAGTCACATTACACACATCACACCCTATTACTTCTCACATTCCCTGTGTATATAATGTGTTTATACCTCATTACAGGCACACTGTGCAGTCACATTACACATCACACCCTATTACTTCTCACATTCCCTGTGTACATAGTGTGTTTATACCTCATTACAGTCTCACTGTGCAGTCACATTACACATCACACCCCTATTACTTCTCACATTCCCTGTGTACATAGTGTGTTTATACCTCATTACAGGCACACTGTGCAGTCACATTACACATCACACCCCTATTACTTCTCACATTCCCTGTGTACATAGTGTGTTTATACCACATTACAGGCACACTGTGCAGTCACATTACACATCACACCCTATTACTTCTCACATTCCCTGTGTACATAGTGTGTTTATACCTCATTACAGGCACACTGTGCAGTCACATTACACATCACACCCCTATTACTTCTCATATTCCCTGTGTACATAGTGTGTTTATACCTCATTACAGTCTCACTGTGCAGTCACATTACACACATCACACCCCTATTACTTCTCACATTCCCTGTGTACATAGTGTGCTTATACCTCATTACAGTCTCACTGTGCAGTCACATTACACACATCACACCCCTATTACTACTCACAATCCCTGTGTACATAGTGTGTTTATACCTCATTACAGGCACACTGTGCAGTCACATTACACATCACACCCCTATTACTTCTCACATTCCTGTGTACATAGTGTGTTTATACCTCATTACAGTCTCACTGTGCAGTCACATTACACACATCACACCCCTATTACTTCTCACATTCCCTGTGTACATAGTGTGCTTATACCTCATTACAGGCACACTGTGCAGTCACATTACACACATCACACCCCTATTACTTCTCACATTCCCTTTGTACATAGTTTGTTTATACCTCATTACAGGCACATTGTGCAGTCACATTACACATCACACCCCTATTACTTCTCACATTCCCTGTGTACATAGTGTGTTTATACCTCATTACAGGCACACTGTGCAGTCACATTACACATCACACCCCTATTACTTCTCATATTCCCTGTGTACATAGTGTGTTTATACCTCATTACAGGCACACTGTGCAGTCACATTACACATCACACCCCTCTATTACTTCTCACATTCCCTGTGTACATAGTGTGTTTATACCTCATTACAGGCTCACTGTGCAGTCACATTACACACATCACACCCCTATTACTTCTCACATTCCCTGTGTACATAGTGTGTTTATACCTCATTACAGGCACACTGTGCAGTCACATTACACATCACACCCCTATTACTTCTCACACTCCCTGTGTACATAGTGTGTTTATACCTCATTACAGGCACACTGTGCAGTCACATTACACACATCACACCCCTATTACTTCTCACATTCCCTGTGTACATAGTGTGTTTATACCTCATTACAGGCACACTGTGCAGTCACATTACACATCACACCCCTATTACTTCTCACATTCCCTGTGTACATAGTGTGTTTATACCTCATTACAGGCACACTGTGCAGTCACATTACACACATCACACCCTTATTACTTCTCACATTCCATGTGTACATAGTGTGTTTATACCTCATTACAGGCACACTGTGCAGTCACATTACACACATCACACCCTTATTACTTCTCACATTCCCTGTTTACATAGTGTGTTTATACCTCATTACAGGCACACTGTGCAGTCACATTACACATCACACCCCTATTACTTCTCACATTCCCTGTGTACATAGTGTGTTTATACCACATTACAGGCACACTGTGCAGCCACATTACACATCACACCCCTATTACTTCTCACATTCCCTGTGTACATAGTGTGTTTATACCTCATTACAGGCACACTGTGCAGTCACATTACACATCACACCCCTATTACTTCTCACATTCCCTGTGTACATAGTGTGTTTATACCACATTACAGGCACACTGTGCAGTCACATTACACATCACACCCCTATTACTTCTCACATTCCCTGTGTACATAGTGTGTTTATACCTCATTACAGGCACACTGTGCTGTCACATTCTACACATCACACCCCTATTACTTCTCTTATTCCCTGTGTACATAGTGTGCTTATACCTCATTACAGGCACACTGTGCAGTCACATTACACATCACACCCCTATTACTTCTCACACTCCCTGTGTACATAGTGTGTTTATACCTCATTACAGACACACTGTGCAGTCACATTACACACATCACACCCCTATTACTTCTCACATTCCCTGTGTACATAGTGTGTTTATACCTCATTACAGGCACACTGTGCAGTCACATTACACATCACACCCCTATTACTTGTCACATTCCCTGTGTACATAGTGTGTTTATAACTCATTACAGGCACACTGTGCAGTCACATTACACATCACACCCCTATTACTTCTCACATTCCCTGTGTACATAGTGTGTTTATACCTCACTACAGGCACACTGTGCAGCCACATTACACATCACACCCCTATTACTTCTCACATTCCCTGTGTACATAGTGTGTTTATTCCTCATTACAGGCACACGGTGCAGTCACATTACACACATCACACCCCTATTACTTCGCACATTCCCTGTGTACATAGTGTGTTTATACCACATTACAGGCACACTGTGCAGCCACATTACACATCACACCCCTATTACTTCTCACATTCCCTGTGTACATAGTGTGTTTATACCTCATTACAGGCACACTGTGCTGTCACATTCTACACATCACACCCCTATTACTTCTCTCATTCCCTGTGTACATAGTGTGTTTGTACCTCATTACAGGCACACTGTGCAGTCACATTACACATATCACACCCCTATTACTTCTCATATTCCCTGTGTACATAGTGTGTTTATACCTCATTACAGGCACACTGTGCAGTTACATTACACACCACACCCCTATTACTTCTCACATTCCCTGTGTACATAGTGTGTTTATACGTCATTACAGGCACACTGTGCAGTCACATTACACACATCACACCCCTATTACTTCTCATATTATTGTAATTATCATATCGTAAGTTTTTATTTATATAGGTGTCTATATGCATAATTATTAATAACTGGACACATTATGTGTTTTTTGGCCTGGTCACTGTACATTACTGTACACCGAGTGGTCACAGTAGGGGTAAATTAGTGTTACTAGCCTGTATTAATCTAATAATGGACACTGTACATTACTGTACACAGATTGGTCACAGTGTGTCGGGGCTGGTTTGGCGGAGTGTCATGCACCATGTGTCCATAGCTGCATTGGTGACAGGATATGATGAAGTCGGATCTGCCTGAGGTCTCCCCTTCCTGCAGAGTCACCATCATTAAACGTTGTTCAATTTGATCTGTGAAAGCTTCAGGTTCTGAGGTCTCCCTGCCCCGCACTGATCTCCTGTCCAATAGGAGCTGCAGTGTGCAGCAGTTTGGTTCCTCCTTGGACAGAAGGATGGGAGGAGAGATATGGCTGTACTGTATATATAGGAGTATATATGTGTGTATTTATATCCAGCTACAGAAGTATTAGCGGTTTTGGATCTCCATGACATAAATGGATAATTTCTCCACCTCGCAGCTCCTATAATTTAGTGTTGTGTAACATCAAAAAATCTTTATTTGCACAATTGGGAACAAGAGAGAGAGATAAAGGTGCATTACAAGGGGCATATGAGAGACAGGAGGATACAATGGTAATAAGAATGTGTAAGTGACACCACATTGCTCTACAAACATAACACAGATTTCTTGCTATAAGTACATATAGGTCTGTTGTCACAGGAGTAACACATTGCTTCCATTGTCTCATCAAGCTCTACATCTTACTGCTTTCCATGTATGGCCAGTGCTTTAGCTATATGGATAGTCAATAAAATGCAAATTAATCTGACTTATATGCAAATTGTATGCAGCTAATCACTTTTTTTAGGAAATGTATTTGATTGGCTTTATTCCAAGCTGCATACATTTGCATAAACTTTGCCTCAACTTGGAATTCTCAGCAGCTCACTGACCATCGCTAATGATAATTGTTCCTCCTCTCAGAATTCTTGAATAGGAAGTGATGATGTTTCTCTTTTTGCAGGGCGGAGTCCTGGCATCAGGAACCTCTCAGAGACTCGTCTCTCTGTATCCACAGACTGTACAACGGATGATGATGTCACTGGACAAAAGTCTCCTGCAGATATCCTGGTTACCCCAAATATTCCACCAGACTTCTTTTACCTGTCTACCCCTAAGGGGCCTCATACCCAGCACAGCTCTGACCCTACAAGTGGGTCTCATTCCTGTTCCATGTGTGGGAAATGTTTTGTTCGCAAATCAGCTCTTGTCAGACATCACAGAACTCACACTGGAGAGAAGCCCTATTCATGTGCTGAGTGTGGGAAATGTTTTATACAGAAATCAGACCTTGTCAAGCATGAAAGAGCTCACACTGGTGAGAAGCCGTATTCATGTGCTGACTGTGGGAAATGTTTTCGTTGGAAATCGGCCCTTGTCATACATGAAAGATCTCACAGTGGTAAGACGCCTTATTCGTGTAATGAGTGTGGGAAATGTTTTGTAAGTAAATCGCACCTTGTCACACATGAGAGATCTCACACTGGTGAGAAGCCTTATTCATGTGCTGAGTGCGGGAAATCTTTTGTGTGGATACAACAGCTTATCACACATGAGAAAATTCACACTGGTGAGAAGCCCTTTTCATGTGCTGAGTGTGGGAAATGTTTTAGACTTAAAGGTCTTCTTGTTATTCATGAGAGAACTCACACTGGTGAGAAGCCCTTTTCATGTGCTGAGTGTGGGAGATGTTTTTTACAGAAATCACATCTTGTCAGTCATGAGAGATCTCACACTGGGGAGAAGCCCTATTCATGTGCTGAGTGTGGGAAAAGGTTTAGACTTAAAGCACACCTTGTCATGCATGAAAGATCTCACACTGGTGAGAAGCCCTATTCATGTGCTGAGTGTGGGAAATGTTTTGTTCGTAAACCACGTCTTGTCATACATGAGAGATATCACACAGGTGAGAAGCCCTATTTATGTGTTGAGTGCGGGAAGTGTTTTGTACAGAAATCACATCTTGTTCAGCATGAAAGATCTCACACTGGTGAGAGGCCATATTCATGTGCTGTGTGTGGGAAATGTTTTTTACAGAAATCAACTCTTATCTCACATGAGAGATCTCACACTGGTGAGAAGCCCTATTCATGTGCTGAGTGTGGGAAATGTTTTTTACAGAAATCTAATCTCGTCACACATGAGAGATATCACACTGGTGAGAAGCCATATTCATGTGCTGAGTGTGGGAAATGTTTTTTACAGAAATCGCATCTTGTCAGTCATAAAAGATTTCACACTGGTGAGAAGCCCTATTCATGTGCTGAGTGTGGGAGATGTTTTGGAGACAAAGGAAACCTTGTCAGACATGAGAGATCTCACACTGATTAGAAGTATTATTCTTGTGTCATGATAAGATAAACAGGGCTATTTATAGCAGTAAGCTTGGGTTAGAACGTGTCTGTGTTCAGCATTATTTTCTCTATATTATACGGGTTCATAAACCAAGTGCTTTAGATATACCAATGAATCAGTGGTATCCTATATACTTGTGTATAAGTCGAGGTACCCACTTTTACCACAGAAACCAGGTAAAAGTGATTGACCTACGTATAAGTCGGGGCTAAAAAATGTAGCAGCTCCTGCGTTTCAATAATTAAGATGGCAATAAAATTACATTATAGGAAGTCCCAGATAAGTATAAGTGTTTGTGTTTATAACTTCTGTGGTACATTTAAAGAGAACCCGAGGTGGGCTTCACAAATCCTATTAGCACACACAGGCTGGGTCTGCATATAATGCACAGCCTCTGTTACTATACAGTTCTCAACCAGACCCCCCCCCCCCCCCCCCCCTGCGCTCTGCTATGCCCCCAAAATAAAACCGCCGAGCTAGGGACACACAGCGTGTCGCAAGCAGGCTGTTTACATGTAAACTGTCACTTTCCACCACTCCCCCGCCTCCTCTATAGCGCCGCTCCCTGCCTGATTCCCTCCCTGCTGATTGGAGGGAAGGGACGTGGGCAGGGGGCGGTACTTTAGAGGAGGCGGAGGAGCGGATTATGACAGTGTGCATGTAAACAGCCTGCTGGCGACACGCTACCAAATAGTATAATTCTGAATTTAAGCAGAAATCAGCAATTTTTTACATTTAAATGTATTCAGTTTGAAAATGGACTGAATAGATAATGAAAACAAATTTATCATAGACAAACTTGTACAGGCAGGCAAACCAGCATGCAGGGGAAGAATGATCAACATGTGGGAGGGTGCTTTGTGGGAAGGGAGCGCATAGAGTTCAGAGAGTGGACAGTTGAGGGGAAGAAGCTGTTTCTGTGCCTAGAGGTCTTGGTGTCAATGAACCAAAACCTCCTACCCAAATGGAGCTGACTGAAGATGCGGTAGCCTGGGAGTGAGGGATCGCTGGCTATCCTCAAAGCCCTGGAGCACAATCTGGAGTTGTAGAGGAGGTCTGGGGGGGGGGGGGGGAGTTGTTTTCTGCTGATCTGATGACCCTCTTGTCGCTGGCAGAGGAGTCAGCATACCAGACCAGGATGGAGGTACAGAGGACATGTTCGATTGTAGCGGAGTAGGAACTCGTCAGGAGTTTCTGGGTCATAGCGAACTTCTTCATTTGGCAGAGGAAGTATGTGGGTGGAGGAGGTGTTTGTTCTCCAAAAAGGATTTGTGAGAGAATGTTAGCTATCGCATTTAATCACATGGATCTCCTTTCAGAAAACATGGGACCCTTGGTTAACCCTTCGGGGACCGGCTGCCTAACCCCCCTTAAGGACTAGGCCATTTTACATGGGGGGGGGGGGGGGTCAGGCAGCCGGATCCCCAGTATAGTTAGCTAGGCATGGTGTCCCCAGTGTGGCCAGGTGTCCCCTGTATTGCTAGCAGCCTTTACTCACCTCCCAGACTCCAGCGATGAGCAGCTCTAGCCTCCTCCGCTCTGGCCGGCATCCTCGTTCACATTGCTGTTAAGTTCCGGGTTGCGGCTTGATGACGTAATCAAGCTGGTACCCGACACTTATGAGCGAGCAGGGATGCCGGCCAGAGCGGAGTGACGATCGCCGGGGAAACGTCAGGAAGGTGAGTGGATCCTCTTCTTCCCCTTCTACCGCCGCTGCTCTGTTAGTGATCACTACGATACGCCGGTGATCATAGTGATCACCAAGGGAAGATGTCAGCTGTCATATGACCGCTTAAAGGGGAACTGAAGTAAGAGGTGTACGGAGGCTGCCATATTTATTTCCTTTTAATCAATACCAGTTGCCTGGCAGCCCTGCTGGTCTATTTCTCTGCAGTAGTATCTGAATAACACCAGAAACAAGCATGCAGCTAGTCTTGTCAGATCAGACTTATAAGTCTGAAACACCTGATCTGCTGCATGCTTGTTCAGGGGCTATGGCTAATAGTATTAGAGGCAGAGGATCAGCAGGGCTGCCAGGCAACTGGTATTGCTTAAAAGGAAATAAACATGGTAGCCTCCATATACCGCTCTTTTCAGTTCCCCTTTAATCTCCCCTCTCGGGTGCGCACGATCGTGTCTAGAGTGAAAATGGCAGGTGGCGTAAATCATACACCGCATCAGGCTTAGACAGCCACAAGTGCGGCATCAGATTTACTCTCAGTGGTCCCCAAAAGGTTAATGTGCACTGATTCCCAAGGTTTGACTTACCTAGTATATTTTTTTTAACCTTGTGTTTGTGACACCTTGATGCTGCTTTGTTCACTGGTTCACTTTCCTTGTAAGATGTCTTCTCTCATGCGTTTGGTCCAGCCACTGAATGTATATTTTAGCTGTGAAGTTTCTTTTTCATATGGTATGATTCTCTATACCATATGATGTTTTCCAATTGCAATGTGTTTTATGATTTTCAGATTTGGGATTTAAAATTGGAGACTCTTTATATGCTTTCTTTACTGTTTATTTTTGTTTGTTTGTTTGTTTTTTTCAAACAATGTATTATCTGTCATGTTTGGAGTTCTTTAAATAGTAAATACTTTTAAATAAACTAGATATACAAATGAAGTGGGATTTGCAGTCACATGCAGCCATGGCTCTCCTGAAAAGCGAATTAAAGGAGGAGACAATTGGATACAGGTGATTTGGGCTGGAGGTGAGATACAGGAATTCTGGGGTGGAGAGGGGGACAGGTTATTGTTATGTTACAGTCACTGCTATAGACACCCCAATGCCTCAGTGCTGCACCCCAAATGTAAATTAGAAGCAGATGATTGGATACAGGTGTTTGGCCTGGAGGTGAGATACAGGAATTCTGGGGTGGAGAGGGGGACAGGTTATTGTTATATGTGTTACATGGTTACATAGTTATTTTGGTTGAAAAAAGACATACGTCCATCGAGTTCAACCAGAGAACAAAGTACAACACCAGCCCGCTCCCTTACATATCCCTGTTGATCCAGAGGAAGGCGAAAACCCCCCACAAGGCAAGGTCCAGTTAGCCCCAAAAGGGAAAAAATTCCTTCCCGACTCCAGATGGCAATCAGATAAAATCCCTGGATCAGCATCATTAGGCATTACCTAGTAATTGTAGCCATGGATGTCTTTCAACGCAAGGAAAGCATCTAAGCCCCCTTTAAATGCAGGTATAGAGTTTGTCATTACGACTTTCTGTGGCAATGCATTCCACATCTTAATCACTCTTACTGTAAAGGACCCTTTCCTAAATAAATGGCTAAAACGGTTTTCCTCCATGCGCAGATCATGTCCTCTAGTCCTTTGAGAAGGCCTAGGGAGAAAAAGCTCATCCGCCAAGCTATTATATTGCCCTCTGATGTATTTATACATGTTAATTAGATCTCCTCTAAGGCGTCTTTTCTCTAGACTAAATAAACCCAGTTTATCTAACCTTTCTTGGTAAGCGAGACCTTCCATCCCACGTATCAATTTTGTTGCTCGTCTCTGCACCTGCTCTAAAACTGCAATATCTTTCCTGTAATGTGGTGCCCAGGACTGAATTCCATATTCCAGATGTGGCCTTACTAGAGAGTTAAACAGGGGCAATATTATGCTAGCATCTCGAGTTTTTATTACTCTTTTAATGCATCCCAAAATTTTGTTAGCTTTAGCTGCAGCAGCTTGGCATTGAGTACGATTATTTAACTTGTTGTCGATGAGTACTCCTAAGTCCTTCTCCAAGTTTGATGTCCCCAACTGTATCCCATTTATTTTGTATGGTGCTAGACCATTGGTACGACCAAAATGCATGACTTTACATTTGTCAACATTGAATTTCATCTGCCATGTATGTGCCCATATAGCCATCCTATCCAGATCCTGTTGCATTATGACATTATCTTCCTGAGAGTTGATGATTCTGCACAATTTTGTATCATTGCTATACACAAAAGTGGGAAGCTGTTGCTGGAAACGATTCTGTGTTCTGTAACAAAATAAATCCTATTAGAATGGAAATCTGATGCATCTCCAAGTATCTCTCCTGTGATTAAAGCTGCTAATAAAGTTATTCCTCTGGATAATGTGCTGAATATCGGCTGTATATTGTTCCCACAGTGTGACGTGTTTTGTTTCTTTGCATGTAATGTACTATTAACCAGGGATGTGGAGTCGGTACAAAAATAATCCGACTCCTCAGTTTGAAACCCCCCGACTCCAGGTACCCAAAATTGCTCCAACTTTGACTCCACAGCCCTGCTATTACCTGCATCACTCAGATTTACTGTAATCAATAAATTGCATTGTTATAATGAATGAGGCCATTGTAAGCTCAGTGTTTGTAGCGAGAGCTCTCTGTAACATTGCAGGTCTGTAGTCCGTCACTGGTGATGGTCAGTGACATGCAAATAGTATAAATCTGAATTTAAGCAGAAATCAGCAATTTTTTAATTTAAATGTATTCCGTTTGAAAATGGAATGAATAAAGCTTTAGTGAGGATGATTGGTCTATTTTCAAGCTGAATTTATTTACATAATCCTGCAACAACTTAATATTTACATTTTATTGACCCTCCATATCTGTCCCCTCAGGTGTATACAGGCATAAGTTGGAGCACATGCTGCCCCCATTGAGGTACCCCTCACCTGCTGGTAAAAGGATCTTTCAATAATAAACCTCCTCCAACACAAGGTTCATAATATCACATCCCAATCCCAACCAAGGGATGCTTCATTCAGGAAAACACTGTCTACATCGGTGATTCTCAACCAGGGTTCCGTGTCATTTCTGACACTTGTATGGGACATGAATAGGTAAATCTCAGTGTAGCGATCAGAGAGAACAGTGGTGTGCAAGGCAGACAGACCGGGAATAGCCATAGTGAAGAATAGAGAACACACACTGAAAGGTCTCGCCTCGGATGTGGGGCTGGAGCCATCCAGAGGGGTTACCAGCGGTCACACTTGCGTATCTTTGAACAGCCGGGGAATGGGCTTGGAGAGCAGATGCTCTGGTTGTTGGCTTCCCTTCTTTTGCCGGAGGTTGTGTTGGGGGAAAACGTAATGGGTTCCCGTTAAACAGCGTCTCGCATGTATTGTGTGTCAGTAGTTTGTGCTGCCTGGAACCAGCTCGTCCACCAGCTATGCATGCAGTAGGTGGATTAAAAACAGTGGTGTATAGCTGCAATAAGGTAGATTGAGTAAGAATAAAGCTGTATAAGCCACGTGTTCCACAGGGCCCCTCCCCACTTTCTCAAACCCGTGCGAAATGCCTGCCATTCCGACACCTACACAACCTGAGGCAAAAAGGAGGGAGGCCCGGCAACCAGAGGAGATCTGCTGTCCAAATCCTAGTGGATCTGAGCTCAGAACTTCCTCTCTGCTCTAAAAGATAAGCAACAGCATAATCCCCTTTAAAGAAAAACATTTATTTGTTACAGCTGATACCAATCCTGCAATAAATCTGCAGTGTGTCTACTACTGAGCCACGACGAAGGACCCGTTGGGGTCAGAAACGCGTCAGCTCTCATGCTACCATACCTTCTGCTATTTTTACAATGACTCAATAAAAGTATTTGATTTTACTTCACCGAAGGTGTGCGGAGGAATCTTTGCTTTCATGGAATCAGACAAAGGGTTAACATCCTGTGTTTACAAATTAGCTGCTCTGCCGAAGTAGCCAGTTGACACACCTGAGAGAAATTACAGTTGTGATTAGTCACAGATGAGGGGGGGTTAGATAGGATAAACTCTCTAAATACATACAGGGTGCATTTCTCTCTGTTTGGGACACAAGCCTGGTCACCCATATGGGTATCTCCATCCCTTCATACGAGGTGAGGTATTTCCAGTCTCAATACTGCTCGTTCAGTGTGCATTCTTTTGTTTTTCTTCACATGCATGGGAATCTATGATGGGATAAATGGTCCCACTCCCCCCCCCCCTTTGCTGCAGGACATCATAGTTCTTCTCAGAGATATACCTCCTGCAGCCACCAGCATAGCCCCAGTGCAGCATGGGAATTCGAGACAGAAGGATCACAACAGCAGACTAAGTATGTTACTTTTTCATCTTCGGCACACAGGTACCAGCAGTACCACAGAACACTGATGTTATAGGGGCCTTTATAAGATTGCATAGGGCCCACACTTACAAAGGGGACACTCCGATTAAATTGCCTATGCTTACCACTTAAACGGGTCACGTATTACTAAGGATAAGCAACCTCACAGTTACAAAAAATAAACTCATCATGAAACGTGTGAGGGATGCTGGATGTGTAAGCAGAGGTTAACGCACCTGGGCTGCTGCCTCCTTTTCTGATGTGAAACCCGAGGATGGAAACAACTGGACAGTACAGCCAAGCTTGGAAGCTTCCCATAGAGTGGAGGTGCAAACAGGAGTATATAATGCAAACAATCGTTTTGGGGTCTAAGTGTAGCTCTTCCTTAGTTAACATTGTCACTGGGGGATATCTGGAGTGGTCTGAAGGCCTAAAAGGAACATACAGAGCACAGGAGCCCTGTATAGTGTAGTAGATAAGTGTACCAGATGTATATTTAACTACTTCTTGCAAAGAGGACACATTAAAACCTCCTGTTTGACTCTGTTAACTGCAAACAGGTTGTTTTAATGCCTTGTTTGCTTCTTCTGCCACTGTGTACATGTGCTCTCCCAACGGAATTTACTCATCTGCAACTGTTGAACGGGAACATTTGTTCACTGAGCCAATCAAGCTGCCTGTGAATAAGTAAACATGGCTTTGGTATAAGCTATGTTCATTCTTTGTGAATGGTGTACTTTTACCTTCATTTTAAACAATTCTTTCTAAGACAAGATAGTCTGTAGAGCCATAACTGATAATAGTAAAATAATTTCCTAGTTGTTATATGTTTTATTATAAAACTAAATACACATTAGTGCTAGCGGATAAATATATCGAGTAACTGAATAATGGATAGATGAAGAAAAGATGAGAAATTAATAGAATGTCTGATAAATTTCAAAATACCGTGTTTGAGCTGAAGACTTTGAAAGGCCATGCAACAATTGAAAGTCTTTGCCTGGAGAAGTCCTAGAAGGCAGATGCCATGTGGCCAAAGGCCTTTGTGTGAAGGAATCCAAGATGGCCGCTTGCCAGAGGCCACCTGGCCTGCCAATGATGGAATCCGCCAACAAATAAAGGACAATAAAATAATGGACAATCAGGTCTGGGTGTATCAACCTTTCAAAGACCTTGTCCTGAAGGGAGGGGTTGACATAAGAGCTGATGGCCTCCGTTGACGGAGGAGAAGTTTCCCTCCTCTTACCAAAGAGCAGAAATCTGGCAGAACTTGATTGCCCTTTCCGAGCAATGAACAGAATGTGCCTTGGTATTCAGCGGCATGCCCCGAGTTTGTATAAACGAAACACGAGGGGCGTGACATACATATTCCTACACAGCTACTTTAACTAGTGATGTAGTGAACATCAAATTTTTGGTTCGCGAATTGCGAACAGGCATTCAATCGCCAGGCGAATTCTAAAACCTTTAAGGGCTGTTTCTGGTCACAAAACGGATGGAAAAATTGTTTAAAGGACCCAACACCTGGACAATGGCATGCCAGAGGGGGATCAATGGCAAAAGTTCCACAAAGAATTGTGTAGTTTACGCAGTCGTGTTTTAATCTCTAAAGGGCAGAAATCACATTACATTCTTGTAACAAAGTGCTTTAAAAGGTCCGTGTGTACACGTGGATCAGGTAGTGTATGGGAATAACCAGCCCTTAAAACAGCTATTGGGTGAGGTACTGTAGTACTACTAGCAGTGCTGTACACCTGCTGTGACCTCCTGTCTCCTACAACTGCTGCAGTGCTCTACACAGTGAACACACAGAACATCAAGGTAACGGCAAGAAAAAAAAGCCCTTACAAGGGCTATATGGGGATGAGGATGGTGACTAGTACTGTGATACACACAGAGCATGGGCCTCACTAAAGCTATCCTTGCAGCACAGCACAGCTCTCTTCCTACACTGCTTCACACAGCACACAGGTGCACTGTAAAATGGATGCAATGCTGGCGATTTTATAGGGGGGTGTGGTCCAGGAGGGAGGGATAGCTGATTTGCTGCCATGTGTCTGCTGATTCTGGGGGTATAGGGGTCAATTGGGGCACCTCCTCCCATCTTGCACCTTTGCTTGCATACCCATGTTATGTCTCCTGACCCTCATTCACCCTGACTATAACTTCAGCAGTGGTGACATGGAGGTGAAAGGGTGAGTGAGGGTAAGGAAAGGTGACATAGAAGCTTAAAGAGTGAGCGAAGGTCATGAAATTTGGTAGGTTAGGGTGGCAATGAAGGGGGTGAAAAGGTCACTGGAAGTTACAGCCACCCCCATACATCTGCCTGGCTGTTACAGGCACAGTGTGTACTGCTGAGACTCTGCACTTCTGCTATCCCAGCCATCTGCCTCTGCTGCCTCCAGCATGTCTCAGCTGTTACAGGCACAGTGTGTACTGCTGAGACTCTGCACTTCTGCTATCCCAGCCATCTGCCCCTGCTTCCTCCAGCATGTCCCGGCTGTTACAGGCACAGTGTGTGCTGCTGAGGCTCTGCACTTCTGCTATACCAGCCATCTGCCCCTGCTACCTCCAGCATGTCCCGGCTGTTACAGGCACAGTGTGTGCTGCTGAAGCTCTGCACTTCTGCAATCCCAGCCATCTGCCCCTGCTGCCTCCAGCATGTCCCGGCTGTTACAGGCACAGTGTGTGCTGCTGAGGCTCTGCACTTCTGCTATCCCAGCCATCTGCCCCTGCTGCCTCCAGCATGTCCCGGCTGTTACAGGCACAGTGTGTGCTGCTGAGGCTCTGCACTTCTGCTATACCAGCCATCTGTTATGGTGAGAGGCCCCTTGTCACACCTGTCCCCCCAGAGCTCTCCAGTCTTCACAGGTGGGTCTTGTGTTCTCTCTGGCCTTGTGGCTGCTCTGCTGAGTTCCTCTGTACTCTATACCTACCCAAGGGCAGCATGTGGTATCGCCCATCACAGTGTGGCCATACTGAAGGATATCCCTGCTCCCTCCGGCTTCCGGCTCCTGTGACTCGGCTCTGCAGTCCGGGGAGTGTGAAGGTCGGCAATGGCATCTGGTATTTTGTGGCAGAATCTTGCGGAGTGGAGTGAATTGAGGTGAAGGGAAGTCGCCCTGTTGGGATGGGGAACAAGGTTGTGTCTTCAAGTCCCTCCCACCCCCTGCTCCACCCGGCGGAGGTCTCCACAGGCTGCTCTGACAGGTCCTCAAAGGAATTGAGATATTGTTGGATCTTTGGTACTTTGTAGGGAACAATTAGTAATTTTGATAAGTTATATAGTAGTCAGTGAAATGTCATTCATTAAGTGGTCCAACCTTAACAAACTTTATTTCAACATATTATGTACAACAAACAATTTAAGAGAGAGGCACAATACCTGTCAGTTTGGTATATCACACACATATTATCAATACAAAGGTAAGACTGTATATAGTTTCTCAGGAGGGATAATACGATTCCCCCCCCCCCCCCCCCCCACACACACACAGTATATCACACTGAGATTATTAATATACATTGATAACACTTGTATGCCTTTACAGGGTCGAGAACTTGGCTGAATGCATTTCATGAACTATGTTCACTTCCTCAGGAGGCGCGTCCGGCCATTGCTCAGGCACATATACAAAAAATAGGAGCGCAGCGTGACCAAGCGTCTAGTAAGACGCGAAACGGCCATCGCAAGCCCCGACTGATACCTGGCACCCCCACCTCCAACTCACCACCACCATCACATTGATGTTCAGCTGACAGCGCCAATGGTATGTGACTTGTCATAACCAATAAACACTGCCACGCAATTGAAGACGGAAGGTGCCCGGATGTCTTTTTTTCTTTCTCTCCCTGATTTGAATCAACAGTCTCTTTTCGTGCTGTGATCCGAGGAGCACACGTCTGTGCAGGTGGATTCAAGGTCACCGGAGGAAGGGTGAGAGATATATTTGTTTGCTTCATGCCATTCACACGTTTCTGCAGATCTTTAAGCAGGGAGTGCCACTCAACATATCTAGGTCTCACAAGGTACTACATATACAAAAAATACCCACATTATATTGCAATCAGGGCCAGTTTGAGCTGCAATAAGGTCCCAGGGCAATATTAATCTGAGGGCCCCAACACCCCCCACCTATAAGTGGCATTAGGGTCTCCTTTATTTCTGGTGCAAATTTTCCTCCTTCCTCCCACACCCACAGTATTCACTGCTGGCCTAGTGGTGCCCCCATCCTACTCACCCCCACACTATTCCCTGGTGGACCTAGAGGTCCTCACAATAATGGCCCCACCCCCACCCTGCATCATGAGGAGTGCTGTTGCTGCTGTCAGGGAAGCCATGACAACGGGTCACAGCATTGCGCTGGATGAAGCCAAGAGACAGGACCAAGCACCCATAGCAGGTATTATATATTCCCTTCCCCCTGCTGCCCAGTGCCCTGTCCCTTCCACATAATTCCATACCTGGCCCAGGTGGTCAGTGGCTGTGCCCCCCCCCCCCTCTCCCTTTGCCTATATGGTAGGGCAGGCTCTGATTGCAATAGGTATAGAAACACCTACAGTAATTGTCACAGCATGAAAATACTGTAGGTGATATAATTGCACCTTCAGCTGGTATATATAAAGTGGAGAAAGTTGCCCACAATATATTTATCCTTTGGACTAATCCTAAACAGGATAAATACTTTGCTCATTATTTTTCTAATTATCAACAGAAGCAGTATAATATAATGTCCCAAAGATCCATAGGATTGAATCAAATACATCAGAGTAAATCGTTTTGCCAGAAACGGGCTCTACAAGATCTATCCAGTCAGACCAACATAGAGCAAATACAACTATTTACGCTGATATATTTGTTTTTATCATATATAAATACACATCAATCCTGATGTTTTGTCATAAAGGGTTTCTTTATCAACAGTACTTGAATGTCACAAATTCTTCTGGCCGATATGACAGCAGTTAGAAAGGCTACTTTTTGAGGTTAGAAGTAGGGTTTCTCTTACTGAGTAGCTGCATACTTCAAATCAAAATTAGCCAGAGGGGGGTTAACTCACCCATGCCGCCATTAGACGATGCACTTCACGACGCGTTCCATGTCACTCCCATGCTTCCTCCTTCAGGGCTGAAGGAGGAAGCATGGGAGTAACGTGGAATGTGACGTGGGATGCAAATGGTGCGCATTGTCTAACAGCGGTGGCATAGGTACCGTGGGCAGCGCTGGCTAATTTAAATTTTGATTCTGAGTAGCTACGAGTTATGTAATTACTCTGTAAGGGCAACCCTAGTTAGAAGCATTAATGGAATTCTATTGATCAGTTCCAAACAATCCCGTGCCAATGCCAGGTTAAGATCCCAATAGGGTAGAAGTTTTCTCTTTATAGGGTGATTCTTCTCCATTGCATGTAGAGCCAGCATAACTAGGTTTTCATCATAAAGCCTGATTCCTAGACATGCAAACAGGGCAGCTACTTACTTGCATCCTAATAGCACTAGCGGGCATATTTGTATCTGAACAATCCTGTAGAAAGTCTAAGATAATTGGTATGGAGATTTCTGAGATGCTCCACCTACTATCCCAGAAAAAGAACACTCTCCAGATTGTTTTTAGAATTTTCTCTGTCAATCTGTTCATTCCGAGGAGGTAGCCTTCGAGATTCATTCAGTTATTCAGCCTGGGTGGACTTGGTTTCTTTGGGTCAGAACCTCCATGATTTTTGGCAGGTACCATGCATGGTTCTTGGATTAAATTCTGTCTGAGAAGTGGGAAGCAGGTTCTTTTAGGCCCCATTCACTCTGCAAGAGCTTTTTCTAAGCACTTGTCATTTTAAAAGCTCTTGCTAATGTAATGCTATGTGTGCAATTCCACTTGAGCGATGGGATTTTATAAAAATCCTCCACAGCATTGCATTGAAGGACAACTGAAGTGAGAAGTATATGGAGGTTGCCATATTTATTTCTTCTTAAACAATGCCAGTTGCCTGGCAACCCTGCTGATCTATTTGGCTGCAGTAGTGTTTGAATAACACCAGAAACAAGCATGCAGCTAATCTTGTAGTATCAGACAATAATGTCAGAAACCCCTGATCTGCTGCATGCATGAAGCAGATGATCCAGGCGACTAGTATTGCTTATAAGGAAATAAATATGGCAGTATCCTTATACCTCTTGCTACAGTTGTCCTTTAACAAGAACTTTTTAAATCACAATCGCTTAAAAGATCTTGCAGTGTGAACCAGGCCTTAGGCCACCATAGAGCTATTGAGTTACTGTGGCCAGTTTCTGGAAGATCCTCCAGATCACCTTGGGAATAAAGATGAAGGGAGGGAAGGCATAACTTCAACCCCTTCCAGTGGCTGGCTAATGCATTTAAGTGGTCCTGCTAGATGGTTGGATGAAGCAAAATTACATTTTCCCCCTTTTCATGTTGTTGTAATGCAATCAGGTCAGCTATTGGCAAGCCCAGCTTCTGTACTATTAAATCCCTTCCCTGCTCCAAATAAGGCCTTTTGCTTAGTGATTCCACCCAGCAGTGCTGAGATCCTTCAATGTGAACTGTTGAGATTGAGAATTCTCCTCTGCCCCGTATACTACCTCAAAGGACAAGGATGCAAGTTTGGGAATTTTTGTTACCCCCCCCCCCCCCCCTCCCCATACAGACATATACTTGTTCAGATTGGATACTGCTGAACAGTTGGCAAAATCAGAACATCTATTCCTCAAATGACTGGGAGGAATTCCAGTAGATTAGAATTTTTTTTTTAACAAATCAGTTTATTGATTTTTAACAAAATGCCCATGAAGGCAAAGTACAAACAATACCATACAGTACAAGTTACAGTTATAGTACAGTGTAGTAGCGTAGTGGACATTAATGTTGAGTAGCAATGTCACATCAAGTATTATTCATCACATCAACACTGATTATTAAATACGAGTGAAATATGATAGGAGTATGCAAGACTGGGGCTTGAGGAGTTATTGACAGGGGCTCCATTGGTCCAGAGCTCTGGAGGCTTAAGGCTTGTACACATGTCTGATGAAAGGCAACGAAGGGTCCTTCGTCACCTCCCGCTTGGCGGGTTTTCAGCAGACAGTACAGCGTGTGTACAGTCTGTCGGTGGACTGATAAGGCTCTTTGGATCGCTCAGAAACAGCCTTTTCAGTCCACCGACAGACTGTACACAGGCTGTACTGTCTGCTGAAAACCCGCCCAGCGGGAGGTGACGATGGACCCGTCGTTGCCTTTCATCAGACGTGTGTGTACGAGCCTTTAGGCTGTGAGCCCTAAACCTCAGGATCTTTCATCTTTAGCGATTCTGGTGTTTGATGTGAGAGACCAAGGCCACCTATTAAGGAGATTCTGAGGTTGTAACCACCAACTTCGGGAATCCTAGTCTCTAGTTGGGAAAGGTTGAATCTCGCTTCATGTATTGCTGCAGTCTGACTTGTAGAATTTTGAGCATTACCTTGGTAGAACATGAGAGAAGTGTCATTGTTTGGTAATTTTAGCACTCTTTGGGATTAGAATGAAATCTGACCTTTTCCAATCCAGAGTCCATGCTTGTGTTTTCTGTATTTGAAGGCATATCGGCAACATCACTCTAACAGTATCTTCATGTCAGCTTTTCAGAAGTTCCGCTGGCATTACCTTACTTCCTGAAGCCTTGTTATTTGCAAGACCTTCTAAAACCTGACTTCAGTTATCAGGATGCTTTGTACTTGTTCAGCATTTGAACACCAAGTGTAAGTATGGTCTATGGGCTTGATTCACTAAGAACTGTTTGGGAAAAAATTAATGTGAGGTAAATTGCCTCACACAGAAAAACAATATTTTTTTAGTAGTATTCACTAAGATTTCACAGATGCGGTTGCATTTCGGTAATTTACAGAAGAACATGGCTTCAGTTCACGAAGACCTGTCTGGTAATAAGTAGAAGCTGTGGAGGAGGTCTGGCAGCAAGCTGTATTCTGCTACGGTGATATTCCCCCACTTCTGTGCAGTGACAGCATTACAATAGTAAGAGGCATCCCTGGCATCTATTTAGATCTACATGTCCTCTTCTAGTGCTTCTGAATCTGTCTATCAGTCTTTCTTAACATTTCTTTATAGCCTTAGCTAACATTAACTTTCAGTAAACATAAGACACGCTGTGCTTAGATGATTTCACCAGTAGCTCCTCGGCAACTTGGAGCAGGAGTCTAAAGGGTTAAGATCTAAAGGCCTTCAAGGGAAACCTCTTCCGTGCTTCTTGAGGGAGAGAAACTTGTCCCGCTTGGCAGTATATTGGCACGGAGGGAGTAGCAGGATGGGGTGGCTCCTCTCATTGGCTGGCTCCTTTGTCTGTAACATTAGATTTCATGCTGAGTGTTGGATAACCACAGCTCCAGACTGGAGATAATTGCCTCACTTCTCTCATGATTTTATCGAATGCTCCAATCTTTGTGAATTTACAGTGTCCTGACATTTCTCGAGTTATTTTCTGCACAAGTCGGTAATTTACCTAACTGGTTGGTAATTTAAGCTTGCCACGCAGTAACAGTCTTTGTGAATACACATTTAATAAGATGTTTGGTAAAAATCAGCTGGTTTCTTCTGTTTTCTGCAATACCGAATGCTGTAATGCGAATTGAGCCCTGTGCACTTCTTATATAACTTTTCTGTATATTCTTGCCACCTTTTCTTGACACCATCTACATCTGCAAGATCCCTTCCATTTTTGTCTCTCACCATTTTCATTTTTGCATGGAAGGTTCCCTTGATATTGCAAATATACTTAAAAACACCTCTGGTCTTTCCCCTTCCCTTGTACTGTTGGTTCAGATAATCGTCCTTATCTCTGCAGGTTATTCTCTGGAACTCTGCATTCAAAATAGATGAACAGAACCAACCAAAGTTATGTCAATATGGCATCTGAAGATGAGTTTTCCAGGTCTGAAGATGCCCAACAAGCTACTGGGGAAGAACAGAAGACAAGTGGTACTGGGGAAGAGCAGAAGACAAGTGGTACTGGGGAAGAGCAGAAGACAAGTGGTACTGGGGAAGAGCAGAAGACAAGCGGTACTGGGGAAGAGCAGAAGACAAGCGGTACTGGGGAAGAACAGAAGACAAGCGGTACTGGGGAAGAACAGAAGACAAGCGGTACTGGGGAAGAGCAGAAGACAAGCGGTACTGGGGAAGAACAGAAGACAAGCGGTACTGGGGAAGAGCAGAAGACAAGTGGTACTGGGGAAGAGCTGAAGACAAGCGGTACTGGGGAAGAGCAGAAGACAAGCAGTACTGGGGAAGAGCATAAGACAAGTGGTACTGGGGAAGAGCAAAATACAAATGGTACTGGGGAAGAGCAGAAGACAAGTGGTACTGGGGAAGAGCAGAAGACAAGCGGTACTGGGGAAGAGCAGAAGACAAGCGGTACTGGGGAAGAGCAGAAGACAAGCGGTACTGGGGACGAGCAGAAGACAAGCGGTACTGGGGGAGAGCAGAAGACAAGCGGTACTGGGGGAGAGCAGAAGACAAGCGGTACTGGGGAAGAGCAGAAGACAAGCGGTACTGGGGAAGAGCAGAAGACAAGCGGTACTGGGGAAGAGCAGAAGACAAGCGGTACTGGGGAAGAGCAGAAGACAAGCGGTACTGGGGAAGAGCAGAAGACAAGCGGTACTGGGGAAGAGCAGAAGACAAGCGGTACTGGGGAAGAGCAGAAGACAAGCGGTACTGGGGAAGAGCAGAAGACAAGCGGTACTGGGGAAGAGCAGAAGACAAGCGGTACTGGGGAAGAGCAGAAGACAAGCGGTACTGGGGAAGAGCAGAAGACAAGTAGTACTGGGGAATAAGAGGAGACAAGTAGTACTGGGGAATAAGAGGAGACAAGTAGTACTGGGGAATAAGAGGAGACAAGTAGTACTGGGGAATAAGAGAAGACAAGCAGTACTGGGGAAGAGCAGAAGACAAGTAGTACTGGGGAAGAGCAGAAGACAAGTAGTACTGGGGAATAAGAGGAGACAAGCAGTACTGGGGAAGAGCAGAAAACAAGCAGTACTGGGGAAGAGCAGAAGACAAGCAGTACTGGGGAAGAGCAGAAGACAAGCAGTACTGGGGAAGAGCAGAAGACAAGCAGTACTGGGGAAGAGCAGAAGGCAAGCGGTACTGGGGAAGAGCAGAAGGCAAGCGGTACTGGGGAAGAGCAGAAGACAAGCGGTACTGGGGAATAAGAGGAGACAAGTAGTACTGGGGAATAAGAGGAGACAAGTAGTACTGGGGAATAAGAGGAGACAAGTAGTACTGGGGAATAAGAGAAGACAAGTAGTACTGGGGAAGAACAGAAGACAAGTAGTACTGGGGAAGAGCAGAAGACAAGTAGTACTGGGGAATAAGAGGAGACAAGTAGTACTGGGGAATAAGAGGAGACAAGTAGTACTGGGGAATAAGAGAAGACAAGCAGTACTGGGGAAGAGCAGAAGACAAGTAGTACTGGGGAAGAGCAGAAGACAAGTAGTACTGGGGAATAAGAGGAGACAAGTGGTACTGGGGAAGAGCAGAAGACAAGTAGTACTGGGGAAGAGCAGAAGACAAGTAGTACTGGGGAAGAGCAGAAGACAAGTAGTACTGGGGAAGAGCAGAAGACAAGTAGTACTGGGGAATAAGAGGAGACAAGTGGTACTGGGGTAGAGCAGAAGACAAGTAGTACTGGGGAAGAGCAGAAGACAAGTAGTACTGGGGAATAAGAGGAGACAAGTAGTACTGGGGAATAAGAGGAGACAAGTAGTACTGGGGAATAAGAGAAGACAAGTAGTACTGGGGAATAAGAGGAGACAAGTGGTACTGGGGAAGAGCAGAAGACAAGTAGTACTGGGGAATAAGAGGAGACAAGTAGTACTGGGGAATAAGAGGAGACAAGCAGTCCTGGGGAAGAGCAGAAGACAAGTAGTACTGGGGAATAAGAGGAGACAAGTAGTACTGGGGAAGAACAGAAGACAAGGGACTTGATTCACAAAGTGGCGCTAAGTGTTCGTGCCTCTGTGAAAAGCCACTTAGTGCACAAAATGTAGCTTTGCGTGCAGTAACAGCAGCGCAAAGCTAGATTGCTCACTGGACCACCCAGGTCGCACGCAGCGCGGCAGCCCATTTATAGTGCGCGATGCGACGATAATGTTGCACCTGCTGCCCTTTAACGAAAACGGCGCATCGGGTGTTCCCTGAAGCGGCGGCCACCCGATGTGCCATTTGGGCAGCGGGTGCAATGTTATCGTCGCATCGCGCACTATAACTGTGCTGCCACTCTGCGTGCGATCTGGGTGGTCCTATGGGCACAAACCACCTAACGCTGTGGTTTGCGCCCACTATCTATTAGGGCTCACTAACCGGCTTAGTGCCGTCTAGTGAATCAAGTAGTACTATGTTGCCAAAGACAGACAATATACCATCATAACTTGGAACAGAAGACCAATTAATCAAGAAAAGTTAGACAGGTTCAAAGATGAGATGGCTAAACGTTGATATCCTGGCAATTAGTGAACCTTTACACTGCTGAGAAATAAATTCCTCTCTTATCTTACTGTACTTTGTGCTTTCAGCTCAAACCTCTTCATGTTTGCTGAATACAAAACAAAGACACAGAGAGACAGAGAGAGGGAAATCTCCTGTCCTCAGATCAGTCTGGATGAATGGCAGCCTCTAATATCCCCACATCTGCAGCTCACAGTAGGTAAAGTCCCACCTGCCTGAAATATGGAGCTTCCAAAGGTTCCGGGGACTGATCATCATCCCTGCAGCCCATCATACAACTTTTATTTGGAGCTGCCGAAAGCAGATTTTATTCCGGACCCCCATTGTGTTCTCCATGAATAGGTCTGTGTGAGATCTCTGATATGACTCCAAATGGGACTTATGCTGTGATCATTTACCACACTCCGCTCTTCACTTCTCATTGAAAGCAAATTATCTTCTGTATGGCAAGATGATGTTTCTGTCTGAAGGACTTCCCACACTCAGCACAGGAATACGGCCTCACACTGATGTGAGGTCTCTGATATATGACAAGTTGTGGTTTATGTATGGAGTTTCCCACACTCACACCATAAATATGTCTTCTTCTCAGACTGATGTGCAGCAAATTTTGATTAATACACAAAGCATTTCCCACAGAAATATGGCCTCGCCCCGGGAGATGCCTTATTCTAATATATTGTTCTGATACATAGGTTTTGGAGGAACAGCATCACATTTTAAAGCCAACTTGAACTGAAAATAGACTCAAGAGATAATAAATTGTATGTGTAGTAACAGTAGTATAAATAACTTTCTTGGAGTCTCACATTCCTATTTTCATTTGAAGGGGTTAAATTCTGACTTTGAATTGTGCACAGCAGCCTTATTCGTGTGTTAGAAAATTTGGTTCATTCAGCTCCCAACAAAAATCAATAGATCCTCTCTGTCATGCTCTTCATTGGCTACCAATTAACCAGAGGATCCAGTTCAAACCTTTAACCCTAACCTACAAAGCTCTCCACAATCTCTCTCCCCTGTACATCTCCTCAATAGTTTCTAGATGCCAACCCAATCGCAATCTCAGATCTGCATATGAGCTTATTCTATCCTCCAACAATCACCTCCTCGCATTCATGTATACAAGACTTATCATGTGCCTCACCCCTCCTCTGGAATGCCCTTCCACAGCACATCCATCATTCTACCACCTTTGAAATCTTTAAAGAGACACTGAAGCAAAAAAAAAAAAATTATGATATAAGGATTTGTATGTGTAGTATGTGTAGTACAGCTAAGAAATAAAACATTAGGAGAAGAGACGTAAGTCTAATATTGTTTCCAGTACAGGAAGAGTTAAGAAACTCCAGTTATCTATGCAAAAGAGCCATTGAGCTCCACGACTTTCAAAGTCGCAGAGAGCTCTGTCTTCTGAAGCTTGTTATTTCAACTATCAGTTACTGTATTTTCTTTTTTTATAACTGAAAATAAAAATATGAGAATATTTTCTTTGCTAATGTTCTAGTAATTATCTGTACTACACAACCAATTAATTATATCATAATTTGTTTTCGCTTCAGTGTCTCTTTAACCACTTCAGCCTTCAGTCATTTTTCAGCTTATGCATCTGAGCAATTTTCACCTCCCATTCATTCCCCAATAACTTTATCACTACTTATCACAAAGAATTGATCTATATCTTGTTTTTTTTCTATCACCAATTAGGCTTTCTTTGAGTGGTACATTTTGCTAAGAATTATTTTTTTCTAAATGCATTTTAAACAGGAATATTAAGAAAAAAAAAATAATTATTTCTCAGTTTTTCGGCCATTATAGCTTTAAAATAATACATGCTACCACAATTAAAACCTACATATTTTATTTGCCGATTTGTCCCGGTTATTACACCATTTAAATTTTATCCCTATCACAATGTATGGCCCCAATATTTTATTTGGAAATAAAGTTGCGTTTTTTCAGTTTTGCATCCATCACTATTTACAAGCTTATAATTTACAAAAATATTAATAATATACCCTCTTGACATGCATATTAAGAAGTTCAGACCCTTAGGTAACTATTTGTTTTGTTTTTTTATTGTAATTTTTTTTTTTAAAGTTAATTTTATTTAGGTATTTTTGGGAGTGTGGGATGTAAACAGTTAAATGTAATGTATTGTGTTAAATAGAAAACAATGTATGTAGATGTAGTTTTACTATTTGGCCACAAGATGGCCTAATTTTTTTCCCCAAACCTGTAAGGGCTCAGCCACACTATGGGCTTGATTCACTAAACTGTGATAACTCACATATCACTCCTTATCAAAGTTAACACACCCTATCAGAGTAGCACAGTGCGAGCGCTACAAACTTTTGCCTGCTGATTGGCAATGGTACTCGTCCTGTCCTGAGCCCCTGCGGGTTTGTAGCACGAGCTATGCTACTCTGATAAGGCATGTTAACTTATATGGTGTGATATCTTTGATAAGGTGTGATATTTGAGTTATCACGGTTTAGCGAATCAGCCACCTTAAGTGCTTTTATGAGTGCTTTGTGATTGATTAGCACTTTCTGGGTGCTTTTTAAAAATCGCTCCCATTCACTTTCATTTAAATCACGGTAAAAATTGCGTAAAAAAAATCGTGGCAATTTTTGCATGATTTTTACTGCGATTTTTATGAAAGTGAATGGAAGCAATTTTTAAAAAGGGCTGAGCCCTAAGCGAGCGCTCTTGCTTACAGGAAGTATAAGGAGGATGTGATTTTTTTTTTTGTTCAGAAAGATCGCAGCTTCTCATAGAAGCCATTGGTCTTTCTACCGGGGACATAGATCAATGAATGGGAACTGCGCTCCCATTCACTGATCTCCGGGCTAACGGACGGCGGCACGGGAGCGCGCAGCAGTCTTTTGGATGTAGCAGCTACGTCCAAAACACGGAAATGGTTAAATGCTCCCTCAAAATTCACCTTTTCCGACAAGCATATGCTCTAACTTAGGCCATTTCCCCTTCAACCTCTCGTCTAGTTTTACTCCTTATTGAATAACCCAAATACGCACTGGATGTATATAAATTGCATACTTCCCCACCTCTTGTTTCCCCCCATTCCTTTAGATTGTAAGCTCGCAAGGGCAGGTCTCTCTCCCCTTTTGTATCTTGGAGTTTGTTATTCATTTCATAGCTCACACTCATACATTTTATTCATCATATTACATCTGTCATTGTAATCACCAGTTCTGTATTTTATACCAGTGTCCATATTTGATGTATATTATTGTCTGTATCATTTTGTATATCATTGTCTGTATCATTATGTACCTCTTGTTTGTTTTCCTACTTTGTACAGCACCACGGAATATGTTGGCGATTTGTAAATCAATAATAATAATAATAGCAGCTTTTCAGCACTGTCTTGTTATCAGGAGTGTTTTCAACCAGATAAAAGTGTTCCATGCAAAAAAAAAAAAAAAAAAAAAAAAAAAAAAAAAATTGTTAAAGCGGAATATAACCCTGCATTTCAACTTTGCTCTAAAATATTATTTACAGCATATTATATGCAAAAAGCATTTTTTTTTACTAGACCAGCATTGGAAGGGTTAAACACAGAGGTTTAAAGTTCCATGGAGAGATATGCAGAAGTTCAGATTGCTACATTCTATTTAGTTAAATGTAACTATTGATAAATGTTACACACTCTTTGGCTGTCCTCCAAGCTCCTTCTCAGTCAGAGAGATGAGTCACATTCAACACTTAGATACATTTATGTAAACAAAATGTATCTATTTGAGCTTCAGATGCCTCTGCAGAAATCTCCAGGAACTTTAAAGCCCTGTGTAACCCTTCCAATGCTGGTCTAGTAAAAAAAAAAATGCTGGTTGCATATAATATACTGTAAATAATGTTTTAGAGCAAAGTTGAAATGCAGGGTTATATTCCGCTTTAAACAACATGTATGGCCAAGACATTTTCCATAATCAACACGTGTGTGTAACAAGCAGTGAATTACTCCCAAAGCATTTCCCACACTTAGTACATGAAAAGGACTTCTCACCAGTGTGAGATCTCTCATGATTGGTAAGGTTTCTTTTAGCCCTAAAACATTTCCCACACTCAGTACATGAATATGGCATCACTCCAGTGTGCGATCTCTCATGTATGATAAGGTGTTGTTTCCGGGAAAAACATTTCCCACACTCAGTACATGAATAAGGTTTCTCACCAGTGTGAGATCTCTCGTGTGTTACAAGACTAGAGTTACGTATAAACCTTTTACCACACTCCGAACATGAATAGGGCCTCTCACCAGTGTGGGATCTCTCATGTGCGAAAAGGCTTACTTTGTGTACAAAACATTTCCCACACTCAGTACATGAATAAGACTTCTCACCAGTGTGAGATCTCTCATGTGTAACAAGCTGCACTTTCTGTGCAAAACATTTCCCACACTCAGCACATGAATAGGGCTTTTCTCCAGTGTGAGATCTCTCATGTGTGACAAGACTGGATTTATGTGCAAACCATTTCCCACACTCAGTACATGAATACGGCTTCTCACCAGAGTGAGTTCTCTTATGTAAGTCAAGGTATGGTTTCTGTGCAAAACATTTCCCACACTCAGTACACGAATAGGGCTTCTCACCAGTGTGAGATCTCTCATGTTTGACAAGATTTGATTTCTGTATAAAACATTTCCCACACTCAGCACATGAGAAGGGTTTTTCACCAGTGTGGGATCTCTTGTGTACGTTAAGATATGATTTATGTGCAAAACATTTTCCACACTCGGCACATGAGAAGGGCTTCTCACCAGTGTGAGATCTCTCATGCGCAACAAGGTCTGATTTCCAAACAAAAATTTTCCCACATGTGGGACAAGAATATGTGGGAGAGCTGTGCCAGGTATGAGGCCCCTCAGGGTTAGACAGGTGAGAGGGGTTGGGGGAAATATTTGGGGTAACTAGGATATCTGCAGGAGACTCTTGTCCAGTGGCATCATCATCCGCTGTACAGTCTGTGGATACAGAGAGACGAGTCTCTGAGAGGTTCTTGATGCCGGGACTCCGCCCTGCAAATAGAGAAACATCACTTCCTGTTAGAGAATTCTGAGGGGAGGAACAACTATCATTAGCGATGGTCAGTGAGCTGCTGAGAATTCCAAGTTGATGCAAAGTTTATGCAGATTAGAAATGGACCAGATGCAGCAGCTGCATAGCTTTGCATGTAATTAGCATACAATTTGTACCATCTCAGAGTTATTGGCATGTCTCTGACCATCACTAGTTATCAGTCTGACAGGAAACAGCAGAAGGTTGTGCTCATTACAGGCAGCTAATCACATGACAATAACTTTGCCCTGCATGCAAATTTCATATAGTTTGGAATTCAGCCATTCAACTGAATTTCCTGACACATGATTATCTGCATACAATTTGAATTATATTTGCATAGTTACATTCACCCATTGAATCCAATCAGAATAAAACAAATTAAATAAATAAGCATTATGTACTTTTCTCTCCTCCATCCTCACATATCCCAGATGATCCAGGGGAAGAAAAAAAACCTTACAAAGCTTGGGCCAATTAACCCTTAAGCCGGGTGCACACATGGCAGAAACGCTTGCGGATCATAAAACGTTTTATGCAGCAATGTTAGGATATGGGACACAGAAGGACCAGCGTTGAACCTGTGATTTACAGTAAGCGTTCTGCAGACGCTTGCAGTGTTGCATAATATGCAGGATGGCTGCCAAAACGCACATAATGAAAGTCTATGGTAACGCATATAACGCATTTTTCATGTGTTTTCTGCAGCGTTTTTAAAGGGAACATCCAAGCTGGAAAAAAAAACAAAATCCACTTACCTGGGTCTTCCTCCAGCCCCTGGCCGCCGTCCTGTGCCCTCGCCGCAGCTCAAGTGGCTCCCGGTGTCCTGCGCTGCAGAAGCCGACCTCGCTAGGTCGGCTTCCGGGTCGGCTTCTTGTGCCCTCCACGGCACGAGTCACGTGGTCCGGCTTCTGCAGTGCAGGACACCGGGAGTCACTTGAGACGGCAGCCAGGGGCTGGAGGAAGCCCCAAGTAAGTGGATTGTTTTTTTTCCAGCTTGGACCTTCCCTTTAATTAAAAAGTAAAGACCTCTGATGTGTTTCCGCTTCCTGTTGTCTTCCTAATGATTTTCATATATTTAATTTAAAAAACGCATAGAAAACGCATATGCTTTTTTCTATTAGCGAACCACAAACGCGTACAAATACATGAAAAATGCATGTGCGTAAAATAACGCAAATGCAGCAAAAATGCAGTAAAAAAGGCATTACCCTAACACAAACGCACCTGCGGAAAACGCCAGAAAAAACGCTACGCTATATGTGAGCCTAGCCTCAAGGGGAAAAAATCCTTCCTGACTCCTGATGGCCGTCATACAAAACCCCTGGATCAACTCTGCTGGGAATTGCCTAGTAATTATAGCCGTGGATGTTCTTCAGTGCAAGGAAAGCATCCAGGCCTCTTTTAAATGCAAATATACTTCCTGTGGTAATACATTTTGCACATTTGAACAACTCTTACTGTAAACAACCCCTTCCTAAATAGATGGCAAAACTTTCCTCCAAATGTAGATCATGTCCCCTTGTCCTTTGAACAAGCCTAGGGGGAAAAAACCGGATCAGCTTCTGTATTGCCTTCTGATATATTTATATCCCAGCAAATTAGTGCCCGTAGTGCACATGCACGTCCACAACTGAGGCTTAAAGAGTACCTGAGACGAATTGAAAAAAATAAGTTATATATACCTGGGGCTTCCCCCAGCCCCTTTCAGCCTGCTCGCTCCCTTGTCATCCTCCCACGCTGCCCTGGCTAGCTGTCCCAGTAAATTCTCCAGTCGAGGTGAATAGGCGCATGTGGTCTGGCTGCTCGCTTACCTCCATCACACTCCCATCGACAGGAGTGTTCTGTGTCTTAGATCTGTGCAGGTGCAGACTGCTCCCAACAACAGGAATGAGAAGGATGTGTGTGCACGCAGCTAGGCCACACGTGTGCAGTACGTATTGACTGAAGGACTTAAAGGGCCAGACAGGGGCTGGGCCGCCCATGAGGTGGGGTGAGGCAGTTTCCTCAGGCGGTAACAGTTGGGGGGGGCGGCGCCCGCCTGGTGACATTCCACCCCCTCCCTCCCTGGCCATTGCTTGTTACCCTTCTCCAAACAAGCGGTGGCCGCTTGTGCATAACCAGCTGCCACCATCATGCCAAGACACAGGGGAGCCTCTAGGCATAGGCAGTACAGGCCATTGCCTGGAGTGCCATTGGTCCTGTGGGCGCCATGTTGCTGGCTGAAGCCATGCCCCCTGGCAGAAGCCATTCCCCCTGATTAAGCCCCACCCACATGTGTGTTCCATTACTTGCTTCTGCTGCATCTGCTTAGCGTAAGTTGCAGGCAGCTGCCACTGTGTCCTTCTGTGCCTTGTACATCCTTCCCCCCCTTGTACCTGCTTCTGTCCCTTTTGTGTCTCCTTCTGTCTCCTTGTGCCCCCTTCTGTCCCCCTGTGCCTCCCTATGTCACCCTGTGTGCCATATTCAGCCCCCCTGTGCCTCCTTCTGTGCCCCTTTGTGCCTCATGAAAGTGGAGCCCTGCCTATGTGTATTTTCTGGTGAAACGCTGCCAGCATTGTGTAATTTCTGGTGAAACACTGCCACATTATGATTATTTTCTGGTGAAACATTGCCGCATTACGATTTTTTTCGGGTGAAACGCTGCTGCAATACGATTATTTTCAGGTGAAATGCTTCCGCAATATGTGTATTTTCTGGTGAAACGCTGCCGCATTACGATTATTTTTTTGTTGAAACGCTGCTGCATTATGATTATTTTCTTTTTTTTTTTTAACAAATCAATTTTTATTTTGAAAAACAAACATCAAAAAGAGACAGATATAATGAGAGAACATTGATTTCCCACACACGGGAGAGCTTATCTTAGTCACATTCTTATCAC
The DNA here is from genome assembly GCF_040937935.1 of Hyperolius riggenbachi. Classification (NCBI taxonomy): domain Eukaryota; kingdom Metazoa; phylum Chordata; class Amphibia; order Anura; family Hyperoliidae; genus Hyperolius; species Hyperolius riggenbachi. Next base: position 258,547,662 of record NC_090655.1, read on the forward strand.
AATAGGCAATACAAACATTGGTAGGACAGGTAATAGTATTATTGTACCTTAATCCGAAGGATATTTCTACAGTCTCATGCATAATGACAAAAAGGGGTATGGTTTCGGATATATATATCACCCGCTCATATGTGTCAGGATTGCCATTCCATCAGAGATGTGATGTTGCCCACACAGATCGTGTGCAGGAGACCCAGAGCTCGTCAGAAGGATATATGTAAGGGAAGAAAAGATAGAAAGAAGAAAAAGGAAGAGAAAAAGAAAGAAGAGAAAAGAAAGAAGAAATTGGCTCTGAGCTCACCCCCCGCCAGCCTGTCCGCCCTAGATTGGCTGTTGTCCCACAGAAGGGAAGGAAAGATTAATCTGTTTCCGAATTGGACCCATTCGTAGAGGGGTTGTCACACCATGGTGCCCATATTTTGTGAAATCTTAATGGGCAGTTACGGTTTTTATATGTCATTTGGTATAGCGGGAGAGCCCGATTTATAGTACGTTTCCACATATTGATTGAGGGTGTAGCCTCGCCTTTCCATACTCTTAATATTTCTTTACGTGCATAGAAACATAAAATGCGGATCAAGTATTGTGTATGTTTATTATAGGACGGTTCCTCAAATATTCCCAGTAACGTAAGTTTGGGTGTACAGTCGACATATGTCTCTAGGGTTTCATTTATAGTGTCAAATATATTATTCCAAAATATCTTGATTTTAGCACAGCACCAAAACATATGATAATACGTACCATCTGCGGCAGAGCATTTCTGGCATAGCGCACTGTTAGCGTTGCAGATATGATGCATTCTGGTCGGGGTTAGATAGGTTCTGTGCAAAAATTTGACCTGGATTAGCCTATCTCTGGCCGAGATGGGGCCTTTTATAAAGTCTTCAAGGATATCTTCCCAGTCAGTATTGTCCAGTCCTGGAATGTCCACATTCCATTTTTCCTGACAGCGAAGGATTTTTTCATTATTTTTGGACATAAGGACTGAATAAATCACAGATAGGGATTTTTCTAAGTGTTTTGTCAAGAGAGTGCGTTCAAGATCATGCACAGCCAATACAGGTGCGCCGCCAGAGAACTGGGCCGCAAAGGCATGCCGGAGTTGCAAGTAACGGAAAAACATTTTGTTTGTAATGGAATATATTTGTTTTAATTCATCAAATGTTAGTAAAGAACCGTCCTTAATAATATGGTGTAGACTTTTAATTCCTGCCTTAGCCCATATCGTGGGATCTGGGATCTGAGTGAAGTGCAGTAGGTTAGGGTTATCCCATATGGGAGAGTATGGAGAAGTATAATTATCTACATTCAGGTGTTTAACTACTTCAGTCCAAATTTTACAAACCGTTTGCATTGGAATGGTACAGCGATCATCATTGGTAGTACCTCTATACAACAGGAGAGTGAGTCTTTCGTAAGATCCCAAGCATGCCGCCTCTGTAACTACAGCAGGGTTATATTGGTCCTGAGAGAGCCACCATCTGGCTGTGACTAATGTTGCAGCATAGTAATAAAGTTGCATATTGGGGAGCGCCAATCCACCTTGGTCGAAACCTAATTGTAATGTAGACAGGGCAATTTTGGGGGTTTGGCCCGACCAGATGAACGTTGAGATTAGAGAGTGTAGGGTTTTAAAGAATTTTTTAGGTATCATAATTGGCGAGTTACGAAGTACATATAAAAATTTAGGTAGAAAAATCATTTTGAATATATTTACTTTCCCAATGAGTGAGAGCGGCAACTGCTTCCATGTTTGGGATTTCTTTCGAAAGGCCTCTACAACTGGTGTAATATTGAGTTTAGTGTACTCCCGTATAGAGTTTGTTATTAAGATGCCCAGGTACTTAAATTCGGAGACCCATTGTAGTGAGTTAGATGGCGTTTGGGGCTGAGTGTCGTCGAGTGGCATGATGACAGACTTATCTTTATTGACCCTAAGGCCCGAGTATGCGCCAAATGTTGTAATGATGTCCAAAGCCGAGGTCAGAGAGTTCTCTGGGTCGTTTAGATATAGTAAAGTATCGTCTGCATATAGTGATATTCTTTCTTCTATACACCCCACTGGGATCCCACGAATATGTTCAGAGTCACGGATTAAAATAGCCATAGGCTCTATTGCCAGGGCAAAAAGATATGGGGACAGTGGACACCCCTGGCGGGTACCGCGTTGTAATTGAAATGACTCAGAGATGTTGTTTCCGGTGCAAATTTTTGCCCTGGGAGCTTGATATAGAGCTTTAATCCATTTAATAAAGTTATTTCCAAACCCATATCTATTTAATATCTCCCACAGATAAGGCCATTCTATGGAATCAAATGCCTTCTCGGTGTCCAGCGAGGCAACTACCCTACGACTGGGCACCGAGGAGGACAAAGAGATGTTAGTAAAAAGCCTGCGTAGGTTAATATCGGTGCCTTTGTTAGGCATAAAGCCAGATTGATCGCCATGAATTAAGGAGGTTATTATTGGTTTAACCCTGTTTGTTAATACTTTGGCAAGAATTTTTGCATCCGTATTGAGTAATGAAATCGGTCTGTATGACCCGCATTGTGTTGGGTCCTTCCCTGGTTTCAGAATAAGAATAATTATTGCTTCTGAAAAGGACTCAGGCAGGGAATGGCCCTCCAGAACTTCATTAAACAGGGAACGAAGCTTAGGAGTCAAGAGGTCAGTATAGCATTTATAAAATTCAGAAGGGAGACCATCTGAGCCAGGGGTTTTGTTAGGTTTGAGCTCGGATATGGCTTCTTGTATTTCTTCAATGGAAATTGGTTTATCTAGGATCGTTTTATTTTGTTCGGATAATGTTGGTATGTCTATATTGTTTAGGTAATTACTTAGATCCTCTGCAGAGTAATGGGCCCTTGAAGAGTATAGTGTTTGGTAGAAAGTAGAGAAGACCTTATTAATTTGTTCGGGATCTCTGTGGGTGACATTGCCTTGGTCTACTACAGCAGGAATAGCAGTGGGTAGACCCGAGTCTCTAGATAGCCAGGCCAGCAATGTACTGTTTTTGTCCCCAAATTCAAATATGCGTTGCGTTTGGTGTAGCATAATATTTTTAGTTAAGGATATTTGAGCCAGTCTCCACTGCCTAATTAGCTGCTGCCAAGACCTCCAGGACTCAGGGGAGTTAGATTGTATAAAGGCAGTTTCAGCGTCTTTAGCCTTGTTCTCAAGGCTTAGCACATTTGCCCTAGAATTTGCCTTGTATGTCCTGAGTTCTGTCATGTATTGCCCCCTGACAACCGCTTTCCCCGCGTCCCAGACCACCGGGTTTGAGGTAGATCCAGAGTTTGTAGTCCAGTAATCTCGTAGGGCCTGAGATATTTGAGGTTGTATAAGGGATTCATTTATGTAGAACCGTGATATTCTCCATAGCCGATCTTTGGGTTTGGTGGAAATTGTCACTGTGAGTAGAATGGGAGCATGATCTGAGATGCCTGATGGTAGTATGTCAATTGACTGTACTTGGGGTAATATAGATGGAGTGGCAAAGGCTAAGTCTATCCGGGACATAGAGCGGTGCGCAGAGGAGAAGCACGTAAAGGCTTTGTCAGTGGGATGTTTCCACCTCCATATGTCTTGTAGGTGATTACCTTCAGCCCAAGTTTTAAGGTCGGTACCGTCTCTGGAAGAATTGCTAGTTCTGTCCATTGTGGGATCCATAGTTAAGTTAAAGTCGCCCATTATAATAAGTCTGTCACCATGCCACCTGGAGGACTTAGTAATAATATCATACAGAATTTGTTTGTGCACTGGCGGGGGAATATACACCCCTGCTATTATATATTCAAGGCCATATAGTTCAAAATTGAGTAAAACAAAGCGTCCCTGGCTGTCGCAGCACAAGTCCATCATCTGTAGTGGAAGGGATTTATGGATAAGTACTGAGACTCCCCTAGAATAAGAAGAATATGTTGAGTGGTAGTGCTGCGACACTCAAGGGCGCCGAAGTGACAAAGGTTTGTTTCCAGTCAGATGTGTTTCAAGTAGAATGCATATATGTGGGGTATACTGTTTTAGATAGTTGAATACTAGGGATCTCTTGATTTTAGAGCCCAGCCCTCTTGTGTTCCAACATAGACATTTAAGTGTATCCATTTGTACTGTCTAATAATAATAATAAGACATACCTGAAGTGCATTTCCCAGGAGCTATATGCTGCCATTATTGTAAACAGCCGTGGGTCATATAGTAGTATGAGCAACCATCTGCCAAGCCATGACCAGGAGGCAAGCCCGGAGCCAAGGGAGAGATAGAAAAGAACAGAGAAAGAAGACGACACCCCCAAAACCCCCCACCCTACATCTCTTACCAAACTCACCAGGTAGAGCATGTCTGTACCCTAACTAACAACTATTGCAGAAGTAGTTAAGCTTACTAAATTTAACTTGGTTGATGGTATTCCAAAGGGACTACTTCTGAGGGGAAGCGGACGGCGCGCGGGGCCCCGCCACTCAGTGCGCCCAACCCAATATGGGCTGGGGGTGCATATCATAACGTTTCAAACATAGGAAATATAACATTACACAACATACTACTATGGAGAATTAACAAAGCTTACAGCGCTAAAACAATGCATACTGACCAGACCGTTTAGCTAGAGTGCACCCTGTTCAATGATTTGTATCCTCTTGTGCGTGTTGCCAGGGAAGTAGAAGGACATTTTAATAGCCCATATCGCATATTTGTGTAGCTGTGTGGTCTGTTAAGCCACTGCGTGATGGTAAAGCATATAAATTATAAGATGAATACCACCGAGATACCAGGACAACAGGAGACCTTAGAGGCTCTCCAGACCTCATACATGAGCTCCGCCTTTGACTAGGTAACAATTACTATCCCAAAAAAGGGGGGGGGGAGGGGAGGGACATCGACATCAAGAGTTACCCTTTAAAGAGAGGGGGGATGTCGGATGTGCAGCACATGGTCCACCGTTTAGTTTGTTTTTCCTTTTAACTTATGTGAAGAGCCAGGTTTTGTGAGCATTATATGCTAGTGCTGTACCGCCATCTACTGGGTATTGCAGGCTATGGCCAGAAGTAGGAGCATATTTCTTATCCAGAAAGGGATTCTGTCTGTGTATAGGGCCGCTAAGTAAATTATGAGTTTCAGCATTCATTGTATATATCGGGAAGGTGTTATGAGCATCCCTGGTGCCCTTCTATCACAGAGATATGTTGTTTACTCCCTTTCAGGGTCGTGTATTTGGCAGAGCACATCCATGCAGTACTGGAGTAGCATAGTCCCAGTATCTCCTATACCCTACTGCTGCATAATATAGCATTTTTATAGTAATGTATCCTACATAGTAGGCATAGGCATTAACTGAGCTCATTTGTCATAGGCACTGAGGGTTAGCTCATGGCCGTATAAGAGGTACACCCCAGGATACTTTTCCCCTCTAAAAGGTGGAAGCAAGGGAGCGTATCATGAAGGGAGTGTATTAACCCCAGAAGGGGATCGAATAGCTGCAGTACTTCCAAGGGGCATTGTTATTTCTATGTCTAGGGTCTCAGGCTGACTCCGCAGGCGGGAGAGGTACGATATTCTACCGTAGGCCACATAGAGGTAAGTTAAAAAATAAAAATAAAATTATATATGCCCCCCACCAGCGACACCACGGGAGACCAACTGCATGCAATACCGCCCATCCATCTGATTTCAGGGGATATACAAGCTTTTTGCGAAAAATTGTGTACGGAGGCTAGTAAAACCCAGCGGCTGCATTATAGACAGATCACCCGCCCGGTCCCCCGAGGCGTCACCAGCACAAGGCACAAAACAAACAAAGAAGGGGAGGAGAACCCTTTTTTTAGGTCCCTCACACTCTTACTGGCTTTACTATGCAATGGGTCGCAGTACTGCTACGTCTAGCCACATTGGTAGCGTCCGTACACTGCAGCTTAACGATGCGTACCTGTACTACTGTCATATCTTAACAGTGCAGACACACAATGTTGAGAAAACAAAACCACATTAATTCCTCCTAACGTCCCAGGAGATCGAGTATTAGGGTATACCCCACTGGCGAACTGACAATGGAGCATTAGACATTGCAACTGGCCGTTATATACACTGCGCGCGCGCGCCAAAGAGGTATGGGCGGGCAGTTTAAATTGGAGAACAACTAGGGCATTAGCGCGCCAAAACGGAGCACAATGGCGGATCATATTTAGATTATGCCTGTTGGACCAGTATATTAGATCCCCTGGGTCGTTTAAAGCCGGTAATATATTTACAAGTAGAGAGAGGAGGAGTAAAATTCCCACATTGGTATCTAATAAGCAGCTTCTAAAGTGAACTTAAAACTCTCACTCCATCTGCAGGGATTCACGCATGACATTCAGTATGTTTCATAGTACCGTGCAGGAGTCACTAAAATAAGGTTGAACAGTAAAATAGGCACAACAATACAGCGAAGGTATCAGCAACCGGTCCCGCCGATAATTAGGGACATATATAACAGTATCCCGTCTCTAATCTAATAGACAGTCTCGGAATAGTATGCCGTGCATCCATTATCTTCACTCAGTTACGAAGGATGAATGAGTGTCTTGAGGCACAAAATAGATATGGCAGGCTTCAGAGACAGGATTAGACCCGGTTTACAGCACCAAGTAAGTTATAGAGGGCTAGGTGGAAACCGGGGTTGATCTCCTATTGACCAGAATGCCGGGTTAAGCAGGGGGGGGGGGGCACATCACATAACCGTAGTAGTCTGTGTGGCTCGAACAGTATCTAATTATCGGCATCAAGGTGGGGATAACTTTGTACTTACAGTTTCGTAGATAAGCACTAAAACAAGTACTACTCAGGTAGACGTGGTAGGGTATTTATCCATGTCATTGCATCAGTAGGTGTTTCAAAGAACTTGGTCTCCCCGTCCGCCTGAACCCTGAGCTTTGCTGGGAAAAGCATGGCGTATGGGATACTTCGATCGCGTAGCTTCTGCTTCACTTGTGAGAAGGACTGGCGCTGTTTCTGCGTTTCAGTAGTGAAATCCGGAAAAATCATCAAGCGGTGGTTCTCGAAGAACAGGTCACCGACGTTTCTTGCAGCTGTTAAAATATTATCCCGGTCCTTGAAATTTAGGATTTTAAATATCAGGGCTCGAGGAGGTGCTCCCGGGGGGGGTTCTTTTTGCTGGTAATCCTGTGAGCCCTTTCGATTACGAAGAAGGGAGAGAACGTGTTATCAGGGAGAAGGCGTCTGAGTAGTTGTTCAACATATGCGGGTACGTCGTTCCCTTCACTTCCCTCCGGGAGACCGACCAGGCGCAGATTATTACGCCGGTTCCTGTTCTCGGCATCCACCGATTTATCCTCCAGGGTCTTCAGCCATCTTTGCATGGCGGGGATATCATTGCTGTGTGCCCGGATCGTATCTTCGTTGTCTGAGGTGCGCCTTTCCACCTCGGTCACTCGCTCACGGATGCTGCACATGTCTTGTCGGAGCAGTCTCAGACCAGCGTCCACATGGTCAATTTTAATTGTAAGGGCAGCCTGACATGCTTGTATTGCTTCCATAATAGTGCCCACATATGGCGGGAGTGGCTCTGGTTCTTCTTCTGCGACCATGGTGTCTGCCTCTTTATCGCCTTTTCCTTTCGACTTCTGAGCAGACGGGGTAGCCATATGTTGGTCTGGCTGTTTATTTCTGTCCCCTTTCTCCTTCTCCTTATTCTGCTTGCTGCGCTGCGACATTGCTGGAGCTTCGTAGGGGTGATAGCGAGAAGAGGATGCCGTTTCCCGGGCAGGACCCGCAGACTCGCTCCAGTCAGGGGTAGCAGCGGTACTGGTTTCCGCGGATTCCTCCGCCGGAGGATCGGACCAACTCTCCAGTTTGTGCCTGGGTGTATGTTGAGCTTGCAGGGTATAAGTAGCGCAGGAATCAGCTATGTTTGGGCAGTGAGAGCTGAGAAAATAAAGCTGGGTAGCGGAGCCTCCTCACCATGCGTCCGCTCAGGTCGCCATGTTGACCACGCCCCCTATGATTATTTTCTAGTGAAATGCTGCGGCAATACAATTATGTTCGGGGGAAGGGGGGAAGGGCGCCACAGGTTTTCTCGCCTGGAGTGACAAAATGGCTAGAGGCACCCCTGTGCCAAGATCTCTGGCCCCTCAGCCCCAGACTGCAGGCTAAAGACATGCAGGCATCCCGGTGGCGGCCCGCTTAGCCACCCACGTGGGGGAGCCTCCCAACTCGGTGGCTGCCCATCAGCCAGGACTCCGCTGCAGACACCGCAGAGACCCCATTTAACTGGGCACTGCCAGACCAGCACACCTGCTACCGTTACATTGGTAATAAAGCACCTCACTAAAGGATCAAACCCATAGTCTTTAAAGGGAGTGCAACAGCTGAAAAGAGGGATGATGCCCTTTGTGCAGTATTCAACAAGGAAGAAAGCTGGCACATCCGAAGTTAATCGTTATTGGTACCATGTAAAAAATTATGGCCAACATTTCGGAGCCACGTAGGACCCCTTTGCTCGGAGGCAAAGATCTGTGATCTGTCTGCTGCTGTGTAAAGTTCCTGCAGAGGAAGTAGGACTCAGGCTCCTCTGAACACTCGCAGAGATCGATGTGTATTGTCTGGCATCAGCAGCAGCAAATGCATTTTTTTGGTTGCACCACAGCTATAAGGTGCGGTGCAAATTGCTGGGTGCTGTGCGACCATTCCAAATGGGGGGGAGGGGGGCGCATCCTCACAAGTTTGCCTCAGGCAGCAGAAAGTCTACAACCAGGCCTGGGACCAGCTATTGGAGGATCAAGGACCCAGGGGGCGGCGAGTGAGGGAACAGCCTAAAGGGGGCTGGAGGAAGACCCAGGTATGTGTAACTTTTTTTAAATCCCCCATCTCAGGTTTCCTTTAATGTGAATATACTGTATGTAAGTAATGAATAGTTACAGATATCAGATGATATGACGAATTGAACACTAAGAAAGTGCAAATCTAATTAGAAGACTTCTCTATATACCATCATGTTACCGTTAGGTTTTACCTTGCATACATAGACAGAAGCTTATTCCTCTCTCACTGCTTACTTCAGTCTGAAATCAGCCAATCAGCACCAGTGCTGTATCAGCCAATAGGATTCTGGCAAGGAGGGGGGTCCTTGAATAGCCATATAATGTCAGGACCATGTGATTCAGTTATGAGAAGGGCATGCTGGGAGATGTTTTCTGTTTCATACTATACTACAGTTTTTATTTATTATTTACTATTGTACAGGTGTGCAATGATGTCATGCAGCAGGATGATTATGATTGGCTGTGGTCTTATAACGTGTGCATGTACACTGACAGTTGGTGGCATTTAGGCTGCTTACACACAGGGACGTTACAGGCGCACGTTAGTGCAGCCTGTAACGCTCCCCCAACGCACAGCAATGTAACACAAGTGGGCTGTTCACACAGCCCACGTTGTGTTACATGTAACGCTGCACGTTCTCCCGAAAGTGCAGCATGCTACGGCGTTACAGCGGCTTAAGCCGCGTTACACTGTCTGCACATGCGCAGTCATGTTGGGGAGGAGCGGAGAGCGGCCTAACGCCACGTCTTAGTGTGCAAGTAGCCTTATGAGATGCAGCAGATGAGTGGTAACATAGGTTAAATCACAGGTGTGAAAGGCCAGATCCAGGCCAGTGTTTAGGATGGACTGAGAGAGAGAGGAATGTGTTCTGCCGGATGGACCACACCTTTCCTGATTCAGTCCCATCACCTCATGACAATCAGGCTTTAGTTATCACAATTCAGACCCGGGTCCCCATCACATGCTTAGAGCTCATTTGAGCCCCAGGCTGAGTATATAGGTAGCGCAGGTTAATCATTCATTGTTGGGTGAGGTGATGTTTTTTTGAATCCTGTTTTGACATTATCATGTGTTCAAACAACATTGTCCAGTTTTTAACCACTTCAGCACCACAGGGTTTTTTGCTTAAAAACCAGAGCAATTTTCACATTTCAGCGCTCCTCCCATTCATTCACCAATAACTTTATTGCTACTCATCAGATGTAAATGATCTATATCTTGTTTTTTTTTGCCACAAATTATGCTTTGTGAGGGTGATATTTGCTTTTAGTAATTATGCTATTATCTGTGCATTTTAAAGGGAAAAATGAGAAAAAAAAAAAAGAAAAAATACACTATTTCTCCATTTCCATCCACTATAGTTTTCAAATAAACAATGTTACCATAGGTAAAACCCACACATTGTATTTGCTAGTTTGTCCTGGTTATCTCAACATTTAAATAATGTTCCTAGTACAATGTATGGCGATAATATATTAGTTTCTGGTTTGTGTTTTTTGTTTTCTCATTGTACTCTATCAGTAATTAAAAGCCCTTATCTTCATGATTAACAGTAATACACTCTCATGGCATACATATTTTAAAAGCTAAGTCCCTAGGGTAACTATGTATTCTCTTTTCAATGCTGTCACTTTTGTTTTTTTTTTACAAGTATTTATTTAGGGGTATAGAGTACATGAAAATAACAGTTTTATTGCTTTTCATTCAGTTTTCCGGTAAAAAAAAATCACATGACTTATCCCTCAGTTGTCAAACACCACAAAATCTATTCTCTCACTTGTCACGGTTAAAATGATACCCTATATACATAATCAGATAGCTTATTGGGCATACAGCACACTGTTTACCACAAGTACGCCTATCTACTCCCCTGAGCTTCAAGTAAAGTTTTGTGGGGAGTAGATAAGCGTAGCAAGGGAGGTAAAGTGGTTAATTGATTGTTTTTGCTGCTATTCAATAAATAAATTACCATTTGTATATTTCTACATGGTGGTGCAGTGTTTATATACAGGTTGCTTTTCCTTGTTGGTCATGGACATTCGCAGTCCAGTCTTACCATGTAAGTTTTTCTGCATGAGGGGAAAATTGTTTGGTTGCTTTTTTCGCACACCGCATGCAATTCCTATTTCCGAAAGTCAGGCAGGGATCACATCTGAGGGACTGGCATACATTTTACCGCTATGTGAAATCATATGCAAAAACACACATAATGCTTTCCTATGCACGTTCAAGTTTTCCTGAGAAAAATACTGGTTCTGTTGCTTTTTTCAAACACTGCATGAGATTCCTATTGCCGACAGTCCGCTGGCTGATGTGTGTGGAAACAGCAAAGAATTATCCACAGAAAGCCATGCAGTTTTCCACAGACTCAAGTGTGATCCCTGCCTAAGCTGCTGTCAGCTATCATGCGCAAAACAAGCAAAAAAATCATCGGTGGAAAACCACAGCGACTCAAGGGCAATCCCTGCCTCACTATAAAAATGTGTGTGAAACTGAGCAGCATGTTCAGATGTCTCTATATGTGTGTTAGTCTGTGTTGGAAATTAAGCTGGTTTAAGTAAAAAAAAAAAAAGTGTGTTTGGTTGGTATACTTTGGGCATGCCGAAATGGCAGCCATGATAATTAGTGTAATGTGGTTGGCTGCCATAAGTGCACAGGCTTGGAAATGATTGGGGGAGGGCTTGAGTGTGGCTTATCCAAGGGAAGGCATGATGATTAGGTAATCATAATTATGCATGAATTAGTATCTGCCTGGTTGAGGTGGGGGAGACTCGACAATGGCCTCAATTCACTAAGGGCAGTTTGGTAAAATATATTAGGTTGGTAAAATACAGCAGTCGGCATTTTACACTTTTTTTTCCAAATCCACTAAGATTTCCCGCGTGCGGTAGAAGTTTGCCAATTGACTGCCCTGCTCAGTAAGTCTCACTTACCAGCTGTGGAACAAGTCAGGTAGGGAGTTGTGATGTTGTGTGCATGAGTCGAGGTGTTTGTCTGCCCTGTGCATCCCTGGCATTCCTTTAGATTTGCTGCAGCCACCGGAGGGAGCTCTTCTTGCATACCAGCATCCAGATATTCACATCTAAAGGGATGCAGAAAAGGTTTTAAAACTCACCTTCTCCTGCTCTGTCAGACTGAAGTCCCGCCTTCCAGGGTATATGACCAAATCAGGGCTGTGTGGCTCTCTAGAGATGGAAAGTTCGGATCTTTTCAATGATCCGGATGATTCGAATCGGATCATTGAAGAGATCCGGATCTTTGATCCGAATCTCGGATCATTTTACTACCGGAAGCATTCGGGGGTGAAATGAACAGCAGGACAGGTCTGTGGACAGGAGAAGGGGAGGGGGTGGACACACAGAGAAGGGGAGAAGATAAACAGAGGGCAGGGAGTGTACAGAGATGGGAGGAGGGACGAGCAAAGAGCAGAAATGTTTGCACGCAATACCCACATGCTACAATCATATGCTTTACATATATTTCACCTATATGCTCCTCTGTGTACTTTGAAAGAAAAGGTCGCACAGTGAAAGAAAGCATTCCCAGAAGTGAAGTGCAGCTGTTTAGTGCCGAGAGCAGGAGGATCATATTGCCTTTCAATCACACTGTCTGCAAAGTTACTAAGCTGTGCTGAGCCAAAAGCTTCCCATGTGTTCACTGTGCACAACTACGGAACAGACAGCCTGTAATGGGCAGCACATTGCAGCCAGTATGTGTGCTCTACACATATCTGGCAGTGGCACCCATGCCCCCTCTCTCTCATCTACCTGTCCCTGCAAGGCTGGCTCCCATCCAACAGAGCGATCCATCTCAGCTCTGCTTCCAAGACCCCGCTGCCCGCTGAGAGGGGGCGTGTCGCTCCTGGCCCCGCCCCTTTTGCGATCCGAATCACTCATTTTGATGATTCGGATGATCGACTCATAAAATAGATTTGGATCAAAGATCCGAATCGTTCATGATCCGGACAACACTATGGCTCTCCCTATTGGATGCCTGGCTCTCCCTATTGGCTGGCTGGCTCTCCCTATTGGCTGTCTGCTACATCTGTCAATGTTACTGCATGGAGAGTGTGAGTTACCGGCTGGTCAGAGCTGGTGGTAAATACCAAACTCTTTTACTTGATTTACCAAATGCGTTAATTTTGTGAATTGCAATTTCTTGACATTTCCTGAAGTATTAACAGCACAAGTGGAATTGCACAAGTGAATTGAGGCCAATGACGGAGATTTTTTTTTTTCAGTTTATGATTCATCCAGTCAGTCAGTCTCTATTATAAGGCAATTTAGAGAAATATATGTCAGCTATTCAGAGCTTAAATATTGTTAGGCTGCATTCACATTGGGAGCTGCATTGCGTTCCCTGTAAAAGCAGAAATGTAACAGAACAGAAAAGTCACACTGTGTGTCATGCGTCCTTTGTGTTGCATGCAGTGAAGCATACAATGAAAAGTATGCTTCACTGCCTCTGTGTAAACACACGGTATGTGGTAACACCGCATGCAGTGTGCTAGGGCACTATAGACCATTGGAAAACATTGCACCGCATGTATTCGGAACGTGGCATAGATTTAGCATTGCAGTGTTACTGTCTGCATTGTGATGCCCACTTTACGGTGCACTGCCATGCCCCACTGTGAACAGGGCCTCTGGTTTTATTGCTGTCTGTGTCACTGCTAGGTTGAGGTATGGTGGTGCATAGGTTTAGTGGCTTTGTGTATATCAGGCATGGGCAAACTTGGCCCTCCAGCTGTTAAGGAACTACAAGTCCCACAATGCATTGCAGGAGTCTGACAGCCACAGTCATGACTCATAAAGGCAAATGCATTGTGGGACTTGTAGTTCCGTAACAGCTGGAGGGCCGAGTTTGCCCATGCCTGGTGTATATGAAGTATTGTTATATGAATAGGTATTGAGGTGTTTGTTTACTCAGATGTTTCCACTATTTTGTCATATTTGTGTTCCTAGTGGGTTGTGCTGTTTCACACAATGGAGGATTCTGCTAAAACTGCGCTGGAAGCATTCACACTGCAGCGCCTGCGATCTTGTAGCATCAAATGCTTCAGGAGCGACTGCAAAATATCATAGCAGAATCTTCAAAAACAAATTGTGATTTTTGGCGTGAAGCCGCCCTTAGGCCTGAAACCCACTAGCAGTCCGTTACTAAGCCGTTACTAAACGCTTGTGAATTGAAAAGCTCTTGCTAATAAAATGCTGTGGGTGGGTTCTCACTGGAGCGATGTGATTTTCTAAAAACTCCCAACAGCTTTGCATTAGCAAAAGCTTTTCAAATCACTATCGCTTAGGGTGCATACACACATCAGACCATAGTCTTTGGAAAATGAAAGATCACAGACCAATCTTACCACCCTTCCATGTAGTATGAGAGCCATACCTACACAGTCTATTCTATTGAGCTGAACTCCCCATCAGATAAAATCTTTGCAAGATGCTGCACACACAGATGCTGTACAGACGCAACAGATCAGTATCTGCAAAAGATCTCTTCCTGCAAAAGATCCGTTCCTGCAAAATGTATTCATAGTCTATGATATCTGCGGATCATCATACACACCTTGTTTAACAGACATTCATCTGCAGATCTTTTGTGTCTGTACAGCATATGTGTGTGCAGCATCTTGCAAAGATTTTTTTCTGATGGGGAGTTCAGCTCCATAGAAAAGACTATGAAGGTATGGCTCTCATACTACATGAAGGGTGGTAAGATTGGTCTGTGATCTTTCATTTTCCAAAGACTATAGTCTGATGTGTGTATGAGCCTTAACTCTTGTGACAACAGACCTAATTTGAATATCATGCAAAAGTTCATTTATTTTAGTAAATCAACTTAAAAGGTGAAACTAAGATATGAAATAGGAACCCTTTGCAGGTGTTTTGGGTTAATTAGGTGGTTTGAGTCTGGCATTTTTGAGCCTGAATATGGAACCTTTTCACAATATTCTAATGGTCTGAGATTTTGATTTTGGGGTTCTTATAAGCTGTAAACCATAATCATCAAAATGATAACAAATAAAGGCTAGAAATATCTCATTTTGCATGTAATGAGTCTATTTCATATATTAGTTTGACTTTTTAAGTTTTATTACTGAAATAAATGGACTTTTGCACAATATTCTAATTTGTCAAGTTTCGTCTGTATGTACTTCTAGCAAAAAATCTGCATTATGTTTGTAGAGCAATGTGGTGTCACTTACGCATTCTTATTAGCTTACTGTCACCCTCAGGATCAAGTTCAAGGGATGTGATGTGTGGGTTCTTTTCCGTTAGCCGGGCGCATCCTGTAGGTGGCGACAAAACTCCACCAGAGTTATATCTTTCCCTACTATCTATGGTGGCCTGGAGGGGGAATAGTAATTAGCGCCACCTGCCGGATGCGCCCGGCTAACGGAAAAGTACCGATGTGTGTAATGTGACTGCAAAGTGTGCCTATGATGAGGTATAAACACACTATGTACACAGGGAATGTGAGAAGTAATAGGGGTGTGATGTGTGTAATGTGACTGCACAGAGTGCCTGTAATGAGGTATAAACACACTATGTACACAGGGAATGTGAGAAGTAATAGGGGTGTGATGTGTAATGTGACTGCACAGTGTGCCTGTAATGAGGTATAAACACACTATGTACACAGGGAATGAGAGAAGTAATAGGGGTGTGATGTGTAATGTGACTGCACAGTGTGCCTGTAATGAGGTATAAACACATTATGTACACAGGGAATGTGAGAAGTAATAGGGGTGTGATGTGTGTAATGTGACTGCACAGTGTGCCTGTAATGAGGTATAAACACTATGTACACAGGGAATGTGAGAAGTATTAGGGGTGTGATGTGTAATGTGACTGCACAGTGTGCCTGTAATGAGGTATAAACGCACTATGTACACAGGGAATGTGAGAAGTAATAGGGGTGTGATGTGTAATGTGACTGCACAGTGTGCCTGTAATGAGGTATACACACTATGTACACAGGGAATGTGAGAAGTAATAGGGGTGTGATGTGTGTAATGTGACTGCACAGTGTGCCTGTAATGAGGTATAAACACACTATGTACACAGGGAATGTGAGAAGTAATACGGGTGTGATGTGTAATGTGACTGCACATTGTGCCTGTAATAAGGTATAAACGCACTATGTAAACAGGGAATGTGAGAAGTAATAGGTGTGTGATGTGTGTAATGTGACTGCACAGTGTGCCTGTAATGAGGTATAAACACACTATGTACACAGGGAATGTGAGGAGTAATAGGGGTGTGATGTGCGATGTGACTGCACAGTGTGCCTGTAATGAGGTATAAACACACTATGTACACAGGGAATATGAGAAGTAATAGGGGTGTGATGTGCAATGTGACTGCACAGTGTGACTGTAATGAGGTATAAACACACTATGTACACAGGGAATGTGAGAAGTAATAGGGGTGTGATGTGTGATGTGACTGTACAGTGTTCCTGTAATGAGGTACAAACACACTATGTACACAGGGAATGTGAGAAGTAATAGGGGTGTGATGTGTGTAAAGTGACTGCACAGTGTGCCTGTAATGAGGTATAACACACTATGTACACAGGGAAAGTGAGAAGTAATAGGGGTGTGATGTGTAATGTGACTGCACAGTGTGTCTGTAATGATGTATAAACACACTATGTACACAGGGAATGTGAGGAGTAATAGGGGTGTGATGTGTGTAATGTGACTGCATACTGTGCCTGTAATGAGGTATGAACACACTATGTACACAGGGAATGTGAGAGGTAATAGTGGTGTGATGTGTGTAAAGTGACTGCACAGTGTGCCTGTAATGAGGTATAAACACACTATGTACACAGGGAATGTGAGAAGTAATAGGGGTGTGATGTGTGTAATGTTCCTGCACAGTGTGCTTGTAATGAGGTATAAACACACTATGTACACAGGGAATGTGAGAAGTAATAGGGGTGTGATGTGTAATGTGACTGCACAGTGTGCCTGTAATGAGGTATAAACACACTATGTACACAGGGAATGTGAGAAGTAATAGGGGTGTGATGTGTGTAATGTTCCTGCACAGTGATACTGTAATGAGGTATAAATACACTATGTACACAGGGAATGTGAGAAGTAATAGGGGTATGATGTGTGTAAAGTGACTGCACAGTGTGCCTGTAATGAGGTATAAATACACTATGTACACAGGGAATGTGAGAAGTAATAGGGGTGTGATGTGTGTAATGTGACTGCACAGTATGCCTGTAATGAGGTATAAACACACTATGTACACAGGGAATGTGAGAAGTAATAGGGGTGTGATGTGTGTAATGTGACTGCACAGTATGCCTGTAATGAGGTATAAACACACTATGTACACAGGGAATGTGAGAAGTAATAGGGGTGTGATGTGTAATGTGACTGCACAGTATGCCTGTAATGAGGTATAAACATACTATGTACACAGGGAATGTGAGAAGTAATAGGGGTGTGATGTGTGTAATGTGACTGCACAGTATGCCTGTAATGAGGTATAAACACACTATGTACACAGGGAATATGAGAAGTAATAGGTGTGTGATGTGTGTAATGTGACTGCACAGTGTGCCTGTAATGAGGTATAAACACACTATGTACACAGGGAATGTGAGAAGTAATAGGGGTGTGATGTGTGTAATGTAAATGCACAGTGTGCCTGTAATGAGGTATAAACACACTATGTACACAGGGAATGTGAGAAGTAATAGGGGTGTGATGTGTAATGTGACTGCACAGTGTGCCTGTAATGAGGTATAAACACACTATGTACACAGGGAATGTGAGAAGTAATAGGGGTGTGATGTGTAATGTGGCTGCACAGTGTGCCTGTAATGAGGTATAAAGCTTCTAGAAAGATATAAATGCCCCTAAAAATCAGGCAAACAATCTCTGAATATACCAAACATAAGGTTTGCAGGATTGCCTTGAAGCCTCCACCTGAGCTGTGCCCTGTTCATCTATAGGGATCCGAGATGACTCCATTCCAGAACAATACAGAAAATGTATGGGGAAGCATACACTCTGTGGTCAAACCAGAAAAAGGCAATTACCCTAGCTATGTGCCCCCTTGTATGTCATCCCGCCCCCCCTGCAGCAATTACTTCCTCTTTCTGGCATTTAAAACTTCGTGGTAACAAACAAGTGGAAGTCCAACCCATGTCACTTCCGGTGATGTGATCATGACAATGCTGCTGGGAGACTTCCCACCATACTACCCACACTGAACCAGAGACTAGTGGCAGCATAGAGGAGACTAGTAGGAGCTGTCGTGCAGCTGCTATAACCTGAACCTCAGAGGAAAACAATGCCCTGAATGGCCAGTTCAATCACATAGATCTCCCACAGCCAGGTGACCTGCTTACAGCCCCTCAACATTTCTATCTCCGTCTCCAATCAGGACAAAAAAAATAATTGAGGGGAGGATGTTTTAATTTTTTTTTCTAGCTTCTGGTCCCTATTGGGAGGTATAGCTCTCACTCATTGACCCGGTCATGGAGGATGCAATAAAAATAATGCATTATTATAGTAGCTGTGCAGCCAGTATACACATGGCTTCCATATTACTGCTCACATTTGTGTTGCTGTTGATGTGAGCCACACTTTGATCAGGCAGAGTTGCCCCAAATGACACCAATTGCCCCACGTTGGGCTGTGGTAATTATCACCCTTGCCAGATCTGTTATTTCACTACTCACTCCCTGCCTGATATTCATGCAGCATGGGGGGCAACTTCATGCTCTTGTGAACACTTGTTTAGCATTATTGCTGTTGGCATAGTTGTTTGGTAGAGGGACTATGCCTAGCAGGTACATATTTCCTATTCAGTTTAATATGCTTTTGAAATATTTAATGTTTACCACTCACCAATGATAATCTTTTTCATAATGTCTGTCTCAATAGATGTCTTCATTGTGTCACCATCCTCCTTCGACTGCTGATCACTCCTCTCATATGTCTCTTCTTCTTCCTTTTTAATTATCCTCATCATGTCACCCTCCTCCATAGACTGCTGATCACTCCTCACATACGTCTCTTCTTCTTCCTCTTTACTTGTCCCCATCATGTCACCCTCCTCCATAGACTGCTGATCACTCCTCACATCTGTCTCTTCTTCTTCCCCTTTACTGGTCCTCATCATGTCACCCTCCTTCATAGACTGCTGATGACTCCTCACATATGTCTCCTCTTCTTCCACTTTAATTATCCTCATCATGTCACCCTCCTCCATACAATGTTGATCACTCCTTACATACGCATCTTCTTCTTCCTCTTTATTTGTCCCCATCATGTCACCCTCCTCCATAGACTGCTGATCACCCCTCACATATGTCTCTTCCTCTTTAACCACAGTATTTACATGTATCAGTTCTCCACCCTAAGTGCACAAATAAGAGCTAATGCAGAACACATATAACAGCTTACACAGAAAGAGAAAACTATCACACAGTTAGGGGTCTCTAATGACCCTCAGCTCCACCTACCTGATAATGATGAGATATGGTGTCATGTTCCTGTGGACAATCCCGGGAATAAAGAGGACCTGCACATCTCTCTGCTGGGTTTCTGTTACTGAATACATCTGTAGGAAACACACACACACTGACTGAATAATATGGAGTTGATTCACTAATGTAAATAGCGCGAGTAACCTCCTGTTACTTAATCAGTGCTCCTTAATTTTACGTCCCTTCACACTGCGTGTGCTAGTGGCAGTGTAGGCTCAGTCAGAGCTGCTGTAGTGCAGCATAGCGAGTTCTGGTAACTTATGCCCCCTTCGGGTCCAGTGACTTTAAAGGACAAGATTCCTGCACTTTAATTGGCCCAATAGACTGCCTGTCACTTGTCACTTGACAGACAGCTTATTGGATCAATCAAAGTCCGGGGATCACGTCCTTCAAAGTCACTGGACCCGCCGGGGCTCAGGGTGGGACGAGTGGAGCACCTATTGTTGGCAAAGAGCGGGCGTAAGTTACCAGAGCTCTCGATGCTGCACTACCGCTGAGCACACGTTTCTCTGACTGAGCTTAATTATACATGCCATGCTGCCACTAGCACGTGTAGTGTGCAGGGAGTTGGCACGCTGATTAAATAGCATGAGTAACAGGAGGTTACTCGCACTATTTACGTTAGTGAATCAACCCCATTGGGCTTGATTCACTAACCGGCGCTAAGTATTAGCGCCAGAGTGAAAAGCCACTCAGTGCCAGAAATGTAGCTTTGCGGGCACTAATAGCCGCGCAAAGCTACATCACGCACAGCCCAGTGCAGTGCACGCATTTGTTAATAGTGCGCCACTTCGGGGGCACCCGATGCGCCGTTTTTGTCGCAATTGGTGCGACTTACAGGGAAGCGGGTGCTACGTTATCGCCGCACCGCGCACTATTAATGAATGCGCGCGCACTGCACTGGGCTGTGCACAATGTATGGGTGCAAACCACTTAACTCCATGGTTTGCACCCACTAGGTCTTTAGGCACCCTAACCAGCTTAGTGCTTAGTGAATCAAGGCCATTGTGTTTATCAGATGATGGAGGGCTCTAGGTGCCTTCTCTTTTGCAATAAATGAAAGTCACCTCTTACCCGGTGATGTGAGGGGTGGCTGATTCTCTATCATGGGGTCCTTGTAGAGGTCCTTGTTTTCTTCTATATACTGCCACTTCTGCATGGAGAAATAGACTGTGTTATCCTGACACCTTATTGGAACCTGACACACACAATGATACAGTCTCCCCCCTTACACTCTCCTTGATGTTACAGGATAATGTCCCATAATTCCCAGCACTGCTCACCTCTCCTGTCAGCAGCTCAATCATCTTCCTAATGACCTCTAGAATCTTCTGCTCGTTGTGTCCCTCAGATATCAGGGAGTGAGGTGGGGGCACCATGATGGTCACATGATCACCAGACTTCACTGGAGGAAAACTCTGTATTGAAAGACCAAAACAAAAATGTCACATGACCATCCCAGAATCCTTCTCACCTCTCCAGTCAGGTGTGTGTTTTATTAATAGAGATAAGAGTGGTGTCATGTGACCTCCCAGAATCCTCCTCACCTCTCCAGTCAGGTGTGTATTTTATTAATAGAGATAAGAGTGGTGTCATGTGACCTCCCAGAATCCTTCTCACCTCTCCAGTCAGCAGACAGATGATCTCCAGGGTGAGGTTGAATATCCTCTCAGTCATGTGACTCTGGTCCTCATCCATCCTCAGTGATGTGGTCATGTGGTCCCTGCCGCAACTGACATCCATGTTCAACACAGAGCTCCAGCATTCACAAACAGTATGCTGAAAAGAGGACAGTAAAGTCAAATTTGCTTGCAATCAGTTGAAGCGAATAGCCCAACACCAGGCCTTTGGATTACATGTGTGGGAATAGAGAATCTCCGCTTATGTTAATATGCTTGAAAGACAATTTTATACAGTATAATCTCATGATAATAAACTCGAGTAAAGTAAACTACCTCTCCAGGTCCCGGCCAATCTCCATTATAAGTGTATGGGAGCAACTCCTGGTATAGTAAACCCGGATATAATAAAACTTCTGTTATAGTAAACATATTTTTTGGCCATTACGTGAGGCTGACTCTGGATATAGTAAACAGTGGGCGGAGCATACGTCATATGTCAGTGTGAAACCCATGGTCTGCTGCTCGCTTCGAGCTGGTGCTGCAAGTCCCGCCCGCTGAAGTATCGGATCCACTCACAGGAAGCAAGTGGCTGCTTCTATTCAGTGATGGCTGCAATTTTTAAGGAGCCCTGGATATTGTAGCAGCAATATGTCCAGCCTGGCTATGCAGCCCTAAGGTTTACTTAACCTTGAAGTCCACCAAGTGTGCAAGTGCTTGTTTTCAGTGGTCGGGCAGAGCTGCTCCTGTGCAGCAGAGAATGCACCAGGGTATGCTGGGCCATTTCTAGGACAAGTGCTTGTACTGCACCTCCAATGGGAGGACAGAGCTGCTCCTGTGCAGCAGAGAATGCACCAGGGCATGCTGGGCCATTTCTAGGACAAGTGCTTGTACTGCACCTTCAATGGGAGGACAGAGCTGCTCCTGTGCAGCAGAGAATGCACCAGGGCATGCTGGGCTATTTCTAGGACAAGTGCTTGTACTGCACCTCCAATGGGAGGACAGAGCTGCTCCTGTGCAGCAGAGAATGCACCAGGGCATGCTGGGCTATTTCTAGGACAAGTGCTTGTACTGCACCTCCAATGGGAGGACAGAGCTGCTCCTGTGCAGCAGAGAATGCACCAGGGCATGCTGGGCCATTTCTAGGACAAGTGCTTGTACTGTACCTTCAATGGGAGGACAGAGCTGCTCCTGTGCAGCAGAGAATGCACCAGGGCATGCTGGGCCATTTCTAGGACAAGTGCTTGTACTGCACCTCCAATGGGAGGACAGAGCTGCTCCTGTGCAGCAGAGAATGCACCAGGGCATGCTGGGCCATTTCTAGGACAAGTGCTTGTACTGTACCTTCAATGGGAGGACAGAGCTGCTCCTGTGCAGCAGAGAATGCACCAGGGCATGCTGGGCTATTTCTAGGACAAGTGCTTGTACTGCACCTCCAATGGGAGGACAGAGCTGCTCCTGTGCAGCAGAGAATGCACCAGGGCATGCTGGGCTATTTCTAGGACAAGTGCTTGTACTGCACCTCCAATGGGAGGACAGAGCTGCTCCTGTGCAGCAGAGAATGCACCAGGGCATGCTGGGCCATTTCTAGGACAATTTCTGATTCAGTAAACCACTTTTCCCGGTCCCTTTGAGTTCACTATAAAAAGATTATACTGTATTGCCATTTTGAAGTGCAAAATGAACACAATACTTAATATAGTGCAAGTGGTGAATCTCAGTAAAATGTACAGGTGTTATTAATCTATAATTAATTCTGGCAAATATGAAAGATCAAATATTGTCAATTCACAATGGAAAGAGTGACAATTATCAGTGTTTCATATCTACATGCAGGAAAATAGGAGTAGATAACGATTTCAATAGAATAAAGCTAGTAAATCAAAATCAGTGGAAATGATACTCATATTTCAATCATGTAGTTTAAAGTACACAGCTGTGACTTTAACTTCAATGGACTTTACAATACCCCAGGCCACTATAATCAAACACTGGATGGACAGAAAAAAACGAAGTCACTTCTTTCAAATGTATTACCTTCTTATTTTACTGTGAACTATAGTGTTCATTTCTCAGTTATTTTTTATATGTTTCTAAAATCTTTTAATACAACATTTTACTCTTAAATAACTGATATAAAGTCATTTAAAGAGAAACTCCGACCAAGAATTTAACTTTATCCCAATCAGTAGCTGATACCCCCTTTTACATGACAAATCTATTGCATTTCACAAACAGACCATCACTGGGCGCTGTATGGCTGATATTGTGGTGAAACCCCTCCCACAAGAAGCTCTGAGTACCGCGGTACTCTGGGCAAACTGCCACAATGTAACAATGTTTACAGACCGGAAATGGCTGTTCAGAGCTGTCTGTAACAGCCAGAACAGCTAGAAACAGCTACATAACCTGCCCACAGTAACAATGTCACCATGTAATACATGTCAGAATGTGAATCTGGGAGAGGAAAGATTTTACAATGAGCAAACACTGACTAAATCATTTATACATAATTATTGTAAAAATTAAGCACTTTTTTTATTACATTATTTTCACTGGAGTTCCTCTTTAAAGTCAACTGTCAACCTCCCCATAAGGGGAGAATCATTCTTCAAGTGCTGCAAAAATAGTGCAGCAGATTTGGGCACAGCCGGCGCCACCATAGGCTGTAATAGGAATTGTGGCTACAATGGCGCTCAGTGAGTAATTTGGGCACCGTCAAAACATCAAACCCCTACCCCCCCACACCCGCAGCCGGGACTTGTGCAGGAGCAGGGTGAGCAATTTATTGACTTTACCCTGCGCCCAAGTCTCCCAGCGGCTAATTCAAATGTAAGCTCATTACTTACTTACAAGGTGCAGCTCCAATGGTCCTCCCATTCATATGGGATGCACCATCTTCTCCACCTGACCAGCTGCAACGACCACAGTTTATAAAAGGCACACTCAAATAAGAAACTAGCTTATAACATTACTGGGGTAGGGGGACATTGGAGGATACTCGCATCGCTGGGGGCTGGAGGCTTCCCATGCCTGGGAAAGACATGGCATTACTGGAATAGGGGGACATTACATATTGGAGGATATAGGCAGTGCTGGGGGACACAGGGAGGACATGGCTATACTGGGAAAGGAATGGCATTACTGGGGGGGGGGGGGGGGGTCACATTACATACTGGAGGGTAATGGCAATGCTGGGGGACACAGAGAGGGGGGGGGGGTCACATTACATACTGGAGGGTAGTGGCAATGCTGGGGGACACAGGGAGGACATGGCTATACTGGGAAAGGAATGGCATTACTGGGGGGGGGGGGGGGGGTCACATTACATACTGGATGGTAATGGCAATGCTGGGGGACACAGGGGGGGGGTCACATTACATACTGGAGGGTAGTGGCAATGCTGGGGGACACAGGGAGGACATGGCTATACTGGGAAAGGAATGGCAGTACTGGGGGGGGGGGGGGGTCACATTTTATACTGGAGGGTAATGGCAATGCTGGGGGACACAGGGGGGGGGGGGGTCACATTACATACTGGAGGATAATGGCAATGCTGGGGGACACAGGGAGGACATGGCTATACTGGGAAAGGAATGGCAGTACTGGGGGGGGGGGTCACATTACATACTGGAGGGTAATGGCAATGCTGGGGGACACAGGGGGGGGGGGGGGGGGAGTCACATTACATACTGGAGGGTAGTGGCAATGCTGGGGGACACAGGGAGGACATGGCTATACTGGGAAAGGAATGGCAGTACTGGGGTGGGGGACATTACATATTGGAGGATAATCTCAATGCTGGGGACACAGGGGGGGCATGGCTATACTGGGAAAGAATTGGCATTGACGGGGTGGGAGACATTACATACTGGATGATAATGGCAATGCTGAGGGACACAGGGAGGACATGGCTATACTGGGAAAGAAATTACATTACTGGGGTGGGGGGCTTTACATACTGGAGGCATAACTATACTGGATGGTCATGTAGTCTTGGCTCTGTGAAGTGACTGAGATGAATTATTTCAAGGAATAATTGCAACTCTGCTCTGCTCAATATATAACAAGAATTACACAATTACCTCTTCCAATAATGTTTTCTCTCCACCTCTTGCAAATTATTATTTTTTTGCTATGAAACATCACTTCCTGTCTTCGGCTTAATTACTTCTCGTTTGTGCGTTCCACCTGAGGGAAGTGAGGTCGCCATCTTGTGGTGAATAAGCTAACTGCAGCCTATGTCGTCATCTGATAATGTTATAATTCTTTGTTATTGTTCAACATTTTTCCAGTTGAAAGATGGAATGTTGGTTGGTGGGCCCACCCACCCCAAAACCCGTCCTGCCCACTATATGCACTGCTCCCTCACCCCAATAATTTCCCTTTCCTCCCACCAGTGTTGCCAACTCATCCCTTTAATTACTCTGACACATGAATTATACAGGTTTTGTAGCTAGCAAGATGCAGTTAAGGCACTGATTATGTGCAAATAGCCCCAGAACCTGTATAACTTAGATGTGTCAGTAATTAAAGGGATGAGTTGGCAACACTGCCTCCCACACTTTTTGCTCCTCATAGTGGGGACTACCTGTCCTCCTCTCCCCCACTATGTGCTCCTACTTCACCTGAATACCTGTCCTCTCACACCCCCACTATGTGCTCCTCCCCCACCCCAATACCTGTCCTTCAATCACCCTCTATGTGCTCCTCCCCCACCCCAATACCTGTCATCCCCCCCATTATGTGCTCCTTCCCCATCCCAATACCTGTCCTCTCACACCCCCACTATGTGCTCCTCCCTCACCCTCATACCTGTCCTCCAATCACCCTCTATGTGCTCCTCCCCCACCCCAATACCTGTCATCCCCCCCATTATGTGCTCCTTCCCCATCCCAATACCTGTCCTCTCACACCCCCACTATGTGCTCCTCCCTCACCCTCATACCTGTCCTCCAATCACCCTCTATGTGCTCCTCCCCCACCCCAATACCTGTCCTCCAATCACCTACTATGTGCTCCTCCCCCACCCCAATACCTGTCCTCCCCTCCCCTACTCTGTGCTCCTCCCTCACCCCGAAACGTGTCCTCTCCCACCCCCACTACGTGCTTCTCATCAATTGCAATATCATTTCACCCCTCCTCCACTGAGTGCTCCCCCTCCACCCCAATACCTGTCCTGCTCCTCCCTCACCCCAATACCTGTTCTCCCCTCCCCTCCCCCACTATACGATTCTCCTTCATCCCACTAGCTTTCCTCCCCTAGCCCACTAAGTGCTCCTCCCTCACCCCAATACCTGTCCTCCAATCACATGCATGTGGGGTTGATGTGGCTGTGTAAAATTTAAAGCTATAGGCTTGCTATACACCAGTGGTTCTGGATCCTTGCCTGGCTTACAGGGCGAAAAGAGATCATTTGCATATTCAGTAGTGGTGCATTATGGGTAACCACAAATGTTCACTTATAGCTGAATTATTGCAAATTTCCTTCTGTTTTAAGAAAGCAAATCACTCTGGGGTTGATTTATCAAATAGTGGTAATATAACAGTGCATGCACAGCGCACAGCAATATTACGGTTTCTTAGGTGCTAAAATAGCGTGAGATACGCTGGAAGCATGAACCGCTGTACTCCAGTAGCTACCCACTACTACGGGCTTCTACGTTCGTTTGAAAAAAGGATATCTGTCCATCAATATCAACCAGAACAGAAAAAAAAAATGGTACATCACTGTCCACATAGCCCAACTGATCCAGAGGAAGGCAAGAAAACCATACTAGGCTGGGAAGAATAAGCTTTCAAAGGGAAAAAGATTCCTTCCTAATTCCAGATGGCAATCAGATAAATCCCTGTTCTGCTAGGAAATGAATTGTACTAGTTGGCTGGATAGTGTACTGGTTAAGGGCTCTGCCTTTGACATGGGAGACCAGGGTTCGAATCCTGGCTAGGTCAAGTACTTATTCAGTAAGGAGTTCAAGGCAAGACTCCCTAACACTGCAGGGTGGCCCCCTGAGCGCGTCCCAGTGGCTGCAGCTCTTGAGCGCTTTGAGTCCAACAGGAGAAAAGCGCTATACAAATGTTCGGATTATTAATAATAAGAGCTATGGATATCCTTCAATGAAAGGAAAGTATGCAAGCCCCCCCCCCCCACCCCTAAAGTAAACCCGTGAGAAGTAAGACACTTAAAACACTTATGAGAAGTTTCCCATGCCTGGGTCCTACTGCTGCTCGCCAGGACCCACTTCTAGTTTATGACCATGGCCCCCTCTGGGTATGATGAGCACAGACGCACTGTGCCTGCACGAGGCCTTTCTGTTCTGGTGCAGTAGCATGGAGCCACTCACACATTAGTGAAAATGCCATGTACATAGTGGTAAAAATAGTGTCACTCACTGTAAAAGGGGATTGGTGTGCCCTGCAGCCCTAGCCTCAGAAGACCTCCGCACTTTGGTATCCAAAACTATCTGCACACAAGATGGAGGCCGGCACTCCCGAGTAAATAAAGCTCTTTTATTGGATCATCAATAAAAACAAGTGGCTATACGGCGACAGCTTACTGTTTCTGGTCTCAGCCCTTTCTCAAGCCGAGTGCCCACAAATAAAATCACACACATGTTGCCCTTATATACCAGTCAACAAACCCACAACGAATGAATTCAAAATTCAGCAGCCAATCATCGTACCAGAACTCCTCCGGCGGTCCTGAGTGAAAACCTGTCTCCTAATATGCAAATTGCACCGTCAGGAATACCCAGAGGGCTCCACAGCCAATACACGCTATGTAAAAATGCCCCCTGTCAAGACTCATCATGGCTCAAATGCTGGCGACGTCATCAGTGTCACACGACACAACCTGAGTGGACCAATCAAGTTCAAGGACTCACGCTAGTGCCTTGCAGCCACAATGCAGTGAGAGGAGCACAGCCAAGAGAGAAATGTCACAAGCTCTTGTCAGTTTTGCTATGAGGGTTCCAGCACTGGATCAGTGAGATCCTGGACAATAAATACAGTCTAGCAAATGTATCCCTGTTGGGCATTGCATAGGTTGTGGGATAGGTTACAGTGGTGGAGATTAGTACATGGGTATGGCTAATATGAGAATAATAATGAGAACAGTAATAAAAGGATAAACATAGATATTGTCTACAGCAATTATTGTATGTGGAATGAGAGATGGGGAAACTGTAAGGGGACAGCAGAAGGATCACTATTAGGCAGGCCCGCATTTACCTCAGCATATAGGCACAAATGTCCTGGCAGTGGCACCCCCCCTCCCTGAACCTACAAACCCCTGCTGAACCGCACCGCAAGTGTGCTGGCTGTCCCAGCTGTCACTTCTCCCTAACTTTCCTTGCCTGTCATAGGTAGCTACAGGTGCCCCTTAGTATTAGGTAGCCAGATGTACACTCAGTATTAAATAGCTAGAGGTGCTCCTGACGGAAGGGAAATCTCGCCAGTTTAATGCTGAGAGCAGGGTGAATAACCTCTCCGTTACACACCACTAGGGAAGGAGGCCCTCAAGTAGGGGGAAGGGGGGGGGGGAGGAGGGGACAACTCTGCCTGGTCATTTAGGGTGGAGGATTGTGCCTGATTATGTTTGATGCTCTTTGGTGGAGGACTGCACGATTATCAACCCAACATCCAGACTCTATAAAATGTATAAGCTTGAAAGGTCAGCTGCTTTCAGTCAGCGACGGAATACCCAGACCTGGGCTGCAGCTCCGACCTCCGCAAGCCGCTGACGTCAGTGGAACACAGGAGGCTCCGCAAACCTCATTGGATAGGCGGAGGATGTTCTCTCAGTACGCGCTCCGCTGATGTAAACAGTAACTCTCACGTGCATGCTTGCGTGTCAGCTGACACGCTGAACTACTATTGGTTCGTTTCAATTCTGCCTTTTGTTGATTGGCTAGTCCTAGTATTTAAGCCTGGTGAGCGCCCCAGTCATCGCCCGTGATAGCATTAGCTTTGGCTTGCTGCTAGGTAGCGCTCACTGTTATATTGATTCTTGTTGCCGACTATTGCCTTGCATCTTGACCATGCTTAACCTCTGCTTCATTCCTGTTGCCGACCACTGCCTTGAACTGACCACGCTTATACCTGCTGGATTCCTGTTGCCAACTTTGCCTTGTGTCTGGACTACGCTTTGCTTGCCGCCTGGATTGACCCTTGCTTGGACACGTATTGCATGAACTCTGCCTGGACTGACTTTGGGTTGTCTTGACTACAATACCTCTGGGAAGTCTCTATCCTGGACCTGCTAACTGCTACCTGGAGCTCCTGGCTCTTCTGCCACTTGATTTATATATATATATATATATATATATATATATATATATATATATATATATATAATAAGAAAACACGGAAAAGCCGCCGCAAGTATTCAGAGTAAGGCGGCTGATTCCGCGTTCAACATGACTGTTTGCGCGCATGGGCCTGCATCCACAAGCCTGACGGAGCGCGGAGAAACCGCTCTCTTATATATCAGACTAGTTCCAGGGTGTTGATGATCACGGAGTTCACACCCAAGACTAGGCATTGTTGATTATTTGTTATGACCTTCTGCTTTCCTGACTACTCTTCTGATCTCTGATTAAGTACTTCGATATATCTGATTCTCTGTTACTGAACTCTGCTTGTCTTAGGATTCCGAATCTGTCTCCTGTCTCTGTCCCTGATCTGTCTGTCTGTTGCCGACTCGGCTTGTCCGACCTCGAGAGCTATCTCCTCAGTTTAGACATAGCTCACAGACCTGCGAGTGACATCCTTCCTTGGTGTCACTCATACCCTGTCCTTCCTCCTCTTAGTCTGACCCCTCCCTCAGGAGAGGCTCAAGCTTGCGGAAGGAACGTGTTCCTGTACAGTACGCCTTACTGGTGGGCACCTGCTCCTCAGGTGCATTACTCGAAGTATTCCTGTTACAACAAACACTCTCATTACTTAGGTGTCCAGAGGTTAGAGATATATCTGATTATCGGTGATACTGTAGATCATCAATAATCGGGTATATATCTGTATTCTCGGTGATACTGCAGATCACCGGTAATCAGATCCTCTCTGTGTTACACCGATCGTTACAATATATATATAATATATTTTCACAGGTGTTACGTACTGGGCTCTGGGTTAGTCATATGGGCATTCAGCCTGAACTGTGGTTGTTGACCAGACAAGCCTGACAAAGCTATAGGCTGCTAGACACTAGCAGTTCTGGATGTAAGCCTGTTTTCAGGGGCATAAAGATATAATTTGCATATTCAGTAGCGGTGCATTCTAGGTAACCACAGTTGTTCACTTAAAGCTGAATTATTGCAAACTAGTAGACCCAAGCCCATTTAAAAACAGGCTCTAGGTCTGTTTTTTGACAGTGCGCACACCCGCCCACCTGGCTTACTGTCCCTGTCCTCCTGTCTCAACAGCTGTCTGGGTCCATGTTGCATACATGCACAGTAGCAAAAAGCACGGTCCCAAGGACACTGAGACCGCAGTATGCAGGGACACTTGCGTTTTATTATAGAGGATACCTTCTGTTTTAAGAAGGCTAATCATTTTATATATATATATATATATATATATATATGTATGTATGTATGTATGTACTGTATGTACGCATGCACGCACACACACACACACACACATACACAAAATATATATATAATATGTATAGAGCGACACACACAAGTTGAAACTGTTGGATGGAAGAGAATAATAGACTTTCTATAGGACTGTGTGATGATAAATCATTTTTATTATTACGGATAACAGTACACGGTATATTGGCAGAACAACCTGAGCGTTTACGTTTGCGACAACTAGGACTATGCTCATACCTTCTCTTTTTGATTGTTTTATGGTCAGAATGTTTGTCTCAAATATGCCTAGATCATATATCTGATATTAATGAAAGCTTTCATTCTAAGGGGGAAAAAAAAAAAAAAGGAATGGGCACGAAGAGCTCAGGTTCATACGCTCACCCAGATTTGTCCTGTTTCTCCCACATAAATTCCTTTGGGGTACTTTTTACACGATTAGATATGACTCTTATGACCACACCCCCTTTTACACCATGGCATTCATGACCACACCCCCTTTTACACCATAGCATCCATGACCACACACCTTTTTACACCATGGTATTCATGACCACACCTCCTTTTACACCATGGCATGCTGTGTATAGTGTGAGAAAAGGTGCCACGAGTGGAAGGATAGGGGGATCGGGAGGTGGAAAGGTGGGTGAGGGTCAGGAGAGGGGACATGGAAATGGAGGGGTGAGTGAGGTTAAGGAAAGGTGTCAAGGTGGGAGAGGAAGGGTGAGTTACGGTAAAGAGAGGCAACATGGGGGGAAAGGGAGTTGTGGGCCTGGAGAGGTGACTTGGTTGAAAAACAGGGATTCCTAACCCTAGTTATTTATTGCAGTAACTTGGTAAGCTAACCCAGTGTTCTCCCCAGGCTCTTTTAGCCGGGTGCTCCACCCGGCTAGTTTTGGTGAGCACCCGGCTGTCATCGGCTCACCTCCTCCTATGCTCTAAGCAGAGTTGCTCACAGAAGCACCGGCCCTGCGTTCTCCACTCGCCACACCCGGCTACTTTTTCATGCCACCCGGCTGGGAAAAAATTCTGGGGAGAATACTGCTAACCAATGGCATGTCAGCGTTATGCCTTACCTGGACAATTCTACACTAGCTGGCAGCATGCCTATGTACTATGCCCAGAGCTTGCAGCTACACAGCAGCCTCCTATCATGCCCTAACTGACATCAGTGTGGCACCTTACCTGGACAATCCTACACTAGCTGGCAGCATGCCTATGTACTATGCCTGGAGCTTGCAGCTCCACACCAGCCTCCTACACTAGCTGGCAGCATGCCTATGTACTATGCCTGGAGCTTGCAGCTCCACACCAGCCTTCTGTCACGTCCTAACTGACATTAGTTGTCCGGTCTGAGCATGGTACATGGCACAGGTACAGAGGCATTTACCTGGTAGAGGAGTCACTAGATAAGGGGTCACATTGATGAATGGTTGGTTAGATTACTTGGTTACTGCAGTAAATGTCACTAAGGATCCCTGGCTTTGCACAGAAGCATCAGACAGTGTTCTCCAGAATGAAGCATTCCCTGGTTGGGATGTACACAATGACTTCCTATGGGACATTATGCAGCTTGTGTTGGAGTAAAACTGTTTATTATTGAAAGATCTTTTTACCATCAGGTGAGGGGTGCCTCCATGGGGGCGGCATGTGCTCCAGCTTATGCCTGTATACACCAGAGGTGACAGATAGGGATGGTAGATGAGATGCTTACATCAACCCATAATTATTTAATTATGGGTTGATGTAGGATTATGCAAATGTATGCAGCTTGAATATGGACCAATCATATCCTACCTCAGCTTGGGTTGATTGGTCTACTTTCTATTTACATAAAAAAAATACAGAATTCTACATCAACATAGAGCCTTTGTGCTCCTCTCATGGTCTCCCCCGATTGGTCAAATTCTGCTCCCTGTCGGGAAGCTCCATAGTGTGCCTGCACTAGTTCGCTCTCTCTCTCACCCTTGTGCAGGCGCAGTACAGAGCTGCCCATCTTCGGGAGCACTCGGGCTACCCAAGACTTCCGAAGCCTCCTGAGGTTGGAGATTTAAAGGGGTGACATCGCTGGAACACGGGGACCTTGAGAGTAATGGGAAGGCTCTATAGAACCCAGAGCCTTCCCTCTCCTTAGGTAAGTATCTGTAGGTTTTGGTTTTTTTTTTTCACTTCCCATTAGCTTTAAATTTTGACTCTAAATTGTGCACAGCACCCAAATCAGTGTAACATATTCTGGCTCATTCAGCTCCCCACAAAAACAAATGATCAGCTTTTACGCAATCACTTGTTATCAAGAGTGTTTGTTCACCCAGATACAAGTATTTTTGACTTTTCTATACTTTTTAGGAGAGCTGTGGCTTCACGGGACTGCAGATCCTGCATCATTTGCATAGATAAATCCCCTGGATTATTAAAATTTGCAATAGAAAAAACTAAAAACCAACCACACTCGCTAGATGTAACCATGTTTATCTCATCACATCACCTCAGGTAAGGGACTTTTTAACAGACCAGCACATTGAGTAGCATGAAAGTGTCCTTGGGATTCTGTGTAAAGATGCTTCCACACACACACACATACACACACACAAAAAGTGTAAAAGAACACTTATGTCTAAGACAATTCCCTCACTTAGTACATGAATAGGGCTACTCGCCAGTGTGAGATTTCATATGTTTGGCAAGGCTTCCTTTATATCCAAACAGTTTCCCACACTCAGTACATGTATAAGCCTTCTCAGCAGTGTGACATGTCCAATGCTTTGTCAGCCTTGATTTAAAATCAAAACATTTCCCACATTCAGCACACGAATACGAATTTTTATCAGTATGACAATACATGTGGTTGGTAAGCTTTGATTTACACCCAAAACATTTCCCACACACGTTACATGAATAAGGCAACTCACCAGTGTGAGATGTCTTATGACTGACAAGATATGATTTCCGCACAAAACATTTCCCACACTCAGCACAAGAAAATGGCTTCTCACCGGTGTGAATTCTCTCATGAATGATAAGATTTGGTTTACCAGTAAAACATTTCCCACACTCAGAACATGAATAAGGCTTCTCACCAGTATGACGTCTTTTGTGTAAGACAAAAAGAGATTTAAACTTAAAACATTTCCCACATTCAGCACATACATGGGGTTTCTTACTGGCATGAGATCTCTTATGTGTGACAAGCTGTGACTTTTGTCTAAAACATTTCCTACACTCAACACATGAATAGCGTTTCTCACCAGCGTGAGATCTCTCATGACTGATTAAACTTGCTTTCCAAATAAAACATTTCCCACACTCAGCACATGAATAGGGCTTCTCACCAGTGTGAGTTCTCTCGTGTATGACAAGGTTTGATTTACAGCCAAAACATTTCCCACACTCAGGACATGAATAAGGCTTCTCACCAGTGTGAGTTCTCTCGTGTCTGATAAGAGCAGATTTCCAATCAAAGCATTTCCCACATGTGGAACAGAAATGAGGCCCTCCAGCAGGGGGAGAGCTGTTTTGAGTATGAGGCCCCTCGGGGTTAGACAGGTGAGGGGAGTCTGGGGGAATATTTGGGGTCACCAGGATATCTGCAGGAGACTCTTGTCCAGTGACATCATCATCCGTTGTACAGTCTGTGGATACAGAGAGACGAGTCTCTGAGAGGTTCCTGATGCCGGGACTCCGCTCTGCAAATAGAGAAACATCATCACTTCCTGTTAGAGAATTCTGAGGGGAGGAACAATTATTAGTCATAGGGGTGTGATGTGTGTTATGTCACTGCACAGTGTGCCTGTAATTTTTTGGACATTTAAAAACTTAATAACTGGTGATTATTGTTCCAGAAAACTAAATGAAAATATAAGAAACAGTATTTAGACCAATTGTTATGTATAGTCAGCCAGTGATGCTAATAAATGGTGTATACCTGAGAGAAAATGTATAGGAAAGATAAATGGCCATGTACACGAGAGGAAACTGTAGTAAGGTGCAACCATGAAATTGATGATCTAATATAGGGCTTGATTCATGAAGCTGCGCTGCTATAGCAACACGAGTTCCCCGACAGCACCACAAGCTAAATCCAGGACTGTACGCTACACTTAGTTACACGTGTTGCTTACATAGCAATATACACTCCTTTAAATGCCGCACACTGCTGTGAAGTATCGAGACCGCGATACTTCACTAGTGTGGACGCTACTGTCATGGAACTCGCGTTGTTGTAGCAGCGCAGCTTCATGAATCAAGACATAGAAAGAAGATGAAGAGAATCTGTTGGTTAGGACATGTCACAAGGAGGGTGGCTGCTGACTCCAAGGCAACTAAAGCAATATATAAGGCTAGATTAGAAGAAAAGCATGACAAGGACGGCCTAGAAATTTCTGGAATGTTGAACTGAAGGTTGACTTGAGGACCATCAATCTGGGACCCTGGAGAGCTGCTGCCAGAGACTACTGAGAGATCGCTGCTGCTGCTCACATATTTTGTGGTTACATAGTTAGTTTGATTAAAAAAAAAAAAAAAGACATCCGTTCATCAAGATCAACCAGAAGAAAAAAACCACACCATCCTGAACCCTCACATATCCCAGTTGATCCAGGGGAAGGTGAAAAACCTTACAAGGCCTGGGCCAATCAGCCTTAAAAGGAAAAAAATCCTTCCTGACTCCAGATGACGGTCAGATACATCCCTGGATCAACTCTCCTGGGAATTACCTAGTAATTATAGCTGTAGATGACATTCAATGCAAGGAAAGCATCCAAGCCCTCTTTAACCCTCCTGGTGGTAACCCCGACCTACACTCCACGTAGCCGCCGCAAAGGATTGAATGGCCCCGGGAGGAATTTTTTTAATAAAACTTCTTGTAATACTTGTAGCTAGCACTAGGCTAGCTACCTGTGTCCCCCAAGTCCCTCCGCTCTGCTCCGATTCCACCCCCCCCCCGATTGCTGCCGTAATACGTACCCCCCCAGGGATCCCACGATGGCGCAGCCTCCCAATCAGCTTCAGGCTTCGCTATGGGGAGGATCGGGACTGCGCATGACGTCATGACATCGATGACATCAGACGTCATGTCCGATCGTCGCCATATCAACGACTGAAGCTGATTGGGGAGGCTGTGGCTTTCGCGGGATCGCGGCTGGGTAAATATAAGCGCCGGCAAACAGGGGGATCAGAGAGGTGCGGGGGACTTAGGTAGCTAGCCTAGTGCTAGCTACAAGGTTTACAACAAATTTTATTCAAAAAATCCCTCCCGCGGACGCAGCCACCGAAACTGCGTACCAGGAAGGTTAAATGGAGATATAGAGTTTGCCATAACTACTTCTTGAGGTAAAATAGGTAGCCAGGTATAGTTTCCCCCAGTATAGGTTAGCCAGGTAGAAGCGCCCCAGTATATGTATCCAGCTAAAGGTGCCCCAGTATAAGTTGCCAGGTATAGATTAGCTAGATATAGCTGATGGAGGGGGGAGCCGTGGGCATATTGACATGCGGGAGGAGAGCCGACTCCTACCTCCATTGCAAAGTTATAGGCAGCTGGAAGCCTAGTAGAAAAAAACTCACCTCCTTGTGGGCTCCAAGCGAGGTTCACTTGTCACCGGGCTCCTCTGTCTGCAGCGCCGCTCACTACTTCCATTAATCAGGAAGTAGTGTGCGGCGCTGGAGACAGTGGAGCCTGGCGGCAAGTTAACTTCACTTGGAACCCGGAAGGAGCTTCCTGCTGCCTATAACTCTGCAACGGAGGGAGGCCCAGAGGAGAGGGAGGAGTCTGTTTCCCTCCCCGCGGCTGAGTCCAGTGTGCCCACAAACTCCCCCTCCCTCACTGTGCCCTGGGCAGACACCCGCCTCGCCTGCCCCTAGAAACGAGGCTGATTGCACTTGCCATAGCTGTTTTAGCAAACAGATTTTTAGCTCTTTTAACCTCAGTCTCCCCTCCTCCAAACATCACTCAGATTCTTACAGCCCCTCCCCCACTTATTGGCATCATGTGATCTATACAGTGCCCAGCAGGGACATATTTATCATTCAGTTTAACCACTTGAGGACCTAGGGCTTTCTACCCCTTAAGGACCGGCCACTTTTTTTCCATTCAGACCACTGCAGCTTTCACGGTTTATTGCTCGCTCATACAACCTACCACCTAAATGAATTTTGGCTCCTTTTCTTCTCACTAATAAAGCTTTCTTTTGGTGCTATTTGATTGCTCCTGCGATTTTGACTTTTTATTATATTCATCAAAAAAGACATGAATTTTGGCAAAAAAATGATTTTTTTTAACTTTCTGTGCTGACATTTTTCAAATAAAGTAAAATTTCTGTATACATGCAGCGCGAAAAATGTGGACAAACATGTTTTTGATTAAAAAAAACCCATTCATTGTATATTTATTGGTTTGGGTAAAAGTTATAGCGTTTACAAACTATGGTGCAAAAAGTGAATTTTCCCATTTTCAAGCATCTCTGACTTTTCTGACCACCTGACATGTTTCATTAGGGGCTAGAATTCCAGGATAGTATAAATACCCCCCCAAATGACCCCATTTTGGAAAGAAGACATCCCAAAGTATTCACTGAGAGGCATAGTGAGTTCATAGAAGATATTAATTTTTGTCACAAGTAAGCGGAATATGACACTTTGTGACAAAAAAAAAATAAAAAATAAAAGTTTCCATTTCTTCTAACTTGCGACAAAAAAAAATGAAATCTGCCACGGACTCACCATGCCCCTCTCTGAATACCTTGAAGTGTCTACTTTCCAAAATGGGGTCATTTGTGGGGTGTGTTTACTGTCCTCGCATTTTGGGGGGTGCTAATTTGTAAGCACCCCTGTAAAGCCTAAAGGTGCTCATTGGACTTTGGGCCCCTTAGCGCAGTTAGGCTGCAAAAAAGTGCCACACATGTGGTATTGCCGTACTCAGGAGAAGTAGTATAATGTGTTTTGGGGTGTATTTTTACACATACCCATGCTGGGTGGAAGAAATATCTCTGTAAATGACAATTTTTTAAATTTTTTTACACACAATTGTCCATTTACAGAGATCTTTCTCCCACTCAGCATGGGTATGTGTACAAATACACCCCAAAACACATTATACTACTTCTCCTGAGTACGGCGATACCACATGTGTGGCACTTTTTTGCACCCTAACTGCGCTAAGGGGCCCAAAGTCCAATGAGTACCTTTAGGATTTCACAGGTCATTTTGAGAAATTTCGTTTCAAGACTACTCCTCACGGTTTAGGGCCCCTAAAATGCCAGGACAGTATAGGAACCCCACAAATGATCCCATTTTAGAAAGAAGACACCCCAAGGTATTCCCTTAGTAGTACGGTGAATTCATAGAAGATTTTATTTTTTGTCACAAGTTAGCGGAAAATGACACTTTGTGAAAAAAACCAATAAAAATCAATTTCCGCTAACTTGTGACAAAAAATAAAATCTTCTATGAACTCACCGTCCTACTAACAGAATACCTTGGGGTGTCTTCTTTCTAAAATGGAGTCATTTGTGGGGTTCCTATACTGTCCTGGCATTTTAGGGGCCCTAAACCGTGAGGAGTAGTCTTGAAACAAAATTTCTCAAAATGACCTGTGAAATCCTAAAGGTACTCATTGGACTTTGGGCCCCTTAGCGCAGTTAGGGTGCAAAAAAGTGCCACACATGTGGTATCGCCGTACTCGGTAGAAATAGTACAATGTGTTTTGGGGTGTATTTTTACACATACCCATGCTGGGTGGGAGAAATAACTCTGTAAATGGACAATTGTGTGTAAAAAAATCAAAAGATTGTCATTTACAGAGGTATTTCTCCCACCCAGCATGGGTATGTGTAAAAAATACACCCCAAAACACATTGTACTACATCTCCCGAGTACGGCGATACCACATGTGTGGCACTTTTTTGCACCCTAACTGCGCTAAGGGGTCCAAAGTCCAATGAGTACCTTTAGGATTTCACAGGTCATTTTTGTTTCAAGACTACTCCTCACGGTTTAGGGCCCCTAAAATGCCAGGGCAGTATAGGAACCCCACTAATGACCCCATTTTAGAAAGAAGACACCCCAAGGTATTCCGTTAGGAGTATGGTGAGTTCATAGAAGTTTTTATTTTTTTGTCACAAGTTAGCGGAAATTGATTTTAATTGTTTTTTTTCACAAAGTGTCATTTTCCGCTAACTTGTGACAAAAAATAAAATCTTCTATGAACTCACCATACTCCTAACGGAATACCTTTGGGTGTCTTCTTTCTAGAATGGGGTCATTTGTGGGGTTCCTATACTGCCCTGGCATTTTAGGGGCCCTAAACCGTGAGGAGTAGTCTTGAAACCAAATGTCGCAAAATGACCTGTGAAATCCTAAAGGTACTCATTGGACTTTGGGCCCCTTAGTGTACTTAGGGTGTAAAAAAGTGCCACACATGTGGTACCGCCGTACTCAGGAGAAGTAGTATAATGTGTTTTGGGGTGTATTTTTACACATACCCATGCTAAGTGGGAGAAATATCTCTGTAAATGACAATTGTTTGATTTTTTTTACACACAATTGTCCATTTACATAGAAATTTCTCCCACCCAGCATGGGTATGTGTAAAAATACACCCCAAAACACATTATACTACTTTTCCTGAGTACGGCGGTACCACATGTGTGACACTTTTTTGCAGCCTAGGTGCGCTAAGGGGCCCAACGTCCTATTCACAGGTCATTTTGAGGTATTTGTTTTCTAGACTACTCCTCGCGGTTTAGGGCCCCTAAAATGCCAGGGCAGTATAGGAACCCCACAAGTGACCCCATTTTAGAAAGAAGACACCCCAAGGTATTCCGTTAGGTGTATGGAGAGTTCATAGAAGATTTTATTTTTTGACACAAGTTAGTGAAAAATGACACTTTGTGAAAAAAACCCAATAGAAATCAATTTCCGCTAACTTTTGACAAAAAATAAAATCTTCTATGAACTCGTCATACACCTAACAGAATACCTTGGGGTGTCTTTTTTTCTAAAATGGGGTCACTTGTGGGGTTCCTATACCGCCCTGGCATTTTACGGGCCCAAAACCGTGAGTAGTCTGGAAACCAAATGTCTCAAAATGACTGTTCAGGGGTATAAGCGTCTGCAAATTTTGATGACAGGTGGTCTATGAGGGGGCGAATTTTGTGGAACCGGTCATAAGCAGGGTGGCCTTTTAGATGACAGGTTGTATTGGGCCTGATCTGATGGATAGGAGTGCTAGGGGGGTGACAGGAGGTGATTGATGGGTGTCTCAGGGGGTGGTTAGAGGGGAAAATAGATGCAATCAATACACTGGGGAGGTGATCGGAAGGGGGTCTGAGGGGGATCTGAGGGTTTGGCCGAGTGATCAGGAGCCCACACGGGGCAAATTAGGGCCTGATCTGATGGGTAGGTGTGCTAGGGGGTGACAGGAGGTGATTGATGGGTGTCTCAAGGTGTGATTAGAGGGGGGAATAGATGCAAGCAATGCACTGGCGAGGTGATCAGGGCTGGGGTCTGAGGGCATTCTGAGGGTGTGGGCGGGTGATTGAGTGCCCTAGGGGCAGATAGGGGTCTAATCTGATAGGTAGCAGTGACAGGGGGTGATTGATGGGTAATTAGTGGGTGTTTAGGGTAGAGAACAGATGTAAACACTGCACTTGGGAGGTGATCGGACGTCGGATCTGCGGGCGATCTATTGGTGTGGGTGGGTGATCAGATTGCCCGCAAGGGGCAGGTTAGGGGCTGATTGATGGGTGGCAGTGACAGCGGGTGATTGATGGGTGGCAGTGACAGGGGATGATTGATGGGTGGCAGTGACAGGGGGTGATTGATGGGTGATTGATAGGTGATTGACAGGTGATTGACAGGTAATCAGTGGGTTATTACAGGGGAGAACAGATGTAAATATTGCACTGGCAAATTGATAATGGGGGGTCTGAGGGCAATCTGAGCATGTAGGCGGGTGATTGGGTGCCCGCAAGGGGCAGATTAGGGTCTGATCTGATGGGTAACAGTGACAGGTGGTGATAGGGGGTGATTGATGGGTGATTGATGGGTAATTAGTGGGTGTTTAGAGGAGAGAATAGATGTGAACACTGCGCTTGGGTGGTGATCTGATGTCGGATCTGCGGGCGATCGATTGGTGTGGGTGGGTGATCAGATTGCCCGCAAGGGGCAGGTTAGGGGCTGATTAATGGGTGGCAGTGACAGGGGGTGATTGATGGGTGGCAGTGACAGGGGGTGATTGATGGGTGATTGACAGGTGATTGACAGGTGATCAGTGGGTTATTACAGGGAAGGACAGATGTAAATAATGCCCTGGCGAATTGATAAGGGGGGGTCTGAGGGCAATCTGAGCGTGTAGGCGGGTGATTAGCGTGTAGGCGGGGAGAGAACAGATGTAAACACTGCACTTGGGAGGTGATCTGATGTCGGATCTGCGGGCGATCTATTGGTGTGGGTGGGTGATCAGATTGCTCGCAAGGGGCAGGTTAGGGGCTGATTGTTGGGTGGCAGTGACAGGGGGTGACAGGGGGTGATTGATGGGTGATAGGTGATTGGCAGGTGATTGACAGGTGATCAGTGGGTTATTACAGGGAAGGACAGATGTAATTAATGCACTGGCGAATTGATAAGGGGGGGGGGGGTGTCTGAGGGCAATCTGAGCGTGTGGGCGGGCGATTGGGTGCCCGCAAGGGGCAGATTAGGGTCTGATCTGAAAGGTAACAGTGACAGGTGGTGATAGGGGGTGATTGATGGGTGATTGATGGGTAATTAGTGGGTGTTTAGAGGAGAGAATAGATGTAAACAATGGATTTGGGAGGTGATCTGATGTCGGATCTGCGGGCGATCTATTGGTGTGGGGGGGTGATCAGATTGCCCGCAAGGGGCAGGTTAGGGGCTGATTGATTGGTGGCAGTGACAGGGGGTGACAGGGGGTGATTGATGGGTGATAGGTGATTGGCAGGTGATTGACAGGTGATCAGTGGGTTATTACAGGGAAGAACAGATGTAATTAATGCACTGGTGAATTGATAAGGGGGGGTCAGAGGGCAATCTGAGCGTGTGGGCGGGTGATTGGGTGCCCGCAAGGGGCAGATTAGGGTCTGATCTGATAGGTAAAAGTGACAGGTGGTGATAGGGGGTGATTGATGGGTAATTAGTGGGTGTTTAGAGGAGAGAATAGATGTAAACAATGGATTTGGGAGGTGATCTGATGTCGGATCTGCAGGCGATCTATTGGTGTGGGGGGGGGTGATCAGATTGCCCGCAAGGGGCAGGTTAGGGGCTGATTGATGGGTGGCAGTGACAGGGGGTGATTGATGGGTGATTGACAGGTGATCAGGGGGGATAGATGCATACAGTACATGGGGGGTGGGGGGGGGGGTCTGGGGAGAATCTGAGGGGTGGGGGGGTGATCAGGAGGGAGCAGGGGGCAGGGGGGGGGGGGACAAAAAAAAATAGCGTTGACAGATAGTGGCAGGGAGTGATTGATGGGTGATTGGGGGGGTGATTGGGTGCAAACAGGGGTCTGGGGGGTGGGCAGGGGGGGTGGGTCTGATGGGTGCTGTGGGCGATCTGGGGCAGGGGGGGGGGGAAATCAGTGTGCTTGGTGCAGACTAGGGTGGCTGCAGCCTGCCCTGGTGGTCCCTCGGACACTGGGACCACCAGGGCAGGAGGCGGCCTGTATAATACACTTTGTAAACATTACAAAGTGTATTATACACTTTGTATGCGGCGATCGTCGGGTTAACATCCCGCCGGCGCTTCCGTATGGCCAGCGGGATGTTGCGGCGGGTGAGTGGCGCCAGGCGGAGGATCGCGTCACGGATGACGCGATCGCTCCGCCCATGCCCCTAAAAGGACCGCCGCCTCTGTGGGTGAGCCGGTCCTTAAGGGCTCCACATCCCGGCCGCCCCTGTGCGTTAGGCGGTCGGGAAGTGGTTAATATATATTTTGAATCTCTAATGATTATCACTCACCAATGCTCATCCTTGTAATGTCTTCCTCCTTAGATGTCCCCATCATGTCTCCGTCCTCCATAGACTGCTGATCACTCTTCACATACATCTCTTCTTCCTCCTCTTTACTTGTCCTCATCATGTCACCCTCCTCCGTAGACTGCTGATCACGCCTCATGTATGTCTCTTCTTCCTCCTCTTTACTTGTCCTCATCATGTTACCCGCCTCCATAGACTGCTGATCACTCCTCACATATTTCTCTTGTTCTTCCTCTTTACTTGTCCTCATCATGTCACCCTCCTCCATAGACTGCTGATCACTCCTCACATAGGTCTCTTCTTCTTCCTCTTTA
The DNA here is from genome assembly GCF_040937935.1 of Hyperolius riggenbachi. Lineage (NCBI taxonomy): Eukaryota > Metazoa > Chordata > Amphibia > Anura > Hyperoliidae > Hyperolius > Hyperolius riggenbachi. The sequence continues at coordinate 258,590,520 of NC_090655.1, forward strand.
CTTGTCCTCATCATGTCACTCTCCTCCATAGACTGCTGATCACTCCCCACACCCGTCTCTTCTCCTTCCTCTTTAACCACAACATTTACTTGTATCAGTTCTCCACCCTAAGTGCACAAAATGAGAGAATGTAAAATGTGAACACAGATAACCGCATACACACACAAAAAAAAAGTCACAAATCTGGGGTGTATGATGACCCTCAGCCCCACCTACCTGATAATAGTGGGGGATGGTGTGATCTTCCTGTGGACAATAAGGGGAATAAAGAGGACCTGTACATCTCTCTGCTGGGTTTCTGTTACTGGATCCATCTGTAGAAAACACAGATACTGACTGAATATATTGGGGTAGATTCACTGAAGCTAACGTGCTCAAGCAGTGCGGGTTAAACCAGCGAGTGCACACTATGCATGGCCCTGGCAGCGCAGTGTGCGCTCCCAAGTTAGGCGCAATTATTCTCAGTGCCAATCGCTATTATTGTAGCGCGACCACAATACTTCACTAGAGCAGCCACGTTAATTGACGTAGTAGCGGCTGCACTAGAGAAGTATCGCGGTCATGTTACAAGTATAGTGCACTGAGAACAATCATGTGTAACATAGTGACCCACTTAGGGTTGCGACGGTATGAAATTCCACAGTATGATAACCGTAAAAACAATACCACGGTATGACGGTATTATGGTAAACGGTATTATACAATTATTTGGACCCCCCGTAGCCAGTAGTAGGTGGCCACAGCATAGGTAGCCCGGGATAGGTGTAGCCAGTAGTAGGTGGCCGCAGCATAGGTAGTAGTGTTGGGCGAACACCTGGATGTTCGGGTTCGCGAACGTTCGCCGAACATGGCCGCGATGTTCGGGTGTTCGCGCCGAACTCCGAACATAATGGAAGTCAATGGGGACCCGAACTTTCGTGCTTTGTAAAGCTTCCTTACATGGTACATACCCCAAATTTGCAGGGTATGTGCACCTTGGGAGTGGGTACAAGAGGAAAAAAAATATTTGAAAAAGAGCTTATAATTTTTGAGAAAATTGATTGTAAAGTTTCAAAGGAAAAAATGTCTTTTAAATGCGGAAAATGTCATTTTTCTTTGCACAGGTAACATGCTTTTTGTCGCCATGCAGTCATAAATGTAATACAGATAAGAGGTTCCAGGAAAAGGGACCGGTAACGCTAACCCAGCAGCAGCACACGTGATGGAACAGAAGGAGGCGCAGGAGGAGAAGGCCACGCTTTGAGACACAACAACCCAGGCCTTGCATGAGGACAAGAAGCGTGCGGATAGCAATGCATTTTGCCGCCATGCAGTCATAAATGTAATACAGATGAGAGGTTCAATAAAAAGGGACCGGCAACGCTAACCCAGCAGCAGCACACGTGATGGAACAGGAGGAGGCGCAGGAGGAGAAGGCCACGCTTTGAGACACAACAACCCAGGCCTTGCATGAGGACAAGAAGCGTGCGGATAGCAATGCATTTTGCCGCCATGCAGTCAAATGTAATACAGATAAGAGGTTCAATAAACAGGGACCGGAAACGCTAACCCAGCAGCAGCACACGTGATGGAACAGGAGGAGGCGCAGGAGGAGAAGGCCACGCTTTGAGACACAACAACCCAGGCCTTGCATGAGGACAAGAAGCGTGCGGATAGCAATGCATTTTGCCGCCATGCAGTCATAAATGTAATACAGATGAGAGGTTCAATAAACAGGGACCGGAAACGCTAACCCAGCAGCAGCACACGTGATGGAACAGGAGGAGGCACAGGAGGAGAAGGCCACGCTTTGAAACACAACAACCCAGGCCTTGCATGAGGACAAGAAGCGTGCGGATAGCAATGCATTTTGCCGCCATGCAGTCATAAATGTAATACAGATGAGAGGTTCAATAAACAGGGACCGGCAACGCTAACCCAGCAGCAGCACACGTGATGGAACAGGAGGAGGCGCAGGAGGAGAAGGCCACGCTTTGAGACACAACCCAGGCCTTGCATGAGGACAAGAAGCGTGCGGATAGCAATGCATTTTGCCGCCATGCAGTCATAAATGTAATACAGATGAGAGGTTCAATAAACAGGGACCGACAACGCTAACCCAGCAGCAGCACACGTGATGGAACAGGAGGAGGCGCAGGAGGAGAAGGCCACGCTTTGAGACACAACAACCCAGGCCTTGCATGAGGACAAGAAGCGTGCGGATAGCAATGCATTTTGCCGCCATGCAGTCAAATGTAATACAGATAAGAGGTTCAATAAACAGGGACCGGAAACGCTAACCCAGCAGCAGCACACGTGATGGAACAGGAGGAGGCGCAGGAGGAGAAGGCCACGCTTTGAGACACAACAACCCAGGCCTTGCATGAGGACAAGAAGCGTGCGGATAGCAATGCATTTTGCCGCCATGCAATCATAAATGTAATACAGATGAGAGGTTCAATAAACAGGGACCGGAAACGCTAACCCAGCAGCAGCACACGTGATGGAACAGGAGGAGGCGCAGGAGGAGAAGGCCACGCTTTGAGACACAACAACCCAGGCCTTGCATGAGGACAAGAAGCGTGCGGATAGCAATGCATTTTGCCGCCATGCAGTCATAAATGTAATACAGATGAGAGGTTCAATAAACAGGGACCGGCAACGCTAACCCAGCAGCAGCACACGTGATGGAACAGGAGGAGGCGCAGGAGGAGAAGGCCACGCTTTGAGACACAACAACCCAGGCCTTGCATGAGGACAAGAAGCGTGCGGATAGCAATGCATTTTGCCACCATGCAGTCATAAATGTAATACAGATAAGAGGTTCCGTAAAAAGGGACCGGCAACGCTAACCCATCACAGATGTTCACTGTTCATGTTACTTGGTTGGGGTCCGGGAGTGTTGCGTAGTCGTTTCCAATCCAGGATTGATTCATTTTAATTTGAGTCAGAGAGGCGGATACGCCGATCTGTGACGATGCCTCCGGCAGCACTGAAACAGCGTTCCGACATAACGCTGGCTGCCGGGCAAGCCAGCACCTCTATTGCGTACATTGCCAGTTCGTGCCAGGTGTGTAGCTTAGAGACCCAATAGTTGAAGGGTGCAGATGGATTGTTCAACACGGCTACGCCATCTGACATGTAGTCCTTGACCATCTTCTGCAGGCGAGCGGTGTTGTAGGTGGAACTGGGCGATTGCTGTTCTGTGGGCTGCTGCATGGGTGTCAGAAAATTTTGCCACTCCAAGGACACTGCCGATACCATTCCCTTGTGGGCACTAGCTGCAGCTTGCGTTCTTTGTTCCCCTCCTCGTCCTGGGTTTGCAGAAGTCAGTCTGTCGGCGTGGAACTGGCTAGAGGAGGAGGATGTCAATCTCCTCTCTAATGTCTCCACAAGGGCCTGCTGGTATTCTTCCATTTTGACCTGTCTGACAGTTTCTCCAATGAGTTTGGGAACATTGTCTTTGTACCGTAGATCCAGAAGGGTATAAACCCAGTAATCCCTGTCGTCCAGAATTCGAACAACGCGCGGGTCGCGTTCGATGCAGTCTAGCATGAATTGAGTCATGTCTGCCACAGTCCTAACAGAATCCTCATCATGTTCTTCTGAGCTTGATGCACCCTCATCATCATCACCAGCATCACGCCGTCGCCCACCTTCTTCCTCGTCTTCTTCTGCTGTCCATTCCCGCTGAATCATGGAAGTCCAACGTGCACCGCTCTGTCCCTCGGCAGTGGGGGCGTCCAAGTCCTGCTCCAACTCCAGCTGTTCCTCGTCCTCTTCTTCAGCATAGCTGCCGGGAGGACCAGCGTTTCCTGAGGCAGATTGCCTGATGTTGGTATCATCATCACGCTGATCATTGTCCTCTTGAGATTCCCCCACTTGCATCCTGACTGCGGCTTCCTTGATCTGCAGCATTGATTTTTTTCAGCAAACACAGCAGTGGTATCGTAATGCTGACTGAAGAGTTGTCACCGCTCACAAGCAACGTGGATTGCTCAAAATTTTGGAGGACTTGGCAGAGGTCCAACATGGTGGCCCAATCAGATCCACAGAAGCTTGGTAGCTGCCCGGATGCGCCTCGGTACTGCGCCGTCATGTACTGGACCACTGCACTCTTCTGCTCGCAAAAGCGTGCTAGCATGTGCAGCGTCGAATTCCAGCGCGTGGGTACGTCACACACCAAGCGATGGTTCGGTAGATTGAACCGCTCCTGCATCTTGGTGAGTCCCTCCGAAGCGGTACTGGACTTTCGGAAATATTTGGCCACTCGTCGCACCTTCAGCAGAAGATCTGCCACGCCTGGGTATGTCCTCAGGAACCGCTGAACAACTAGGTTCATAACGTGTGCCAGGCAAGGGATGTGTCTCAGCTTAGCCAACTTTAAAGCGCGAATGAGATTGCTCCCATTGTCACACACAACCATGCCTGGTTTCAGGTCCAGCGGTGCCAGCCACAAATCGGTCTGTTCCTTGATTCCCTTCCAAATTTCTTCACCTGTGTGCTGCTTATCTCCAAGGCAGATCAGCTTCAGTAAGGCTTGCTGACGCATGGCAACAGCTGTGCTGCACTGCTTCCACGACGACCCTATTGCTGGGTTACCGATGCCGGATGAGGTACCGCTTTGAGAGGCGTTGGAGGAGAAGGAGTCAGAGTCGAGGTAGGTGCTGCTGTTATCTCTGAGGGACACCGGTCCAGCAGTTTGCGGCGTGGTCAACACCCGCGCCGTAGCCGGTGAGGAGTCGCTGCCAGGCTCCACAAGGTTCACCCAGTGCGCCGTCAGGGAGATGTATCGACCCTGGCCAAAGGCACTCGTCCAGGTGTCTGTGGTGAGGTGAACCTTGCAGGCAACGGCATTTTTCAAGCTTCTGGTTATTTTGCTAACCACGTGCTCATGTAACGCTGGCACTGCAGACCGCGCAAAATAGTATCGGCTGGGAACCACGTAACGTGGGATGGCCAGCGCCATCATGCGCTTGAAGCTGTTTGTCTCCACCATGCGATATGGCAGCATTTCGCAGGCCACAAACTTGGCTATGCTGGCTGTTAGTGTCACGGCCCGGGGGTCATTTGCTGGCAATTTTCTCTTGCGCTCTAACATCTCCAGGACAGACAACTGAACCGTAGGATCGCACACCGAAGGACAGTTGGTTGTTGTTGTCGTGGTCGTTGAAGACTGGGAAACGTCAAGAGGACTGTTGCGGAAACTGACATCGTCGTCTACTACGGATGTTTGTGTACCACGTAATGGCTGGGCTGCTGCTGAGGAGGGTCTGGTGACAACGGAGGCAGTGTTGCTGGGGGCTGGAAGCAAGCCGCTACCCTGGCCTTGCGTGTTTGACCACAGAGTGCTATGTTTGGCTACCATGTGGCGGCGCATGCTGGTGGTGGAGAGGTTGTTGATATTTTTCCCCCTGCTCAGTCGGGTCCTGCACACCTTGCAAATCACCATGGTAACATCCTCCCTGCAGTCGTCGAAGAAAGCCCATACTTTTGAGCTCCTGCTTTGCTGGCGAGTTTCTTTCGTGCCTCTTTGGCGTCTCACTTCTACGGCTATGCCTGTTGTGTCCGAAATACCCCGCCCCAGCCTACTTTGTGGCACACGGCGAACTCTTGCAGCAGTGGGTTCTGCAGCAGACTCATCTGTACTGCTGCTATCCCGACAGCGAGGTTGTACTCGATAATCCGGGTCTGTGTCCACATCGTCCAAAACCTCCTCTTCCATCTCCTCATCTGTGACTGTGTCTGTGTGCAGTGGACTAGAGCTCCCCAGAACACCCTCTGCGCACCTCACTCCCATGTCTTCAAGATGTTCTTGGTGGATCTCCTGCGCACATTGCTCAGGGATTTGGGTGTCTTCGTCCTCGCCTTGCATTTCAGTGCGTGGTGCATTTACCTCGCACAATGGTTGTGAATCTGGGCACAACATTTCTGGCTGTTCCATTGTTTGTGGGGGTAGGAGTGCGAATAGCTCCTCCGAAGAGGCCATTGTGTCCAGAAATAATTGTTCGGACTGGTTATTCGGCCATTGTGTGCATGGTGTAGCTGCTGGTTGTGTAACCGTTGTGCCCACTGGCTCCTTGTAACTGGCAGAGGACCTTGTGCGTGACAACAAGGATGTGCTGATGCTGCTGCTGCTTAACCCGCTGCTGGACGCTTGAGAGGTCATCCAATTCATTATTTGTTCCTGCTCTTGTGGATCAGTGAGGGTTGTTTGTCTGGCACACATGGGTGGTATTGAGTGGGTTTTCTTAGGTGCTCCACTGCGGCCTCTACGTGAACCGTCAGGGGAAACACCTCTTCCCTAGCCCCTCCCTCTTTCACTGGATTTCTTCATTATGGTTGTACTGATCCCAGCAGTACACGCACACTGACTGGCAGTACAGTGGCAATAGACAATGCTATATAGTATGTTATAAACTGGTGATGGACTTAAGTACTACTGATCCCAGCAGTACAGTGGCAATAGAAGACAATGCTATATACTATGTTATACACTAGTGATGGACGGAAGTACTACTGATCCCAGCAGTACAGTGGCAATAGAAGACAATGCTATATACTAGATTATACACTGGTGATGGACGGAAGTACTACTGATCCCAGCAGTACAGTGGCAATAGAAGACCATGCTATATACTATATTATACACTAGTGATGGACGGAAGTACTACTGATCCCAGCAGTACAGTGGCAATAGAAGACAATGCTATATACTATATTATACACTGGTGATGGACGGAAGTACTACTGATCCCAGCAGTACAAGCTGACTGGCAGTACAGTGGCAATAGAAGACAGAGTTATATACTATGTTATACACTGGTGATGGACGGAATTACTACTGATTCCAGCAGTACAGTGGCAATAGAAGACAGTGCTATATACTATGTTACTGGTGATGGACGGAATTAGTACTGATTCCAGCAGTACAGTGGCAATAGAAGACAGTGCTATATACTATGTTATACACTGGTGATGGACGGAATTACTACTGATTCCAGCAGTACAGTGGCAATAGAAGACAGTGCTATATACTATGTTATACACTGGTGATGGACGGAATTACTACTGATTCCAGCAGTGCAGTGGCAATAGAAGACAGTGCTATATACTATGTTATACACTGGTGATTGACGGAATTACTACTGATTCCAGCAGTACAGTGGCAATAGAAGACAGTGCTATATACTATATTATACACTGGTGATGGACGGATGTACTACTGATCCCAGCAGTACAAGCTGACTGGCAGTACAGTGGCAATAGAAGACAATGCTATATACTATGTTATACACTGGTGATGGACGGAAGTACTACTGATCCCAGCAGTACAGTGGCAATAGAAGACAGTGCTATATACTATGTTATACACTGGTGATGGACGGAAGTATTACTGATCCCAGCAGTACAAGCTGACTGGCAGTACAGTGGCAATAGAAGACAATGCTATATACTATGTTATACACTGGTGATGGACGGAAGTACTACTGATCCCAGCAGTACAGTGGCAATAGAAGACAATGCTATATACTATATTATACACTGGTGATGGACGGAAGTACTACTGATCCCAGCAGTACAAGCTGACTGGCAGTACAGTGGCAATAGAAGACAATGCTATATACTATGTTATACACTGGTGATGGACGGAATTACTACTGATTCCAGCAGTACAGTGGCAAAAGAAGACACTGCTATATACTATGTTATACACTGGTGATGGACGGAAGTACTACTGATCCCAGCAGTACAGTGGCAATAGAAGACAGTGCTATATACTATGTGATACACTGGTGATGGACGGAAGTACTACTGATCCCAGCAGTACAGTGGCAATAGAAGACAGTGCTATATACTATGTTATACACTGGTGATGGACGGAAGTACTACTGATCCCAGCAGTACAGTGGCAATAGAAGACAGTGCTATATACTATGTTATACACTGGTGATGGACGGAAGTACTACTGATCCCAGCAGTACAGTGGCAATAGAAGACAGTGCTATATACTATGTTATACACTGGTGATGGACGGAAGTACTACTGATCCCAGCAGTACAGTGGCAATAGAAGACAGTGCTATATACTATGTTATACACTGGTGATGGACTGATGTACTACTGATCCCAGCAGTACACGCTGACTGGCAGTACAGTGGCAATAGAAGACAGTGCTATATACTATGTTATACACTGGTGATGGACTGATGTACTACTGATCCCAGCAGTACACGCTGACCGGCAGTACAGTGGCAATAGAAGACAATGCTATATACTATGCTATATACTGGTGATGGACGGAAGTACTACCCCAGCAGTAAACGCACGCACGCTGAGCTGACTGGCACTACAGTGCAGTGGCAAATATAGTATAGGAGGCTGGGGGGCCCTGGCTAGCCTAGCTGGTGAGAGCGAGTCTAACCTGCCTGCCTACACAAAGCTAAACCCAAACGCAAGTGGCGGAGAAATGACGCGGTTCGGGTTTTTACCCGAACCACGTGACCCGCTCGGCCAATCGCAGCGCGAGCCGCGTGTTCGTGCCCGAACCACGTGACCCGCTGGGCCAATCACAGCGCGAACCAAACGTTCGGGGAACGTTCGGCCATGCGCTGTCAGGCCGAACATACGTTCGACCGCATGGCCGAACACCACGAGGTGTCCGGCGAAGCCCGAATCGAACTCGTACAGCCCGAAATCCGGGCGAACCCGAACAGTGGCGAACACTGTTCGCCCAACACTAATAGGTATCCAGGGATAGGTGTAGCCAGTAGTAGGTGGCCGCAGCATAGGTAGCCAGGGATAGGTGTAGCCAGTAGTAGGTGGCCGCAGCATAGGTAGCCAGGGATAGGTGTAGCCAGTAGTAGGTGGCCGCAGCATAGGTAGCCAGGGATAGGTGTAGCCAGTAGTAGGTGGCCGTAGCATAGGTAGCCAGGGATAGTAGCCAGTAGTAGGTGGCCGCAGTATAGATAGCCAGGGATAGGTGTAGCCAGTAGTAGGTGGCTGCAGCATAGGTAGCCAGGGATAGGTGTAGCCAGTAGTAGGTGGCCGCAGCATAGGTAGCCAGGGATAGGTGGTGTAGCCAGTAGTAGGTGCTCGCAGTATAGGTAGCCAGGGATAGGTGTAGCCAGTAGTAGGTGGCCACAGCATAGGTAGCCAGGGATAGGCGTAGCCAGTAGTAGGTGGCCGCAGCATAGATAGCCAGGGATAGGTGTAGCCAGTAGTAGGTGGCCGCAGCATAGGTAGCCAGGGATAGGTGTAGCCAGTAGTAGGTGGCCGCAGCATAGGTAGCCAGCGATAGGTGTAGCCAGTAGTAGGTGGCCGCAGCATAGGTAGCCAGGGACAGGTGTAGCCAGTAATAGGTGGCTGCAGCATAGGTAGCCAGGGATAGGTGTAGCCAGTAGTAGGTGGCCGCAGCATAAATAGCCAGGGATAGGTGTAGCCATTAGTAGGTGGCTGCAGTATAGGTAGCCAGGGATAGGTGTAGCCAGTAGTAGGTGCTCGCAGTATAGGTAGCCAGGGATAGGTGTAGCAAGTAATAGGTGGCCGCAGTATAGGTAGCCAGGGATAGGTGCAGCCAGTAGTAGGTGGCTGCAGTATAGGTAGCCAGAGATAGATGTAGCCAGTAGTAGGTGGCTTCAGCATTGGTAGCCAGAGATAGGTGTAGCCAGAATTAGGTGGCCGCAACACAGAGAGCCAGGGGGAGGGAGAGGGGACGCAGCAGCAGGGATACTCATTTGCTGGCAACCAGGTCCTTCATGATGTACCGGCTTAATTCTACTTCCTGTTCTTGCATCATCTTGTAATAGCGCCTAGGGGGCGCTGTTACAGGGAAACGTGATGCAAGAACAAGAAGTAGAATGAAGCCAGTACATTGTTCAGGACGGAGCTGGCTGCCCGAAAGTGAGTATTTGTATCCCCGCCGCTGTTCGTGCACTCGCCACTGCGTCACATCCACGACGCTGTCACCCTGCCCCCTAAAACCAGTAAAACGAGATTGTGCATGGTATGATTACCATGTACAATCAAACCACGGTATATCGTCATACCGGTATACCGTGGCAACCCTAGACCACGCTAAGCTGCCAGGACCACAGGTAACGTGTGCTCGCTGGTTTAACCCACGCTGCTTGAGCATGTTCGCTTTAGTGAATCTACCCCATTGACTATGTGTTTATACAATGATGGTGGGGGTCTAGGCGGACCCTCTATACTGCTCTCACCCTTATAATAAAGGAAAGTCTCCTCTTACCCAGTGGTATGAGGGGCAGCTGATTTTCCATCATGACATCCTTGTAGAGGTCCTTGTGTCCTTCTACATACTGCCACTCCTCCATGGAGAAATAGATGGTGACATCCTCACACCTTATAGGAACCTGACACACACAATAATACAGTCATCACACAGACACACTCTTGTGTTACTGCATAATGTCCCACAATTCCCAGCACTGCTCACCTCTCCTGTCAGCAGTTCCATCATCTTCCTGGTGATTTCCAGAATCTTCTGCTTGTTGTGTCCCTCAGATATCAGGGAATGAGGTGGGGGCACTGTGATGGTCACATGATCACCAGACTTCACTGGAGGAAAACTCTGCACGGAAAGACCAACAATAATGTCACGTGACCTCCCAGAATCCTCCTCACCTCTCCAGTCAGGTGTGTGTTTTATTCATAGAGATAAGAGGAATGTCATGTGACCTCCCAGAATCCTCCTCACCTCTCCAGTCAACAGATAGATGATCTCCAGGGTGAGGTTGAATATCTTCTCGGTCATGTGACTCTGGTCCTCATCCATCCTCAGTGATGTAGTCATGTGAGTCATACAGGATGCTGCTGCCTTTTGATAAATAATAAGGGGAGTATAATCTAGGCTGTACAGTTGTCAGTGGTGAAACTACAGATACAGCATCCCCCTTCCCATTGCTGTCACTTGTAAGTGGTAGGGCCACTTCGCAGGAAAGCGTGGAAAGTTGGTTTACAGCACTGCAGTCCTGTCCTCCCTCTGCCAGCCATAATATATGGCACATGTAGGGGGGCCACTAGAAAACTGGCAAACAAGTCACAGCAGTTATATAAGAGTCTCTTGTATGGCAATTACTGCAAGGGGGGTGATCAGGATAGTGACAGGAGTACTATGACCTCCTCTGTAACAAAGTATGTCCACCCCGACCTCTGCTCTGCCCAATTTATAACGAGAATCACACTATTACCTCCTCCTCGCTCAGCTGTTCTGCCCATTGCAGAGGCTGAGTCGCCTGAGTTGCGCAGTACTGCAGTGGCCCAATGGCGTGCATCCTTTATTGCTGTCTCATGGCTTGGAGCGTTCTGTGCATGCGCGACTATAAGGCTCTACATAGTGTGCAAGTGCAGAGCGCCCCTGGCCATGGGAGAGCGATCAAGGATGTGCACCTGCGTGCCAGCAGCTGAGCTAACCTCCCTTCTCCCCAAGATTAACCTGCCCTCTCCTCTGCCTAACACTAACCTTCCTTCTCCCCTGACTAACACTAACCTCCCCTCTCCTCTGCCTAACAATAACCTCCCCTCTCCTCTGCCTATCGCTAACCACCCCCTCTCCTCTGCCTAACACTTACCTCCCCTCTCCTCTGGCTAACACTAACCTCCCTTCTCCCCAAGATTAACCTGCCCTCTCCTCTGCCTAACACTAACCTTCCTTCTCCCCTGATTAACACTAACCTCTCCCACTCCCCTGCCTAGACCTAACCTTCCCCTCTGTCTAACACGGACATTCCCCTTCCCTAACACTAACCTTCCCTCTCCTTTGCCTAACACTAACCTCCTCCTCCTGGCCATGGGAGAGCAATCAAGGACGTGCACCTGCGTGCCAGCCCATGTGCAGTAATGGGCCAAACAGCTGAGCTAACCTCCCTTCTTCATTACCCTTCCCTCTCCTCTGCCTAACACTAACCTCCCCTCTCCTCTGGCTAACACTAACCTCCCCTCTCCTCTGGCTAACACTAACCTCCCCTCTCCTCTGGCTAACACTAACCTCCCCTCTCCTCTGCCTAACACTAACCTCCCCTCTGCCTAACACTTACCTCCCCTCTCCTCTGCCTAACATTAACCTCCCCTCTCCTCTGCCTAACACTAACCTCCCCTCTCCTCTGGCTAACACTAACCTCCCCTCTCCTCTGCCTAACACTAACCTCCCCTCTCCTCTGCCTAACACTAACCTCCCCTCTGCCTAACACTTACCTCCCCTCTCCTCTGCCTAACATTAACCTCCCCTCTCCTCTGGCTAACACTAACCTCCCCTCTCCTCTGCCTAACACTAACCTCCCCTCTCCTCTGGCTAACACTAACCTCCCCTCTCCTCTGCCTAACACTAACCTCCCCTCTGCCTAACACTTACCTCCCCTCTCCTCTGCCTAACATTAACCTCCCCTCTCCTCTGGCTAACACTAACCTCCCCTCTCCTCTGCCTAACACTAACCTCCCCTCTCCTCTGGCTAACACTAACCTCCCCTCTCCTCTGCCTAACACTAACCTCCCCTCTGCCTAACACTTACCTCCCCTCTCCTCTGCCTAACATTAACCTCCCCTCTCCTCTGCCTAACACTAACCTCCCCTCTCCTCTGCCTAACACTAACCTCCCCTCTCCTCTGGCTAACACTAACCTCCCCTCTGCTCTGCCTAACACTAACCTCCCCTCTGCCTAACACTTACCTCCCCTCTCCTCTGCCTAACATTAACCTCCCCTCTCCTCTGCCTAACACTAACCTCCCCTCTCCTCTGCCTAACACTAACCTCCCCTCTCCTCTGGCTAACACTAACCTCCCCTCTCCTCTGGCTAACACTAACCTCCCCTCTCCTCTGCCTAACACTTACCTCCCCTCTCCTCTGCCTAACATTAACCTCCCCTCTCCTCTGCCTAACACTGACCTCCCCTCTCCTCTGCCTAACACTAACCTCCCCTCTCCTCTGCCTAACATTAACCTCCCCTCTCCTCTGCCTAACACTAACCTCTCCTCTGCCTAACACGTCTCTGCCTGCACAGAGGCATGCAATGTAAAAGTGGTAATCCATAATTTCCTGTATTCTATATGTTACGGTTCCTTTTTAAAGAAATGAGTATTTCTTCATTATAAACTTGTGTCTGGCATTCTGTATCTAAATTACAGCAAACATGGTCATCCGCTTACCAGGCTGTGCAATGCGTGGCAAGGAGCGTCCGCGCCCAGATCTTCTGTCTTAGTTGACATTTCAGTCACTGTCCCATAGTTCCTGCTGCCACAATCACATCCGCAGGTTGGACAAGCAGCTCCATGTTCTGCTCCTCTGTTCTGTCGCGGTGCCCGCTTCCTTTTCACGCCTCCAGACATCGGTTTCTGAGGAGGACTTGGGAAAACAGACGGGACGGCATCCTCCTTCAGAGACATTATCGTTTTCCTCCTTACGTAATCCTCTGGGCGGAAATGCGTTGAGCAAAAGCGATACTTATTTCCTGTCCGATCGTGCAACATGGCTGCCTTGTGAGTCAGGATATATTCCTCATCAAATCCAGCGTTCCGCAGCCACTGCTCGAGTCTCTTCTCCTCTCCTGGCAACAGATGCAGCTTTATATCGGGGTGCGCTTTATGCTTTCCCGTTGTGTTGTGGCAGTTTTTAACAACACATTTAGGCATTTCTGAGTAAGTAAGAAGAGAGAGAAAAATGAATATAGAATACATCACTTTACATTTTAACCACTTGACTACTACAGGTTGTGTTCCCCTTAGGGACCACAGCAATTTTCCCCTTTCAGCGATCCTCCCATTCATTCGCCAATAAACTTTATCACTACTTATCACACCGAAATACGTATATCTATGCCCTTGAGGCAGATGAATTGTCAAGGGGTGTAGCTATACTGTACTGTATCCAATAACCTGTTAAAGAATACTATAAAAAATATACATATATTTCTTTTTACTTACTGTGACGCAGGAGTATGCGGAGAGCCAAGTTAAAATTTAGTCCCGTTTAGCAAGCTGCAAGGCAAAACAGAGTTACTGAAAATATTGGATGGTATTATATTATGCAGCTAAATCACGCAAAAGGAATTGACTCTTGGGTGCATTTGAATCTTTAGAAAAAAAAACTTTATCAATTGATTGTCATCATACAACCTACAAAATACAAAACCCCCCATAAAACCTATATGAATATATATTTTCCCATTTTCCACTAAAAAAACTATTAACCAGATTAGAGACAACATATAATGTGGACCCTAACTTAGGGGCTGCAGTCCCCTGACACCTAGATACCCTGTACCATAATTCAATCACTTCTATTAGAGGGTTTATGACCAACAAGGCAGATCTTCCAGTATCTCAACAGATTTGTGTATTTGTAAGGACTGCATGTAAATCGTAGGGGCCCATTCTAGGGTAGTCTCCTATATAGCTGTGTGTCAAAATCCAGATATATAGAGGTTTCAGTGCAAAAAGCACGGCCATGGTGATTGCTACAGTTCCTTATAATTGCTAGATTCCCACTCCCACAGAATCATCAGAGCATGGCTATGATCAGCAATACGTTCCCTCAAGCGTTAACAGCAAAAGCAGCTTGCGTGAAACAGTGTGTCCAGAATTTCTCAAAACAGCAGCAAGCACAAGGCAGGCATGCATAGCCCTGTAGATTCCCAGTCGCAGAATCATAAGGGCAGCAAGACAGTTCATGCAGTGGAAAGCAGTAGAACAAGTATACACAAACAGCAGGATTGACACAAAGCACTGCGGATGATCATGTTACCCATCCAGGGCTGGCTGGTTATCCGTGCTGGTTCACAAGTCCATGCTGGATCAGAGGTCTGTGAATGGTGTAGATGGAGTATGGGTAAGGTGGTCCACAAAGAGTCTCTACTGGTTGATGGTAGATGTCTATTGAATGCTCAACATGTTTCGCCGACCCTAGACGGCCTCAATCAGGAGCTGACATCAACAGATTGTTCATAGTGTGTCTACAACTAACTTCCGCTATTTAAACATAAGTCTGATATGTTGCCACGCCCCATGCTGCGCGCCCCACTCCACCCCCCTTCCCACAAGGCCCAGCCAGTGCGCGCAGCCATCGGCTTTCGCCCAGTGGCGCGCCGTGAGTCCCAGATGGCCGGTCCAGACACGGAAGCGAGCGCTCCACAAAGGGATTATGCATTGTTTTATAGCAAGCTCATCAACAAAGAATTTAATGTGTGCATTTAAACCCCGGTTGCTCGAATTCTTAAAAATTACACATATCTGGCATCAGGCAATCCCCACGTGTGCCACATAACGGATACCCAACTATATACACATCTACAAGGGCCATCCAGAAAGAAGCAGCCATTTGCTTTTATCTTCCACTCAAATTATTCTATCTGTGTAATGCTACTTGCATCTGCCAGGTTACTCTATTCTTGTCTCTCCCTGCACCAATTGTCACTTAACTGCAGCACGGTGGCGTAGTGGTTAGATCTCTCGCCTTGCAGCGCTGGGTCCCTGGTTCGAATCCCAGCCAGGGCACTATCTGCAAAGACTTTGTATGTTCTCTCCGTGTCTGCGTGGGTTTCCTCCGGGCACTCCGGTTTCCTCCCACATTCCAAAAACATACAGATAAGTTAATTGGCTCCCTCTAAAATTGGTCCTAGACTACAGTACTTACACTACATAATATAGACATATGGCAATGGTAGGGATTAGATTGTGAGCTCCTTTGAGGGACAGTTAGTGACAAGATATATATATATATATATATATATATATATATATATATATATACACTGTACAGCGCTGCGTAATATGTCGGCGCTATATAAATACTAAATAATAATAATAATAATAACTGCAGAATATCAGTAACTGTTTGTTCAGCAACCTTACATTTTATCATATTTAATATTTAGTATTTATATAGTACTCACATGTTCTGTAGTGCTTAGAATACATAGTTATGTCACTGACTGTCTTTAGAGGAGCTCACAATCTAATCCCACCATACGCATAGTCGAATGTCCTACCCTATTATTATTTTATTAATATTATTATTTAGACTCTCAAATCCTCCTGAAGAAGGCCAACGTATTTTGGCAGAAACGCGTAGAGGTTTCTATCTTTATCTTACTGGTTGGCAGCAGAGACCGTGGACGAGGTATACCGCGGAAGCGCGCAGCGGTTACCTATACAGAAAGATCCAGAGGTCTGTTTGCGAGTGGTGACGTCACCCGAGAAATTACAGCCAACGCACACGAGAGTCACGCTGAGCAGGAAGTGTGGTGATTGAAGATCTGTATCTTCAGAGCGGAAGTGACGCGCGCTACACCAGGAGGCCAGCGTGAGAACACTAAGGGAACTGGACTGCAACGGAGCTCCAGGTTAAACGATTGAACTACCAGGAAGGGTATGTGGAGTGTACAAGGATCCGCATATAGGACTGTTACTTGCACAACCCTGGGCTAAGCAATTGATCTGACTAAATATCTATATTCCGTATCTGGAACACCGAATATGAATGGGGGCGGTCCACTAGAACGGTTGTCAGGTTGATCTGAGTCCCTATCAAGCCTCATATATTTATATAGATAGTTGCTGGGGAAGGACTCATACATACTGGGAAGTACTACATCCGCCAAACTCTGAGGAAACCTGTGTATACACACACTTTTTTATATTTTTTTATATTTTTATAATCTTTATTGAATATTTTCTGAAGGGCCCTTCAGTGGTGTGTATGAAGGAACGGAGTGTAATGGATGAATGGATTGGGGTATGATACTCCTGTTTGTATATGTATTTTCATTTTACATTTTTAATTGACTTAAAAATAAAGTGAACTGTTCTCAGGAGCGCGTGTTAGACGTTTATAATTGTAAATATTATTATTATGTATTTATACAGCACTGACATCTTCTGCAGCACTTTACAGAGTACATAGTCATGTCACTGACTGTCCTCAGAGTAGCTCACAATCTAATCCTACCACAGTCATAGTCTAGTGTCCTACCATATTATTATTATGTATTTATATAGCTTTATATAGCACTGACATCTTCTGCAGCACTTTACAGAGTACATAGTCATGACACTATCTGTCCTCAGAGGAGCTCACAATCTAATCCTACCGTAGCCATAGTCTAATGTCATCCCCTAAAATTATTATGTATTTATATAACACGGACATCTTCCGTAGCACTTTACAGAATACACAGTCATGTCACTGACTGTCCTCAGAGGAGCTCACAATCTAATCCCTACCACCATCATATGTCCATTGTGGTATTGGGCCAATTTGGGGGGAGCCAATTGACTTATCTGTATGTTTTTGGGATCTGGGAGGAATCCGGACTGGCTGAGGAAACCGACACAGGGAGAACATACAAACTCTTTGCAGATAGTACCCTGGCTGGAATTTGAATCAGGGATTCAGCGCTGCAAAGTGAAAGTGCTAGTGCTATCCACTATGCCACACTCCCATCTCAATCACCCCCGGAGTATTTAGCTGACCTCCATCACATGAGGCCCACTCCTGTATGTAATACAGAGAAGCAGCGTTACCTTCTAGCAATGGCATGACAGAACCTCTTCATCACCGTACTGTGCAGCCAATCACCACGTAGCTTCTGTCACATGATATGCAGTGTTATAGACATAAAATCAGCGCCTGCTCAGAAACTACAGCAGCTGACCCAGCACACTCGTGGCAAGAATTTGCTTTTCTAGAAGCTGGTGCTGGGAACTCTTATACCTCTCTTTCACCTTTACATAAGTTAGCACTACAGGTATGGCGCTGTGGAAAGAGAACCCATAAATACACTGACATCCCCCTGAAACCCCTTTATGGGAGAACTCCAGCTTCCCACATTTGCTGTCTACCCCAGACCCAATCTTCTGGATCAATAAAGGTTTAATAAACATATCACAAGTAGTGGCCAATAATGGTCTGATTCTCTCAACAGAAGAGATTACAAGCCGGTTCCAGGTCCCTAGATCAGCCTATCTCAGGTCATTCCAGCTTTCACATTCCCTTAGGGCCCAATTTGGTAGAAGTAGCCTTCCAATTTCTGACTATCCCTTAATTGGAGTTTTAAAAACACAGGGTGCTCAAGGATTAACATCATATTTATATACTCACTTACAGAACGCTAAATTTGAAGGACAGGACATGAAGGGACCTGCCAAATGGGATGAACTAAATTTAGAAATACAGGAAGAAGACTGGGAAGATATTTTTCTCTCAGTTCGCTTAGCCTCCCCAGCAGCTCATAACCGATTAATCCAATTATACATTGTTCATCAAGCATCTTGGACACCTCTGGCTCTGAGATCTAAAAATCTTAGCGATACAGCAGACTGTCCTAAATGTGGGAGCTCGGATGTAGACTTCTTCCATTTAATTTGGCAGTGCCCCAAAGTGTCCTCCTTTTGGGTACAGGTAACCCAATGTCTCACTAATATAGTAGGTACTCCTGTCCCCCTTGCTCCCTTACTATGCCTGTTCGGTTTAATGGATGAGAAGGACAATCAGCGATATAAACAAATCTTTTTGAGAGAAACACTCTTTCTTGCTAGGAAAACAATAATTCTTAAATGGTTAGCTGCTGACTGTCCTCAGATTCAACATTGGAAAAGCTTGGTTAACCCATTCGCGTTCCGTCGTTTTCACTTGAGCAATGTTCACCTCCCATTGATTAGCCTATAACTTTATCACTACTTATCACAATGAACTGATCTATATCTTGTTTTTTTCCGCCACCAATTAGGCTTTCTTTGGGGGGTACATTTTGCTAAGAGCCACTTTACTGTAAATGCATTTTAACAGGAAGAATAAGAAAAAAACGGAAAAAATTCATTATTTCTCAGTTTTCAGCCATTATAGTGTTAAAATAATACATGCCTCCATAATTAAAACTCACGTATTGTATTTGCCCATATGTCCCGGTTATTACACCGTTAAAATTATGTCCCTATCACAATGTATGGCGACAATATTTTATTTGGAAATAAAGGTGCATTTTTTCCGTTTTGCATCTATCACTATTTACAAGTTTAAAATAAAAAAAAAGAGAAATATTTCATCTTTACATTGATATTTAAAAAGTTTAGACCCTTAGGTAAATATTTACATGTTTTTTTTTTTTTTATTGTAATGGTTTTTTTTTATATTAAACATTTTATTTGGGTATTTTTGGGAGGGTGGGATGTAAACCATAGTTTTTTAATGTAATTGTGTGTTGATTTTAATTTTTTTTACTTTTTGTTGTAGTTTTACTTTTTGGCCACAAGATGGCGGCCATGAGTTTGTTTACATGACGTCACTCTAAGCGTAACACACGCTTAGAGTGACGCATCGGGGAGGGAACAGCCAGAAAAAGCGAAGCTTCCGAGAGAAGCTGTCGCTTTTTCAGCAGGGGAGAGGAATCTGTGATCGGGCACCATAGCCCGATTTACTGATTGCCTGGCTAATGAACCGCAGGCCGGGAGCTCGCGTGCACGCACGCGATCGGCCGCGGGAGCGCGCATGGTTCCTGGACGTAGTTTCTACGTCCAGGAACCAAAATAGGTTAATGAAGTGGTTCAGTATAAGAAGATTCTTTTCGCCCATAGAGGCGCACCCGCGAAATTTGGGAAAATATGGGATATTTGGTTAGACTCCCAGGAAACATTGGACTCTTTACCAGAGTGATTCCTAATACACTTAGTTAAATAATGATGCGTGACTACACGACATACCCTCATGTAGAAGTAGTTTGTTATACAAGTGCCCTGTTGGCACTTGGGTTGTATATTTGATCCTGCTAAATAACTCGGTAATTTCATGTTGTTCTCCTGTGTAATATACCTCCATGACTGTTTGTAACTGAGATTAATAAGATTAGCATTTATATGTAAAATGATTGGATACTCCTGCTATGTGCAAGTCATGTTGGATTGTATTATAATTTTTTGTTAATAAAAACAATTGAAAAAAAAAGAAACTACAGCAGCTGAATAAATGGCCAGTCCAAAAGTCCAACATGAATAGTATAAAATACTTCAATGCTTCTAAAATTCTTAGATGGATCCACCCAGTGTTCACAGAAACTTCACCACAAAGGATAAAATCAAGGCTTACCAGCCCAAATCACAAGGCTGTATGTGGGTTTAGACTTATCGTCCCCCGGTAACTCTGAAGTAGGTCTATGATCCACCATTATGTAACTCCTCCAATCGGATATGTAACTCAGCCCACAATGGGTAATTTCAATAGAATCAGTGAAGTAATATAAGAATAAGATACCCACTACACACGCCTGCTCCCCCAGTTCTTACATTTTTGTATGCGCTAAAGTATCCTTTAAAAAGTGTCCGTCAGTAAATGCCTTTTTTCCAGGTTTAAAATCTATTTTTTCATTTAATTTTATTTTTAAATAACGATAAGGTCTTTTTAATTTTTTCCCCCCTTGCTCCCATTGTTAGAATCAGGAGTTTTTCAAGACGTCAGTGTCTGAATTCGGACAGCCATATTAGGGTCAAATATGGCAATGATTTGAATCTGAACGACACTACCCATACGTCTCATCACATACACTGTATATATCATACGCTATACACACATATGCCCTACACTTACTCCTGCACTGTACACTCACTCTTAATGGAGAATCTGTAATAAACCCCCCTCCTCCCAGGGGGTACTTACCTTGGGAGGGGGAAGTCTCTGGATCCTAGTAAGAATTCCCCCATCCTCCTAAGCCTCAGGGATACAGCACTAGAACCCCCCAAAATACAGCACCTACAATATGTACCTTCCCCCAACTCCAACACAGTAGGGGATTTCCAATGGGCTTCAGTGGAAATAGCTGAGCCTGATCAGGTACTGCGTAGTAGAGCGTACCCGAATGGGGCTCAGCTATTTCCCCCTGAGCCCGATCGGAAAGCCGCTACTGAGCCTGTGCAGGATTGTGGAAGGTAAATATTTACCTTGCCGGTGTTCGAGGGTTGCCAGCGCTGGATCCCAGAGGGTAAAGAGAAGAATGAAGCCTCATTAGGATCCAGATGCCTCCCCCTCCTTCTCTTGAAACCTATCCACCTACTCAATATTTTACATCTTCCTTTCCATTCACCACTATAGAAGCATATCTCCCAACTTTCTGAGATGAGAAAGAGGGACACTTAAAGAGACTCCGTAACAAAAATTGCATCCTGTTTTTTTATCATCCTACAAGTTCCAAAAGCTATTCTAATGTGTTCTGGCTTACTGCAGCACTTTCTGCTATCACAGTCTCTGTAATAAATCAATGTATCTTTCCCCTGTCAGACTTGTCGGCCTGTGTCTGGAAGGCTGCCAAGTTCTTCAGTGTTGTGGTTCTGCTATGAACTCCCCCTTTTCAGGCCCCTCTCTGCACACTGCCTGTGTGATATTTAGATTAGTGCAGCTTCTCTCTGCTCTCTTATCTTTTACAAGCTGGATAAATCGTCCTCTGAGCTGGCTGGGCTTTCACATACTGAGGAAATTCAGACAAGGGCAAAGCTGTTTGCAGGAAGAAAAGAGCAGCCTGAAACTTCAGTGCATGAGAGATGCAGGGGGAAAGAAACACACAAATGATCTCTTGAGATTCAAAAGGAATGCTGTATACAGCCTGATTGTGTATGGATGTATTTTCTATGTGTGGACATACTGTACATCAACCTACTTCCTGTTTTGGTGGCCATTTTGTTTGTTTATAAACAAACTTTTTAAAACTGTTTTTAACCACTTTTAATGCGGCGGGGAGCGGCTAAATTGTGACAGAGGGTAATAGGAGATGTCCCCTAACGCACTGGTATGTTTACTTTTGTGCGATTTTAACAATACAGATTCTCTTTAAGCCACACCCCTGATCACGCCCCATCACACCCCTAGTCACGCATAGCATAAAGATTTCATAAGAAAAATATGTTGTTTTATAATTCAAACCACACTGGTCCTTTCTATCCTGGTTCATTTTCCTTCATAGTAACATTTTAAAATGAATAATATATCAATTTAAAGGATGGGAATAAAGCTTAGAGTCATTCAAACAGATTTTTAGTAGATAAATATATATATATTACATAGAAAGAGGGACAAATGAGAGAGAAAGAGGGACAGGGCTCCCAAAGAGGGAGTGAGGGACAGCTGGGCCTGGGAGCTATGATAGAAGGATTGTATATCCCTCGCCTGTTCACTTTCCTGCACCCTATACTATCCTCCCACCTTCACTGGGCCCACCTGCTACTATACATTTATATAATATATAATAATACAAATACTAATCAAAAATTACCTCTTCAACTACGTTTTCGCTCCACCTCCTGCAACTATTCTTCCTGCTGTTACATCAGTTCCCTTCTTGTTCATTTCTTCTTATCCGTGCGTTCCACCTGGAAGGTGTGATATTGCCATCTTGTGGTAAATAAGCTAACTGCAGCCTCTGTTCTATGAATCTCCTGCACTCAGCCATCTACTATCATTATTAGTATTATCTTCTCCTGCACAACATCCTTATATACAGATTCCAGATCCATTCTTGTAAATAATAATAATAATAATTTATAATAATGTATTTATTTATACTCCTCAGACAGTTGCTGGAGATGTAGAGCTGCCATATGGATGTGGCTCCATAGTTACAGGAAAAACAAGAAGTTTTGAATGAGAATAACATTTACTGGCTAACTGAAAAGAAAAAGACTAAGCTTTCAGCTAATAAGTCTTCTTCAGACCCTTAAAACGTAAAGTGTACCCGAGGCGGCATGCAACATCATGAGATAAACATATTTGTACAGTGGAAAGCATATTAATAACTAGGCTATTTTTCTTTTTTTTTATTTTGCTGCCTCAAAGAGTTAATTTATGGGCAAGCAAATGACAGCTTCTTTTGTGTCTGTACTTTTTCAGGAATATAGTAAACCTCATTGATAAGCAAATTACTGCCATAAAAGTTCTCCTGGCAGAATACAACTTCTGAGGGCAAGAGAGAGATAGAGAAAGGTCAATAGTCCATGTATTTTAACTCTGGGCCACTTAATACACTGCCATTGAGCAGAAGCAATAATACATTCAATCTACTTTTACGTATAAAATAAAACCATGGTTTATGTAAACAAGTCATTTCTAGAATTCGGAGGATAAATACAATTGTCTATCTCCTCAGTTTATTTTCACCTCGGGTTCACTTTAAGGTGGCCACACATGATACAATTAAATGATCCAACTTTACAGCAATCTGAAAAAAAATGGTTGGTTGTACAGAGGAATTGAATTTTTTTTTTAATTGTTCTAGAAATCCGATTAAATTCCCCATTTTTTTTCCGTGGGAGTTAAGCAGGTAACTGCTTAAGTGGTGGATTTTTTTGATTAATCTCTATAAACAAATTTGAATGGAGTAGGGTGGATTGTCAAATTCTTAATTTAACCCTCCTGGCGGTTAATTTTTTTTGCCAAAATGGCAAAAATCCTTTTTTTTTTAATTTTTTTTTTTGTGTTTCATGTAAAGCTACCAGAGTGGTAGCTACATGAAACACCACTAGAGGGCGCATGTGTCCCTCTAGTGCGATCGTCGCCGGCATCAATAGCAAACAGGGGAACGCGTATATAACGCGCTCCCCTGTTTGGCTTCTCCTGTCGCCATGGCGACGATCGGAATGACGTCATGGACGTCAGCCGACGTCCTGACGTCAGACACCTCCGATCCAGCCCATAGCGCTGCCCGGAACTCATTGGTCCGGGCAGCGCAGGGCTCTGGCGGGGGGGGGGCCCTCTTGCGCCGCTGCGTACGGGCGATCGCCGCAGAGCGGCGGCGATCAAGCTGTACGCGCGGCTAGCAAAGTGCTAGCTGCGCGTACAGCATTTTAAATGGAGCAAATCGCTCCATCAGGGGCTGAGATATCTTCCTGCGCGGCATAGCCCGAGCTCAGCTCGGGCTTACCGCCAGGAAGGTTAAAGGAAACCGAGAAGTATATAGAGGCTGCCATATTTATTTCCTGTCAAACAATACCAGCTGTCTGGCAGCCCTGCTGATCTCTTTGGCTGCAGTAGTGTTTGAATAACACCAGAAACAAGCATGCAGCTAATCCTGTCAGATCTGACAATAATGTCAGAAACACCTGATCTGCTGCACGCATGTTCAGGGTCTATGGCCAAAATTTAACACAACCTGATTCCTGTTAGAGATTTATTAACATTATTACTTAAAGTGCAGTAAAGCAACCACGAGATGTCACTGATAAAGTTCTGGAATCATCTGTATGGTATTGCGATTTCCTGTTTTTGCTCTGCATTCCTCTGGGTTCTAAATAAGTGGCATTTCCTGATAGTGGTGTATGATTTATTTCTGCATGTTTGTCTTCAGAAAATAGTTCTAACTTTTTAGACTGGGTGCCTATCTGCATGTACAGAACACTCTGCTCTATCAATTCCCATGTTTGGGCCTATCCCAAGTGCAATCATACTGCTGCCAGGTTGGTGCTAGATGCTGATAAAGTATTTGATAATTCGGAGTGGGATTGGCTTGACATGTCCCTGCAGCCTTAAAGGGTTCAGGGATCCATTCTTAATGCTGTTAGAGCTATGTATACTTCTCTTAGTGCTCAAATATGATCAGCTGTGGTACGTAGCCCTGATCCACTGTTAGAGAATGAACTAGGCATAGTTGCCCTCTCTCGCCACTCCTCTTTGATCTTACATTGGAGCCCTTGGCTAAACCATTATGGGAGAGACCACTGCCGGTATCAGAATAGGAGACAAGGAGGTCTAATAAGGTCTCTTTGCTGATTACATAGTTATGTTCCTTAGATACCTTATGAAGCAGGCTCCTTGGGCTTTTGGTCTAGTTGTAAGGTCAACAAAGAGAAAAGTTTGCTTATACTCCTTTCCAAACTAACAGACACTACAGATTGGGCAGCTTTTTGTATTAAAGGACACCCGAGGTGAAAATAAACTAATAAAATAAATAATTGTATCTATCCTCCTTCTCCTAAAAATGACTTTTTAAGATATTCCACAGTATTATTTTATATTTATATCTACTTTTTAAATGTTTACAGTTTTTTTGTTTTTGCTTCATGACACATATATTGAAGTATGCCAGAGCTCAAATCTATGAACTGTTGACCCTTTTTTTTATCTCTTTCCTGCTCTCAGAAGCCATTTTCTGCTAGAAAAGTGTTTTATAGTTGTAAGTTCTTATCAGTGAGGATCACACTGTAGGCTGACCCAGTCCTGACTCAGACAGGAACTGCCACTTACATACCTGATATTTAACTCTTTCAGGCAGAGAAAGAAAAAAAAGAAAGACAGCATAGCTATTTGTATGCTAGGCACTGTACATACACACGTCTATCTCATCATGGCACATGTCACCTCGGGTATCCTTTAACCACTTAACGACCGCCTAACGCCGATAGGCGTCGGCGGGTCGTTAGTGGTATAGCATGGAAACGGCCGCTCGATCGAGCGGCCTTTCCATGCCAGTTCACGGAGACTGTCTCTGTGAACAGTGTGCGAGCCACCGATCGCGGCTCGCACGCATAATGTAAACATCCGGGGAAGAAATCCCCGCTGTTTACATCACACGGCGCTGCTGCGCAGCAGCGCCGTGACGTAGATCGGCGATCCCCGGCCTCTGATTGGCCCGGGGATCGCCGGCATCTGATAGGCAGAAGCCTATCCTATCAGGCGCAGGAAGGAACTCCGTCCTGCGCCACTCACAGGGTAAGGGAGAGGGAGGGAAAGCCGGGGAGGGCGGAAAGCGCTCCGGAGGGGGGCTTTGAAGAGCCCCCCCCGGAAAGTGCGGGTAGCCGGCGGCGATCAGACCCCCCCAGCAGGACATCCCCCTAGTGGGGAAAAAAGGGGGGGAAGTCTGATCACCCTGGCTATTTCCTGATCGGTGCTGCGGGCTGGAGAGTCCACGCAGCACCGATCAGAAGAAAATACCCCTTAAGGTCAGTAAATTCAAAATGACATACCATGGACTCAAGATTACCAGAGACGCCAACCAATTATACCATATAAACGTTAGAGATGGCCCGAACGGTTCGCACGCAAAATTATTCATGCAAACTACGCTGGTTCGCGTTCGTGGTGAACCGCAAACTATATGCGAGTTCGACCCGCCCCCTATACTACATCATTAAGGTCAACTTTGACCCTCTACATCACAGTCAGCAGACACAGGATAGCCAATCAGTCTACACTCCCTCCTGGAGCCCCCCCCCCCTTATAAAACGCAGGCAGCGACAGCCATTTCTCTCACTCATGTGGCTGCAGTAATTAGAGAAGGGAGAGAACCTGCTGACATAGGGAAAGCTTAGTTAGGCTCTTGTGTTAGGCTTGTTAGGTTGCTCCTTCTTGCTGATAATTATTGCTAAAAAGCACTCCTCATCCTCCTCAGCAGCTCTTTTGAGAGCTAATGTTGTTCTTGTGATCTATTTTTTTTTGTGTGTGTCCCACAGACACTTGTGTTGCATATACAGCCCTGTCAGACAGTCAGTCGCAGCTGCTGGACCTTGGCTCCTTGGAAGTTCCTACTGTGCCACTGCCAGGCCCAGCACATTCAGTGACTACCTGTGTGTGTAACAGCTGCATATTTGTAATACCAATCACTGCATACCCACCTGTTCAGTGCACCTACCTACCTACGTGAGTGCACGCAGTGTTATATACCAGTCAGTCGCTGCACCTGTTCACGGTACCTGTGTGTGTGACAGCTGCACATTTGTAATACCAATCACTGCATACCCACCTGTTCAGGGCACCAACCTACCTACGTGAGAGCACGCAGTTTTATATACCACCAGTCGCTGCACCTGTTCACGGTACCTGTGTATGTGACAGCTGCACATTTGTAATACCAATCACTGCATACCCACCTGTTCAGTGCACCTACCTACCTACATGAGTGCACACAGTTTTATATACCACCAGTCACTGCACCTGTTCATGGTACCTGTGTGTGTGACAGCTGAAAATTTGTAATACTAGTCATTGCATAATTGTTCACAGTACCTGTGTGACTGCACGCTGTGTAATATACCAGTCCATGCATACCTGTTAACTGCACGTGTGTGACAGCTGCACATTGTATTGTAATACCAATCACTGCATACCTTTCACTGCACCTGTGTGACTGCACATTGTATTAGTCAAGTCATTGCATACCTTTCACTTCACCCCCCCCCCCTCCCCCCGATATGGACAAAACAACAGGCAGAGCCAGAGCCAGAGGCAGACCCAGAGGCAGGCCACCTGGCAGGTATAGTGCTCAGAAGAAGGAATGTACCATCAACTCCCAAGATTGTCAAGATGTGGTTGACTATTTAACACAGAACACCTCATCTTCCGCAGCCACCAGCGCTACTAAAAGCACCACATCCACTGCATTTGACACTTCGCAGGAGTTATTTGGTGGGGAATTAACTGATTCACAGGCATTATTGTTACAACAAGATGAAGGTGCTAAGCAAGTTACACCACCTCATATGTCTGAGTTAGGCAACACTATGGACGTAAGGTGTGAGGAGGAGGATGATGAAGTACCTGCTGTTGGAGCAGTTTATGAGGTGTCTGAGGCAAGCAAAGCTGGGGAGGAGGATTATGATGATTATGATGATACGGATGCCACATGGGATCCTAATAGACAAGATGACCAAAGGGACAGTTCAGAAGGGGAGTCAGAGAGGAGAAGGAGGACACGAGTTCCTGAAAGAAGCAGGGGGAGCTCGTTGTCAGAAACAGCTGGTGGCAGTGTCCGGCGCCATGTATCGCCCCCTATGGACAGCCAGCCAACATGTCCATCAATGTCAGCTGCTGATGCCACCATAGTGCCATCACCCCAGGGGGGCTCAGCGGTTTGGAATTTTTTTTGTGTGTCTGCCTTAGATCAGAGCAATGCCATCTGTTCTCTCTGCAGCCAAAAATTGAGCTGTGGAAAGGCCAACAGCCACGTAGGGACAACTGCCTAACGAAGGCACATGTAGAAAAGGCACAAACTGCAATGGGAAGACCACCTGAGGAAAATCAGCACACAAAAGCAAAGCCACCCTCCTTCAGGTGCATCGTCTTCAGCCGCTTTCTCCCTTGCACCTTCACAATCACAGCCACCCTCCTCCAGTCTGCCTCTCACCTTGAGCGGCTCCTGCTCTTCTGCACACAGCAGCAGACAAGTGTCCATGAGGGAAATCTTTGAGCAGAAGAAGCCAATGTCTGCCATTCACCCCCTTGCCTGGTGTCTGACAGCTGGTTTGGCGGAACTGTTATCTCACCAGCTGTTACCATACCAGCTGGTGGACTCTGAGGCCTTCCGTAAATTTGTGGCGATTGGGACACCGCAGTGGAAGATACCAGGCCGCAATTATTTCTCAAAAAAGGCGCTACCCAAACTGTACCATGAAGTTGAAAGGCAAGTGGTGTCATCTCTGGCACACAGCGTTGGGTCAATGGTCCATCTGACCATGGATGCCTAGTCTGCAAAGCACGGTCAGGGCAGGTACATTACTTACACAGTCCATTGGGTCAACCTGGTGACCGCTGGCAAGCAGAGAGTACGTGGCTGTGCAGCGGACCTACTTGTGACACCTCCACAGCTTGCAGGCCGGCCTGCTGCCACCTTCTCTCCTCCTGATACATTCTCTTCAGTGTCGTCATTCTCCTCCTCCTTGGCTGAGTGGCAGTTCAACTCTACTGGTGCTGAGATCTCATCTCCATCTACACAGCCCCAGCTCCCCAGGGCCTATGCTGCATGCCAGGTACGACGGTGTCACGCCATCTTAGACATGTCTTGCCTCAAAGCGGAGAGTCACACTGGAGCAGCTCTCCTGGCTGCTCTTAACAAACACGTGGCTCAGTGGCTGACACCGCACCAATTGGAGATCGGCAACGTGGTGTGTGACAACGGCAGCAATCTCATTTCGGCTTTGAATTTTGGAAAGTTGACACATGTACCCTGCATGGCACATGTGCTGAATCTAATAATTCAGAGATTTGTGTCTAAGTACCCAGGCTTACAGAACGTCCTGAAGCTGTCCAGAAAGGTGTGTGGGTATTTCAGGCGGGCTTACACGGTCATGGCACGCTTTTCCAATACTCAGCGGAGAAACAACTTGTCGGTGAGTTGCTTGATTTGCGATAGCCCAACTCGATGGAATTTGACCCTCCTGATGTTCAACTGCCTGCTACAACAGGACAAAGCCGTTAAACAGTATCTCTACAACTACAGTCAAAGGACATGCTCTAGGGAGCTGGGGATGTTCTGGCCAAAGTACTGGACACTCATGCGAAATGTCTGCAGGCTCCTGCGGCAGTATGAGAAGGTGACAAACCTGGTGAGTCGCAGTGAAGGCGCCATCCGCGACTTGATCCCATATGCTTTCTTCCTGGAGCGTGCCGTGCGTAGAGTGATGGATCAAGCTGTGGAGGAGCATGAACAGGAACAGGAGGAAGAGTTTTGGGATCAATTCTCAGCAGATGCAGATGATTCCTCAACACCTGCGGCAGCACAGAGGGAGGAGGAAGAGTCGTGTGGGGAAGAGGAGTCAGATGAGGAGAAAGGTGTTTTTTTTTTTTGAGGAGGAGGAGGCGGAAGAACAACCGCAGCAGGTGTCACAGGGGGCTTGTGCTGCTCAACTTTCCTGTGGTATTGTTCATGGCTGGGGGGAGGAGGAGAACTTGTCTGACATCACTTAGGAAGAGCAAGAGGAGATGGATAGCACATCTGCATCCAAATTTGTGTAGATGGCATCTTTCATGCTGTCCAGCCTGTTGAGGGACTCCTGTATAAAAAAAACTCAAGGGGAATGAGCTGTACTGGGTGGCCACGCTACTAGACCCTCGGTATAAGCACACAGTGGTAGAGATGTTACCAACTCACCTGAAGGCAGAAAGGATGCAGCACTTGCAGAACAAGCTGGCAACAATGCTTTACAGTGTGTTTAAGGGTGATGTCACAGCACAACGGAATAAAGGTACCATTGCCAGTAATCCTTCTCCCATGTCCATGCAGGCAAGGAAAGGACGATCCAGCGATCTCATGGTGATGTCGGACATGTGGACCTTCTTTAGTCCGGATCCAACCTCCACCAACGCCTCGACCGGCAGGTAGCCAACTACCTGGCCTTAAGTCTGGATGTAGACACTATGAGCAGCGATGAACCCCAGGACTACTGGGTGCGCAGGCTTGACCTGTGGCCAGAGCTGTAACAATTTGCCATCCAACTTCTGCCTCAAGCATCCTGTTAGAAAGGACCTTCAGCGCAGCTGGAGGCATTGTCACTGAGAAGAGAAGTCGCCTAGGTCACAAAAATGTTCAGTACCTCACCTTTATCAAAATGAATGAGGCATGGATCCCGGAGGGCTACTGCCCGCCCGAAGACTAAGTCAGTCCCCACACACAGTATCTCTGCCTGCACGCTGTGTGACTGCCTGCCCCAAGACTAAGGGCCCGTTTCCACTACACGCAGATTCTGCATGCAGAAAACTGACTCCAATGAATGCCTATGGGAAATCTGCATCAGAAAAATCACGTTCAGTGGAAACAGGCCCATAGGCATTCATTGGAGTCAGTTTTCTGCATGCAGAATCTGCGTGTAGTGGAAACAGGCCCTTAGTCGGTACCTACACAGCATCTCTGCCTGCAGGCCGCTTGACTGCCCTCTCCACCACCACCAACAGGGTCCAAGACTCCAGGTGGATTCCTGAATTTTTAAGGCTGCTGCTAGCACCACAGCTGCTAGCAGCGGCCGATATAATAATTTTTCTGGTGCGTGTACATGCCTGCCTAATTTTTCTGGCTGCACTGCAGCTGCAACAACAAAACAAAAGGCATGTACATGTGTCAATTCCACTTTGTGATCGTTACCTTGCCGCAGTGAGGGGGCTTGCGTATCACAATGAAGCAATGACCGCCGGCTATATGAGTGTCTCGGGGGGGGGGGGGGGGGGTGTGGGCACACCCAAGATAATAAGGTTGTTGCTTCATTGTGGACAGACCAAATTCGATCAGCTGGACAGTCACTGTTGTCCTGTCATTGAGCTACCACAGCCTGGCGACCATATGGGCTTAAAAACTACTATCGCCTGCACTCTGGCCATGGTGCGCACCAATCCAGCACGGCCGTCACTACACAAACAGCTGTTACGGTGGTTTAAACAGTGAGTTTGGTGTGTCAGTGTGAAGCAGTACACTAATTACACTACCTGATTGATGTATACACATGGAAGATGTTTTAACCTCCTCAGCGGTATGGACGAATATATCCGTCCATCACCACCGGAGGTCGCCGCTCAGGCCCTGCTGGGCCAATTTTTGCCAAATAAAAAGCAGCACATGCAGCCGGCACTTTGCCAGCTGCGTGTGCTGCCTGATCGCCGCCGCTCTGCGAAAGAGGGTCCCCCGCTCGGCGAAAGAGGGTCCCCCCAGCCGCACCGAGCTCTGCGCAGCCGGAACAAAAGTTCCGGCCAGCGCTAAGAGCTGGATCGGAGGCGGCTGACGTCAGGACGTCAGCTGACGTCCATGACGTCACTCCGCTCGTCGCTATGGCGACGATGTAAGCAAAACAAGGAAGGCTGCTCATTGCGGCCTTCCTTGTTTATTCTGGTCGCCGGAGGCGATCAAAATGACGCTTCCGGAGCACCCTCTAGTGGGCTTTCATGCAGCCAACTTTCAGTTGGCTGCATGAAACAGTTTTTTTTTTATTTTAAAAAAACCCTCCCGCAGCCGCCCTGGCGATCTTAATAGAACGCCAGGGAGGTTAAAGCACTTTAGGCCTCCAATTTAGCTTGCAATGTGATTTCTGCCCTTAAAATGCTGCTGTGCGTTAAATCCTGATTTTTCCCTGGGACTTTTGGCATGTATCCCACTCCACCATGCCCCCCTCCAGGTGTTAGACCCCTTGAAACATCTTTTCCATCACTTTTGTGGCCAGCATAAATGTTTCTAGTTTTCAAAGTTTGCCTCCCCATTGAAGTCTATTGCGGTTTGCGAAAGTTTGCGCGAACCGAACTTTTGCTGAAGTTCACGTTCAAGGTACGCGAACCTAAATTGGAGGTTCGCGCCATCTCTAACCACAACGCCTGCTCTTACTATAGCTGAAAAACTCCCATACCACAAGCCCTGCACACACTATAGCTGATATACTCCAATACCACAAGCCCTGCACTTACTATAGCTGATACACTCCCATACCACAAGCCCTGCACTCACTATAGCTGATACACTCCCAACCCACAAGCCCTGCACTCACTATAGCTGATACACTCCCATACCACAAGCCCTGCACTCACTATAGCTGATACACTCCCATACCACAAGCCCTGCACTCACTATAGCCGATACACTCCCATACCACAAGCCCCGCACTCACTATAGCTGATACACTCCAATTCCACAAGCCCTGCACTCACTATAGCTAGAGTGACCAGACGTCCCGGATTGCCCGGGACACGTCCCGGATTCGGGGTCCGCTGTCCCAGGCTTAATGAGGTCCCGGGAAACGTCCCGCTTTCAGCAGCGGGACGTCCCGGCCTCGGGACTCTGGCCACTCTCTCCTCAATGAACTGGCAGCGGCGTCTATAGACGCCGTGCCAGTTCATTGCCCGCAGCCCCGCTCCAGCCTCCTCTTCCGGTGTCTGTTTCCGACACCGGCAGGCGAGCAGGGCTACGGCAAGATGGCTGCCGGAGCCCTGTACTGGAGACCTATTTGTGTCACTAGTACAGGGCTTCGGGCGCCATCTTGCCGTAGCCCTGTCAGCGCGGGAGAGAAGAGCAGGAGGAGGAAGACGGTCCCGGGACGGAGCAGCGCGCCAGAGGCCGGACACTTCTGCCAGGTGAGTAAATGCTTTCTTTTCCAGGTGAAATGTTTGCCCGCATTGTTTCTTTTCCAGGTGAAATGTTTGCCCGCATTGTTTCTTTTCCAGGTGAAATGTTTGCCCGCATTGTTTCTTTTCCAGGTGAAATGTTTGCCCGCATTGTTTCTTTTCCAGGTGAAATGTTTGCCCGCATTGTTTCTTTTCTGGTGAAATGTTTGCCCGCATTGTTTCTTTTCCAGGTGAAATGTTTGCCCGCATTGTTTCTTTTCTGGTGAAATGTTTGCCCGCATTGTTTCTTTTCCAGGTGAAATGTTTGCCCGCATTGTTTCTTTTCTGGCGAAATGTTTGCCTGCAGTGCGTTTCTTTTCTGGCGAAATGTTTGCCCGCAGTGCGTTTCTTTTCTGGCGAAATGTTTGCCGCATTGCGTTTCTTTTCTGGTGAAATGTTTGGCCGCAGTGCGTTTCTTTTCTGGTGAAATGTTTGCCCGCAGTGCGTTTCTTTTCTGGCGAAATGTTTGCCCGCATTGCGTTTCTTTTCTGGCGAAATGTTTGCCCGCAGTGCGTTTCTTTTCTGGCGAAATGTTTGCCCGCATTGCGTTTCTTTTCTGGTGAAATGTTTGGCCGCAGTGCGTTTCTTTTCTGGTGAAATGTTTGCCCGCAGTGCGTTTATTTTGTACTGACATGTTGCCCGCATTGCGTTTATTTTGTACTGACATGTTTGCCCGCATTGCATTTATTTTATACTGACATGTTGCCTATTGCGTTTATTTTCTGGTGTCCGGGGTAACTGTTACTGCATTTATTATTTAATGGTCATAGATGGCTATGTTTGCTGCTTTGTGGTTACGGTATACTATTAGCATCACACAGTTTCTGCACACCCATGATACAAAGTCTCGTTTGTCCACATCATGGCGTAAACACTGCTTTCTTATGCCTCGCTGTTACATCATTACGTTAGCTCCGCCCATACAATGGCATGGCCACGCCCATTTTTTCGGCGCGGCGCGCTGCGCGCGCCGCAGCCCCCCTCCCCCAGTCTTCGCCGCTGCGTGCTCCTCACTCCTTTCCACTTTTCGCCGCGCCGCGCGCCGCCCCCCCCACGCCCCCCCCGTCCCAGGTTGGACCCACAAAAATATGGTCACTCTACTATAGCTGATACACTCCCATACCACAAGCC
This sequence comes from Hyperolius riggenbachi, assembly GCF_040937935.1. Lineage (NCBI taxonomy): Eukaryota > Metazoa > Chordata > Amphibia > Anura > Hyperoliidae > Hyperolius > Hyperolius riggenbachi. Next base: position 258,624,458 of record NC_090655.1, read on the forward strand.
CTGCACTCACTATAGCTGATACACTCCCATACCACAAGCCCTGCACTCATTATAGCTGATACACTCCCATACCACAAGCCCTGCACTCACTATAGCTGATATACTCCCATACCACAAGCCCTGCACTCACTATAGCTGATACACCCCCATACCACAAGCCCTGCACTCACTATAGTGGATATACTCCAATACCACAAGCCCTGCACTTACTATAGCTGATACACTCCCATACCACAAGCCCTGCACTCACTATAGCTGATACACCCCCATACCACAAGCCCTGCATTCAGAGCCGGGACAAGCTCCTCCAGCACCCAAGGCTGAGACACCAAAGTGTGCCCCTCCATCCCTTCCATCCCAGGAATCACACACTGATTGCAATTAGACTAAGAGGCGCTCCAGGGTCCCCCAACACCTTAATCTCTAGTTATCTGGCTTACAGTCACTGCCATGTATCCCCTTTTCTTATTTCACTCTGCTTCAAACACAGAAGGGGAATGATAGCTAAGTGAGTTTTGCGCCCCTCCTACACTGCGCCCTGAGGCTGAAGCCTTTCTTGCCTCTGCCTCTGCCTCAGCCCTGCCTGCATTTACTATAGTGGATACAATACCATAAATATTCACTATAGCTCAAAAACTCAAATCACATGCATATCCTCCAAAGTGTAGATCCTGCATTACAGGGGTATAGCAATAGGGGGTGCAGAGGTAGCGACTGCATTGGGCCCTTGGGCCAGAGGGGCCCCGAAGGGCCCTCCCTCTACTACAGTATTAGCTCTCGATTGGTCCTGTGCTCATAATAATTACTTCTATAGATACTTTGAATAGTGCTAATCATTAACAAACTGTTCCCCATCCCCTTCTTGCACCTCTGACACTGTAGTTGCCATTGGCAAGATTTGGAGTGCCGTATCAATTATGTATAGAGTGCTTGGGGGGCCCCATGTAAAACTTGCATCGGGGCTCACAGCTCCTTAGCTACGCCACTGCTGCATTAGATGAATGAGGGTGAGGGCGATTCTACAACCAGAGGCTGCAATTAGCCTATTCACCACAAGATGGCGGCCTCACCTCTCCCAGGTGGAACGCACAAACAAGAAGAAATGTAGACAAAGAAAGACAGGACGAGAAGTTGCAGGAAGTGGAGAGGATGCATTGTTGGAAGAGGTAATAATGTGATTCTTGTTATATATTAGCAGATTTATCCCCAATGGGCATTGTCTGGTTGTAGGATAGGTTACAGTGATGGAGATTAGTACAGACATGGGGACGGCTAATATGAGAATAGAGGAAATGAGCATAGATTTTGCGTACAGCAATAATTGCCTATGGAAGAAGAGGTGGCGGTAATTATTGAGGCAGGGGTCACACAATCGCAGTGCAGTGGGAGCAATGTGCGGTTTCTGCAGCAGGAAAAAAAAAAGCCGTCACTGCTGAGATTCCTATTGCCAACGGTCAGCTGCGCTCAGGAAACGGTCAGCTGCGCTTGTCCGAGGAAAACAGCACAAGTGTGACTCTTCACTCAAAAAAGTGATCGGTGTTAGATGAAAAGCAGAACACTCACTCAAGATTTTGCGCTAGTCTAGTTTAGGGGACACAGCAGGAAACCTCATAGGGAAATTCTGCTACCTTGATTCTTTGGACTGCTATGTTTCAGATAGGTTGTAGTAAACTACACCCACACTCAGGGCAGTTTCAAGGCTAAATTGCACCCAGGGCGAGGGTGTAAAAATTGCGCCCGTGGACTTGCGAACACTTACTCTTTAGGGACAGTCGCACAGCCACAGGTCACAAGTAGATCTGCCTACTTACTAGTGACCAGCCGCTCATCCAGGAGGAAGCAGGGACCAGGAAAACACAAAGGCAAAGAGAGCCCGGAAAGAAGACTCCTCCATGGGCGCCGCGCACTGACAGCCTGCAGTACCGCTACAGGACACCAGGTGTCATCATGCGGTGGTGATGTGATGATGACTTGACGTCTGACGCAGGCAGCCCAGGAGGAGTCAAAGAAGGTGATTGCCCTGGTAATCTTCTTCTTCCATTTGGCTGCACCGCACGTCACCAGCTCCCTAGCTGTTATGTCCTGCCTGCGCCCTCCTTCTTCACCTTGCCGGTCTGCACCCAGGTCGCCCTGCCCGCATTGCCCAACAAATGGCCCTACCCACACTATTCAGCCAATCACAATGCTTTGTGCTTTAAGATGGTGCTGTGATTGTAGAACTGTTCCCTATGAGGTTTCCTGCTGGGTCCCCTAAAGAAGACTAGAGCTGAGCTTTTCTCCTGTTTGACTCACAGTGCTCGAGCGCAGCAGCCACAGAAGTTACGCAGTACTAGGTAACCCTGGAGCATTAACCTAATAGCGGTAATCCCTGTGTCAGGCTCGAGATGGAAACCCCCAACTCAAAGCGGCAACCCCAACCTAGACTCCTGGTAGCCGCCTGGAGGTTCATGCAGAGCATTGCGTACAGTGGGCGTTTTCACTCACCTCCCGGGGGATCCAGACGCCGGCAGCCATTCTCCGTCCTGTCCTCCAAGTCTCTGCAATCCTCGGGTGAGATCGCCGTTTGTCGTCATGATGGCAGCCAGCTATCTCACTATAGGGTTACAGCACCACCTGAAGGACAGAGGGAGAACTGCAGTGCTGGATCCCAGGGAGGTGAGTGAGGACAGGGGCTGCTGCAAAAACTCTGGCGGCATGATTGTTTCTTGCTTTTAGGGTCTAAAAGCACATTGAAAAATTGTACCACTTTTAGACCCTAAAATCAGGAAGGAATCATCGGGAGGTTAAAGAGAACCTGAGATGGGGGTAATTTATAAAAATTATACATGCCTGGGGCTTCCTCCAGCTCCCTCCAGACTGATTGCTCTCTAGCTGTCCTCTTGTGCCACTTGTATCCTCTACAATTCCTTCGGTCTGGGGTGTACTGCGCATGCCTGGCCACGTGCATGCCCCCATCGTGCTGCCGTCGTCAGGAGTGTTCTGCACCTGCGCAGTACCACTTTGCAGGTGCAGCATGCTCCCGGCAATGGGAAAGCACGCTTGGTTGAACTGCGCCGACTGGCCCCGATTGAAGGACATTCGTGGTCGAATTGCGGAGGATCCGGGTGGTGCAGGAGGACATCGAGGGAGCGATCAGCCTGCAGGGGGCTGAAGGAAGCCCCAGGCATGTATCATTTTTTTTCAAATAACCCCGTCTCAGGTGCACTTAAAGGAGTCTTGCCCAAAAAAATTAAAAATTATTTACCAAGCAACTGCTGGCTCCAGCCAGAATGCAGAACCTGCTTTCCTATATAAAAGATGGTATCTTTATCCAGTACTTCATACAGCCACTGCTCCTACTGCAGTCGTCATTCAAGGTATAGAAAAAGTATGTGTTGATTTGCTGTAGATTGAGCATGTGTAAGATATGACCTCATGTGTGAGACTTTGCAACCAAAAGCTCTGCCATGACTAATTGTACAAAGTGAGAGCACAGGGTTGGAAATGATAGAAAGGTAATGCTGATTGGCTGACTATCCGTGTGTGTGGTTTATATAAAATAAAGGCATTGTGATTAGATAATAATGTAATTATGCATGGATGAGAATCTGGGTGGGACTGGGGGTGGGCTTGGAGGTTCAACCTTAATTATGTCTGAGAACATATTGTCCCTATGCCATTGTAAAGGTCAGGGCCAGGACAAGCTTCCCCAGTAACAGAGGCAGGGATGCTAAATTGTTCCCCCTCTTCCCCAAATTGTGCCCGCCTATGTGTTCAAGTGAGACCTCTGGTACAGGCAGCTTTGCACCATGTAGGGAGGATGGAAGCTCTCCACCATCAGCACTCTTGGGGCTCAATTCACAAAGCGGTGATAACCCAGTTAAAGACTTTAGGCGTGATAACCATTTTTATCATGCCTAAACTCAGTTTAGGCATGATAAGTTTAGGCATGATAAGTTTAGGCATGATAAGTTTAGATAAGTTTAGATCGTGCGCAAAGTCCCGCACGCAAAGCAGCGCCATTAAACTCTATGCAAAGTGCACCAGACTTTGCTAGCGCAAAACTTTTGATCAGCTGTGCACTGCGGTGCTAACCCAGTTGGTGCTGAAACTTATCACGCCTAAACTTATCACACCTAAACTTATCATGCCTAAACTTATCACACCTAAACTTATCACACCTAAACTTATCATGCCTAAACAGAGTTTAGGCGTGATAAAGGGCTTTTCACTAGCGTGCTAACTGTTAGCACCGCTTTGTGAATCAGGCCCTTGGTCTGTCTCTGGGGTCTGGAAGGCAAGGAGGAGGTGGCAGGATCTGCCTGGGCATGGGTGCAGTCATTGCGCCCCCATGGCTCTGCGCCCAGAGACTGATGCCTATTGAGCTATATAGTGCTCACTTAAAGGGAACCTGTACTGAGTAAAATTATTGAAAATAAACACATGATGTAGATGCAAATGAATATTGCATACTAACCTCACCACCAGTTCCTCTCAGAAGCTCACCATTTTCTTCTTACAGTGATCTCTTCCACTTCTGACAATATTTTGTCAGAACTGAAATATACCAGTTGCTGACAGTTATATTTCAGCTGCTGTCAGTTACAACTGAATATGCAAGGTAATGTCCATGTTTCCCTATGGTTCAAGTGGGTGATATTACAGTTTAACAGTGTGCTGACCAGGAAGCTGTTATGGGGTAATGGCCATTTTCAAACTGGAGGACAGAGAATTCCATTAGTGGACAAACAGGATGCAGGAGAGGAGAAAGAGATTGATGAGTACACTACACAGGAGGTAAGTATGATGTGTTTATCTTAATTTTGACTTTTAATTTTCAGTTCAGGTTCTCTTTAAGGGTCGATGTGCCTGTCCAATCGATCACTGACTGATCAGAATTTGATTGGCTTTTGATTCCTGCATGAAATCTATTGAAATGTAATGTCATGGACCATTGTTCATCCGCTGCTCCTGCCCCGCCCCAATTGATAGTCATTTTCTGCCATGTCTGTTCAATATTTTCCATTGATTTTTATTGATTGGACATTTTGGGAAATAGATGACAAAATCAATCAGTGTGATCGAATCTGCTGGGAATCACATCGAAACATGTATATGCCTGATTATGTTGGGAGCCTTTAAGATGACTATACACAATTAAAATAAAACAATTTGGGTTCCTTTTTTATTTCATTTTTTTTACAAAAAGATTGTGTCGAAAAAAGATAATCTTTTTTTATTGTGAAAAATGATTGCATTTTCCAAATTGTTTTATCGCTTCATCTATTGGTGTGGTGAAAAATTCTGACCCATTTCAAAAAAGGTCAGTATATGATGTGTTGGTTTGATCTTTCAAATACAATAAATCAAGAAAATTGATTGAAATGGCCACCTTGAGGCACAGAGCACGCTTAGTCACTGGCCCACTCTGGCATTGCGCATCATTTGTAGTTTTCATCACAATTTTAAATCAAACAGCCGCCTGCTTTTTCCTGTTTCCATGTTCCTGATCCCAGTGGATTTTCCAATGTATTTTGCTCCAGTCCTCTGCTCCCATTAGCCTCAGTCTCTGCCTCTCCTCATATCCTCATCCATCTACCACTACCAGCACTACTGTAACATCACAGGAATGGTAACAGTGGGAGGTGGATGTGAGGAGAGGAGGCCAGCTGGAGAGGAGGCAGAGGGAGGACAGGACTGCAACACGCTGTGAGTATAGTGCACAGGTAGCTATATACAAACTTATTATTCTTTCCTGCAATACTGTGCATGGCCCAACCACCCACAAGTGACAGCAATGCGGAGTGCTAGGAGGAGGGGGCATCATGTATTGATAGTTTCACCAACTGTACAGCCTAGACTCCCCAATATTATCTATCAAAAGGCAGCAGCATCCTGTACTGATCACATGACCACATCACTGAGGATGGATGAGGACCAGACTCACATGACCAAAGGATGAATCAAGCAAAAAGGACACCAGACATTTGAATTACGGCTGTAGCGCGGTACTCGGAAGGTAATTCAGGAGCCGGCAAAAGATGGAGCCCAAATTACAAAAAATACATTGCAATTCAGCTATCAGCAATACTGGCAGCCAAGTTGCATCTTACCTCTGTGTCCATGGCAACCTGGGGGGGAGGGGATAGTGATGAACGCCGCCAGGAAATTTTCAATAGCAGCGTGAGCTGTTTTCCGGCTTCACCCTGCGCCCACATTTCCCACCGCCTCTTTTGCATGTATGCCCAAGAGGATATTGAACCTCACCCTGGAGATCATCTATCTGGTGACTGGAGAGGTGAGGTGCATTCTGGGAGGTCACATGGTATAACTCCTACGTCTAATATAAAGTAGACATCTAACCAGAGAGGTGAGGTGGATAACAGGAGGTCAAAGGTTATCACTCCTATCTCTATTAATAAAACACACACCTGACAAGGAAGGGTGAAGAGGATGCTGGGATTGTCATGTGACATTATTGTTCATCTTGCAGAGTTTTCCTCCAGTGAAGTCTGGTGATTGACCATCACGGTGCCCCTGTTTCACTCATTGATATCTGATGGACAAAACAAGCAAAAGATTCTAGAAATCACCAGGAACTTGATGGAGCTGCTGACTGGAGAGGTGAGCATTGCTATGAATTATGGGACATTATCCAGTAACAGTAAGTGGTGTGTCTGTGTGGTGACTGTATCATTGTGTGTCAGTTTCCTATAAGGTGTCACAATGTCACCATCTATTTCTCCATGCAGGAGTGGCAGTATATAGAAGGATACAAGGACCATATCAAGGACACCATGATGGAGAATCAGCCGCCCCTCACATCACTGGGTAAGAGGAGACTTTCTTTACTTGTAAAGGAAAGAGCAGTACTAAGGTTCCACCTATATCCCCCCCCCCCCCAATCATCTAATAAACACATATAGAGACATTGTATTCAGTCAGTGTGTCTGTTTCCTACAGATGTATCCAGTAACAGAAACCCACCAGAGAGATGGACAGGTCCTCTTTATTCCTGGGATTGTCCACAAGAAGATCCCATCTTCCCCCACCATTATCAGGCAGGTGGAACTGAGGGACTCCAAACTGTACAACATGTTTCCTTCTGCTTATGCTGTTATCTATGTTCACATTATAAATTAACTCTAATTTTTATGCACTTAGGGAGGAGAACTGACATATGTAAACACTGTGGTTAAAGAGGAAGAAGAGGAGACCTATATCAGGAATGATCAACAGTCTGTGGAGGAGGGTGACATGATGAAGACAATTAAAGAGGAAGTAGAAGAGACATACTGGTATATGAGGAACGATCAGCAGTCTACGGAGGAGGGTGACATGATGAGGACAATTAAAGAGGAAGAAGAAAAGACGTATGTGTGGAGTAATCAGCAGTCTATGGAGGAGGGTGACATGATGAGGGCAATTAAAGAGGAAGAAGAAGAGACGTATGTGAGGAGTGATCAGCAGTCTATGCAGGATGTTGTAATAATGAGGACAATTAAAGAGGATGAAGAGACATATATGAGGAGTGATCAGCAGTCTATGGAGGGCATGATGGGCACAATTAAAGTGGAGGCCACACTTACAGAGGGCAGAACAGGTGAGTAATCAGCATTAAAGTGTACTCATGGCACTTCTAAAGTGGTTTCCTCCTGTCTGACTCAGAGAACGTGAGAGCTGAAGCCACTATGGTCACACTTAGGCCACTATTGAACATTAGCAAGTTATGCCCAAGGCCTCTTTTCTCAATAGGTAGTGTCTCCATCCAGAATCCAAACCCTGGTCTCCTACATCAAAGGTTGTGTGTTTAACCAGTACAGTATCAAAGCCACTGCTTGTAGTGAAGCCCTTATTCACAGTGTAGAAAGAGAATGATTGTGGAGTTGCTATAGACTGAGTATGTGTAAGATACAGTATGATCTCATATCTGTGAGACTTTGAATTCAAAATGTCAGCCATGACTATGGACACACACACGCCCATAGAAAGAGTTCAGCACACACACACGCCCATATAAAGAGCTCATCACACACACACACCCATATAAAGAGCTCAGCACACACACACGCCCATATAAAGAGCTCAGCACACACACACGCCCATAGAAAGAGCTCAGCACACACACACGCCCGCCCATAGAAAGAGTTCAGCACACACACACACGCCCATAGAAAGAGCTCAGCACACACACATGCCCATAGAAAGAGTTCAGCACACACACATGCCCATAGAAAGAGCTCAACACACACACATGCCCATAGAAAGAATTCAGCACACACACATGCCCATAGAAAGAGCTCAGCACACACACATGCCTATAGAAAGAGTTCAGCACACACACATGCCCATAGAAAGAGCTCAGCACACACACATGCCCATAGAAAGAGCTCAGCACACACACATGCCCATAGAAAGAGTTCAGCACACACACATGCCCATAGAAAGAGCTCATCACACACACACGCCCATAGAAAGAGTTCAGCACACACACACGCCCATATAAAGAGCTCAGCACACACACATGCCCATAGAAAGAGCTCAGCACACACACATGCCCATAGAAAGAGTTCAGCACACACACATGCCCATAGAAAGAATTCAGCACACACACATGCCCATAGAAAGAGCTCAGCACACACACATGCCCATAGAAAGAGTTTAGCACACACACATGCCCATAGAAAGAGTTCAGCACACACACATGCCCATAGAAAGAGTTCAGCACACACACATGCCCATAGAAAGAGCTCAGCACACACACATGCCCGTAGAAAGAGCTCAGCACACACACATGTCCGTAGAAATAGTTCAGAACACACACATGTCAGAACACACACATGCCCATAGAAAGAGCTCAGCACACACACATGCCCATAGAAAGAGCTCAGCACACACACATGCCCATAGAAAGAGTTTAGCACACACACATGCCCATAGAAAGAGCTCAGCACACACACATGCCCATAGAAAGAGCTCAGCACACACACACCCATAGAAAGAGCTCAGCACACACATGCAATTACAAAGAGCTTAGAACACACACATGCCCATAGTAAGAGGTCAGCACATGCCAATAGAAAGAGCTCAGCACACGCGCATGCCCATAGAAAGAGCTCAGCACACGCGCATGCCCATAGAAAGAGCTCAGCACACACACATGCCCATAGAAAGAGTTCAGCACACACACATGCCCATAGAAAGAGCTCAGCACACGTGCATGCCCATAGAAAGAGCTCAGCACACGTGCATGCCCATAGAAAGAGCTCAGCACACACACATATGCACAAAGAAAGAGCTCAGCACACACACACCCATAGAAAGAGCTCAGCACATGCATGCAGTGGGTTGCAAAAGTAGTCGGCCCCCTTGAAGTTTTCCACATTTTGTCACATTACTGCCACAAACATGCATCAATTTTATTGGAATTCCACATGTAAGACCAATACAAAGTGGTGTACATGTGAGAAGTGGAACGAAAATCATACATGATTCCAAACATTTTTTACAAATCAATAACTGCAAAGCGGGGTGTGCATAATTATTCTGAGTCAATACTTTGTAGAACCACCTTCTGCTGCATTTACAGCTGCCAGTCTTTTAGGGTATGTCTCTACCAGCTTTGCACATCTAGAGACTGAAATCCTTGCCCATTCTTCTTTGCAAAACAGCTCCAGCTCAGTCAGATTAGATGAACAGTGTTTGTGAACAGCAGTTTTCAGATCTTGCCACAGATTCTCGATTGGATTTAGATCTGGACTTAGACTAGGCCATTCTAACACAGATATGTTTTTTTTAAACCATTCCATTGTTGCCCTGGCTTTATGTTTAGGGTCGTTGTCCTGCTGGAAGGTGAACCTCCGCCCCAGTCTCAAGGCTTTTGCAGTCTTCAAGAGGGTTTCTTCCAAGATTGCCCTGTATTTGGCTCCATCCATCTTCCCATCAACTCTGACCAACTTTCCTGTCCCTGCTGAAGAGAAGCACCCCCAGAGCATGATGCTGCCACCACCATATTTGACAGTGGGGATGGTGTGTTCAGAGTGATGTGCAGTGTTAGTTTTCTGCCACACATAGCGTTTTGTATTTTGGCCAAAAAGTTCCACTTTGGTCTCATCTGACCAGAGCACCTTCTTCCACATGGTTGCTGTGTCCCCCACATGGCATGTGGCAAACTGCAAACGGGACTTCTTATGCTTTACTGTTAACAATGGTTTTCTTCTTGCCACTCTTCCATAAAGGCCAACTTTGTACAGTGCATGACTAATAGTTGTCCTATGGACAGAATCTCCCACCTGAGCTGTAGATCTCTGCAGCTCGTCCAGAGTCACCTCTTGGGCCTCTTGACTGCATTTCTGATCAGTGCTCTCCTTGTTCGGCCTGTGAGTTTAGGTGGATGGCCTTGTCTTGGTAGGTTTACAGTTGTGCCATACTCCATCCATTTCTGAATGATCGCTTGAACAGTGCTCCATGGGATGTTCAAGGCTTTGGAAATCTTTTTGTAGCCTAAGCCTGCTTTAAATTTCTCAATAACTTGATCCCTGACCTGTCTTGTGTGTTCTTTGGACTTCACGGTGTTGTTGCGCCCAATATTCTCTTAGACAACCTCTGAGGCCCTCATAGAGCAGCTGTATTTGTACTGACATTAGATTACACACAGGTGCACTCTATTTAGTCATTAGCACTCATTAGGCAATGTCTATAGGCAACTGACTGCACTCAGATCAAAGGGGGCCGAATAATTATGCACACACCACTTTTCAGTTATTTATTTGTAAAGAATGTTTGGAATCATGTATGATTTTCGTTCCACTTCTCATGTGTACACCACTTTGTGTTAGTCTTTCATGTGGAATTCCAATAAAACTGATTAATGTTTGTGGCAGTAATATGACAAAATGTGGAAAACTTCAAGGGGGCCGAATACTTTTGCAACCCACTGTATGCCCATAGAAAGAGCTCAGCACACACACATGCCCATAGAAAGAGCTCATCACACACATGCAATTACAAAGAGCTTAGAAAACACACACACACACACACACTCACACACCATAGAAAGAGCTCAGCACATGCCCATAGAAAGAGCTCAGCACACGTGCATGCCTATAGAAGGAGCTCAGTGCACACATGCCCATAGAAAGAGCTCGGCACACGCTCATGCCCATAGAAAGAGTTCAACACACACACATGCCCATAGAAAGAGCTCAGCACACACACATGCCCATAGAAAGAGCTCAGCACACACACATGCCCATAGAAAGAGCTCAGCACACACACATGCCCATAGAAAGAGTTCAACACACACACACATGCCCATAGAAAGAGCTCAGCACACACAAATTCCCATAGAAAGAGCTCATCACACACACATGCCCATAGAAAGAGCTCAGCACACACACATGCCCATAGAAAGAGTTCAGCACACACACACGCCCATATAAAGAGCTCAGCACACACATATGCCCATATAAAAAGCTCAGCACACACACATGCCCATAAAAAGAGCTCAGCACACACACATGCCCATAGAAAGAGCTCAGCACACACACAAATTACCATAGAAAGAGCTCATCACACACACATGCCCATATAAAGAGCTCAGCACACACACATGCCCATAGAAAGAGTTCAGCACACACATATGCCCATATAAAAAGCTCAGCACACACACATGCCCATAAAAAGAGCTCAGCACACACACATGCCCATAGAAAGAGCTCAGCACACACACATGCCCATAGAAAGAGCTCAGCACATGCAAATGCCCATAGAAAGAGCTCAGCACACACACACACACGCCCATATAAAGAGCTCAGCACACACACATGCCCATAGAAAGAGCTCAGCACACACGCACGCCCATAGAAAGAGTTCAGCACACACACGTGCCCATAGAAAGAGCTCAGCACACACACATGCCCATAGAAAGAGCTCAGCACACACACATGCCCATAGAAAGAGTTCAGCACACACACGTGCCCATAGAAAGAGCTCAGCACACACACGTGCCCATAGAAAGAGCTCAGCACACACACGTGCCCATAGAAAGAGCTCAGCACACACACGTGCCCATAGAAAGAGCTCAGCACACACACATGCCCATAAAAAGAGCTCAGCACACACGTATGCACATAGAAAGTGCTCAGCACACACACGTGCCCATAGAAAAAGTTCAACACACACACATGCCCATAGAAAGAGTTCAGCACACACACGTGCCCATAGAAAGAGCTCAGCACACACACATGCCCATAGAAAGAGCTCAGCACACACACATGCCCATAGAAAGAGTTCAGCACACACACGTGCCCATAGAAAGAGCTCAGCACACACACGTGCCCATAGAAAGAGCTCAGCACACACACATGCCCATAGAAAGAGCTCAGCACACACGTATGCACATAGAAAGTGCTCAGCACACACACGTGCCCATAGAAAGAGTTCAACACACACACATGCCCATAGAAAGAGTTCAGCACACACACATGCCCATAGAAAGAGTTCAGCACACACGTATGCCCATAGAAAGAGTTCAGCACACACGTATGCACATAGAAAGAGCTCAGCACACACACGTGCCCATAGAAAGAGCTCAGCACACACACATGCCCATAGAAAGAGCTCAGCACACACACATGCACATAGAAAGAGCTCAGCACACACACGTGCCCATAGAAAGAGCTCAGCACACACACGTGCCCATAGAAAGAGCTCAGCACACACACATGCCCATAGAAAGAGCTCAGCACACACACATGCCCATAGAAAGAGCTCAGCACACACACGTGCCCATAGAAAGAGCTCAGCACACACACGTGCCCATAGAAAGAGCTCAGCACACACGCACGCCCATAGAAAGAGTTCAGCACACACACGTGCCCATAGAAAGAGCTCAGCACACACACATGCCCATAGAAAGAGCTCAGCACACACACATGCCCATAGAAAGAGTTCAGCACACACACGTGCCCATAGAAAGAGCTCAGCACACACACATGCCCATAGAAAGAGTTCAGCACACACACGTGCCCATAGAAAGAGCTCAGCACACACACGTGCCCATAGAAAGAGCTCAGCACACACACATGCCCATAGAAAGAGCTCAGCACACACGTATGCACATAGAAAGTGCTCAGCACACACACGTGCCCATAGAAAGAGTTCAACACACACACATGCCCATAGAAAGAGCTCAGCACACACACATGCCCATAGAAAGAGCTCAGCACACACGCACGCCCATAGAAAGAGTTCAGCACACACACGTGCCCATAGAAAGAGCTCAGCACACACACACACACGCCCATATAAAGAGCTCAGCACACACACATGCCCATAGAAAGAGCTCAGCACACACGCACGCCCATAGAAAGAGTTCAGCACACACACGTGCCCATAGAAAGAGCTCAGCACACACACATGCCCATAGAAAGAGCTCAGCACACACACATGCCCATAGAAAGAGTTCAGCACACACACGTGCCCATAGAAAGAGCTCAGCACACACACGTGCCCATAGAAAGAGCTCAGCACACACACGTGCCCATAGAAAGAGCTCAGCACACACACATGCCCATAAAAAGAGCTCAGCACACACGTATGCACATAGAAAGTGCTCAGCACACACACGTGCCCATAGAAAAAGTTCAACACACACACATGCCCATAGAAAGAGTTCAGCACACACACGTGCCCATAGAAAGAGCTCAGCACACACACATGCCCATAGAAAGAGCTCAGCACACACACATGCCCATAGAAAGAGTTCAGCACACACACGTGCCCATAGAAAGAGCTCAGCACACACACGTGCCCATAGAAAGAGCTCAGCACACACACATGCCCATAGAAAGAGCTCAGCACACACGTATGCACATAGAAAGTGCTCAGCACACACACGTGCCCATAGAAAGAGTTCAACACACACACATGCCCATAGAAAGAGTTCAGCACACACACATGCCCATAGAAAGAGTTCAGCACACACGTATGCCCATAGAAAGAGTTCAGCACACACGTATGCACATAGAAAGAGCTCAGCACACACACGTGCCCATAGAAAGAGCTCAGCACACACACATGCCCATAGAAAGAGCTCAGCACACACACATGCACATAGAAAGAGCTCAGCACACACACGTGCCCATAGAAAGAGCTCAGCACACACACGTGCCCATAGAAAGAGCTCAGCACACACACATGCCCATAGAAAGAGCTCAGCACACACACATGCCCATAGAAAGAGCTCAGCACACACACGTGCCCATAGAAAGAGCTCAGCACACACACGTGCCCATAGAAAGAGCTCAGCACACACACATGCCCATAGAAAGAGCTCAGCACACACGTATGCACATAGAAAGTGGTCAGCACACACACGTGCCCATAGAAAGAGCTCTGCTCACACACATGCCAATAAAAGCATCAATTATTGCAGCACCTGGTATTTCTATGTCATTCTGATGGACAATTGTTAGATACTTTATCTGAATACTTGCTGGGTGTCCAACTACAAGAATACATATTCATATTAAAAAAAAAAACATTCTGATCTTGGACTAGTTATTTCGGCCTCAATTCACCAGTGGTTACCGACCTATTTATCTCATGGGAGGTAATTTACCTCCTGTGATATCTCCAAATAGCAATTCTCCAGAAGTATAGGGTGAAATATCGACAGAGAGAAATTCATGCGATAAATAGGCGATAGTTAGTCGTTATTTTTTCTCAAAATCACAATTCACCAGGGAAAAAAGGGGGTGTGGCCATTCGTTATTTTTTCATCTATTTATCCCCAGAATGTACCTGGAGATATCTGTTTTTTCTCACAGCTGCTGCAGCTCACTCTGCAGCTAGTTTACTAGCAGCACACAGTAACAGCCTATACTGTACATATTTCAGGCACCAGAGAGCAGCTCACTCTGCAGCTAGTTTACTAGCAGCACACAGTAACAGCCTATACTGTACATATTTCAGGCACCAGAGAGCAGCTCACTCTGCAGCTAGTTTACTAGCAGCACACAGTAACAGCCTATACTGTACATATTTCAGGCACCAGAGAGCAGCTCACTCTGCAGCTAGTTTACTAGCAGCACACAGTAACAGCCTATACTGTACATATTTCAGGCACCAGAGAGCAGCTCACTCTGCAGCTAGTTTACTAGCAGCACACATTAACTGTATACTGTACATATTTCAGGCACCAGAGAGCAGCTCACTCTGCAGCTAGTTTACTGGCAGCACACAGTAACAGCCTATACTGTACATATTTCAGGCACCAGAGAGCAGCTCACTCTGCAGCTAGTTTACTAGCAGCACACAGTAACAGCCTATACTGTACATATTTCAGGCACCAGAGAGCAGCTCACTCTGCAGCTAGTTTACTAGCAGCACACAGTAACAGCCTATACTGTACATATTTCAGGCCCCAGAGAGCAGCACACACTGCAGCTAGTTTACTAGCAGCACACAGTAACAGCCTATACTGTACATATTTCAGGCACCAGAGAGCAGCTCACTCTGCAGCTAGTTTACTAGCAGCACACATTAACTGTATACTGTACATATTTCAGGCACCAGAGAGCAGCTCACTCTGCAGCTAGTTTACTGGCAGCACACAGTAACAGCCTATACTGTACATATTTCAGGCACCAGAGAGCAGCTCACTCTGCAGCTAGTTTACTAGCAGCACACAGTAACAGCCTATACTGTACATATTTCAGGCACCAGAGAGCAGCTCACTCTGCAGCTAGTTTACTGGCAGCACACAGTAACAGCCTATACTGTACATATTTCAGGCACCAGAGAGCAGCTCACTCTGCAGCTAGTTTACTAGCAGCACGCAGTAACAGCCTATACTGTACATATTTCAGGCACCAGAGAGCAGCTCACTCTGCAGCTAGTTTACTAGCAGCACACAGTAACAGCCTATACTGTACATATTTCAGGCCCCAGAGAGCAGCACACACTGCAGCTAGTTTACTAGCAGCACACAGTAACAGCCTATACTGTACATATTTCAGGCACCAGAGAGCAGCTCACTCTGCAGCTAGTTTACTGGCAGCACACAGTAACAGCCTATACTGTACATATTTCAGGCACCAGAGAGCAGCTCACTCTGCAGCTAGTTTACTAGCAGCACACAGTAACAGCCTATACTGTACATATTTCAGGCACCAGAGAGCAGCTCACTCTGCAGCTAGTTTACTAGCAGCACACAGTAACGGCCTATACTGTACATATTTCAGGCCCCAGAGAGCAGCACACACTGCAGCTAGTTTACTAGCAGCACACAGTAACAGCCTATACTGTACATATTTCAGGCACCAGAGAGCAGCCCATTTACACTATTTAGCGTATTAAGCGATATTAAGCATTTACAATATTAAGTGGATGGGCGAAATGAAGGAGGAATTTGGATACATTTTTCATCGGGAGGGAGTGTGAAAATGTATCCAAATACTTCCTCCGTTTCACCCATCCACTCAATATTGTAAATGCCTAATATTGCTTAATATGCAGAACGAAGGGAGGGATTTGTAATGGAAGGAGAGGGTAAAAAAACAGGGAGGGAAACCCTCTGCGGTCACATGCTGGTAATAACCTCCTCATCCTACCCACAATCCTTTACTTCCAGCATCCAGAGAGGCAAAGTATCGCATGCAAATCACTAACATTGCATAACTATCGACCGTTTATCGCACGGTTTTTGCACCCATATCGCACCATTATCGCCTGCTACCGAACACTCCTCTCTCTATCCTCGCACAGTGGTGAATTGCAAACACAGTGTTAGAATACCGAATGAGATAAAATACCGACCTTTTATCTCTTACTAACTCTCCTATGGTGAATTGAGGCCAAGTTTGAGGATATCTGTCAAATTACAAGTACATATTGTTCACATGACAGAGAGCCAATCTGACTGACCTCAGGAGGACTGACACTTACAGTACTTGAGTTTAGTATTATTCATGGTTAGTTAACCACATTGCTCTTCAAACAACACAGATTTCTTGCTATAAGTACATAGAGGTCTGTTGTCACAGGAGTAACACATTGCTTCCACTGTCTCATCAAGCTCTACAACTTACTGTGCTTCCATGTATGGCCAATGCTTTATGTGTAGGGAGGTCAATGAGATACAAATTCCTCTGACATGTATGCAAATATAATTCAAATTGTATGTAGCTAATAGCATTTGATTTCTTAATTCCAAGCTACATAAGATTAGCATGCAAGCCTAAGATATTGGCATGTGAATGGCCGCCTGTAATGAGCACAATTTTCTGCAGTTTTCTGTCAGGCTGATAACTAGTGATGGCCAGTGACATGCCAATAACTCTAATGGTGCATACACACATCAGACTATAGTCTTTGGAAAATGAAAGATCACAGACCAATCTTACCACCCTTCCATGTAGTATGAGAGCCATACATACACAGTCTATTCTATGGAGCTGAACTCCCCATCAGACAGAAATCTTTGCAAGATGCTGCACACAAAGATGCTGTACATATGCAAAAAATCAGTATCTGCAAAAGATCTGTTCCTGCAAAAGATCCATTCCTGCAAAATGCATTCATAGTCTATGAGATCTGCAGATCCTCATACACACCTTGTTTAACTGACATACATCTGCAGATCAGATCCACCAGGATGAATCTTCAGATCTGCAGATGATTGTCTGATCTGCAGATGAATGTCAGTTAAACAAGGTGTGTATGAGGATCTGCAGATCTCATAGACTATGAATGCAATTTGCAGGAACAGATCTTTTGTGTCTGTACAGCATCTGTGTGTGCAGCATCTTGCAAAGATTTTTTTCTGATGGGGAGTTCCGCTCCATAGAAAAGACTGTGTAGGTATGGCACTCATACTACATGAAGGGTGGTAAGATTGGTCTGTGATCTTTCATTTTCCAAAGACTATAGTCTGATGTGTGTATGCACCTTTAGATGGTGCTAATCATATGCTAATTATATGCAAAGCTACTCAGGTGCTGCATTCAGCCCATTTCGAATGTGCAAAAACTTTGAATCAACCTGGAATTTTCAGCAGCTCACTGACCACCCCTAATGATAATTGTTCTTCCCCTCAGAATTCTCTAACAGGAAGTGATGATGTTTCTCTATTTGCAGCGCAGGGTCCTGGCATCATGAACCTCTCAGAGACTTGTCTCTCTGTATCTACAGACTGTACAACATATGATAATTTCATTGGACAAGAGCCTCCTGCAGAAATCCTGGTTACACTAAATATTCTCCCAGACTCACCTCACCTGTCTAACCCTCAGGGGCTTCATACTCAGCACATCTCTCCCCCTGCTGGAGGATCTTATTCCTGTTCAACATGTGGGAAATGTTTTGTTTGGAAATCAAATCTTGTAAGACATGAGAGAACTCACTCTGGAGAGAAGCCATATTCGTGTGCTGAGTGTAGGAAATGTTTTATACAGAAATCACAACTTATCAGACATGAGAGAACTCACACTGGTGAGAAGCCCTACACATGTACTGAGTGTGGGAAATGTTTTGTACAAAAAGCACATCTTGTCACACATTTGAGGTCTCATACTGGTGAGAAGCCTTATTCATGTGCTGAGTGTGGGATATGTTTTGGGCATAAATCATTGCTTGTCAAACATGAGAGATCTCATAATGGTGAGAATTCCTATTCATGTGCTGAGTGTGGGAAATGTTTTGTAGAAAAATCAACTCTTGTCACACATGAGAGGTATCACACTGGTGAAAAGTTATATTCATGTGCTGAGTGTGGTAAATGTTTTGTGCGTAAATCACACCTTGTCATACATGAGAGATCCCACACTGGCGAGAAGTTATATTCGTGTTCTGAGTGTGGGAAATGTTTTGGGCGTAAATCACACCTTGCCATACATAGGAGATCCCACACTGGTGAGAAACCCTATTCATGTACTGAGTGTGGGAAATGTTTTATACAAAAAGCACATCTTGTCAAACATGAGAGATCTCATACTGTTGAGAAGAATTTTTCATGTGCTGAATGTGGGAAATATTTTGGGCATAAATCATTGCTTGACAGACATGAGAGATCTCATAATAATGAGAAGTCTTATTCATGTACTGAGTGCGGGAAATGTTTTCATTGTAAATCACTGCTTGTCACACATGAGAGATCTCACACTGGTGAGAAGCCTTATTCATGTGCCCAGTGTGGTAAATGTTTTGGACATAAATCTATTCTTGTCAGACATGAGTGGACTCACACTGGTGAGAAGCCGTATTCATGTGCTGAGTGTGGGAAATGTTTTCTAAGGAAATCGCACCTTGTCACACATGAGAAATATCACTCCGGTGAGAAGCCCTATTCATGTGCTGAGTGTGGGAAATGTTTTGTACAGAAATCAAATCTTCTTAAACATCAGAAGTGTCACAGTGGTGAGAAGCCATACTCCTGTGATGAGTGTGGGAAAAGTTATACAGTTAAAGCAAATCTTGTCATACATAAGAGATTGCACACTGGTGAGAAGCCTTATTCATGTGCTAAGTGTGGGAAATGTTTTGGACATAAAGCAAAGCTTATCAGACATGAGAGTTCTCACATGGGTTAGAAGCCCTATTTATGTACTGAGTGTGAAAAATGCTTTAGCTTGGAATTACTGCTCATGAGAAATGAATATTTCTAGTTTATAAATGTTCTTTTACAATGTGCATTGTGCACTCAGTATATTGGTTTATAAAGCGGTACAGTCCCTGAACTGAGGGGACATGATGAGATAAACATGGGTACATATAGTACTAAGCCTAGTTAGAACTTGCCTATGTTATAATATATTCCATTGTAAGGGTTAATAAAGCAGATGTTTTTTTCTATGCAAATGAGGCGGGGTCTACAGTCACTTGCAGCCACGGCTCTCCTGCAGAGTAAATACAAAAACACTTTAAAGGAACACTATCAGTTAAAAAATAATGCATTTAAATACTCTATATTAGGGTACACATTACCACTAGTGCTAGGGGCACGTTATTTATTCAGCCTCTGCTTACAGAGGAGCTGTCAGCCATACTTTCTCAGAAAAACACTCTCTCTCTCTCTCTCCTTTACATAACATATGTATTGCACTGTCCACATTTGGATTTTAGTGATTTTTCTATACTTTCCTCTCTGATTGTGTTTGCATTGCCCGCCCTCCTCCCAGTCTTCAGGCACTCCCACCCAGCTCTGCAATAGAAAGTGCATTGTCTCAGCATAAAAAAAATATTGGCCAGTCAGAGAGGAACAGAGGTGTGGGAGGGGAAAACAAGAGGGAAAGAGGCTTCAGCCAATCAGGCTGCATTAGTTAAGTCTGAAAGCAAAGTAAAGAAGCAAAAAAGGGAAACCCAGCATGCTCTGCAACTTCCTTTGTGTGTACCAAATGTTGTGTGCACCAGATAAGAGTCGGGTAAACTGGGGAATGATCATTTATCAACAACAAAAATAAAGCCAATGGGCATGAACGCGGCCCAGCGTCAAGTGCGCGCATCTCCACTTAAATAACAGAGCTCCGCTAGGAGACTGTTAGACGGTGAAACCGCCATCTATTTACTCTTTATTTACTCTGTACATCGCTGCGATCTATGGCAGCGCTGTACTGGGGACAGCCATGTGACACGGCTGTCCGCCGGGCAGGCTCAGGAGTTATCGTCTGTCATGATTCTATTATGGATAAAAACCCACACATTCTATTATGGATAAAACTCACACATTTTATTTGCCAATTTGTCCTGGTTATTGCAAAATTTTAAATATTTCCCAAGTACAATGTATGGTCCCAATATTATTATTCGGAAATTAAGATGCATTTTTTCAGGTTTGCATCCATCACTTATTACAAGCTAATAAATTAAAATAACAGTAATATACCCTCTTGACATACATATTAAAAAAAATTCAGTCCCTAAGGTAACTATTTATGTATTTTTTTATGTATTTTTTTATACAAAAAAAAAATAGGTACTATGTGAGAGTGTGGGAGGGAAGCAGTTAATTTTAAATGTAAGGGTTGGTATTTTTATTAAATAAAATGTATTTACGGTAGGTGTAATTTTCCTATATGGCCACAAGATGTCCTTGCGCATTATTTACTGTTCATGTACATAATTACGTGAATAGAAAGTTATGCATGGCACTGTAACTTCGAAAGATACAATGATGCAGACATCTCATAGACGACAGTGTTCATTGACATGGGAACTGCTAGAGTATAACCAGTTACTGCACCAGGTACAGTATAGTCACGACCTGGGAAAACATCACTTGAAGTCCCAGAGCCAAGAATATTTGTCTTCAGTGGCGGGGGGCCGCTGCTTACTCCCGCCACCCGCCACTGAAGACAAATATTCACGCCCCTGGGACTTCAAGTGAAGTTTTCCCAGGCCCTGATTATACTGCACCTGGTGCAGTAAGTGGTTAAATGCTAGCATTGGCTCGGGTCCACTCATACAATCTTCTTTGATAACTGAATAATGCCATTTGCTGTGTTAAGGTATTATGATCTTTGTTCATTTGTATTACTGTCATCTTCTATGAATTTTGTCTTCTGTGATCTATTCCCTTTGTGTAACAGTTTGATATATGCTGATATAACTGTATATTCCAAATGAATAAAATCAATAAAAAATATTGTGCGCATCAGAATACTGTATGAGAGAGCAGCATTTTCCGCGGAGAGGCCGTATCCCTGTGCTGAGTGCGGGAAATGCTACAGCCAGAACCCTCATCTTGCCATACAGAAGAAAACAACTGAAGAGCTGAGTGTGGGAAATTGTGGCATTATAAATCACATTTGGGGTCACATCCGAGATCTCACACACTGACCTATTCATGGAGAACACAACAGGGGGCCTGAATAAATAATACCCCTGTTCTATAATGCGTAGTATGGACACAGAGGCGCCAAAAGAATTAAAGTATCTAAAAAGTTTAAAACATGAGGCAGTGGTGGACTTACCTCCTCCAAGCAGACACAAACATTGCCAATGTGTTTGTCAAATAGAACAGGTTTATTTACATACAACAGGGGACAATGCAACGTGTTTTGCGGGTTTGACACAGAGGTGCCTGGCTCTTCTACTGACCACATATGCTATTACTCCATTGTTATTGCCTGATGAAGTGGGATCAAACCTGCGAAACGCGTTGCATCGTCCCCCGAAGTATGTAAATAAACTTGTTGTATTTGGCAAACACATGGGCAATGTTTGTGCCTGCTTGGAGGAAGTAAGTCCACCACTGCCTCCTCATGTTTTAAACTTTTTAGATACTCTTATCATTTTGGTGCCTCTGTATTCATACTACACTATATCAAGTCCATCCCTGGTGGAGGGGTGTTACCCCCATTTTCCCTCATCTACAGAGAGTGACTTCTTAATCCTGAGTGGGGTCAGGTCTAATCTCCCCACCTGCCTATACAGTGGTTGCCTTTGAGAGTATAGCTTATTATTCTATGATACTTCATTTCAACTACCAGTACATACTACACTATATTTGGCTCTAGGTGACCCTATTCTGTGTTTCAGTTTCATAATGGGCTGAAGGTAATGACTATTACTGAGTCCCTGGAACCTTTAGAAGCTCCGTATTTCAGGCAGGTGGGGCTTCACCTACTGTGAGCTGCAGATGTGGGGATATTAGAAGCTCCCATTCATCCAGATTGAACTGAGGAAAAGAGATTTCCCTCTCTCTGTCTCTTTGTTTTATATTTAGCAAACATGAAGAGATTTGAGCTGAATGCACACAATCTGTCAGATATTTGTATTGTTAGATATATACACATTACTATTTGAAATAATTTGGTTGGTAGGTTTGTTCACTAAGGCAGTGGTCGTCTTGGAGATGTGGTGGGGTCCTTATCATGTTGGAATACTGCCTTGCTGCCCAGTTTGTGAAGGAAGGGGATAATGCTCTGCTTCAGAATGTCACAGTATATGTTGTCATTCATGGTTTCCTGAATGAACTGTAGCTCCCCAGTGCCGGCAGCATTCATGTATCCCCAAACCATGATATTCCCACCACCATGCTTCACTGTAGGCAAGACACACTTGTCTTTGTACTCCTTTCCTGGTTGCCGCCACACACTCTTGACACTATCTGAACCAAATAGATTAATCTTGGTTCTAGTAATCCCTGCCCTTAGTCT
Source organism: Hyperolius riggenbachi (assembly GCF_040937935.1). NCBI lineage: Eukaryota > Metazoa > Chordata > Amphibia > Anura > Hyperoliidae > Hyperolius > Hyperolius riggenbachi. The sequence goes on from NC_090655.1 coordinate 258,647,596, forward strand.
GCCTGCTTTCTTGTGCATCATTTTTAGGAGACGCTTCCTCCAAGAATTATGTTAAATATCCTGCCAATCCCTTTTGAATCATTAGTGCTTCACAGATGTACTGCTGTGCTCTCCCTGGCTGCATCTATAAAGATTACATTCCAGTGGACAAGTGCAATCCCTTGACCTTAGTCTTATACATCATGCTCTTTTTCAAAGATTGACTATTGGATGCAATTATAATTGACCATGTATTGGGCTGACACAACAATAACAACGTTCAATACATACCTGGGTGTGGCTGTACATATGTGCTTTTATCTTATGCTTTTATAAACTGTCCTGTATTCACGAACCATGAACTCAGAAAAAAAACTCTGCCTCTGAAGAAGGAACCTGGTCATTGGTCGCAAAACGTGGCTTACGCTATTGCCATTATGACCAATGTGTATTAAGGACTTTTAATGCCATATCACTTGTATGACTATTTATTGGCATTACCATTAAAAGTTATGTTTTATGCATAAGATTACCAGGCCGTGAAACCCCCAATTTGTATTTTGATTGCTTTTGATTCCTCCTGGGATGCCAGCCATGCAGAGCAATTTGATGCAGTGTGTGGTGTATGGTCTGAGCACTGACAGAGTGACACCCCTCACCCCTTCCCCCCCCCTTTAACCTCTGCAGCAATGCTGCCAGCACTCGTATGTCTATTTGCAAAAGACAACCTCTGGATATGACACTGAGCACCTGCACTTAACCTCTTTGGTCAACCATGGGAAGGACTGTCCAGTTAAACCGCTGTATGGTCTTTGCCAACACTCTGAAACACATCTGCGTGCCATATTCTTATAGCCTAAGCCATCTTTATATAGAGCAACATTTTTTAAGATCCTTAGAGAGTTCACTGTCATGAGGTACCATGTTAAACTTCCAATGAACAATATGAGTGAGCTAACACCAAATGTAACACACCTGCTCTCCATTCAGACCTGAGATCTTGTAACACTAACAAGTAATATGTCCCCAGGGAGGAAAAATGTTGAATTTTGGGGGTTGATTCACTATAACAAATAGCATGCCTTATCAGTGTTAACACGCCTTATCAGAGTAGCATAGCGAGTGCTACGAACTTACAGTATGCCTGCTAATTGGCAATGACGAGAGCTCCACTCGTTCTGCCCTGAGCCCCTGTGGGTCCAATCACTTTAAAGGACATTATCCCTGCACTTTGGCCCAATAGGCTGCCTGTCACTTGACAGGCAGCCTATTGGGCCAATCAAAGTGCGGGGATAATGTCCTTAAAAGTGATTGGACCCTCAGGGGCTCAGGGCAGGACGGGTGGAGCTCTCGTCATTGCCAATTAGCAGGCATAAGTTTGTAGCGCTCGTTATGCTACTCTGATAAGGCGTGTTAACTCTGATAAGGCATGTTAACTCTGATAAGGCATGCTATTTGTCTTAGTGAATCAACCACATTGTATCATGTCTTCAGTGTTGTCCCAGGAAAATAAATAATAAAATATAAACAAAAAAACTCACTTTAAAATACTGTAGGTACCAGCAACATGTGTAGCCAGAGGGTCCCCCAGTTTTGTATAGGTAGCAAGACAAGCACCCCCCCAACCTTCCAGTATAGGTAGCCAAATTAGCACCACAGTGTAGTTAGCCTGATTCTCTCTCCCCCCCCCCCCCCTCCCAAGTATATGTAGCTCTCCAAGTATAGATAGCAAGACAAACTCCCCCCCCCTCCCCAGCATAGGTAGCCCCACATTATAGGTAGATAAATAAGCATCACTGTATAGGTAGCCTGATTCTTCTCCCCCACCATCCCCAGTATATGTAGCTCCATAAGTATGGGTAGCCAGATTAGTTCTTCCAAAGTATAGGTGGTCAGATTCGCCCCTTCCCCAAGTTTAAGTCACCCCTTACAAGTATAAGTAGCCAAATTAGCCCCTTGCTATAGTGATCCCTATGCCACTGCCTCAATCTATGATAGAATCAATAGTGCTAGTAGTTACGTTTGTTGAAATACCATCTTCCCATCAGTTCAGACTCCTGCAATGCTTCCATCCTAGAAAAGGACCAAGCCAAGCTCTACAAACAGAAATGAAGAGAAATTGCAACAATACTACTAGCATCGAATCATTCCAAAAGTCTTATTAGTGTTGCGGATCCCTTGTGCACCTAATATCTGCAGGTTCTCAAGGAGGTCATGCAGGTAGTTTGAATGCATCATCCCAAATTGCACATCATGTAAAAGTTGTCCTTGCCCCAGATCCCAGCATTAGAAGAAAGAAAGGCAACAGTAGTCTGGACACATGTGTGGTGCTGCTGACCAACTAGAGTTATCCTTCTCAGAGACAGAACCACGTAGTTTCAGATAAAGGGAACGGAGCACCATGCTTCTTTTTAAATGAACCTCCCCGCATGGGATGTTTGTAATGAATGGAGGGTGTTGTTAGGGAAGGAAGGGAGGGTTGGCGTGAACCTCACCAATTGCCTACAGGGTGCTGCTCCATTGGCCCATACGGGATGTGCCATCTTTGGACCACATCTGTGTCATGTTGTAGTTCCCAGCAGTGTCTCGTGCGCTGCACCGGCATGGGGGATATAGTCCATGGATGTGAGTACAGAGATGCTATCTCATTCACAGATCACATTTCCCAGATACATTGCTAGGAATTACCAAAATCAGCAGATGTAGTCCATCCAAGAGAAGATGGCACATCTCGTACAGATAAGAGGAGCAGCAGTCTGTGGGTAAATAGTGAAGCTCACGCCCCCCCCTTCCCCCCCATGGCACACTATCACAAATCACTGATATGGGGGGTTCATCAAGAACTGGGTCATCACTGCTGAACCTTCACCTTCCTCTGTGTCATCCCCCCCCCCCGGCTGTCTCCGTAACAATGACATCATTGCCAAGTGTGACTGGGGGTGCTGTAGTATGGCAGCCTCGGCTCTTGGCTTTCAGACAATATCCCCCCCCCCCATCCTTCCGGAACCTGTATGGGCCAAAACCAATTGCGGGTACAACCCCCTGTTTGCACTTGGCAAAATAAATTATTCTGATTCATTTAAAAAAATTCCTGGTGCTCAGTATACTTTACGGACGGTTAATAGGAGAGCTGTAGAAGGCTTTTTAGACTTGGGAGCTTTCATCACATTAGTGGAACATCACGTGATATCAGCTGGATGCATACTTCTAATACATTCCACCGAGGTCATCCTTACAGGTGGTGTCAGGAAAGAGATTCCTGTGGCACAGGGCTGTATGCATACTGCTAAAAGACCTGCAAGGGATACAGCAATCAATGTACCAAACCTCAGGAGGAATATTTCCAGGTCAGACTTAAAACATATCTTCTGTCACTTTGGATCCCTACAGAAAGGGATTCTGCGGGTTTCCAGGTGTACCCTGCATTTTACATGTATAGTGTTTGATCATCTTTTATGATGCAGTAAAAGCTGAGGAATAAATGGAAACCTCTTAAAGCGGTAGGAAACCCAGCATTTCTTCTTTGCTCTAAAAGATTATTTACAGCACATTATATACTACCACCATTTTTTTTCTAGAACAGCATTCAACTAGTTAAACACAGGACTTACTTAAAGAGAATCTGTACTTTAACCACCCTGGCATTCTATTAACTGCGCCAGTGTGGCGGTGCAGCAGTTTTTTTTAAATATATATTTTTTAATATCATGTAGCTAGCCTAGCGCTAGCTACATGATGCCCCCCTCCCTGCGGCGTCCGGCGTGTACCTTCGATCGCCTCCGGCGCGAACCCTCCTAAGGAAATCCCGTTTAGAGCTCCCCCCGTCACCATGATGACAATCGCGATGACGTCATCGACATCATGGACGTCGTGACGTCAGACGGAGTCTCGATCCACCCATCAGCGCTGCATAGCACTGATTGGCCAGGCTGCGCAGTGGTCTCGGCGGGGGTTGTTACGCGGCGGGTAGCGGTGCATCGGCGGTGAGCGGCGGCGATCGGGACCAGCAGGCAGCAAGCAAAGTGCTTGCCGCATGTTTTAAAAAAAAAATTGTGAAAATCGGCCCAGCGGGGCCTGAGCAGCGCCCTACGGCGGTCATGGACGAGCTGAGCTCGTCCATACCGCCAAGGAGGTTAAAATTCTTACAATAAAAAGCATACCATTCTATTCATTATGTTCTCATGGGCCCCTCTGTGCTGTTTCTGCCACTCTCTGCTGCATTCCTGGCTTGTAATTGCCAGTTTTAAGCAGTGTTTACAAACAAAAGACATAGCTGCTAACCAGCTTGTGATAGGCTGAGAGGAGCTCAGTCTGTGACTCACACAGAGCCTGCAGGGGGCGTGGAGAGGGTGTGTATAGCTTCTATCCTATCACAAGCAGAGCAGAACATTCCTGCCTAAGTGCCTGAGCCTGACAAAGCCGTCAGAAGAAAGAAGATTAGATTATATAACTGAGATAATACAGCTACTGTGCAACGAGGAAAGGCTGCAGTAAGACAGACCACATTAGAACAGGTATAGGAACTTATAGGATAGAAGAAATAAGGCTGAACATTTTGTTACAGAGTCTCTTTAAGCTCCCTGCAGAGACAGTCCGCATCCCAACTAGTGATTCTCTTGTGTTTACTTAATTGTATCAAGTGAGGAATGTAAACGCTTCTCTGGCTGTGCAGACACTCCCGAACACAGACAGCTACCCAGAAATCATTCCTGCGTACATTGCAATAGAAATACAATAGAAGTACACCAGTTATGAATAAAATGCAATTACAACTCTCACAGCAAAAAAATGTACTTTGGGAACTTATAATTTCTAAATGAATAATACTACTTATGCACAAAAGGAAATATGATAACCGTATGGCATATAAAAAGTAGGAAAACAGATTTTTATTGAATATTATGTCAGAGTTTTATACCCCTTTAAGTGCAGCCTACAAAGCTTCAGAAACCAAATCTTGGCTGTAGTCAAATATTCCTACTTTCATCTGAAGAACATTACAAAAATTAAATATCTCATTCCCCCAGAGGATCTTCCGACCCTAGTTCACACTTTCATCACATCATGGCTGACCTACTGCAATGCCCTCTATACAGGCCTCCCAAACAAGTACCTGTACCGCCTGCAATTAGTACAGAATGCTACTGCCAAAGTGCTAACAAACCAGCCTCGCCACTGTCACAATAAACAGATTCTTCATTCACTGTAGACAAAAGGGAGGGTGAGCACAGAGACAACGGGAACCCAATAGCGCAGTATACAATCAGTGAAAAAGTCAATATGAACAGGGGGTACTCACAAAGGAAGGTTGCAAGGGGGCAACCAACCACCGTAGCCAGATGGAGATCTATAAACCTGACTCCACACAGGGATCCGGGCAAGCTGGAGATGGTCGCACTTTTTGATAGAAAAAAAGAAAACATTTCTATGGGCCCAAAGCAGGAGTACAAAGGTATCCCCCACCCTGAAAACAGGGGAGTATAAAATCATTTGGCTCACCCTGTGTGCCAAATAGACCAGGCAGTGAAACACCATGGGGATAACAAAGAACATCCCTTATCAGAGTTAGTGTGCCTTATCAGAGTAGCATAGCGTCTCAGATCTGCACACGAGCTTTTTTTATCCTCTTCTACAATAACCTCACATTCATGTGTACAAGACTTCTCCGTGCCTCACCCCTCTCCTCTGGAATGCCCTTCCACAGCACATCCGCCACTCTCCCATATTTGAAATCTTTAAACGCTCCCTCAAAATCCACCTTTTCCGGCAAGCATATTCTATAGCTTAGGCCATGCACCCACTAAATAACCTAATTACGCACTGCCTGTACATATAATGTATACTTCCCCCACCTCTTGTTTCCACCACATTTCTTTAGACTGTAGGCTCACAAGGGCAGGGCTCTCACCCTTTTGTGTCTTGGAATGTTAATTTAATAGCTTGCACTCTGTTAGACATTTATACATTTTAGTCATCCTATTAAATTTGCTATTGTAATCACAGTTCTGTATTTTGTACCAGTGTTCATATTTGATGTATATCATTGTCTGTATCATTATATATCCCTGCCAAACTCCTACTCGTGCTGCATGCTATGCCGAGTTGTAGCAATTCAGGAAGGCAACGTAATGTGGGCTCCGGCCGTTGCCGATTACCTTGTAAGAGCTGATTAGAAAGGAGGTAGGGGTTGAGTTCTGCTCATCTGCTTTTCTTGGCCAGTGTGAATTTTCCCAAAGTCATTTTTGCATCGAAAATGCTATTTTCGATTTCAGAAAAGTTTTGCAAAAAAAATCGTAACTTTTGCGTTTATCGTGAAAATCGATAATTTTTTATACAAAAAAATGATATTCTTACCGCAAACACGCATAAAAACAATATTTTTACCAGAATTATTTTGACATGAAAATACATCTGCGAAAATTAACAAAAAACATTTTTTCGCTGAAATTTTCGCTCAAAAATCAAAATTGAACATAATTTTGGCGAAAATGAACGTGAAAAGAATATTAGCATTTTTGCTCATCACTGTTGTTAGCAGCAGTTAAAGGGGACCTGAACTCTGAACTTCCTCTCTGCTCTAAAAGAGAAGCATAATAATCATTACAGTGAAACATTTCTTTGTTGCAGCTGATACAAAACCTGCAATACATCTGCAGTGTGTCTACTTCCTGCTTTCATGGAAGCAGGTATAGGGTTAACAGCCTGTGTTTACAAATTAGCTGCTCTGCCGTGGCAGAGGAGATTCCTGAGCTGACACAGCTGAGAGATCAAATTACAGTGTTGATTAGTCACAGATGAGGGGGATTAGACAGGCTAAACTTTCTAAATACATACAGGGTACATTTCTCTATGTTTTCCCCTGTTTTGTGCAAGAGTTCAGGTCCACTTTAAGGCCTCTTTTACGCCAAGACGTTGCGTTTTAGGGGATGTTAAGGTCACAGAACGTGCCCCTAACGCAACGCATGGTGGTGTTGAAGTTGGACGTCAGAGAGCTGCGTTATGCGACTCTTGGTCCGCCGTTTTCCTTCTATCTATACTGATAGAACAGCCGCTCCAGGATAGTGATGGGAAGTCCGGATCTTTTCAAGGATTCAGATGATTCGAATCGGATCATTTAAAAGATCCGGATCTTTGAACCAAATCATTTGAATCATTTTACTAGGGAAGCAGACTGGGGGTGAAATAACTAGCAGGACAGGACTTTCCCTGCACTGTACATTCTGTATGTTCCTGTTTCTTCCAGATAGACATCCACTGTGAACCGAATCGTTCATTGTGATGATCCGGATGATTCGACTCACAAAAAAGATCCGGATCAAATGAACGATTCATTTATGATCCGGACAACACTACGAGTCCAGGTTACGTCACCACAGTGCAGTGAATATGAATTAGCCATGTGGCTAGTCACAGAGCAGGTGCAAGCAGTCTAACGCAGCTAAAGCCCAGTATAACGCACAGCATGTTGCAGTTTCATTCAACGTGTAGCGTTACAATGTAACACAACGTGGGCACTCTGAACAGCACATTGATTTTTCATTACTGTGAGGGCTGCGTTACAGTGCACCTGTAACGTCTCACTGTGAAAGCAGCCTAAAGAAAAAAAATGCCATATAATTATTAACCATGAATATCTTAGGCACTTTAAGAGCTGATTAGAAAGGAGGTTGTGGTTGACTTCCGTTCATTTGGTTTTCTTGGCAAAAGTTACCTGGAGTGGGCTGCCACTACCTTCTCCAGCGGATGGTATGCAGTGTGATCTCTCTGCAATGACCTGCTCATCCTGGGTGGCCCTAAACAATATAGCTCATTGCTTCATTGAGACACACAAACCCTTCATCATGACAAGGTAACAATCCAGAAGGGACTGCCATAAGAGCTAACCAGTCAACACTTAAAGAAATAAGACCAAGGAAATAATGGAAGGTTTGATACTACCATTAAAACTCAAATACCTTGGTCACATAATGAGAAGACAGGATTCTTTGGAGAAATCCTTGGAAAAATTGAGGGCAAAAGAAGAAGAGGAGGGCAGAGGCCAAGATGGATAGACAGTATATGTGAAGCTGTGAACATGCCTATGCAGCAGCTGAAAGAAGCCGTGATTGACAGACACATCTGGGTACAGAAGTACATATGGTCAAAGAGAGTCGACTAAACAAATGAGGAGAAGACTTACCTCCAAAACATGTTCACACAATTTGCAATAATTATTTTATTCAAAGTAACAATACTCAAACAATTTGCAACACAGGCCGCTTAATCGGGCACATAAAAAAGCATTATCTAAGAGGCAAACAATATCGAAAATCCTAAGGAACTATTTCTTTCAAAAACAAAAATACCATTCCAAACAAACAAGTAAAATATAATGATATGAATGCAGTAAGACTTTGTAAACCATTACCATGCTGCGGCCGGATAAGGTACTGGTTAAAGGCTCCGCCTCTGACATAGGAGACCAGGGTTCAAATCTCGGCTCTTCCTGTTCGGTAAGCCACCACCTATTCAGTAAGGAGTCATTGGGCAAGGTTCCATAATACTGCAGGGTGGTCTACTGAGCGCACCCATAGTGGCTACAGCTCTCAAGCGCTTTGAGTCCAACAGAGAAAACAAATGTTAGAATTATTATTATTTTCCAACACTGTAGATAAATACAAGAAGAGATGGCAATGGTGGTCTGTGCCAATATAGCGGGCACTTGAAATGGTGGCTATAAAGATCAATTAGCCTCTTTCTCAAAGAGTCTTCTTCTGCCAAAGCTGTGCGCTTGGAATAAGTCAGACCTGCTCCTAATATACACTTCAATGCCCCTTTTTTACAAAAGCAGCTAAAGGCAGAGGAGTCACCGCCTGTCAGCTGATCCCCAGAAGTCACCAACTGTCAGCTGATCCCATGAAGTCACCACCTGTCAGCTGCTCCCGTGAAGTCACCACCTGTCAGCGGCTCCTGTGATGTCACCACCTGTCAGCTGCTCCCGTGAAGTCACCACATGTCAGCGGCTCCCGTGATGTCACCACCTGTCAGCTGCTCCCGTGATGCCACCACCTGTCAGCTGCTCCTGTGATGTCACCACCTGTCAGCTGCTCCCGTGAAGTCACCACCTGTCAGCTGCTCCTGTGAAGTCACCACCTGTCAGCTGCTCCCGTGATGTCACCACCTGTCAGCTGCTCTCGTGAAGTCACCACCTGTCAGCTTCTCCAGTAAGGTCACCACCTGTCAGCTGCTCCCGTGAAGTCACCACCTGTCAGCTTCTCCAGTAAGGTCACCACCTGTCAGCTGCTCCCATGATGTCACCACCTGTCAGCTGCTCCCATGAAGTCACCACCTGTCAGCTGCTAATGTGATGTCACCTGCTCCCATGATGTCACCACCTGTCAGCTTCTCCCGTGATGTCACCACCTGTCAGCTGCTCCCATGAAGTCACCACCTGTCAGCTGCTAATGTGATGTCACCTGCTCCCATGATGTCACCACCTGTCAGCTTCTCCCGTGAAGTCACCACCTGTCAGCTGCTCATGTGATGTCACCTGCTCCCGTGAAGTCACCACCTGTCAGCTGCTCCTGTGAAGTCACAACCTGTCAGCTGCTCCCGTGATGTTACCACCTGTCAGCTGCTTATGTGATGTCACCTGCTCCCGTGAAGTCACCACCTCTCAGCTGCTCCCGTGAAGTCACAACCTGTCAGCTGCACCCGTGAAGTCACCACTTGTCAGCTGCTCCCGTGATGTCACCACCCATCACCTGATCCCGTAAAGTCACCTCCTGTCAGCTGCTCCAGTGATGTCACCACCTGTCAGCTGCTCCCGTGAAGTCACCACCTGTCAGCTGCTCCCGTGAAGTCACCATCCGTCAGCTGATCCCGTGAAGTCACCACCTGTCAGCTGATCCCGTGAAGTCACCACCTGTCAGCTGCTCATGTGAAGTCACCACCTGTCAGCTGCTCCAGTGAAGTCACCACCTGTCAGCTGCTCCCATGAAGTCACCACCTGTCAGCTGCTTCCGTGAAGTCACCACCTGTCAGCTGCTCATGTGAAGTCACCACCTGTCAGCTGCTCCCGTGATGTCACCACCTGTCAGCTGCTCCCGTGAAGTTACCACCTGTCAGCTGCTCCCGTGAAGTCACCACCTCTCAGCTGCTCCCGTGAAATCACCACCTGTCAGCTGCTCCCATGAAGTCACCACCTGTCAGCTGCTCCCGTGATGTCACCACCTGTCAGCTGCTCTCGTGAAGTCACCACCTGTCAGCTTCTCCAGTAAGGTCACCACCTGTCAGCTGCTCCCGTGAAGTCACCACCTGTCAGCTTCTCCAGTAAGGTCACCACCTGTCAGCTGCTCCCATGAAATCACCACCTGTCAGCTGCTCCTGTGAAGTCACCACCTGTCAGCTGCTCCCATGAAGTCACCACCTGTCAGCTGCTCCCATGAAGTCACCACCTGTCAGCTGCTTCCGTGAAGTCACCACCTGTCAGCTGCTCATGTGAAGTAACCACCTGTCAGCTGCTCCCGTGAAGTCACCACCTGTCAGCTGCTCCCTTGATGTCACCACCCATCAGCTGATCCCGTGAAGTCACCACCTGTCAGCTGTTCCCGTGAAGTCACCACCTGTCAGCTGCTCTACTGACGTCACCACCTGTCAGCTGCTCCCGTGAAGTCACCACCTATCAGCTGCTCCCGTGAAATCACCACCTGTCAGCTGCTCCCCTTAAGTCACCACTTGTCAGCTGCTCCCGTGATGTCACCAACCATCAGCTGATCCCGTGAAGTCACCACCTGTCAGCTGCTTCCGTGAAGTCACCACCTGTCAGCTGCTCCCGTGCTGTCACCACCTGTCAGCTGCTCCCGTGCTGTCACCACCTGTCAGCTGCTCCCGTAAAGTCACCACCTGTCAGCTTCTCCAGTAAGGTCACCACCTGTCAGCTGCTCCCGTGAAATCACCACCTGTCAGCTGCTCCCCTTAAGTCACCACTTGTCAGCTGCTCCCGTGATGTCACCAACCATCAGCTGATCCCGTGAAGTCACCACCTGTCAGCTGCTTCCATGAAGTCACCACCTGTCAGCTGATCTCGTGATGTCACCACCTGTCAGCTGCTCCCGTGAAGTCACCACCTGTCAGCTGCTCCCGTGAAGTCACCACCTGTCAGCTGCTCCTGTGAAGTCACCACCTGTCACAGCTGCTCCAGTAAAGTCACCACCTGTCAGCTGCTCCAGTGAAGTCACCACCTGTCAGCTGCTCCCGTGATGTCACCACCTGTCAGCTGCTCCTGTGAAGTCACCACCTGTCAGCAGCTCCGGTGATGTCACCACCTGTCAGCTGCTCCCGTGCTGTCACCACCTGTCAGCTGCTCCCGTAAAGTCACCACCTGTCAGCTTCTCCAGTAAGGTCACCACCTGTCAGCTGCTCCCGTGATGTCACCACCTGTCAGCTGCTCCCGTGCTGTCACCACCTGTCAGCTGCTCCCGTAAAGTCACCACCTGTCAGCTTCTCCAGTAAGGTCACCACCTGTCAGCTGCTCCCGTGAAATCACCACCTGTCAGCTTCTCCCCTTAATTCACCACTTGTCAGCTGCTCCCGTGATGTCACCAACCATCAGCTGATCCCGTGAAGTCACCACCTGTCAGCTGCTTCCGTGAAGTCACCACCTGTCAGCTAATCTCGTGATGTCACCACCTGTCAGCTGCTCCCGTGAAGTCACCACCTGTCAGCTGCTCCCGTGAAGTCACCACCTGTCAGCTGCTCCTGTGAAGTCACCACCTGTCACAGCTGCTCCAGTGAAGTCACCACCTGTCAGCTGCTCCAGTGAAGTCACCACCTGTCAGCTGCTCCCGTGATGTCACCACCTGTCAGCTGCTCCTGTAAAGTCACCACCTGTCAGCAGCTCCGGTGATGTCACCACCTGTCAGCTGCTCCTGTGAAGTCACAACCTGTCAGCTGCTCCCGTAATGTTACCACCTGTCAGCTGCTCATGTGATGTCACCTGCTCCCGTGAAGTCACCACCTGTCAGCTGCTCTCCTGAAGTCACCACCTGTTAGATGCTCTCGTGAAGTCACCACCTGTCACCTACTCCCGTGATGTCACCACCTGTCAGCTGCTCCCATGAAGTCACCACCTGTCAGCTGCTAATGTGATGTCACCTGCTCCCATGATGTCACCACCTGTCAGCTTCTCCCGTGAAGTCACCACCTGTCAGCTGCTAATGTGATGTCACCTGCTCCCGTGAAGTCACCACCTGTCAGCTGCTCCCGTGAAGTCATCACCTGTCAGCTGCTGATGTGATGTCACCTGCTCCCATGATGTCACCACCTGTCAGCTGCTCCCGTGAAGTCACCACCTGTCAGCTGCTCCCGTGAAGTCACCACCTGTCAGCTGCTCCCGTGAAGTCATCACCCATCAGCTGATCCCGTGAAGTCACCACCTGTCAGCTGCTCCCGTGAAGTCACCACCCATCAGCTGCTCCCGTGCTGTCACCACCTGTCAGCTGATCTTGTGATGTCACCACCTGTCAGCTGCTCCCGTGAAGTCACCACTTGTCAGCTGCTCCCGTGAAGTCACCACCTGTCAGCTGCTCCTGTGAAGTCACCACCTGTCAGCTGCTCCCGTGAAGTCACCACCTGTCAGCTGCTCCCGTGAAGTCACCACCTGTCAGCTGCTCCAGTGAAGTCACCACCTGTCAGCTGCCCCAGTGAAGTCACCCCCTGTCAGCTGCTCCAGTGAAGTCACCACCTGTCAGCTGCTCCAGTGAAGTCACCACCTGTCAGCTGCTCCAGTGAAGTCACCACCTGTCAGCTGCTCCAGTGAAGTCACCACCTGTCAGTTGCTCCCGTGATGTCACCACCTGTCAGCTGCTCCTGTGAAGTCACCACCTGTCAGCTGCTCCCGTGTTGTCACCACCTGTCAGCTGCTCATGTGATGTCACCTGCTCCCGTGAAGTCACCACCTGTCAGCTGCTCATGTGATGTCACATGCTCCCATGATGTCACCACCTGTCAGCTGCTCCCATGAAGTCACCACCTGTCAGCTGCTGATGTGATGTCACCTGCTCCCATGATGTCACCACCTGTCAGCTGCTCCAGTGAAATCACCACCTGTCAGCTGCTCATGTGATGTCACCTGCTCCCGTGAAGTCACCACCTGCCAGCTGCTCATGTGATGTCACCTGCTCCCGTGATGTCACCACCTGTCAGCTGCTCCCGTGAAATCACCACCTGTCAGCTGCTCCCGTGAAGTCACCACCTGTCAGCTGCTCCCCTTAAGTCACCACTTGTCAGCTGCTCCCGTGATGTCACCAACCATCAGCTGATCCCGTGAAGTCACCACCTGTCAGCTGCTTCCATGAAGTCACCACCTGTCAGCTGATCTCGTGATGTCACCACCTGTCAGCTGCTCCCGTGAAGTCACCACCTGTCAGCTGCTCCCGTGAAGTCACCACCTGTCAGCTGCTCCTGTGAAGTCACCACCTGTCACAGCTGCTCCAGTAAAGTCACCACCTGTCAGCTGCTCCAGTGAAGTCACCACCTGTCAGCTGCTCCCGTGATGTCACCACCTGTCAGCTGCTCCTGTGAAGTCACCACCTGTCAGCAGCTCCGGTGATGTCACCACCTGTCAGCTGCTCCCGTGCTGTCACCACCTGTCAGCTGCTCCCGTAAAGTCACCACCTGTCAGCTTCTCCAGTAAGGTCACCACCTGTCAGCTGCTCCCGTGATGTCACCACCTGTCAGCTGCTCCCGTGCTGTCACCACCTGTCAGCTGCTCCCGTAAAGTCACCACCTGTCAGCTTCTCCAGTAAGGTCACCACCTGTCAGCTGCTCCCGTGAAATCACCACCTGTCAGCTTCTCCCCTTAATTCACCACTTGTCAGCTGCTCCCGTGATGTCACCAACCATCAGCTGATCCCGTGAAGTCACCACCTGTCAGCTGCTTCCGTGAAGTCACCACCTGTCAGCTAATCTCGTGATGTCACCACCTGTCAGCTGCTCCCGTGAAGTCACCACCTGTCAGCTGCTCCCGTGAAGTCACCACCTGTCAGCTGCTCCTGTGAAGTCACCACCTGTCACAGCTGCTCCAGTGAAGTCACCACCTGTCAGCTGCTCCAGTGAAGTCACCACCTGTCAGCTGCTCCCGTGATGTCACCACCTGTCAGCTGCTCCTGTGAAGTCACCACCTGTCAGCAGCTCCGGTGATGTCACCACCTGTCAGCTGCTCCTGTGAAGTCACAACCTGTCAGCTGCTCCCGTAATGTTACCACCTGTCAGCTGCTCATGTGATGTCACCTGCTCCCGTGAAGTCACCACCTGTCAGCTGCTCTCCTGAAGTCACCACCTGTTAGATGCTCTCGTGAAGTCACCACCTGTCACCTACTCCCGTGATGTCACCACCTGTCAGCTGCTCCCATGAAGTCACCACCTGTCAGCTGCTAATGTGATGTCACCTGCTCCCATGATGTCACCACCTGTCAGCTTCTCCCGTGAAGTCACCACCTGTCAGCTGCTAATGTGATGTCACCTGCTCCCGTGAAGTCACCACCTGTCAGCTGCTCCCGTGAAGTCATCACCTGTCAGCTGCTGATGTGATGTCACCTGCTCCCATGATGTCACCACCTGTCAGCTGCTCCCGTGAAGTCACCACCTGTCAGCTGCTCCCGTGAAGTCATCACCCATCAGCTGATCCCGTGAAGTCACCACCTGTCAGCTGCTCCCGTGAAGTCACCACCCATCAGCTGCTCCCGTGCTGTCACCACCTGTCAGCTGATCTTGTGATGTCACCACCTGTCAGCTGCTCCCGTGAAGTCACCACCTGTCAGCTGCTCCCGTGAAGTCACCACCTGTCAGCTGCTCCCGTGAAGTCACCACCTGTCAGCTGCTCCCGTGAAGTCACCACCTGTCAGCTGCTCCCGTGAAGTCACCACCTGTCAGCTGCTCCAGTGAAGTCACCACCTGTCAGCTGCCCCAGTGAAGTCACCCCCTGTCAGCTGCTCCAGTGAAGTCACCACCTGTCAGCTGCTCCAGTGAAGTCACCACCTGTCAGCTGCTCCAGTGAAGTCACCACCTGTCAGCTGCTCCAGTGAAGTCACCACCTGTCAGTTGCTCCCGTGATGTCACCACCTGTCAGCTGCTCCTGTGAAGTCACCACCTGTCAGCTGCTCCCGTGTTGTCACCACCTGTCAGCTGCTCATGTGATGTCACCTGCTCCCGTGAAGTCACCACCTGTCAGCTGCTCATGTGATGTCACATGCTCCCATGATGTCACCACCTGTCAGCTGCTCCCATGAAGTCACCACCTGTCAGCTGCTGATGTGATGTCACCTGCTCCCATGATGTCACCACCTGTCAGCTGCTCCAGTGAAATCACCACCTGTCAGCTGCTCATGTGATGTCACCTGCTCCCGTGAAGTCACCACCTGCCAGCTGCTCATGTGATGTCACCTGCTCCCGTGATGTCACCACCTGTCAGCTGCTCCCGTGAAATCACCACCTGTCAGCTGCTCCCGTGAAGTCACCACCTGTCAGCTGCTCCCGTGAAGTCACCATTGTCAGCTGCTCCCGTGAAGTCACCACCTGTCAGCTGCTCTCCTGAAGTCACCACCTGTCAGCTGCTCTCGTGAAGTCACCACCTGTCAGCTGCCCCAGTGAAGTCACCCCCTGTCAGCTGCTCCAGTGAAGTCACCACCTGTCAGCTGCTCCAGTGAAGTCACCACCTGTCAGCTGCTCCAGTGAAGTCACCACCTGTCAGCTGCTCCAGTGAAGTCACCACCTGTCAGTTGCTCCCGTGATGTCACCACCTGTCAGCTGCTCCTGTGAAGTCACCACCTGTCAGCTGCTCCCGTGTTGTCACCACCTGTCAGCTGCTCATGTGATGTCACCTGCTCCCGTGAAGTCACCACCTGTCAGCTGCTCATGTGATGTCACATGCTCCCATGATGTCACCACCTGTCAGCTGCTCCCATGAAGTCACCACCTGTCAGCTGCTGATGTGATGTCACCTGCTCCCATGATGTCACCACCTGTCAGCTGCTCCAGTGAAATCACCACCTGTCAGCTGCTCATGTGATGTCACCTGCTCCCGTGAAGTCACCACCTGCCAGCTGCTCATGTGATGTCACCTGCTCCCGTGATGTCACCACCTGTCAGCTGCTCCCGTGAAATCACCACCTGTCAGCTGCTCCCGTGAAGTCACCACCTGTCAGCTGCTCCCGTGAAGTCACCATTGTCAGCTGCTCCCGTGAAGTCACCACCTGTCAGCTGCTCTCCTGAAGTCACCACCTGTCAGCTGCTCTCGTGAAGTCACCACCTGTTAGCTGCTCTCGTGAAGTCACCACCTGTTACCTACTCCCGTGCTGTCACCACCTGTCAGCTGCTTCCATGAAGTCACCACCTGTCAGCTGCTCTCCTGAAGTCACCACCTGTTAGATGCTCTTGTGAAGTCACCACCTGTCACCTACTCCCGTGATGTCACCACCTTTCAGCTGCTCCCATGAAGTCACCACCTGTCAGCTGCTCCCGCTCACCGGGCCAGCACTTGGACAGGCTGCCCCCCATGAAGTCGATCTGAGCACAGTGGTTGCCATGTTCAGACACAATGGGGTTGATGCACATAACAGCGGTAATATTTAGGTGCACAGACAGCGCATGGCAATATTTACCTTCCTTCCGCCAGTAAGTACTGCGACTTATGTTATTAGAGTAACCCCCAGATTCTCGAGCAGTGTAACCGTTACTACGGTAACGAACATTACTAATGGTCATACTTGTTAGTAATGTGCGTTACAGTAGCAGCGGTCCCGCTACTTGAGAACCGGGGGTGGCATTAATTGTGTAACATACGGTACTTGCTAGCAGAACACACTTATGGCCAAAAAAAATTCCCTCACTCAGGATATGCAAAGGACTTCTCACCAGTGTGACATCTCTTATGTATGGCAAGTTCTGATCTTTGTGTAAAACATTTCCCACACTCAGTAGATGACTAGGGCTTCTCACCAGTGTGAGATCTCTCATGTGTGATAAGTTGTGATCTCTGTGCAAAAGATTGCCCACACTCAGAACATGAATAAGGCTTCTCAGCTCTGTGAGATCTCTCATGACTGACAAGGTTTGTTTTGCGTACAAAACATTTCCCACACTCAGTACATGAATAGGGCTTCTCACCAGTATGGCGCCGTATATGTATAACAAGCAATGATTTACGCCCAAACAATTTGCCACACTTATTACATAAATATGGCTTCTCACCAGTGTGAGATCTCTCATGTGTGACAAGGTGTGATCTCTGTACAAAAGATTTCCCACACTCTGCACATGAATAGGGCTTTTCACCAGTATGGGATCTAATATGTCTGCCAAGGTTTGCTTTATGTCCAAAACATTTCCCACACTCAGTACATGAATATGGTTTCTCAGCTCTGTGAGATATCGCATGACTGACAAGGTCTGTTTTGCATACAAAACATTTCCCACACTCAGTACATGAATAGGGCTTATCACCAGAGTGAGATCGCTCATGTGTGACAAGGTGTGATCTCTGTACAAAAGATTTCCCACACTCTGCAAATGAATTGGGCTTTTCACCATTATGGAATCTAATATGTCTGCCAAGATTTCCTTTATGTCCAAAACATTTCCCACACTCAATACATGAATATGGCTTCTCAGCTCTATGAGATATCTCATGACTGACAAGGTCAGTTTTGCATACAAAATATTTACCACACTCAGCACATGGATACGGCTTTTCACCAGTATGGCGCCTCTTATGTATAACAAGCGTTGATTTACGCCCAAACAATTTCCCACACTCATTACATGAATACGGCTTCTCACCAGTGTGAGATCTCTCATGTGTGATGAGTTGTGATCTCTGTACAAAATATTTCCCACACTCTGCACATGAAAAAAGCTTTTCAGTAGTATGGGATCTGATATGCCTGCAAAGGCTTCGTTTATGTCCAAAAAAATTCCCACACTCAGTACATGAATAAGGCTTCTCACCAGTGTGAAATCTCTTGTGCATGACAACACGAGATTCAAACGGAAAACCTTGTCCACTCTCAGCACATACATAAGGATTCTTACTAGCATGAGATTGTTCATGTGTGACAAGGAGTGATAGCTGTGCAAAATATTTCCCACACTCAGCACATGAATAGTGCTTCTCACCAGTGTGAGATTTCCCACACATGGAACAGGAATGAGACCCTCCAGCAGGGGGAGAGCTGTGCTGGGTATGAGGCCCCTCAGGGTTAGACAGGTGAGGGGAGTCTGGGGGAATGTTTGGGGTAACCAGGATATCTGCAGGAGACTCTTGTCCAGTAACATCACCATCCGTTGTACAGTCTGTGGATACAGAGAGACGAGTCTCTGAGAGGTTCCTGATGCCGGGACTCCGCGCTGCAAATAGAGAAACATCATCACTTCCTGTAAGAGAATTCTGAGGGGAGGAACAATTATCATTAGGGATGGTCAGTGAGCTGCTGAGAATTCCAAGTTGATGCAAAGTTTATGCAGATTAGAAATGGACCTGATGCAGCAGCTAAACAGCTTTGCATATAATTAGCATACAATTTGCACCAGCTCAGAGTTATTGGTATGTCACTGAGCATTACTAGTTATCAGCCTGACAGAGAACTGCAGAAGGTTGTGCTCATTACAGGCAGCCAATCACATGACAAAAAATATTTGCCTTGCATGCAAATTGTATGTAGTTTGGAATTCAGCTGATCAAACGCATTTATTGACAAATGTGATTAGCTGCATACAATTTGCATTATATTTTCATACAAGTCAGAGTTATTTGCATCATACTCACCCTCCTACACCTAAAGCCTTGGCAACACATTGAAAAGCAGTAAATTGTAAAGCTTGCTGAGACAATGGAAGCAATGTGTTACTCCTGTGACAACAGGCCTGTATGTACTTATAGCAAGAGATCTGTGTTATGTTTGTAGAGCAATGTGGTGTCACTTACACATTCTTATTACCATTGTATCCTCCTGTCACCCATATGCCCCTTGTAATGTACCTTTATCTCTCTCTTGTTCCCAATTGTACAAATAAAGATTTTTTGATGTTACACAACACTAAATTATAGGAGCTGCGAGGTGGAGAAATTATCCATTTATGTCATGGAGATCCAAATCCACTAATACTTTTGTAGCTGGATATAAATACACACATATATACTCCTATATATACAGTACAGCCATATCTCTCCTCCCATCCTTTCGTCCAATGAGGAACCACACTGCTGCACAATGCAGCTCCTATTGGA
Source organism: Hyperolius riggenbachi (assembly GCF_040937935.1). Lineage (NCBI taxonomy): Eukaryota > Metazoa > Chordata > Amphibia > Anura > Hyperoliidae > Hyperolius > Hyperolius riggenbachi. The sequence continues at coordinate 258,666,839 of NC_090655.1, forward strand.
CAGGAGATGAGAGGGGGGCGGGGAGACCTCAGAACCTGAAGCTTTCACAGATCAAATTGTAGAACTCAATGATGGTGGCTCTGCAGGGAGGGGAAGACCCCAGACACAACCCCCAGATCTACATAACACTGCATTAGGCCAGAAACCCACTGGGAGCGCTTTGTAAGCGTGAGTGATTTGAAAAAGCTCTTGGTAATGCAATGCTATGGGGGATTTTTATAAAATCACATCACTCAAGTGGGATCACACCCATAGCATTACATTAGCTAGAGCTTTTCAAATCACAAACCGCTCAGAAAAGCTCTCCTAGTGGGTTTCTAGCCTTAAAGAGACTCCGTAACAAAAATTGCATCCTGTTTTTTATCATCCTACAAGTTCCAAAAGCTATTCTAATGTGTTCTGGCTAACTGCAGCACTTTCTACTAACACAGTCTCTGTAATAAATCAACTTATCTCTCTCTTGTCAGACTTGTCAGCCTGTGTCTGGAAGGCTGCCAAGTTCTTCAGTGTTGTGGTTCTGTGATGCATCTCCCCCCTCTATGCACACTGCCTGTGTATTATTTAGATAAGGGCAGCTTCTCTCTTCTCTCTTATCTTTTATAAGCTGGATAAATCCTCCTCTGAGCTGGCTGGGCTTTCACATACTGAGGAATTACATACAGGCACAGCTGTCTGCACTCTGCAGGAAGAAACAGCCTGAAACTTCAGTGCATGAGAGCAGACGGGGAAAGAAACACACAAATGATCTCTTGAGATTCAAAAGGAAGGGTGTATACAGCCTGCTTGTGTATAGATGTATTTTCTATGTGTGGACATACTGTACATCAACCTACTTCCTGTTTTGGTGGCCATTTTGTTTGTTTATAAACAAACTTTTAAAAACTGATTTTAACCACTTTTAATGCGGTGAGGAGCGGCGAAATTGTGACAGAGGGTAATAGGAGATGTCCCCTAACACACTGGTATGTTTACTTTTGTGCGATTTTAACAATACAGATTCTCTTTAAGGAATAACTCAGCCAAGAAACTAGCGTGTGTACAGGAGAGCCCTGACCAGTGGAGGCTCTAGCTTCAGATTTTTGGGGGCACAATGGCTAGATGGAGGGGCACATTGTGGCAAATGACAAGACAAATATATACCCAGCAATAATCTGTCAGGACTCGTTCACACTAGGAGCGTTTGCGGACTTATTTAAGTGTTGGCGATTTTAGAACTTGACCTAAAAGCGCTTGTGCAATGATTTCCTATGACAGTGTTCACATGTGAGCATTTTGATTGCTTTCCGATCGCAAAAGCACCGCCTGTACCATTTTCTGAGCGCTTTGGCTATAATGGAAGGTATAGGGAAATCGCAAAGTGCTTGAAAAAGCGCTTTTTTATAGCAATTTCCCGAGCGCTTTTATGAATAAATACATTGTATTTATTCATTCGTTTCCGACTGTCGCCAGAAAGTGAAAATCTTAATCGCTCAGCAAAAGCGCTTAGAAAACCGCCTACAAAAGCGCTTTTCTAAGCTCAAAGTGCAGGGAAAAGCGCTTTGAAAAAAGCTCAATAAATCTATCAGTGCTTGCGATAGCGCTGGCAATTTATAATGTGAACAAGGATGTATGTACAGCAGATACAGCATACGCCATGCACCATGCGGTCTCATACACTTTTAGCGGGGGAGGGAAGAAAGTTATAATGGCTGCATCTGGCCATCACAACAAAGGAATACATCCGGAGCCCTTTCACCCTCACCATAGCTCACCCAGATTGGACTACATCTTCTCCTCAAAAATATTCACTACTAGAATTAAAGAATCCACTATTATACACTGTTCACTATCAGACCACTCAATTGTTCTTTCTTCATTCACTTCATCATATAATTCTACAAGTATCCCTAGATGGAGAGCCCCACCCTTCATCTTGCAGAACCCTAAAAACGTGCAAAAACTCTCCTCTCTGCTCAAGGAATATTTTGAACATAATAAACCAAACGATACATCAATTAGCAATTGGTGGGATGCCCATAAGGCCTATATTAAGGGCCACTTTATTAGTCTAACAAAAACTATAAAAAAGGATAGACAGGCTAAAAAGAGGCCCTAGAACAAGAATTACAGTCTTTATGGGAAGCATATAACCTCCACATGTCTAAAACCCTATTGAAACGAATCAATGAAGTCAAAGAACAATTGGACACCTTAAACACAGAGGAAGTAGCAAAGTCCTTCAGATGCCTAGGCTACAACAGATATTATCTAGCAGACAGGCATGGGCAAACTTGGCCCTCCAGCTGTTAAGGAACTACATGTCCCACAATGCATTGCAAGAGTCTGACAGCCACAGTCATGACTTATAAAGGCAAATGCATTGTGGGAATTGTAGTTCCGTAACAGCTGGAGGGCCGAGTTTGCCCATGCCTGATATTAGCTAATAAAGCTAACACTAGACTGGCTAGAATTTTAACAGGGAAGAATAGAACTAGTAAATTCAGCCCTCTCAAAATTCCAGGAGGAGGAGTAACACACAACTCGGCCAAGATAACAAGCCTCTTCCGAGAGTTTTACTCTAAACTATAGAATAATAATAAATCGTCTACACAAGATGCAATACGAGGTTTCCTTAAACAAATAAAGCTTCCTCAGCTCTCCAAACAACAATTAGACTCACTTAATGACCCGTTTACTCTCTCAGAGGTTTTGAATGTTATTAAACACCTAAAACCCCTGAAAGCTCCCAGCCCAGATGACCTGAATGGTCAATACTATAAATCTTTCCAATGAATACTAGCCACGCAACTATTACATTATCTAACTTCAATTAGAGAAGGGAAACGGATTTCCCAAATCTCCAATAATGCAACTATAACAGTAATCCCCAAAGAGGGCCGGGATCAGTCGCTTTGTAAGAATTACAGACCAATACCACTTATAAACGTGGATCATAGAATCCTGACAAAGACACTAGCCAACAGAATTAATACTTTTCTACCCCAATTAGTCAAATCTGATCAAGTGGGCTTTGTCAAAGAAGACAGGGACCAGATAATATAAGAGAGATTAATAAGGAATACATCCGGAGCCCAATGCCCTGCAAGGCAGCAATTAATGGGCTAGTAAAAGAGGCGTAACAGTCACCCCTGCAAGGGATGGAGCCATGGGGGGGCATAAAGGGAGAAGCCTGAAAGGAGGGCCTATTTGATGGCAGGAGGGGGAGCAGCGGGAATATATCAGGGGGAGCAGCGGGCACACATCGGTGGGGACTGGTTACCTATACTGGGGGCATGTATAGCTGGCTACCTATGGGGGGCAACTATTCTTGGCTACCTATACTGGGGGCACCTATAGCTGGCTACCTATACTAGGGGCACCTATAGCTGGCTAGATTTAGCTGGCGTAATCTATGCAAAAGAGCTTCTCTGAGCTATTTGACCCACTGGGTGGAATACAGTTGTGTTTTCTGAAGGGCTTAAACAACCAGGAAACAGTGAGAGACCACTTGAGATAAGGTTTTAGGGCCTGAGCTCACTAACGCAGATGTGTTCGCTTCTGTCTGCTTTTCAGCATCCATAACACTGATGTGCTGCTGAAAAGACATAACTGCGTTAGTGGGCTCGGGTCCTTACTGCAGGGAAGTTCAAAGGGTCATTACTTCTGCTTTGTTTTATAGCTTTTGAGCACAGGTGTCAAACTCAAGGCCCGCAGGCCGAATGCGGCCCTCCTTGCCATTTTGTGTGGCCCTTGAGAGCTTCAAATGTGCATCGCAAGCAAAAAAAGAGCAGCAGTACTTCCCATCCAGAAGATGCCACGGTTTCTGTTCAAGTCCAGGTGCAGCAACAACCCACAGGACCCCTCCTTGGATACAATGCCTCCACCCCAGTGGCTGATAAAACACACACACCTTCCCCAGAACCTTCTCCCCACAAAGCAGAGTAGCAGAAGAACAGTGCAGTATTTACCTGCTCCAGCATTGTGTCGTGTCTCTTCTGTTCTTCCTGGCAGCTGCACACTTTATACTTCCATACCTCCAGCTCCCGATCACATGACAAACATTCAGTGCCATAAATATGTGGCACAGAGCGTGTGGCTGTCAGGAAGACTAGAGGAGACCCTAAACAGCACTGGAGCAGGGAAATATTAAACTACTATTTTGTAAAGGATAGATACAAGGGAGAAAGTCACCCTGCGCTGCCTTGGTGTAGGAGACGGTGGTGTAAAGAGTTAAAGTCTTAGATGCTGCTCTTGGTGCTGGGTGGCGCCAGTAAGTCTAAAAAAGCAAAGAGAAAAAAAGAGCGCTCCTCTTTGTGCATTAACTTTGTTTAATTTCAATAAAAGTGCTTACAATTGCACCTGACGAAGGCGTGGTTATATGCCGAAACGCGTCGTGACGTCAGACGGCACCAGCGCAACCAGGCTCCGCCCACCACACCTCGCTCCACGCCGAACATAGCCCCTGCAGCTCTGGCCAAGCGCAGGAGAGGAGGGAGGACTTGCCGGCAGGCCCCTGATGCGCCTTTTATACCGCTACAACACTGTAAGTGCAATTGTAAGCGCTTTTATTGAAATTAAACGAAGTTAATGCACAAAGAGGAGCTCTCTTTTCTCTCTTTGCTATTTTGTAAAGGAGGGGGGTTGCCAGTATACCGGTATGATGTGCATGGTAATCATACCATGCACAATCTCGTTTTACTGGTTTCCACGGGGTGGGGGGCGCATGAACAGCGGCAGGGGTAAATGAATACCCACTTCGCCGGGGGTCGTGTGCGTGTACTACATACTTCTTCCTACTTCCTCCTCTTGCGTTCCATCTCCCTGTAACAGTGACCCTGGAAGATGGAAGGCAAGGACAGGATGAAGAAAGCAATACACGCATGAAGGACCCGGCAAGTGAGTATTTGTTTACCCCCGCCGCTCCGCCCCCCCTCCCTTGCCTATCTTTACTGCAGTCATCTATTCCTGGCTATATATACTGGCTGCACCTATCCCTGTCTACCTATACTGCGGCCACCTATTACTAGCTACACCGATCCCTGGCTACCTATACTGCAGCCACATATTAATGGCTACACCTATCCCTGGTTATCTATACTGCAGCCACCTATTACTGGCTACACCCATCCCTGGCTACCTATACTGCGGTCACCTATTCCTGGCTATATATACTGGCTGCACCTATCCCTGTCTACCTATACTGCGGCCACCTATTACTAGCTACACCTATCCCTGGCTACCTATACTGCAGTGACACCGATCCCTGGCTACCTATACTGCAGTGACACCGATCCCTGGCTACCTATACTGCAGCCACATATTAATGGCTACACCTATCACTGGTTATCTATACTGCGGCCACCTATTACTGGCTACACCCATCCCTGGCTACCTATACTGCAGCCACCTATTACTGGCTACCTATACTGCGGCCACCTACTACTAGCTACACCTATCCCTAGCTACCTATGCTGCGGCCACCTATTCCTGGCTACACCTATCCCTGGCTACCTATACTGCGGCCACCTATTACTGGCTACACCTATCCCTGGCTACCTATACTGCGGCCACTTATTACTTGCTACACCTATCCCTGGATACCTATACTGCAGCCACTTATTACTGGCTACACCTATCTTCTGGCTACCTATACTGCAGCCACTTATTACTGGCTACACCCATCCCTGGCTACCTATACTGCAGCCACCTATTACTGGCTACCTATGCTGCGGCTACCTATTCCTGGCTACACCTATCCCTGGCTACCTATACTGCAGCCACCTATTACTGGCTACACCTATCCCTGGCTACCTATACTGCGGCCACTTATTACTTGCTACACCTATCCCTGGATACCTATACTGCAGCCACTTATTACTGGCTACACCTATCTTCTGGCTACCTATACTGCAGCCACTTATTACTGGCTACACCTATCCCTGGCTGCCTATGCTGCGGCCACCTATTACTGGCTGCACCTATCCCTGGCTACTTATATTGCGGCCACTTATTACTTACTATTGGCAGCCTCCATAGAAGCGCGTTTAGCGTGAAACGGCTGTAAGGCACCAGTATCCGAGCACCCACCGTCCGCAATCCACCTAGCCACGAAACCTTCCCTCCAATGGTATGTTTTTTACCTATTGTGCAACTTTTTATGCTTGCAAGATGTTTTACATTTGATGAAAACGCGAGAATAAATAGCCTAAGAAGCAGTGCCGGTTTCTCTACCTTTTGTCTAACTCTTGAATCTGTCTAAACCTATCCCTGGCTACCTATTCTGCGGCCACCTACTACTGGCTACACCTATCCCTGGCTACCTATCCTGTGGCCACCTACTACTGGCTACACCTATCCCTGGCTACCTATACTGTGGCCACCTACTACTGGCTACACCTATCCCTGGCTACCTATCCTGTGGCCACCCACTACTGGCTACACCTATCCCTGGCTACCTATACTGCGGCCACCTATTACTTGCTACACCTATCTTCTGGCTACCTATACTGCGGCCACCTACTACTGGCTACACCAGGCTAGCTATACTATTATTTGTATAATACCGTGGTATTTTTTTGGACAGTTATCATACCATGGATTTTCAAACCATTGCAACCCTTGTTGCCAGGCCCTCCCGCAGTCGCTATAGTTATGCTACTTAATTTGAGACAATTCAATAAATTGTAAATCTTAATAAACTACTTGGCCCGAGACTTATACTTTGTTTTATATTTTGGCCCTTACATGATTGAGCTTAAGTGTGGATGCTAAGCTGCTACAGTCAGGCTCAGTTCTCATCTGCCACTGGACAATGTACAACGAGCAGGATTGAACAGTGTAATATCCACAATGTGCTGAAAATATCCAATCCACCGCAACACTGACCCATAGCCTGCAGCATGTTACCGCAAGCACTGTGCCTAACGCATGGTGCTTGGGGTAATGGAAGTGTATGGGTGACGCCATAAGTGTAAACGGCAGGAGCTTTGTGCAAAAAGGCGCACATGTGCAGACCAATGTGAATCCCAGTGACGTACTTCCTGCCCAGCAGGAAGTAGGTCACTGAGTGAGGAGGGGGGAGGGCGCTATGCACGGTGGCGCAGGGTCATGCTGGTTTCTGCAGTGTGATGTGGTGTAAGCAGCACATTGCACCACTAAACTCAAGTGTAAAATCAGCCTAAGTCACACCTACTGTGACCAAACTGTGTACAGTAATGTACAGTGACCATTATCAGCTTATTACAGGCTAGTAACACTAAGTCACCCCTACTGTGACCAATCTGTGTACAGTAATGTACAGCGACCATTATCAGCTTATTACAGGCCAGTAACACTAACTCACCCCTACTGTGACCAATCTGTGTACAGTAATGCACAGTGACCATTATCAGCTTATTACAGGCTAGTAACACTAAGTCACCCCCTACTGTGACCAGTCTGTGTACAGTAATGTATAGTGACCATTATCAGCTTATTACAGGCCAGTAACACTAAGTCACCCCTACTGTGACCAATCTGTGTACAGTAATGTACAGTGACCATTATCAGCTTATTACAGGCCGGTAACACTAAGTCACCCCTACTGTGACCAATCTATGTACAGTAATGTACAGTGACCATTATCAGCTTATTACAGGCCAGTAACACTAAGTCACTCCCTACTGTGACCAATCTGTGTACAGTAATGTCCAGCAACCATTATCAGCTTATTACAGGCTAGTAACAATAAGTCACCCCTACTGTGACCAATCTATGTACAGTAATGTACAGTGACCATTATCTTATTACAGGCTAGTAACACTAAGTCACCCCTACTGTGACCAATCTGTGTAAAAGTAATGTACAGTGACCATTATCAGCTTATTTCAGGCCAGTAAAACTAATCACCCCCTACTATGACCAATCTGTGTACAGTAATGTAAAGTGACCATTATCAGCTTATTACAGGCTGGTAACACGAACTCACCCCTACTGTGACCAATCTGTGTACAGTAATGCACAGTGACCATTATCAGCTTATTACAGGCCAGTAACACTAACTCACCCCTACTGTGACCAATCTGTGTACTGTAATATACAGTGACCATTATCAGCTTATTACAGGCCAGTAACACTAAGTCACCACTACTGTGACCAATCTGTGTACAGTAATGTACAGTGACCATTATCAGCTTATTACAGGCCAGTAACACTAAGTCACTCCCCACTGTGACCAATCTATGTACAGTAATGTACAGTGACCATTATTTTATTACAGGCTGGTAACACTAAATCACCCCCTACTGTGACCAATCTGTGTACAGTAATGTACAGCGACCATTATCAGCTTATTACAGGCCAGTAACACTAATCCACCCCTACTGTGACCAATCTGTGTACAGTAATGCACAGTGACCATTATCAGCTTATTACCGTTTAGTAACACTAAGTCACCCCCTACTGTGACCAGTCTGTGTACAGTAATGAATAGTGACCATTATCAGCTTATTACAGGCCAGTAACACTGTCACCCCTACTGTGACCAATCTGTGTACAGTAATGCACAGTGACCATTATCAGCTAATTACAGGCCAGTAACACTAAGTCACTCCCTACTCTGACCAATCTGTGTGCAGTAATGTAAAGTGACCATTATCAGATTATTACAGGCCAGTAACACTAAGTCGCCCTCTTCTGTGACCAATCTGTGTACGGTAATGTACAGTGACCATTATCAGCTTATTACAGGCCGGTAACACTAAGTCACTCCCCACTGTGACCAATCTATGTACAGTAATGTACAGTGACCATTATCTTATTACAGGCTGGTAACACTAAGTCACTCCCTACTGTGACCAATCTGTGTACAGTAATGTAAAGTGACCATTATCAGCTTATTACAGGCCAGTAACACTAAGTCGCCCTCTTCTGTGACCAATCTGTGTACAGTAATGTACAGCGACCATTATCAGCTTATTACAGGCTAGTAACACTAAGTTTACTGTGACCAATCTGTGTACAGTAATGTACAGTGACTATTATCAGCTATTACAGGCCAGTAACACTAAGTCACCCCTACTGTGAACAATCTGTGCACAGTAATGTATAGTGACCATTATCAGCTTATTACAGGCCAGTAACACGAAGTCACTCCCCACTGTGACCAATCTATGTACAGTAATGTACAGTGACCATTATCTTATTACAGGCCAGTAACACTATGTCACCCCCTACTGTGACCAATCTGTGTACAGTAATGTACAGTGACCATTATCAGCTTATTACAGGCCAGTAACACTAACTCAATGTTACTGTGACCAATCTGTGTACAGTAATGTGCAGTGACAATTATCAGCTTATTACAGGCCAGTAACACTAAGTCACCCCTACTGTGACCAGTCTGTGTACAGTAATGTACAGGGACCATTATCAGCTTATTACAGGCCAGTAACACTAAGTCACCCCTACTGTGACCAATCTGTAAACAGTAATGTACAGTGACTATTATCAGCTTATTACAGGCCGGTAACACTAAGTCACCCCTACTGTGACCAATCTGTGTACAGTAATGTACAGTGACCATTATCAGCATATTACAGGCCAGTAACACTAAGTCCCCCCTACTGTGACCAATCTGTAAACAGTAATGTACAGTGACTATTATCAGCTTATTACAGGCCGGTAAAACTAAGTCACCCATACTGTGACCAATCTGAGTACAGTAATGTACAGTGACCATTATCAGCTTATTACTGTGACCAATCTGTGTACAGTAATGTGCAGTGACCAGTATCAGCTTATTACAGGTCAGTAACACTAAGTCAACCCTACTGTGACCAATCTGTGTACAGTAATGTACAGTGACTATTATCAGCTTATTACAGGCCAGTAACACTAACATTTGTTTGAATAGGGGGAATTTTTAGCTACATTTAACTGCAGTCCTCCTCCCCAAAGATCCCTCAAATACTTACAGTCTCCAATACCCTACTTATTGGCTTCATCTTATCTTTACTGTTCCTAATTTGAATCTCTAACGTTTATCACTCACCTGTGCTCATACCTGTAATAATGTCTTCCTCCTTAGATGCTCTCATCATGTCACCCTCCTCCATAGACTGCTGATCACTCCTCACATACGTCTCTTCTTCCTCTTTAATTGTCCTCATCATGTCACCCTCCTCCATAGACTGCTGATCACTCCTCACATACGTCTCTTCTTCCTCTTTAATTGTCCTCATCATGTCACCCTCCTCCACAGACCGCTGATCACTCCTCACATACGACTCTTCTTCTTCCTCTTTACTTGTCCTCATGTCACCCTCCTCCATAGACTGCTGATCACTCTTCACATACATCTCTTCTTCTTCCTCTTTAATTGTCCTCATCATGTCACCCTCCTCCATAGACTGCTGATCACACCTCACATACATCTCTTCTTCTTCCTCTTTAATTGTCCTCATCATGTCACCCTCCTCCATAGACTGCTGATCACTCCTCGCATATGTCTCCTCCTCTTCCTTTTTAATTGTCCTCATCATGTCACTCTTATCCGCAAACTGCTGATCACTCCCCACACACGTTTCTTCTTCTTCCTCTTTAACCACAGCATTTACATGTATCAGTTCTCCATTCTAAGTGCACACAACAAAATATAATTTAAATTAAGTACTCAGATAACAGCATACACAGAAGGAAAGTATGTGTCATGGTTTGGTGTCTCTGGGGATGCAGAGTCCCACCTACCTGATAATGGTGGGGGGTGGTGCGATCCTGTGGACAATCCCAGGAATAAAGAGGACCTGTACATCTCTCTGACGTGTTTCTGTTACTGGATCCAGCTGAAGGAAACACACACACACACACTGACTGAATACATTGTGTCTATGTAATAGAGACTAGCACAAACCTGTGTTGGGGTTCTCTACTGTAGCTTCACATGAAAGACATTGGGTACATCACAATCCTAGGACACCCAGGTGGGGAAAGATGACACACACATCACTAGGATTGTGATGTACGCAAGGTCTTTTATTTGAAGTTACAATGAAGAAGCCTTGTGCGGGGTAGACGCGATGTGTGTTTTCGATTGATTTCCTGTTCAAACGATTTTCGATTCATTTTTCCGCTCGATTTCCTGCTGAATTCTCTTATCTTTTCTTATCAATTTCCATTCACCTCTATGAGAAATCAAGCGGTAAAATGACCAAACGTAATATTAGACATGCCGGAGATACAAAAATTGAATGCATCTTGATGTGTTTATCAGATGGTGGGGAGATCTGGGGGCACCCTCCTTTCTGCTATCAATTTAACAAAGTCTCCTCTTACCCGGTGATGTGAGGGGCAGTTGATTCTCCACCATGGTGTCCTTGTAGAGGTCCTTGTGTCCTTCTATATACTGCCACTCCTGCATGGAAAAATAGACAGTAACATCCTGACACCTTATAGAAATCTGAAACACACAATGATACAGTCACCACCCAGACACACCCCTTGCTGTTAATGGATAATTTCCCATAATTCCCAGCACTGCTCACCTCTCCTGTCAGCAGCTGAATCATCTTCCTGGTGACTTCCAGAATCTTCTGCTTGTTGTGTCCCTCAGATATTAGAGAGTGAGGTGGGGGCACAGTGATGGTCACATGATCACCAGACTTCACTGGAAGAAAACTCTGTGTAGAAAGACCAACAATAATGTCACATGATCTCCTAATGGAGATATGAGTGATGTGACCTCCCAGAATCCTTCTCACCTCACCAGTCAGCAGATAGATGATCTCCAGGGTGAGATTGAATATCCTCTCGGTCATGTGATTCTGGTCCTCATCCATCCTCAGTGATGTGGTCATGTGATCTGTACAGGATGCTGCTGCCTAATGATAGATAATAAGGGGAGGATAATGTAGGCTGTACAGTTGTCAGTGGTGAAAGCACTGATACAGGATCCTCTCCCCCCAGCACTCCCCATTGTTGTCACTTGTGGATGGTAGATCCATGCAGAGTATTGCAGGAAAGCATAAAAAGCTGGTTTATAGCTACCTGTGCACTATACTCACAGCATTCTGCAGTCCTGACCTCACTCTGCCTCCTCTCCAGCTAACCTCCTTTCCTCACATCCTGTGATGTTACAGCAGTGCTTGTAGTAGTTAAGGATGGTCAATAAAATTCAATTCATACAGGATTATGCAAATTTTTTGTGCAAATTTGAAAATGGGCCAATCCAATCATTCCAAGGTGGAATGAGTCAGTTTTAAAGCTGTATAATTTTGCATGCACAATTTGTATAAGCCTATGTGCACTAAACTGTGTGGCTATACTGGGAAAGATATGGCAAGACTGGGGAGGGACATTACATACTGGAGGATAATGGTAATGCTGGGGACACAGGGGGGACATATTGGGAAAGAATATTGGGAAAGAAATGACACTATGGCTATACTGGATGGACATGTTGCTTCTGTGATGTGACTGAATAATTACTCGGAAAGTGAGATGCCAGCACTAGAGGGACATTGCTATATTCCATATACATCGTATCGTCTCTGTGATGTGAGTTATAACTAGAAAGGTGAGATGCCTGCACTGGAGGGACATGGCTATATTCCATATACATCTTCTCTTGTCTCTGTGATGTGACTTATTACTAGGAAGGTGAGATGCCGGCACTGGAGGGACATGGCTATATTCCATATACATCTTCTCTTGTCTCTGTGATGTGAGTTATTACTAGGAAGGTGAGATGCCAGCACTGGAGGGACATGGCTATATTCCATATACATCTTTTCTTGTCTCTGTGATGTGACTGAATGATTACTAGGAAGGTGAGATGCCGGCACTGGAGGGACATGGCTATATTCCATATACATCTTCTCTTGTCTCTGTGATGTGACTTATTACTAGGAAGGTGAGATGCCGGCACTGGAGAGACATGGCTACATTCCATATACATCTTCTCTTGTCTCTGTGATGTGACTGAATTATTACTAGGAAGGTGAGATGCCAGCACTGGAGGGACATGGCTATATTCCATATACATCTTCTCTTGTCTCTGTGATGTAACTCAATTATTACTAGGAAGGTGAGATGCCAGCACTGGAAGGACATGGCTATATTCCATATACATCTTCTCTTGTCTCTGTGATATGAATTATTACTAGGAAGGTGGGATGCCAGCACTGGAGGGACATGGCTATATTCCATATACATCTTCTCTTGTATCTGTGATGTGACTGAATTATTACTAGGAAGGTGAGATGCCAGCACTGGAGGGACATGGCTATATTCCATATACATCTTCTCTTGTCTCTGTGCTGTGACTGAATTATTACTAGGAAGGTGAGATGCCAGCACTGGAGGGACATGGCTATATTCCATATACATCTTCTCTTGTCTCTGTGATTATAACCAGGAAGGTGAAATGCCAGCCATAAACTATGGCACATGTAGGGGGGCCACTAGAAAACTAGTAAACAAGTCACAGCAGTTATATAAAAGCATCTTATATGGCAATTACTGCAAGGAGGGTGATAAGGGTAGTGACAGGAGTACTATGACCTCCTCAGTAACTATGTATGTCCACCTCTGCTCAGTATATATATATATATATATATATATATATATATATATATATATATATATATATATATATAAATATATATATACACACACACATACGAATCCCCCCACTTCTTGCCCATACCCGTGTCTGTACTAATCTCTCCACTGCTCGCCCCTACCCATGTCCAGAGCAGGATCATCCACCAGACAAACTAGGCAGGTGGCTGTGGCCTAGTGGATTTATGGAGCTCACCAAACTGCACGGGGCCCCATAACTACTACCTTACCAAGAGCCCCATTACATCTCAAAGGAAACCAGAGATAGTTTCCTAGCTCTTATTTCTACTTACTTGGGGCTTCCTCCAGCTCCATGAGCACCGGGGCCTCCCTCGCCGTCCTCCTCAGCACATTCATTCTGACGCTATAACTCCCGGTAATCCGAACAGTTGCGGCCTTCTGCGCATGTGAGGCTCGGCTGCACGCGCACTACTCGCTGCGCTCCCGTACCCTGGAGCGTTCTGTGCTCTGGTGCAGAACATTTCAGGAGATGGGAGCGTTGCCAAGCAGCCCATGCACAGAAGGCCTTGACTCGCAACTGACCGGATTACCGGGTGTTGTAGCGCCAGAACGGAGGGGTGGAAGAGGACTGCGAGGAAAGCCACGGTGCTTAGCAAACCCCAGGTAAGTATAAATTAATGATAGTGTAGCATCTCTGATTCACTTTAATTAAGGACCAGGGGATTTTCTTCTGATCGGTGCTGCGTGGACTCTCCAGCCCGCAGCACCGATCAGGAAATAGCCAGGGCGATCAGACTTTCCCCCTTTTTTCCCCACTAGGGGGATGTCCTCCTGGGGGGGTCTGATCGCCACCGGCTTGCTGCGCTTTGCGGAGGGGCTCTTCAAAGCCCCCCTCCGCATCGTTTTCGGCGCTCTCTCCCTCCCCCTGTGAGCAGCGCAGGACGGATATCCGTCCTGCGCATTGTAGGATAGGCTTCAGCCTATCAAATGACGGCGAACCCCAGCCAATCAGAGGCCGGGGATCGCCGATCTGCTCTACGGCGCTGCTGTGCAGCAGCGCCGTATGATGTAAACAGCAGGGATTTCTTCCCCGCGTGTTTACATTTTGCAGGCGAGCCGCGATCGGCGGCTCTCCGGCTGTTCACGGAGACACCTTCTGTGAACTGACATGGAAAGGCCGCTCGATAGAGCGGCCGTTTCCATGGTAACCCACTTAAGACCTGCTGACGCCTATGGGCGTTAGCTGGTCCTTAAGTGGTTAATTCCCGGGCCACCCCCCTCCATTTATTCTGCAACCTGTGCAATGTGCGACAGGCATAGATTTACTAATATATAACAAGAATCAAACAATTACCTTGTCCAACATCATCTTATCTCCTCCACTTCGTGCAACTTCTCATCCTCCAGTGTTTCACCGCTTCCTGTCTTTTGGCTTGTTTACTTCCTATCTGTGCGTTCCACCTGCGAGCAGTGACGTTGCCATCTTGTGGTGAATAGACTAACTGCAGCTTCTGTTTAGGGAATCGCCTACACATCATCCTTATCCACAGTTGCTTCCCATTCCATAATCATAATTAAAATAATTGATTTCATTACTTGTCCATAGGCATTTGCGGAAGATGTAGATGTGCCATGTGACCAAGTTGGACTCCTTACTTAAATTAACCGAAAACCACACTGCCTATACCCAGAAATATTGGATACTCCTCCACCTCATTTTCTCCCTATTCCTTTAAATTGGGAGCTTGCAAGGGCAGGGCTCTCTTACCCTTTTGTGTCTTGAAGATTGCTGTATATTTAGTTCATCATGCTAGAACTGTAACTGTAATTACTGAATCTACCAAATCTGTATTATGTTCCAGTCTACATTTTATGTATCTTAGAAAAGCGCTTTATACAAAATCACAGCGCGCAGGTAAGTGCAGGGAGGCGGAAAAAATTGCACTAAAAATTGAAAAACGCTGTGAACAGAGCCTTAACGTACTCATAGGTTTTCACATGCAATTTCCAGCATATTTGATCACTCTAATTGAATCTGCCAAGAATATATTGCCCAAACTGTCCACCTGATCAAATTTCAATCAATTTCAAATAAAACATAGACTAATGCATAATGGAACTGGCACAAAGTAAAGCAGAGATTTTGGCACAGGTTTTATACCTGAGAAATAGAGAAAGTATTTACGCAGTGACTAAATAATACAGAGACATTATTGGTGCAATGTAGTTTACAACATTTGGTTATGAATAGCTGTCCTTTAAAGGGAACCTGAACCGAGTAAAATGATTTAAAATACACACATGATGTACCTGCAAATGAATATTACATACTTACCTTAGTAGACAGGGGATTAGCTAGGGGGAGGGATTAGCTGTAACAGGAGGTATTTGGACAGCTTCCGGACTCAGTACCTGAGCTTGCTCAGTCTGTGGCTTGCTCACGAAATGGCTACGACACAAGTGGCATAGGCGTTAAAAACAGGCGTTAGAACACAGGCACAAAGGGGGAGGCAGTACTTTAAGCAGTAGGACTTAAAAAAATAATAATACAAAATAAATGTTTCCTTCAACCAATATTGCGTTTTTTTGCATTGGTTAGAATGTGCTATGCACGTTGTGGTGTAGTCTTTACGTTTTGAGGACTCCACCCCAGCTTCACTCACTCTCCCTCTCCTCCACCCCAGCTTCACTCCCTCTCCTCCACCCCAGCTTCACTCACTCCCCCGCTTCTCTCACTTTCCCTCTCCTCCACCCCAGCTTCACTCACTCTCCCTCTCCTCCACCCTGGCTTCACTCACTCCCCCGCTTCACTCACTCTCCCTCTCCTCCACCCTGGCTTCAGTCACTCCCTCTCCTCCGCCCCAGCTTCACTCACTCTCCTGCTTCATCTTTTACCACCACAGTTTACCTTAAGTAATTTCCCAACACAATAGTCATCATGTTGGACAATGCAGTACAGTGTACATCCTGCAACATGTATGCATGCCTTGATCAACAGATTTAGGGTGCTTATTGTTGCCCTGGGTGTTGTTCAATTAGAGGCTGAAGTCAGAGAGCTTAATAAGCATCTCGCAACACTGAAACGAATACAGAACATGGATAAGAGCTTGGATCTCACGATCCAGACACTGGAGTGAACCAGTGAAGATGAGGTGGGTGGAGTACAGCCGGAGTAAGAAGCAGAGGTAGCCACTAGTTGGGTCACAGTTAGAAGGGTTAGGGGAAAAAGTGGCAGGGAGGCTAGTCCCGAGTTGTCCCTCACTAATAAGTATGCTTGTTTGCGTAATATTGGGGAGGATGATTCAGGATTAGCAATGCTGCAGCAGGATGTGCTCCTTAGCAACCAAGGGGCAGACCGCTGCAGGAAAAAGGGAATAGGAGTGCAGCCAAGGCTAGGCAGATACTGGTGGTAGGGGATTCAATTATTAGGCGCACAGATAGGGTAATCTGTCGAAGAAACCGTGAATGCTGTACAGTGTTTTGTCTCCCATATGCTCGGGTTCGGCATGTAGCGGAAAGAATTGACAGATTATTGGGTGGGGCTGGGGAAGACCCAGCTGTCATGGGTCACATTGGCACCAATGACAAAGTTAGTGGGAGATGGAAGGTCCTCAAAAATGATTTTCAGGTACTTGGATATAAACTTAAAGCAAAGACCTCCAAGGTGGTGTTTTCTGAAATACTACCAGTGCCACACACTACATCTGAGAGACAGAGGGAGCTTAGGGAGTTAAATAAGTGGCTGAGAAATTGGTGTAGAAAGGAGGGGTTTAGGTTCCTGGAGAACTGGGCAGACTTTGCAGTCGGATACAGATTCTACAGCAGGCATGGGCTGCACCTTAATGGGGAGGGTGCAGCTGCATTGGGGGAGAAGATGGCTAAACGGTTGGAGGAGATTTTAAACTAGGATCTGGTTGGAGGTGGGAGGGTAAAGTCTCAATATGTAGACAAGATAAGGTAAAAAGACAGTGGGAGCATAACATTATGGGGGGTGGAGAAGGGGGTGGGGACAGTGTAAGGATTAAGGAGGTTGGTAAAACTTCAAGTAGCCCATTTCATGTAACCAAAATTGGAAAATGTGGAGGTAAAAATATAAAGTGCATGGAAACAAATGCTAGGAGCCTTGCAAATAAAATAGACGAACTAGAGTTCATTCTCAATGACAAAGGCTATGACATTGTGGGAATAACAGAGACATGGATGGATGAAAGCCATGACTGGATAGCTAATCTAGAGGGATACAATGTGTTTAGGAAGGACAGAGCAGGGAAAAAAGGTGGAGGGGTTTGTCTCTTTGTTAAGAATTCTTTTACAGCTGTCCTGAACGATGAGATGGAGGAAGATTGTGAAGATGTGGAGTCCGTTTGGGTAAATATTTATGGTGGAAATAAAGGTTGCCAATTGCTTATTGGGGTATGCTACAGGCCACCTCTTATTAAAGAAGCCGCAGAACTGCAATTACTACAGCAGATTGAAATAGCAGCAAGTAAAAATGAGGTCATAGTTATGGGCGACTTCAACTTTCCAGACATTGGGCTTGATTCACAAAGCAGTGTTAACCTACTTAGCACGTCTAAAGTCTTTAGACGCACTAACCAGGGTGCTAAGTAGGTTAGCACCGGATTTCTCAATCAGATCGCGCGCTAACTTTGCGCGCGCAAAGTTTTGCGCGCACAAAGTTTTATGCGCGCTAAGTCCTAAAGGCTTTAATGGGCACTTCGCGCTGAGCGCCCTGTGCAGTACGCGCGTAAAGTTTTATGCGCATAAAGTTTTGCGCGCGTAAAGTTTTATGCGCGAAAAGCTTGTTTAGACGTGCTAAGGGGGTTTTCACAGGCGTGCCAACAGTTAGCACCGCTTTGTGAATCAAGCCCATTGACTGGAGTATTGAGGCTACCCATTCTGGTAAAAGCAGCAGATTTCTGGCAGCACTACAGGACAATTACTTGACTCAAACGGTAACGGAACCAACTAGGGAGAATGTGTTACTGGATTTGATCATTTCTAATAGACCAGATAATGTATCAAATGTGCAGGTTCAAGAACATTTGGGAAATAGTGATCACAACATGATAACGTTTGATCTGGTGACTGATAGGCCACGGGGCAGCGGGACCACTAAAACTATGAATTTTAGAAAAGCAAAGTTCAATCAACTCAGCAGGCACTAAGTTTGGTGAACTGGGATGATGTACTACAAGGGGAAGACACTGAAGGGAAATGGCAAGCTTTTAAACTCAATCAATATTGTAGTATGTATATCCCATATGGAAACAAAACGTCTAGGAATAAAAAAAGGCCTCTATGGATGAATAGAAAGGTTAGAGATAAAATGAAGGGGAAAAAGATTGGACTCCTAAAGGATGAGGGTGGGAACTCAATGGTGGATGACCAAGGTAAGGCAGAGTTATTAAACACTTTCTTTGCTTCTGTCTTCACAAGGGAAACATCACTGTTGCAAATTACAGATGCAGAAGAGTCTCAATCTTCCAACTGTAATATTAAATACTTAATGCAGGAGGAAGTGAAGGCAAGACTAAATAAATTAAAAATAGACAAGGCACCTGGCCCGGATGGCATACATCCTCAGGTCCTAAGGGAATTAAGTTCCGTTATAGATAAACCCCTTTATCTTTTGTGATTCTCTTTCAACTGGCAGAGTCCCAGTGGATTGGCATACAGCCCACGTTTTCCCATTAAGAAGGGCAAAAAATCAGATCCAGGAAATTAAAGACCTGTAAGCTTAACATCAGTTGTATGCAAACTATTTGAGGGGTTACTAAGAGATACTATACATGACTTAATGGTAGAAAAGAATCTTATTTCTCAGCATCAACATGGGTTTACTAAAGACAGGTCCTGTTTGACTAACATGCTCAGCTTTTATGAGGTAGTGAACGCTAATGTGGATGTTGGGAATGCTGTAGATGTGATATACTTGGACTTTGCAAAGGCCTTCGATACTGTTCCACACAAAAATCTGGTGCAAAAGTTGAGGATGCAAGGACTGGGAAAGAGTCTGTGTGCATGGATAGGGAACTGGCTAATGGACATAAAAATAAAGAGTTGTGGTCAATGGATAATACTCAAAATGGGTGACTGTTAGCAGTGGGGTCCAGTGCTCTTCAATGTATTTATTAATGACCTAGTAGATGCAGTAGTGAGCAATGTTGCTATTTTTGCAGATGATACAAAATTGTGCAGAATCATCAACTCTCGGGAAGATAGGGACATATTGCAACAGGATCTGGATAGAATGGCTATATGGGCACATAAATGGCAGATGAAATTAAATGTTGAAAAATGTAAAGTCATGCATTTTGGTTGTACCAATGGTCTAGCACCATACAAAATAAATGGGATACAGTTGGGGACATCAAACTTGGAGAAGGACTTAGGAGTACTCATCGACAACAAGTTAAATAATCGTACTCAATGCCAAGCCGCTGCAGCTAAAGCTAACAAAATTTTGGGATGCATTAAAAGGGAAATAAAAACTTGAGATGCTAGCATAATATTGCCCGTTTAACTCTCTAGTAAGGCTACATCTGGAATATAGAATTCAGTTCTGGGCACCACATTACAAAAAAGATATTGCAGTTTTAGAGCAGGTGCAGAGACGAGCAACAAAATTGATACGTGGGATGGAAGGTCTCACTTACCGAGAAAGGTTAGATAAACTGGGTTTATTTAGTCTAGAGAAAAGACGCCTTAGAGGGGATCTAATTAACATGTATAAATACATCAGAGGGCAATATAAAAGCTTGTCGGATGAGCTTTTTGTCCCTAGGCCTTCTCAAAGGACTAGAGGACATGATCTGCGCCTGGAGGAAAAACGTTTTAGCCATTTATTTAGGAAAGGCTTCTTTACAATAAGAGTGATTAAGATGTGGAATGCATTGCCACAGGAAGTAGTTATGGCAAATTCTATACCTGCATTTAAGGGGGGCTTAGATGCTGTCCTTGCATTGAAAAACATCCATGGCTATAATTACTAGGTATTGACCCAGATGTTGATCCAGGGATGTTATCTGATTGCCATCTGGAGTCGGGAAGGAATTTTTCCCTTTTGGGGCTAATTGGACCATGCCTTGTAAGGGTTTTTCGCCTTCTTCTGGATCAACAGGGATATGTGAGGGAGCAAGCTGGAGTTGTACTTTGTTCTCTGGTTGAACTCGATGGACGTATGTCTTTTTTCAACCCAAATAACTATGTAACTACCTCGCCGCCAGTCCCTCTCAGAAGCTCATTATTTTCTTCTTACAATTCCTTCCAGTTCTGATAAGATTTTGTTAGAACTAAAATATATCAGTTGCTGTCAGTTATAACAAGGTAATGTCCATGTTTCTCTATAGCTCAAGTGGTCGATATTACAGTTTAACAGTGTGCTGACCAGGAAGCAGTTATGGGGTAATGGCCATTTTTCAAAATGGAGGACGGAGAATTCAATTGATCACAGAGGACAAACAGGACACAGGAGAGGAGAAAGATTGAGGAGTAGACTACACGGGAGGTGAGTATGACGTGTGTAGGTGTATTTTGACTAACAATAAACAGATACCTAAGAAGAGGGGAGGCCCTTCATCCTCCCCAGACCACCGTGGCTGCCGGGACTCTCCTGAAGATCATGACTGCGCCCCCTCCATGCACAATTGTGGCCGCGCCGCACAGATGAATGGCTCCGCTCATGCAGGCACAGCACGGACCCACGGTCAGCATCACAGATCTAACAAGCTCTTTACGAATGGTGGGGGGGGGGGGGGGGGGGGGCGTAGGAGGATGCACAAAGCCTCTACAGGATTTAAAGGCTTCATTCTTCTTAGGTATGTTTTTTAACCTTAGTTTTGCCTTGGGGTACACATTAAGTAATAGACATTGGTTCCACAGATGACATTATTCAGGGGCACCATGCTTAGGCTGTCTCTTATGACCCACGGCACCTGACTCATAGTGGGCCATTGACAAGCTGGTGTCAAAGCCCTTCCCACGCTTCATGCATTGTTCTGCTGTCTCTCAGGTCTCACTGCCCGCTGTGCCTTTAATTGCCTGAGAAGCCTGATATAACCCAGGGGCTAAACACAGAATTTCTATCACTGATATTGTTATTGGTCCTTGTTGAACTTAACACTATGCACATTGGTATTGGTCTATGGTTTTCTTGGTTTTGGTACTTCTCTATCGGTGATGGTTTAAAGCCCCCAAAAATTGTAAAATTTAAAATATGTGCAAACATATACAAATAAGAAGTACCTTTTTTACAGAGTAAAATGAGCCATATGCTGTCACTCACAGTAGCCAATAGAAATCTGACATAAGTGACAGGTTTTGGACTAGTCCATCTCTTCTTAGGGGATTCTCAGCAAGGCTTTTATTCTTTATAAAGATATTCCCTAAAAAGGATTTAAACAACGATGCTGGCCAGCTGCCCTGCTCCCTACACAGTTTTTTGGTAGTTGGACAGAGCAACTGTCATTCACTAAGTGCTTTTGAAAAGAAATATATCCCTGAGAATCCCCTATAAAGAGATGGACTAGTCCAAAACCTGTCACTTCTATCAGATCTCTACTACCTACTGTAAGTGACAGCAACATAGGAGAAATGTAATTTATGGCTGATTTTACTCTGGAAAAAATGTACTTCTTATTTGTATATGTTTGCACATATTTTAAATTGTACAGTTTTTTTTGCTGTAGTGCCCCTTTAACTACATGGATCACATTATGATGGCAATCTTTTACCTTTTTATGGTCTAATTATATGGGTCACTTCTTGATGGCGGTTACGAGTGGTTCTCCACTCCTTTTCCTCTCTGCATTACTCTCCGCATCCCCTGCCTCTCAACCCCCCTGCTTCTTTACTGTCTTCACCCCCACTCTGTCCGTGGGCTTTTGGATATCATGAGTGGTTTTGTAATACATGTGTTTCTCTCTTACAAACAGAGAGGATCCACAAACCAGGTAAGGTAGGTAAAATGCCGGTATTCTTTTATGAACAACTCCGCACAAAAAAGACAATACATCCACAGGATCATCTGAGGCGTGTCGGGTTTACAATCTGCCATTAGTCATAATGTAGTATGACTAATGGCAGATTGTAAGCCCGCCATGCGTCAGTTGATCCTGTGGATGTATTGTCTTTTTTGCGTGGAGTTGTCCATAAAAGAATACCAGGCATTTTACCTACCTGGTTTGCGGATCATCTCTGTATACATGGATTGACCTGGCTGGCCAGATTCTGCACCGGTGGGTATAAGTTTATGGGGGTATCAGAGTGTTTTGGTCCATTTTTTTTGTTTCTCTCATACCTTGTAGGTTGTCGTGTCTGTTTTTCACTCGAGAGCTAAATCTTTCCAGAAGAAGTGAATTTTCTTTCAAGAAACGTATCGAGCCCATGCTTGGCCTTGAGAATTCTTAGCGATTATACCGACATGGAGAATTTAATAAAGCATAGAGAATTTGTGATCCTGGTCATTTAGACATCTGTTTATCCCACTTATGTTGGTGGGTAGGAATATGATACGTTGTGTCGCAGTTGATGTTTAATGGAAAACTAAATTGTATTTATTTATTGTATTTATAAAGCGCCAACATATTACGCAGCGCTGGATATTCATTTAGGTTACAGACAATATTTAGGGGTGACATACAGCAATATGACAATACAGGAATACAAGAAAACCAGATCACACATCACAGTATGAGCATAAGGTAATGCTTAGTCAGTCACTGGATGGGAGCATGGAGATTAGGCAAGTTAGGTTCACTCAGATGCCTAGCATGGGTTCACAGTAATGGAGGTGCATGATCAGGTAGGACACAAAAGGAGGAGGACCCTGCCCAAAGGCTTACAATCTAGAGGGAGAGGCAGGGACACGAAAGGTAGGGGACCACAGTCCAGCTGTGGGTTTAGAGCAATTGTGAGGGGTGGTAGGCCAGAGTGAAAAGGTGAGTGTTGAGGGCCTTCTTGAAGGTGTTGAAGGAGGGGGCTGCCCTAATGGGTGGAGGTAGGGAGTTCCATAGTGTTGGAGCGGCTCTTGAGAAGTCCTGGAGGCGTGCATGGGACTGGATGATGCTGGGGACGGTCAGGCGAAGTTGACCGGAGGAGCGGAGTGAGCGGCTAGGTGTGTACCTCTGAGTAAGATCAGAAATGTAGGTTGGACAGGTTTTGTGGACAGATTTGTAGGTCAGACACAATATCTTGAATCTGATTCTGGACTGGATAGGAAGCCTGTGGAGGGATTCTAGGAGGGGATCTGCCATGGTGGAGCGATGGGAGGAGTGGATAATTCTGGCTGCCGCATTCATGATGGACTGCAGGGGGGCTGTTCGGGTCATAGGGAGACTAGACAGAAGGGCATTGCAGTAGTCAAGGCGGGAAATTATGAGGGCATGGATGAGAAGTTTTTAATCTTTTTTGAATAAAATCTAAGTGTTTTATATCTATGGTGGCATGTGACCTTTCTCTAACAATTATATAACCTGAGATTCGCTGTTATGGCTTTTTGTTCGCACCTAGGGCGTTTTGAAGTTTTTTTAAGCGCCGGTGATTTTCAAAATCGCTAAAAGCGATTGTGCAATGATTCCCAAAGCGCTGCCTGTACCATTTTTGGGGCGATTTCCCTATAATGGCAGGTATAGGTAAATCACAAAAGCGCTTGGCATAGCGATTTCCCCAGTGCTTTTAAAGCAGTAGGATCAGCCATACTATGCCAGGGAAAAAAAACACATATATAAGTAGACAAATGTAGAAAGGAGGCTGGCACCACCAGAAGTAGAAAAGTAAAAATTAGCTCTTTATTGATCAGTCATTAAATGACAGCATGGTCAAAAATAAGGCTTTGGCGGCGACAGCCCGCTGTTTCGAGCTGTTATAGCTCTTTCTCAAGCCGAACAGCCCGTATGGGCTTTTCGGCTTGAGAAAGAGCTATAACAGCTACCTTTCTACATTTGACTACTGAGGATTCTGAGGATACAGGGATCCAAGGCTTGGGCACACAACAGTTCCTTCCTATGGATGAGTGCTCCTCCAACTTCTGTTTTTGACATATATAAGTAGATAAATACTTGATCTACTTACATAACACATGTATTGTACTGTCCACATTTTGATTTCAGTGAATGTTGAGAATTGTAAATGACGAGAATTCTGTTCCTGGTGGGGGCCATGTCTTTTGCCCACAGTTAAGGCTAACTCGTGATGTCATTTCTGCCCTTTAATTTTTTTCTTGTCTCCTCCAATCCCTGAGTAACCTCAGCCTCGCTTGTAAACACAAGTGAATAGGGGGTTAGGTTTCAGATAAGCAGCTTGCAGGGAAATAAAGGGAAGAGGAGGAATAGATTATAGATAAAAAGAACCCCCAGCATGCAATTCTTTGGCACCGACTACTAAAGGGCCAGTGCTCCTTAAGTATGTGATAACTCCAAATCATAACAGCAGAAAAAGTTTTGAAAGTTTTGAATGCAGGATTAGCATCTTTATCACTTAATGCACTCAGACCAGTTGCTGTTGAAATTTGATTTTTATGGTGACGATACCGCTTTAAGAATAAATACATTGGGCTTGGTTTACTAAAGGGTGCTAACATAGTTATCACGCCTAAAAGCTTTGCATGTGCTAACTAGGGTGCTAAGTACTTTGCACAGGCAAAGCTGTTACTGATCGCGCACTATTTAGTGCGCCTGAAACATTGCACCGTACACGTGCAAAGTACGCTTATCAGGCTATTTTGCACGAGGGACGGTGCGACGTTCCGCGCTCACCTTTTGCGCGCATATTAGCACGTGGAAAGGCACTTTGCATGTGCTAAGGGGCTTTTCACTGGCGTGCTAACACTTAGCACCCTTTAGTGAATCAAGCCCATTGTATTTATTCTTTTCTGGATCAAAGAGTTCCCTTCCTGACTTGCGTCAGGAAGTGAACAAGCAAATCGCTCTGCAAAAGCACTTAGAAAAGCGATTTACAAAAAAACGAAGCGCACAGGTAAGCGCCGGGAGAGGAAAAAAATAAATCACTCACAAAATCAAAAATCACCGGTGTCAGTGATTTTGATTTTAAATGTGAACAAAGCCTTATACCCCCACAGACTGTACCTTTCTATATTCATTAAATATTGGGGGGAGGAAAAAGAATATCAGGGAGGGGTCTTCTACTCTTACCAATCATTTCAATTACTGGCGCATACCGATTTGGTCTCAATTTGAAAAGTCATAACCCAGATACTGCTTAGTTTCAGGGCGTTGGCCATTTCACTCTGTCAGTGTCTGCCTATCTGTAGCTCTGCAATACCAGGAGAGAGCTGTTTTTTTTTTAAATACATCTTTATTGAAGAAAAGCACAAAACAAAGATGGCAGCCTTGATATAGGAACTCCTGTCCTGCAGGGCCATATCCATGCTAGCGTTTAGGATGGACAGAGAAATGGTGAAATGTGTTTTACTTGATGAACTACACAGTGGCGTAGCTAAGGAGCTGTGGGCCCTGATGCAAGTTTTACAATGTGGCCCCCAAACACTCTATTCATAACAATTGATACGGTGCACTAAAATCTGCCAATGGCAACTACAGTGTCAGAGGTGCAAGAAGGGGGTGGGGAACAGCTTGTTAATGATTACCACTATTCAAAGTATCTACAGAGGTCATTATTATGAGCACAGGACCAATAGAGAGCTAATACTGCAGTTGAGGGGAGGGCCATTCGGGGCCCCTCTGACCTAAGGGCCCTGATGTGGTCACAACCTCTGCAACCCCCATTGCTACGCCCCTGGAACTACACCCTTCCTGATTCAGTCCAATCAATTCAGGACCTCGACCCTCCAGGACTGGAGTTGGACAGCACCACCTTAGGAGAAATGTGGGGGGGGGGGGAGGATGAATGTTACTACCTAAAGGAGTGAACAGAATATAGTCTCAGATTTAGCTTAACATCCCCTCTCCTGTGTGAGATTCCTGATGTATAGCCAGATGCAGTCTGCAGGTCAAACATTTCCCATCTAATGCATGTAAATCACTCTCATCAAATCTGCACAACATGCTACATCACTGATCTGCAAACTTGGCTTTAGAGCTGTTAAGGAACTACAAGTCCCACAATGCATTTGCCTTTACGAATCATGACTGTGGCAGTCAGACTCCTGCAATGCATTGTGGGACTTGTAGTTCCTTAACAGCTGGAGAGCCAAGTTTGCAGATCACTGGACTACATCAATCGATTTTTCCAAATAATGTATCAGGGCCTAATAACTTTTCAAAACATTTAATGTGCTTACATTTATTGCAAATCGATGTGCTGTGAGTGAAAGGAATAGATACCCATTTCATCAAATTCAGACCAGAAACAGATCAGTTTGCCATTTTAAGCATCAATCTCTGTGTGTATGGCAACTTCCAGTCTGAGCCTCTCTCCAGAGTGCATCCACTGATGTAAAATACAGTAAAAGCAAATATTTCTCCCCATCATTTTCCACTCTCAAAACAACAATAGAGGCTCTCCCATGTGAGACTTCTGATGGATAGAAGTGGAAGCAATGTCAATGTAACCCCCATGACATGGCTGATGCATGGTGAGAAATGGTTTAGCTGAAAAACATTTCCCAGACTCAGGACAGGAATACAACTTCTCAAGATCTGCCCCTTTCTGACCCTGGACACTACCAAGCTGCTCCCTACTGTCTGGCCTCCCCTTGAATCAGTTATGAATGCAGCTGCCAGACTCATCCATTCTTCTCACATCCTGCATCCACATCTCCCCCCTGTAATTCCCTTCACTGGCTCCCTATCCAATTCAGGATAACTTTCAAAATTCTATGCCTGGCCTATAAATCTGTGCATAAAACCTGCCCTACCCACATCTCAGAGCTTGTTCACAGGTATATACCAAGCTGCCCCTCCAGTCCTCCAATAACCTTCGCTTAAGTGCCCCACACATTTACCACTCCAATGCACTCCTGCAGGATTTCTCAAGAGACACCCCCACCCTCTGGAACGCCCTTCCACTGCCCATCAGGCTGGCCCCCTCCTTCATCACATTCAAGCAAAGCCCTCAAAACCCACCTCTTTAAGATGGCCTACCCAACCCTTACTACACACTACTGAATTTTTATTTCAAAGCCCTACTTAGTGTTTCCACCCCCCCCCCCCCCCTCCTTAGATTATAAGCCTCTGGCAGGGTCCTCCCTTCTCTATTGTATTCTAAATGATCATGTGCTCTTTTCCTATGACAGCCTCGTACTTGTATTACTGGGCCTACCTAACCAGTCCAAAATCACATGGTCATGTATCTTCTACCCTGTTTGCCTTGCATAGCGTTGTCCTATATTGTATACCCTTGTTACGCCTGCCACCCTTTGTATCATTGTATATATTTATTGCCCAGCACTGCGTAATATGTTGGTGCTTTATAAATACAATAAATAATAATAATATGATTTGGATGGTAACAATTTCCCACACTCAGGACAGGAATACAGTGTCTACTCCATGAGACTGCTGATGCATGGTGAGAAATGGTTTACATGGAAACTATTTCCCACACTCAGGACAATTGTATAGCCTCTCCCCTGTATGAGTTCTTTCATGCTGAGTAAGTGCATTCTTTTTCTTAAAACTTTTCCCACACTCAGGGCAGCAAAACGGCTTCTCCCCTGAGTGGGATCTCTGGTGCATGACAAGGTGTGATTTCTGTACAAAGCCTTTCCCACACTCTGCACAGGAATAAGGCCTCTCCCCCGTGTGAGACCTCTGATGTATGATGAGATATGATTTAGATGGGAAACATTTCTCACACTCAGGACATGCATATGGCCTCTCCCCTGTGTGAGTTCTCTGATGCTGAGTAAGGACATTCTTTTTCCTAAAACATTTCCCACACTCAGCACAGCAAAATGGCTTCTCCCCTGTGTGGGATCTCTGGTGTGTGGCAAGGTGTGATTTCTGTATGAAACCTTTCCCACACTCAGCACATGAAAACAGCATCTCCCCTGTGTGATATCGCTGATGTGAAATAAGGTGAGATTTGTTACCAAAGCATTTCCCACACTCAGTGCAGGAATAAGGTTTCTCCCCAGTATGAGATCGCTGATGAAGGACAAGAGCAGAGTTACAAACAAAGCATTTCCCACACTCAGGACATGAATGCTGTTTCTTGTCTGACTGACAACTCTGATGTATGGCAAGACTTAATTTAAGACCACACTCATCACAGGAAAGGGGCCTCTCTCCAGAGTGAGTCTTCTGGTGTCTGAGGAGGTCCTGTTTTAGTCCAAAACATTTCCCACACTCGGGGCAAGAATACGGCCTCTCTCCAGAGTGAGTTCTCAAGTGTCTTTCAAGGTTTGATTTCTGTCCAAAGCATTTCCCACACTCGGCACAGGAATACAGCTTCTCCCCTGTGTGAGTCACAATATGTGTGCGAAGACTTGATTTGGATAAAAAGCATTTCTCACAATCAAGACAGGGAAATCTCCTCTTGCTTTGGCCCCTGGACTCAGGACCTCCGGTGTTAGGAGGATGGGCGGATCCTAGCTGGCCATCCGGAGGGATTGGATTCTCTACTGAAGAATCTTGCCCGATTACATCATCATTCGTTGTACAGTCTGTGGATACAGAGAGACAAGTCTCTGAGAGGTTCCTGATGCCGGGACTCCGCCCTGCAAATAGAGAAACATCATTACTTCCAGTTAGAGGCTTCTGTGGAGTACAGTAATTATTAGAAATGGACAATACCACGATACATAAGGAACTTGTCTAAATTTTAGTATCCTAAAGTGTACTTGAGACAGCATAAAAAAAAGAAAGACTTACCTAAGAAGAAGGAAGCTTGGAAGCTTCCTGATCCTGACTCCCACTGTTGCTACGTGTCGACCACTGGAACACATCTGACAAAAGTTTGTCAGGTTTGTTTACGTGGCTATGTTACTCTTCATGTGCGAGCGTGGGATGCCTGTGCTGTAAGCCAAAGCCGTATGTATACAAGTGGCTTTGGCTTAGTGGGCAGGTACGGCCAAACTCATGCAGGTGCAGTACGGCTGCAGAGGAGCATAGGCAGGTGCAGTATGCCTGCAGAGGAGCATAGGCAGCTGCAGTATGGCTGCAGAGGAGCATAGGCAGGTGCAGTATAACTGCAGAGGAGTATAGGCAGATGGAGTACGGATGCAGAGGAGCATAGGCAGGTGCAGTATGCCTGCGGAGGAGCATAGGCAGGTGCAGTATGCCTGCGGAGGAGCATAGGCAGGTGCAGTATGCCTGCAGAGGAGCATAGGCAGCTGCAGTATGGCTGCAGAGGAGCATAGGCAGGTGCAGTATAACTGCAGAGGAGTATAGGCAGATGGAGTACGGATGCAGAGGAGCATAGGCAGGTGCAGTATGCCTGCAGAGGAGCATAGGCAGCTGCAGTATGGCTGCAGAGGAGCATAGGCAGCTGCAGTATGGCTGCAGAGGAGCATAGGCAGGTGCAGTACAGCTGCAGAGGAGCATAGGCAGGTGCAGTACAGCTGCAGAGGAGCATAGGCAGGTGCAGTACAGCTGCAGAGGAGCATAGGCAGGTGCAGTATGCCTGCGGAGGAGCATAGGCAGGTGCAGTATGCCTGCGGAGGAGCATAGGCAGGTGCAGTATGTCTGCAGAGCATAGGCAGGTGCAGTATGGCTACAGAGGAGCATAGGCAGTTGCAGTATTGCTGCAGAGGAGCATAGGCAGGTGCAGTATGGCTGCTGAGGAGCATAGGCAGGTACAGTATGACTGCAGAGGAGCATACACAGGTGCAGAATGGCTGCAGAGGAGCATACACAGGAGCAGTACGGCTGCAGAGGAGCATAGGCAGGTGCAGTATGGCTGCTGAGGAGCATAGGCAGGTGCAGTATGGCTTCAGAGGAGCATACACTGGTGCAGTATGCCTGCAGAGGAGCATATGCAGGTGCAGTATGGCTGCTGAGGAGCATAGGCAGTTGCAGTATTGCTGCAGAGGAGCATAGGCAGGTGCAGTATGGCTGCTGAGGAGCATAGGCAGGTGCAGTATGGCTGCTGAGGAGCATAGGCAGGTGCAGTATGGCTTCAGAGGAGCATACACTGGTGCAGTATGCCTGCAGAGGAGCATATGCAGGTGCAGTATGGCTGCTGAGGAGCATAGGCAGTTGCAGTATTGCTGCTGAGGAGCATAGGCAGGTGCAGTACAGCTGCAGAGGAGCATACATAGGTGCAGTACAGCTGCAGAGAAGCATAGGCAGGTGCAGTATGGCTGCTGAGGAGCATAGGCAGGTGCAGTACAGCTGCAGAGGAGCATAGGCAGGTGCAGTATGGCTGCACTTGTGCATGAAGAGTTTTATTTTATGCTGCCTTGGATGCTCTTTAATAGTCTCTTATCAGGCCACAGGGCACCTAGTTTGGGCAATAATGATCAGCAGATGGCTGATTCCATAAATGCTATCAGTTAGGATTTGCAGCAGCTGAATTTTCGAAAAAGTGAAGAGATGCCTTGAAGATGGCAGTGAGCCGTATACCAGCAGTGAATGGTTGGGGGATAAGACGGTATACTGGAGCTGCGTGATCTGAATTTGTTAATGTGAACATCTGCCATTCATGTGAGTACCATCCAGTGATGTGTGAAATAACAGGATGCAGGAACGTCAGAGATCTCGCCGAAGAGGGAGCGGATGGAACAGAAATGTGTCACAGGGCTGTCTCCTTTTATCCATAACTAATAACCGGCACCTTTCATTGGTGTACTTGTGATGGCAGCAGCACCAGACATACAGTTGTGTTGAGGGCCTAATGGCACCCGTAGTGTGTGCAATCACCCCCAGTGGTCACACACAGGTACACAGGCAGGCTGTTTCGGATGTCACTTGCAGGTCCCAGAAAGCGGCTCAGCCAATCTGCTGGTCGGTGTGCTCTAGACTTGTGGCATGGCGCTGCCATCATTACAACCGGACCAATGAACAGCATCGCACCTGCTCCATCTACTACCTCTTTGGCGTGTTCTCTAATGTCCCTGCGTCCATCATGTCACACATCGCTGGATGGTCCTCACGACACGCCCACCACATGTGGCAATCACACGCATCGACTAATCAAGGTCACACAGTTCTAGGATACGGTCTTGCTCCCTAGCCATCCACTGCTGGTATATGGCTCGCTGACACCTTCAAGGCTTCACTTCTTCACAAATTTGACTGCTGCAAATTATCTGACAGCATTTATGAGACAAGCCATCTGCTAGTCTTGAAGAGACACTGAAGCGAAAAAAAAATTATGATATAATGAATTGGCTGTGTAGTACGGATAATTACTAGAACATTAGTAGCAAAGAAAATATTCTCATATTTTTATTTTCAGTTATATAGTGGTTTTTTTTAATAACATTGCATTCTCTAATATTTGTTATATTAGTGTTTTTTATAACATTGCATCATTCTCTAATATTTGCAGTTCACACACTACTCAGCATTCTAAACGATTTTACAGAGCAGTCTTGTGAACTATTGACCTGTCCTCTAGAGAGAAAAAGAACATAAAATGACTGACAGTTGAGATAATAACGTACAGAAGTAACAGAGGTGCCAACAGGATAAAATATCATAAATGTAAAACAAACTAAGATGGGGGTAAGGGTAGACTTACCTCCCGAGGACAAACACAACGATTCTATATGATCAAAAGTTTTAATTCTTACTCCAAAAATATTTCCTGTGAGTCATCCAATGTTGTATACATGATACGCTGCATGAAATGCCCCTCAAGAGGAATCTGTATAGGAGAAACAGGACAAAAACTGCGCACAAGAATGAACCATCACTGCTTTAAAATTAATGAGGGTAAAATGGACACACCAGTGGGCCAACACTTTTGTAAACCAGGACACAGCATGCAAGATCTAAAAGTACTTATTCTTAAGGGTAACTTCAAAAATGAACAAGCAAGAAAGATTTCTGAGTACAAATTTATGAAAATGTTCAAGACATTAACAGAAGGGTTAAATTGTGGAACGGGATTCATGACTCCTTATGTAACATGATTGACTTGGTTTCATGATCTTCAGAAACCTGCTAGATTTCATGTTTGCTTGCATAAGCTCACTGGCTCCAGCCTGCTGATCACCTGACATCTAACTGCTAAACAGTAACCAGCAGAACTGCCATCTACGTGTTTAGTATTTACCTGCATCAGTGTTTTACTACAGCTAACATCCGGAAATATGCCTGAAGAAGGGGCCTAGATCCCAGAAAGCTTGCATAATTTAATTTTATCAGTTAGCCATTAAAAGGTATTACTTTTACAAGACTTTGTTTTTTTCTATCTACATATGGAGTAAGAATTAAAACTTTTGATCATATAAAAATTTGATCGTTGTGTTTGTCCTGGGGAGGTAAGTCCACCCTTACCCCATCTTAGTTTGTTTTACATTTATGATATTTTATCCCGTTGGCACCTCTGTTACTTCTGTACGTTATTGTGATAAACCTGGTGGATGGGTGCACACCCTTGTTTCCTTCTACGGAGAGCGACTTCTTAATCTAGGGGCTCATTGTCACCTCTCTCACATTATCTCTTCTCTCACCATATCACCCTCTCTCACTCACTGTCACCTCTCTGTCAATAGGGTTGATTCATCAAATTGCAGTTATATTACCGTGCATGCGTCGCACAGCATTACTATAGTAATGGTCACACTACTGGAGTACCGTGAGTCACACTACTAGCGTAAGTCATGGTAATTACGTGCGTAAGTAACGGTAATATTGCTATGTGTTATCTCTTCTCTCACTATATCACTGTCTCTCACTCACTGTCACCTCTCCTGCTCTCCCACTGTCACACCCCTCTCTCCCACTGTCACACCCCTCTCTCCCACTGTCACACCCCAATTTCACACCCCTCTCTCCCACTGTCACACCCCATTCTGCCACTGTCACACTGCTCTCTCCCACTGTCACACCCCTCTCTTCCACTGTCACACCCCAATGTCACACCCCTCTCTCCCACTGTCACACCCCACTCTGCCACTGTCACACTGCTCTCTCCCACTGTCACACCCCTCTCTCCCACTGTCACACCCCAATGTCACACCCCTCTCTCCCACTGTCACACCCCACTCTGCCACTTTCACACTGCTCTCTCCCACTGTCACACCCCTCTCTCCCACTGTCACATCCCACTCTGCCACTGTCACACCCCTCTCTCCCACTATCACACCCCAATGTCACACCCCTCTCTCCCACTCTCACACCCCACTGTCAGACCCCTCTCTCTCACTGTCACATCCCACTGTCGCACCCCTCTCTCCCACTGTCACACCCCTCTCTCCCACTGTCATACCCATCTTTCCCATTGTCACCTCTGCCTCTCTGTCACCTGCTACGAAGGAACAAAGGCCACATATGTAACACATAGTAGACAAATTATAATCGAAATAGACAATTCAAGTACAACCAGCGCCTGGGAAATTTGGACACTGACATAGGTGTCTATACTATAAGAAAAAGATTTTTTTGGGCATTGGGGCACCCATTAAAGATAGCGGTGGGAGAGTTCCGCTACCATGTGGGAACTCTGCAGGAATGGCAGCGGGCAAGCTAGGAGCAGAAATCCTTTTGAAGTTTGGCTGTAATGGAGAATTAGGGTACAGAGAATATCAGAAAAGTTACCAATGTTCTACTGCCGCTATTTTGCGCCCATTTTTCCTCGCTCCTTGTATGCAAAGACACATTATAACAGCTGTTCTCCTTCTGCAACATATAAAAAATACTATAAATTCAAAATTAGCCCCTTTAATTGTGAGTTACATTTTGCTGAAAAATGCCAGTTAATGTTTCGCTTGCGGGCGGAGATAAAATATCAAGCTGGCGTTTGTAAGGAGACTGAGAAGCAGCTGGGAATACAGAGGCAAGTGCTGCCCTGAAAATAAAGCCACTCCAATGAGAAAAGCTGTTGTGGTCTCAGACACCTCCCATTCTTTATGAAGCCGCACCCTTTACACCAAACGAAGAGGAGAAAGGGGGGGGGGGGGGTTTCTGGCAAACAGAAAGAGTCCCCTAAGGCTGCTTTCCCAATGAGACGTTACAGGCGCACGTTAGAGCAGCCTGTAACACAGCACCCGCACAGCAATGAAAAATCAATGGGCTGTTCACAGTGCCCACGTTGCATTACATTGTAACGCAGCACGTTTAAAGAGTGCTGCATGCTGTACGTTATAGCGGCTTTAGCCGCGTTAGGCTGTGTGCACATGCTCAGTGATGTGCTTTTTTTTTTTTACTTTGGGGCAGGAGAGGAGGCGGGGAGAGTCCGCTATTGCGGCCAGCCACATGGCTAATAAATATGCACTGCACTGCAGTGTTTACTTCCTGGAGCGGCCGCTTATTGGCTAGCGGGACCACGTGATGCGGAGTGTTCCGCTCACGTGGTCTCCGCCGGCGCATGCGTCAAAAAGTACGCATCACGGATGCATGTAGCGTCCTCCAATACCATCACCATGCGTTGCATCACGTTATGCGACCTTAACGTCGCATCTAACGCAACGTCTTGGTGTGAAAGTAGCCTAAATGGGAAGACAGAGGCAAATATTCCCAGTTTATTACTCACCTGTACTGATGGTCCATAAACAATGTTCATTAATGCTAACGGGATGACCCTCCTCCACACGTGGAAGATCATCCATCATATGTGATTTTTCTTCTTCCTCTTTAATTGGGGGCCAATCAATCCTTATATACGTCTCTTCTTCCTCTTTATTTGTCCTCATCATGTCACCCTCCTCCATAGACTGCTGATAACTCCTCACATATGTCTCTTCTTCCTGCTCTTTACTTGTCCCCACCACAACATCCTCCTCCATAGACTGCTGATCACCCCTCACATATGTCTTTTTCTCTTCCTCTTTATTTGTCCCCATCATGTCACCCTCCTCCATAGACTGATCACTCCTCACATATGTCTCTTCTTCTTCCTCTTTACTTGTCCTCATCATGTCACCCTCCTCCATAGACTGCTGATCACTCCTCACATATGTCTCTTCTTCTTCCTCTTTACTGGTCCTCATCATGTCACCCTCCTCCATAGACCGCTGATCTCTCCACACATATGTCTCTTCTTCTTCATCTTTAATTGTTACCATCATGTCACCCTCCTCCATAGACTGCTGATCACTCCTCACATATGTCTCCTCTTCTTCCTCTTTACTTGTCCTCATCATGTCACCCTCCTTCATAGACTGCAGATCACTCCTCACATATGTCTCTTCTTCCTCTTTACTTGTCCTCATCATGTCACCCTCCTTCATAGACTGCAGATCACTCCACACATATGTTTCCTCTTCTTCCTCTTTAATAGTCCTCATCATGCCACCCCCCTCCGCAGACAGCTGATCACTCCTCACATAAGTATCTTCTTCCTTTTTAATTGTACCCATCATGTTGCCCTCCTCTGCAGGCTGCTGATCACTCCTCCCATACATCTCTTCCTCTTTTACCACTTTTACATGTATCAGTTCTCCGACCTAATTGCACAAAATAAGAGATCATTTAATTAGTGAACACAGATAACAGCATACACAGAAGGAAATAATATCAGATAGTTTGGAGCTCCACCTACCTGATAATGGTGGGGGATGGTGGGATCCTCCTGTAGACAATTCTGGAAATAATGAGGACCTGTACATCTCTCTGGTGAGTTATTGTTACTGGATACATCTGTAGGAAACACACACACTGACTGAATACATTGACTGTGTTTATCAGATGATGGGGGGGGGGGGGGGGGGGTATGTAGACCCTCTGTATTGCTCTCTGCTTTAAAAGCAATGCAATTCTTATCTGGTAATGTGAGTGGCATCATGACATGCTTGTAGAGGTCCTTGTGTCCTTCTATATACTGCCTCTCCTCCATGGAGAAATAGATGAAGACATCCTGTGACCTTATAGGAACCTGACACACAAGATACAGTCACTACCCAAACCCTGTGTTACTGGATAATGTTGCATAATTCCCAGCACTGCTCACCTCTCCTGTCAGCAGATCCAGGAGGATATTGTGCCCTTCTGCTTGTCATGTCTCTCAGGGGTTAGGGAGCTCTTTGGGGACACTTATGGTCACCAGACCTCACAGAGGAGAAACTCTGGATGAAAAAGGTTGAAAGTTAGGTCAGATGACGCTCCCACAATCCTCCGCTGTCTAGGAGGAAGCTTGAAGTACACCAGCACTGCTACTGGGAAGTGACCACTCTTCCTAAACCAGCTTTGCATCTTTCAAAATAATGGGGGATGGGAGAGGGAGCTGAGAAACAAAAACAGGATTATTATTGTTATGTATGTATCGTGTAGTGTATGTATTGTAGTCTAGGGCCAATTTAGGGGGAAATCCATGAACTTATCTGTACTGTATGGTTTTTTTGGATGCATGAGGAAACCAGAGTGCCCGGAGGAAACCCACACAGGTAGAACATACAAACTCTGTGCAGATAGTGCCCTGGCTGGGATTCGAACTAAGGACCCAGCACTGCAGGATCAATCCAACTGCAAAGCTCATATGCATATATTCTCCTCTCCCTCACTGTGCCCCTCCCATCGGTACAGGATCTGTCACTGCAAACCCCTCCCCCTCCTTTCCTACCCATCCTTTTCAATGTATGCTGCCCCCACTGTATGATGTATGGCCCATTCTCCTGTCCATTAACCACCTCAGCCTGTGTAGGTCCTCCTGTCCCACCTCATTCTCCTGTCCATTACCCATACCAGCCTATGTGGGTCGTTCCTGTCCCATCTCATTCTCCTGTCCATTACCCATACCAGCCTGTGTAGGTCCTCCTGTCCCACCTCATTCTCCTGTCCATTACCCATACCAGCCTGTGTAGGTCCTCCTGTCCCACCTCATTATCCTGTCCATCAACCACCCCAGCCTGTGTAGGTCCTCCTGTCCCACCTCATTCTCCTGTCCATTACCCATACTAGCCTGTGTGGGTCGTTCCTGTCCCACCTCATTATCCTGTCCATCAACCATCTCAGCCTGTGTAGGTCCTCCTGTCCCACCTCATTCTCCTGCCATTACCCATACCAGCCTGTGTGGGTCGTTCCTGTCCCACCCCATTATCCTGTCCATCAACCATCTCAGCCCGTGTAGGTCCTCATGTCCCACCATTGACTCAGATCTCACTCACACTGTGAGCTCCTCCCCAACCCATCAGCTCATTCTTATTGTCCATCATGCCCACTATGTGTCCCTCTGCCACCCCCCTATACCTGTCCACTCCTCCTCCATATGCACTCCTCCCCCACCCCAATCTCTCTCACCTCCCCCCTATACCTGTCCTCTCCTTCCCCACCCCAATCTCTGTCACCCCCCTAATAACTGTCCTCTCCTCCCCCCCTTATGTACTCCTCTCCCACCCCAATCTCTGTCACCCCCCCCCCCATTACTGCCCTCTCCTCCTCCATATGTATTCCTCCCCCACCCCAATCTCTGTCACCCCCCCTATAACTGCCCTCTCCTCCTCCATATCTACTCCTTCCCCACCCCAATATATGTCCTCCTCTTTTTCTTTTATTCATTCTTCTTCTAGTACATATTTACCTATAGAGCTTTCTGCACTTCCAGTAAACTGGCAGTCACTTCCGGTTTGTGCAGAAACACTTCCGGGGCAGGCAGGGAGAGGGAGGAGAGCTGGGCTGTGTGTGAGGTCAGTTCTGTGTTTTCTTATATTATTAATATTATATATAATATTCAGTTACACTGCCTGACTTGCCTGTACTGCACTATATATATAATATACATGTACTAAATGTAGTCTCTAACAGCAGTGATGTGTGTGTGAGATGGTTATTATTATCATTATTATTACTGGCTAACTATTCCATGCAGGAGTCTTGTCCTACACAGCTGATCACAGTGTGTATTATTATTATTATTATTAATAATAATATGGGGAGTGGGGTGGAAAGACTAGGGGAGAAGCCTGATCTTGTGAGCTTACAATCTAGAGGGAGGGAGGTGGAAACACTAGTGGGAGAAGCCTGACTTGTGAGTTTACAATCTAGAGCAGAGGTCCCCTCACTTTTTCAGCTTGTGAGCTACTTAAAAAAATTAGCAAGTCATAATGATCTACTTATGTACAATTTTAGGAGCACACTTCTATATACAGAATGGAAAATGTAGTGGGGTTGGGATCTACCATAAATCCTTTGCGATCTACCGATAGATCGCAGTCTACCTAATGGGAACCCCTGATCTGGAGGGTAGTGGGGTGGAGGCACTTGGGGGAGGAGCCTGATCTTGTGAGTTTACAATCTTGAGGGTAGTGGGGGGGAACGCAAATGGAGGAGCCTGACCTTGTGAGCTTACATTCTAGAGCGTGGTGGGGAGGTGACACTAGGGGAGAAGCCTAATCTTGAGAGCTTACAATCTAGAGGAGAGTGGGGGGGGGGGGGGTAATAGGGGAGGAACCTGATCTTGTGCATTTACAATCTATAGGGGAGTGGGGGAAAACACAACAGAGGGACTCTGCACTTGTGAGCTTACATTCTAGAGAATGGTGGGGTGGAGACACTAGAAAACCAGACAAAGGGATGAGGCAGTGAGCCTCTAATTTGAACTATAACAAATTATAAGCTTTAGTAGTTTCTCCCTTTCAAACACATAAAAACAATTCTGCTCCCTTCCTTTTGTACCAAACCTTGCGGTCAAGATGTAAGGATAATTTTTTTTATTATATGTTTAAAAGATGCAGAGCTGATGTTAAGACAATCTCTTAGGTTTTTTTTAGACAGTTTTGTGCTGGCCACAAGGGTTTAAACTTGAAAGATAGTCTGAAGCCTAATAAAATAATTCTTTTTATCAGCTGTTTATGTAAAGCAATATTACCAGTGCTGAAACGCCTCATTCCCGTGGCAAAACAACTTTATACCCCCCAAATCCCGAGGCAAACATCCACGGCTTTCAAAATCGTGGGTGGATTTTGCTGCCTGGGGAGGCAGAGCTTAGCGCTGTAGCACTGCCTCTACTGAAGTCAATCTCCGCCGATTGCTGCCCCTCCCCGCCCCTCTCAGTCTTCCGTCACTGAGATGGGCGAGGAGAGGCAGAGAACCGCGCGTAGATTGACTTCAGTAGAGGCAGAGCTGCAGCACAAAGCTCTCCCTCCCCAGGCAGCAAAATCCACATCCAAAAAAGTCGCGGATGTTTGCCCTGGGATTTTGGGGGTATAAAGCCCTCATTTTGCCACAGGAATGCAGCGTTTCATCACTGGTAATATTGCTTTACATAAGTAGCAGATAAAATAAAAAGTCCTTTAACCTCCTTATCCGAAACCCCAAGTCAAACTCAGTCTAGAATTCCACAGCTCAGAGGGGTAACCCCGAGCCTGTTTCATGGTAGCTGACAGGAGGTATGTGCAGAGCCTGCGTGCAGCGGGCAGTTGTAACTCATCGCCTCCAAGATCCAGATGCTGGCAGCCATTCTTCTTCCAGTCCTCAGAGATTCTCAATCCATCTGGTGAGATCGCCGTCTGTCGTCATGACGACAGATGGCCATCTTACTATATGTGTAGTGTCCCACACGGTGAATTGCAGTGCTGGATCCAGGGGAGGTTAGTAAGTGCAGGGACTGCTGCAGATCTACCTAGCATATGATGTTTTCCTGCTTTTAGGGTCTAAAAGCGTGTGAAAAATTTGCACCACTTTTAGACCAGAAGTAATCATACCATGAGGGAGGTTAAGCAATCAGCTTAGACTGCGTCAGAGCATGCAAGTTAAGATGCAGGTCTCCACCTGAAGAATATAAAGCCCATTCGACCAGGGCAGTTTCCTCTCCCTCCATATTTGTAAAGCAGCAGTGTGGTCTTCCTGCAATATTTTTTGAAACCCTCTAGTTTGTAGCTTTCAGGCAACCAAGATTTGGCTTTTGGTAGGAAATGTTGGTCTGCTGATGCCCCACCCTGAGTGGGGTAGTATGAGATATCTCCAGGGTTTCTGCCGTGAAGATGTG
This sequence comes from Hyperolius riggenbachi, assembly GCF_040937935.1. Classification (NCBI taxonomy): domain Eukaryota; kingdom Metazoa; phylum Chordata; class Amphibia; order Anura; family Hyperoliidae; genus Hyperolius; species Hyperolius riggenbachi. The sequence continues at coordinate 258,707,327 of NC_090655.1, forward strand.
GAGGTCTCAGATTACTCTTATCAGTAATTGCATTCCCACAAAGTCCTCCGTTGCAGGCCTATTTCCCACCCTGTTGTGGTAAGTCCACAACCGAAGGATACATGTGATGATCGCTGCTGCAGCAGCTATTGCTGGAAGTAGTGCTGCAGCTCAGGCAGTTCTGATGTCTTTCCATGCAAGCTGCATAGGTTTGTCTGTCTTTCCCTGCTGTCAGCTTGTGACTGATTATCATTCACCTGTGTGGGAATCTGCATGTCTGCTCCCATTGGATGACCTCAGTATAAAGATCTGCTTCCTGCAGGGTTTCCTTGGGTTTTCATAGCTTCAGCTTAAGCCTGCCTTGCTGTCGCTTTAGCCCCCGATCGTGTTTCTTGTTCTAAAGATACTTTGCTGGTTTTGCATCATATATTGGTTCATTGCCAATATATATGCATACCAGCACGTTTATTATTTTCCTTGTATTTGTGTTACGTGATACATCAGTGTCGCTGATGTATACGTACACGAACTGTTTATATCCTGTGTTCAGTCAGTCAGTTTTCCAGCACGTTTTGGTAGTTTGCGCGTACCGTGAACACCCGTGCTGAGCTAGTTATCCTGTTCCTGGTCCTGTTTGTGGATTGCGTTCATCTCTGCGAAGAGATAACGAATCCTTCTGAATCCTGTTCTGTTACTGTTTGTGGATTGCGTTCATCTCTGCGAAGAGATAACGAATCCTTCTGAATCCTGTTCTGTTACCGTTTGTGGATTGCGTTCATCTCTGCGAAGAGATAGCGAATCCTTCTGAGTCCTGTTCCCTGTGTTACTCCATTCCTAGTCAGCGTTCCTGCTTATGTCATATATCGGTTCATTGCCGATATATACATATGTTAGTCAGACGTTACAAATAGTTTCATTGATAGCTGTAATTGTAATACGCTAGGAAAACATACTTATTGTATATTTATCTGTGTTACGTTCATCTATCTTAATCCTGCTATTTTCTGACTATCCTGGCCTGTCTTTGTGAGGCACGCCATCGCCGCATCGCATTGGCTGCCTCATTCCAGTCTGTCTGGTTTTGGACGCTTGCTGTCGCTAAGTAGCCGCTAGCTAGCAAGCGTTCATTCTGTCTACCTGTCCTGATCTCCTCAGTTCTGGTTTATGCGCTCAGCGCTACTTTGCGCTGAGACCGTTATAACGAAAGCATTGTTTGTGGCTGTCAGATCTGCACCGGCTCTGTGCGCCACAATCTCCTATTGGAGTCAGTCCTCCCCTCCACTATACTAGGGATAGCCTGTTTCCTGGTGCTAGTGTGTGTACCTCCTCCACGCCAGCTCATGCGTTGCATGCTGACTGTGGAGAATACACCACCAAGCCTTACATTATGAAAACCCCATTACCAATCCCCATTGTGGGGGGGATTCCCAGAAAGTATGACACTGTTAATTATGGTTCCTGTTCCTTTAAGAAATTTGAAGAACTTAGCTCTGAAACAGAAAATGAGTTTTTCTCTGAATGTGCCAGGTTCCTGACCAATCCTGATCTCCAAGCGACTCCTGTTTCAACCTGGGCACTCCAACTAAGTTATATTTTGTTTAAAGGGGAATTATTCCAGTGGGCATTTGATGTTCTCAATCATTCCGATTTGAAAGATAGACCGCTGGAATTTCTAGCGTTTGTGATCCATAACTGGTTGCGCATAGATCCATTGCCTTTTCCTCTTAATGAACTCCTGGCAGCAGGCCAATCAGCTGCTCCTTCAATTGCTTGCAAGAATGAGCAGCAAGCAGAAAGTGTTACTGATAATTTTCCTGCAGCTTTGAATAAATCACCAAAAACCGCAAGGTCAAAGGCAAAACGCAAACGTTCTAAGAAACGTGTCCAATCTGCAGAATCGTTATCCTTAGCGACTGAGACCTATAATGAGATTCTGCCATTAACAGATAATGAAATGCAATTGTCTTTCAGGGGAGTTAAATGGACTTATGAAACTACTAATGAACTTTCCTCCCTGGCTAGGGAAAATAAAGATTTTTGTTTAAAAGAATTATCTGAGTATGATTATGATGAGATATTACAGAGTATTGAACAAATCAACTTATTTGTGAACCAAGGGAAGTTTGCATACACTACAGTTCAACACTTGCTACAGGTATTGGAGATTCTTAAGAATAAGGAATCTGCCAATCACCTGCTAATTAACCCTATACATGTGCCTGCCACAATCATATCTGCAGACTGTGATCAGCCTAAATGTTTCGCTGTTAAGTATGCATGGGATCCTCCATTCGAGAGGGGAGAGATGGAAGCCCTGGTCTGTGAATGGAAGAATGATTCAAGTTCATTTTGTCAATTTTACAGTGCAAAAAGTGAAATGGTATTGAACGCATGCATTAAGTCAGCCTATAACCTAATAGAGGCTGGTGTGTGTAGGTATGACTGTGTGGCTCCCTTGATTGATGTGTGGGAACTGATTTTGGATGATTTTTATGTGACTCCGAATTCGCAAATTTGGCGTTCTGACCCGCCTGCTTCAGCACCTTTGGCTGATTCAGCAGGTGATTCGGAGCTCTTTTTGTGTGAAATTGAAGTTCCTGCAATTCCACCCTGTACCATGGATAACTCAGTGTTACTTCCCAGTAAAACAGAAGCCACTGATACATTCTTAACCTTGCCCTGCGCAAATTTCTCAGCAGAGAATCCAGAGGTCCTGCTGACTTCCGAGTCCAGCCTAGCCAGTACTCATGACTCTTTGTTTAGTGAAACAGACACCAGAAAAATCTTGCCTGTCTCTGCAAACACTTCTGCAGAAATTACCTGTGTTAATAAAGTTCAACTCCTGTCTGATCCAGCAGATGCCAATAGATGCACTACATCAGTTTCCGAGTCCCAGCAATCCTGTCTAGTAAACTCAGAACCCCAGCATCTGAATTTTCCAATTTTACAAATGAATGGTGATTCAGATGCGCAAACATTGTGTCTTGATCTTCCTGTTTCTACACCTCGCTCTAGTTTCGTGAATAGCTCAGAGCATCTGCTATGTGAACCTGAAATCGCAGAATTATTACCTTGTTCAGAAAATTTTCCAATAAATTTGCCCTGTACCATGAATTGTGCAGTAGATCTCTCCAATGAAACTCAGGTCACAGAATCATTATGCTGTCCAGCAGGTGCTTCCATGGTTTTGCCCTGCAATATGGACTGTTCAGTGATCCTGTCCAGTGAAGCTGTGGTCGCAGAGTCTTATGCTTCACCCAGTACTTTGGATACTTTAAACCCTCTAGCAGAGGAGGCTGAAGCACTGCTTACCTCAGTTGGTGTTGCAGTAATATTCACTTGTCTAGCAGCTGTTTTGGAATTACAGTCTGCTCTAATAAAACTTGATGAATTTCTGCCCAGCAAAGCAGAAGCCATTGAAATATTGTCCTCGTCAGCAAGTGTGTCAGATACCTTGCCCTGTACACAGTCTGATTTAACCAATGTTGAGTCCCTCTCCAGTGTTGTAACAGCCGAGGAACTCCAGCCCTGTCCTCTGAATGCTTCAGAAGTCTTGCCCTGTAACATGGATAATTCTGATTCTCTGGTCAAAATAATAGAAATCTCAGAATTTCAGTCCGGTCTGATGAGTGTTCCTGAAACCCAGCCCTGTATCCTGAAAGATTCTGGTTCTCTGGCCGCTGTGGCAGAGGTTCCAGAGTTCCCTTCCTGTCCAGGGAATTCCTCAGTTTTGCCTAGTCCAGTGGGGGCTGCTGCAATACTGACTTGTTCTGCAGCGCCTCATGAGCTCCAATCCAGTGTATTAAATGAGTCTCTGTCCAGTCCAGAGGTAGTTGTGGAGTCCCTGTCTGGTTCAGTGCATACATCAGAAGATTTGTCCTGTCTTGTTAGTGCCCCTGAATCTGATTTGTTACTGACTTTGCTGGAATCAGCGACATCTAAGTCTGATCCAGCATTCTCGTGTAAAAGTCCAGTAGTTGCGAAGTTTAGTCATGATGATTTTTTTTTTGGCCAGTCCTGGTTTTGGTCCTGTCTTGGCTGACCCTGAGGCTCACAGTTCCTTGACATGCCCAGAGGTTTCTCTTGTGCCGGTGTGCCCAGATGTTCTTTGTGTGCCAGAATGCCCAAGTGTGTCTAAGGTGTTAGCGTGCTCTGATGCTTCCTTAGTGGGAACACGTTCTGATATTGCCAGTCTGCCTGCATGCCCAGAGATGGTTCTGGTCCCTGAAAGCCCTGATATTGATGTTTGTCCTTGTGGCCCTGACTCGGGAATTGCCCTAGGTTCCATAGGGGTTCTTGATGGTTCTCCATGTGAGCCTAAGGGGCATTCTGACCTATGGGGATCTCTTTGGAGCTTCAAGGTGTTCTGGGAGGTCTCTGAGAAAACTTGTCCTGGTGCCTTGGACTGGTTCAACAGTGGGTTTTGTGTTGGTAAAGACAGTACCGGTGGGCATTGCAAAGGCTTTGGCGTTTCTGAACGGTTCCTGGAAGGCGGTGGGTATCGCTCAGGGAGTTTTGGAGGGCTTTCTTCTGGAAATCATGGTTCTGATGGGTGTCACACTGGGGCTTGTAGTACTGATGGGCATGGTTCTGTAGGTTCTGGTTCTGATGGGTCCAGTCTTGTGGGGACTGATTCTGGAATTCGGTCTTGCCGGGCTGTCCCGGTCATCATGAATTATCAGTCAGACTGTTTTGTTGGGAATTTCAGTTTTGAAAAGCGTCTGGAATCCACTTTTAAAGGCGGGGGTACTGTGATGATCGCTGCTGCAGCAGCTATTGCTGGAAGTAGTGCTGCAGCTCAGGCAGTTCTGATGTCTTTCCATGCAAGCTGCATAGGTTTGTCTGTCTTTCCCTGCTGTCAGCTTGTGACTGATTATCATTCACCTGTGTGGGAATATGCATGTCTGCTCCCATTGGATGACCTCAGTATAAAGATCTGCTTCCTGCAGGGTTTCCTTGGGTTTTCATAGCTTCAGCTTAAGCCTGCCTTGCTGTCGCTTTAGCCCCCGATCGTGTTTCTTGTTCTAAAGATACTTTGCTGGTTTTGCATCATATATTGGTTCATTGCCAATATATATGCATACCAGCACGTTTATTATTTTCCTTGTATTTGTGTTACGTGATACATCAGTGTCGCTGATGTATACGTACACGAACTGTTTATATCCTGTGTTCAGTTAGTCAGTTTTCCAGCACGTTTTGGTAGTTTGCGCGTACCGTGAACACCCGTGCTGAGCTAGTTATCCTGTTCCTGGTCCTGTTTGTGGATTGCGTTCATCTCTGCGAAGAGATAACGAATCCTTCTGAATCCTGTTCTGTTACTGTTTGTAGATTGCGTTCATCTCTGCGAAGAGATAACGAATCCTTCTGAATCCTGTTCTGTTACCGTTTGTGGATTGCGTTCATCTCTGCGAAGAGATAGCGAATCCTTCTGAGTCCTGTTCCCTGTGTTACTCCATTCCTAGTCAGCGTTCCTGCTTATGTCATATATCGGTTCATTGCCGATATATACATATGTTAGTCAGACGTTACAAATAGTTTCATTGATAGCTGTAATTGTAATACGCTAGGAAAACATACTTATTGTATATTTATCTGTGTTACGTTCATCTATCTTAATCCTGCTATTTTCTGACTATCCTGGCCTGTCTTTGTGAGGCACGCCATCGCCGCATCGCATTGGCTGCCTCATTCCAGTCTGTCTGGTTTTGGACGCTTGCTGTCGCTAAGTAGCCGCTAGCTAGCAAGCGTTCATTCTGTCTACCTGTCCTGATCTCCTCAGTTCTGGTTTATGCGCTCAGCGCTACTTTGCGCTGAGACCGTTATAACGAAAGCATTGTTTGTGGCTGTCAGATCTGCACCGGCTCTGTGCGCCACAATCTCCTATTGGAGTCAGTCCTCCCCTCCACTATACTAGGGATAGCCTGTTTCCTGGTGCTAGTGTGTGTACCTCCTCCACGCCAGCTCATGCGTTGCATGCTGACTGTGGAGAATACACCACCAAGCCTTACAATACATGTAAATACCCATACATATAGGTGGATCAGTCTCTTCTGGGGTTCTGCTGTGGAGGCCTTTTTTAAATCCAGTTACCCTTGGGAGTAATCTTATGCCTAGTACACACCATACAATTTTCTGTAATGCTGGGCATACACGGGTCGATCCGACGGCCGATTAGCCGCCGAAACAACTCCCGCCGCATCCCCGCTCGTCCGCGCGTATCGATTCCCGCTCGTCCCCGCCGGCGCTCCTTATCAGCCTCTTGATTCCCCACTGTTGTCCGCCGGCGAGAATCGAGCAGGGAATCTACCCGGCAGGACATCGGACCTGTCGGATATTATCAATCGAGCCATCAGCGGCTCGATTGATAAGGAAAAGAAACTCTGTGTATGCCCAGCATAAGATTCTCTGTAAGATTTACCTGCCCGATAGATCAATTCCAACATGTTGGAAATTATCTATCTAACCATCTATCTGCCTAGCAATTAGGCATTGTTCTACTCAGCAGGAGATAACCAGAAGACAATGCACCAGAGATAATGACCAGTCTCTACGTGTACTTTACAGAAAATAATCTAATTACAGAAAATCTAAAGGTGGCCATACACTGGTCGATTTGCCATCAGATCGACCAACAGATAGATCCCTCTCTGATCGAATCTGAGAGTCTCGAGAAGCTTCAGACTGTGCATATCTACTATGTAGCGTAAACCTTTTACTTCTCACTGATTATCATTCATTTGTTTTCATTTTGTTGGCTTAGCAAGAAGATTTGACTGATAAAAATGTAGACAATGAGGAAAAATCACTAAGAGGTGATCAGAAGTCTATGGAGGAGGACATGATGAGCACAATTAAAGAGGAAGAAGAAGAGACATATGTGAGGAGTGATCCGCAGTCTATGAAGGAGGGGGACATGATGGGGACAATTAAAGAGGAAGAAGAGACATATGTGAGGAGTGACCAGCAGTCTATGGAGGAGAGTAACATGATGGGGACAATTAAAGAGGAAGAAGAGGCATATGTGAGGCGTGACCAGCAGTCTATGGAGGTGGGTGACATGATGAGGACAATTAAAGAGGAAGAAGAGACATATATGAGGAATGACCAGCAGTGTATGGAGGAGGGTAACATGATGAGGACAATTAAAGAGGAAGAAGAGACATATGTGAGGAGTGATCAGCAGTTTATGGAGGAGGGGGACATGATGGGGACAATTAAAGAGGAAGAAGAGACATATGTGAGGAGTGATCAGCAGTCCATGGAGGAGAGTGACAAGATGAGGTCAATTAAAGAGGAAGAGACATATGTGAGGAGTGATCAGCAGTCTATGGAGGAGGGTGACATGATGAGGACAATTAAAGAGGAAGAGACATATGTGAGGAGTGATCAGCAATCTATAGAGGGTGACATGATGGGTACAATTAAAGAGGAAGAAAAAGAGACGTATGTGAGGAGTGATCAGCAGTCTATGGAGGAGGGTGACATGATGGGGACAATTAAAGAGGAAGAAGAGACATATGTGAGGAGTAATCAGCAGTCCATGGAGGAGGGTGACAAGATGAGGACAATTAAAGAGGAAGATACATATGTGAGGAGTGATCAGCAATCTATAGAGGGTGACATGATGGGTACAATTAAAGAGGAAGAAAAAGAGACGTATGTGAGGAGTGATCAGCAGTCTATGGAGGAGGGAGACATGATGGGGACAATTAAAGAGGAAAAAGAAGAAACATATGTGAGGAGTGATCAGCAGTCTATGGAGGAGGGTCACATGATGAGGACAATTAAAGAGGAAGAGACGTATGTGAGGAGTGATCAGCATTCTATAGAGGATGACATGATGGGGACAACTACAAAGGAAGAAGAGACATTTGTGAGGGGTGATCAGTCATCTATGGAGGAAACTGATATTATGAGGACAGTTAAAGAGAAAGAAGAAGAGACGTGTGTGAGGCATGATCAGCAATCTATGGATGGTGACAGGATGGGGACAGTTAAAGAGGAAGAAGAAGAGACATATGTGAGGCGTGATCAGCAGTCTATGGAGGAGGGTGACATGATGGGGACAATTAAAAAGGAAGAAGAAAAGATGTGTGTGAGGAGTGATCAGCAGTCTATGGAGGAGGGAGACATGATAGTTACAGTTAAAGAAGAGGTCACTCTTACAGAGTTCAGAACAGGTGAGAAATCTATAAAACTATACAAATCTAATCTTGGACTAACTGATCCAGGGATTGTGAGACGTAATAGAGGTGTGATATGTGTAAGGTAAGCTTATAGATTGATAATATAGGAGAGGCGGCTTTCCAGAAGAAAGTAGCCACACAATTGGAAAATAATTTATTTGAGCACTATATATGGACAATGCGTTTCACGGGTTATTACCCGCTTCCACAGGTCAATAAAGAAACAAGTGTATGTTTTCTTAACCACTTAAGTACCAGCGGTCTCTGCCCACTTAAGGACCAGAGACAGCTGGTACCAGAAACCACTGAATACCGACGAATCAATGCACATACCGGCCACTACCGTAATCCACGCAAAACCCCCATTGCCTAAGGCCACCCACTCTGCCGTCTCTATGGAGGGGAAGCTCTGTGAGTCGGTCAGGAGCTGCTTACACTGGCTCCTGACTGTGTGATCAATGTAAGCCAATGGGAGTTGTTAACATTGATGACGGTCAGGAGCCAATGGGATCAGCTCCTAACTGGCTCACAGAGCTCTGCCATTATAGAGATGGCAGGGCAAGTGAGCTGCAGCGGGGAGACAGCGACGAGAGCGTTGAGAACGCACAGCGGCGGTGATGTGAAATCTACACCCTGGCAGGTATAACAGCATCAGCATCAAAACGGGGCATACATTCCAATCACTGCTGTCTGGAAGTGGGTAAAATATAGATATGCAAAATATAAACACAATAACAGTCAACCTAAGTTCAAATAAAATCTGTGTTACGATTTCTAACAGTTTGCCAGATCTTACATTGTGCACCATTGTCTGCATGGTCGTCTATGTAAGGCTACATTGTCATTACTGGTGAATGGGTTCTGCATCCTCTATACCATGTATCATATCTTATATACCTCATATATCACACACCTCATATGTAGTCCATGTATTATATGTTATATACCGTATATATCAGATTAAATATCACACACCTCATATGTAGTCCATGTATTATATGTTATATACCTTATATATCGGATTATATATCACACACCTCATATAAATCCATGTATTATATGTTATATACCTTATATATCGGATTATATATCACACACCTCATATAAATCCATGTATTATATGTTATATACCGTATATATCAGATTATATATCACACACCTCATATGTAGTCCATGTATTATATGTTATATACCTTATATATCAGATTATATATCACACACCTCATATAAATCCATGTATTATATGTTATATACCGTATATATCAGATTATATATCACACACCTCATATGTAGTCCATGTATTATATGTTATATACCGTATATATCGGATTATATATCACACACCTCATATGTAGTCCATGTATTATATGTTATATACCTTATATATCGGATTATATATCACACACCTCATATAAATCCATGTATTATATGTTATATACCGTATATATCAGATTATATATCACACACCTCATATAAATCCATGTATTATATGTTATATACCTTATATATCAGATTATATATCACACACCTCATATAAATCCATGTATTATATGTTATATACCGTATATATCAGATTATATATCACACACCTCATATGTAGTCCATGTATTATATGTTATATACCGTATATATCAGATTATATATCACACACCTCATATAAATCCATCTATTATATGTTATATACCGTATATATCAGATTATATATCACACACCTCATATGTAGTCCATGTATTATATGTTATATACCTTATATATCGGATTATATATCACACACCTCATATGTAGTCCCTACATTATATGTTATATACCTTATATATCGGATTATATATCACACACCTCATATAAGTCCATGTATTATATGTTATATACCGTATATATCAGATTATATATCACACACCTCATATGTAGTCCATGTATTATATGTTATATACCTTATATATCAGATTATATATCACACACCTCATATAAATCCATGTATTATATGTTATATACCGTATATATCAGATTATATATCACACACCTCATATGTAGTCCATGTATTATATGTTATATACCGTATATATCAGATTATATATCACACACCTCATATGTAGTCCATGTATTATATGTTATATACCGTATATATCAGATTATATATCACACACCTCATATGTAGTCCATGTATTATATGTTATATACCTTATATATCAGATTATATATCACACACCTCATATAAATCCATGTATTATATGTTATATACCGTATATATCAGATTATATATCACACACCTCATATGTAGTCCATGTATTATATGTTATATACCGTATATATCAGATTATATATCACACACCTCATATGTAGTCCATGTATTATATGTTATATACCGTATATATCAGATTATATATCACACACCTCATATGTAGTCCATGTATTATATGTTATATACCGTATATATCAGATTATATATCACACACCTCATATAAATCCATCTATTATATGTTATATACCGTATATATCAGATTATATATCACACACCTCATATGTAGTCCATGTATTATATGTTATATACCTTATATATCGGATTATATATCACACACCTCATATGTAGTCCCTACATTATATGTTATATACATTATATATCGGATTATATATCACACACCTCATATAAGTCCATGTATTATATGTTATATACCGTATATATCACACACCTCATAGGAGTCCGTGTATTATATGTCCACTAGACAGATTGAGAGGTGGCACCTCATACTGAGATGGTTCTAAATCATATCAGATTTTCTGTTTTGGGGGTCCCAAGCAACACATTATTTGTGCCCCCCCCCCCCCCCCAGTCAGAGGCCCCTTGTCACTTAATATTAGAAAGCCAATTGTTCCCCCCCCCCTCATTTCCCCTCCCCAGTATAGAAGTCTACCTTCAGTATAGGTAGCCAAGGTGTCCGATGTACCTAGTAAAGGTAGCCAGGGTATAGTGCCCCCCTCCCTTACCCCTGTAATGACAGGTATAGGTGTGTCTCCCCATCCCCCCATTTAGGGCATTGGTGTCAGTGGAGGTGTGTAGCCTCCTGCTGCCTCCCCATCCCCAACACTCACTGCCGATCAGCAGCGACCTGAAGAAAGGAGAGCAGCACACAGTAACCATGTGGCACATTTGCAGGAAGTGATGTCACTTCCACATCTGAAGTGTACTCCATGGTCACTGCACTGCTCTTCCCTGTGTTCACTTTGCCACTAATCTGAGGTCTGTGTGTGAGGCATAGGGAGGCAGTGGCAACCATACAAGTCACAGACAGGGCATATTGAAGTATGCCAGAGCTAATAATCTATGAACTATTGACCCTTTTTATCTCTTTCCTGCTCTCAAAAGCCATTTATTGTTAGGAAAGTGTTTTATAGTTGGAATTTATTAGCAGTGAGGGTCACACTGTAGTCACTGAGTCAGCCACTTACATACCTGATATTTAACTCTTTCAGGCAGAGAAAGGAAAAAAGGAACACAGCATAGTTATTTGTGTGCTTGGCACAGTACATACCCATGTCTATCTCATCATGTCACACGTCACCTCAGGTATCCTTTAAGACATCACTAATACTGGCACGTTTATATGATAAATTACAGCAGAATAAGAAACACTAGGAGGAGGTCCCTGCACTTTAAAGATTGGGTAGTGGGGTAGAAGGACGCACAGGGGTTAGCAGATGAGGCAGTGAACCTCCAATGCTACCTATAGCAAATTATAGGCTTTTCTGCACAGGTGTGGTTTGAGGGTACAATTGAAGGTTTCTAGGCTCGGAACATGATGGATAGACTGTGGGAAATATGTTCCAAAGAAGAGGGGAAGCTTGTGAGAAGTCCTGGATCGGATTTGGGAGTGAAAGGAGGTGACTAAGCTAAACCCCTCCCACCTTCCCCCATCATCACTCACGTTCCCCCATTCTGTGACTTGCTGCCACTTATGCTGTGCCAGTGAGGACATAACTGCTGATATAGCTGTGTGATTTGGGTGTGAGGACTGGAGATAGTGAATGAGATGCAAATGTGATGCAAATGATATGCTGCTTAGAATTCAGTCAGTCAATTATTGGAATTATTGTTATGTGATTGGGCAGCTGAAATGAGCACAACCTTCTGCAGTTCTCAATCAGGCTGATAACTGTTAGGCCCAGTGCACACCAAAACCGCTAGCAGATCGTCAAAACGCTAGCGGTTTTTGGAGCTGATTTCAGAGCGATTCCTAGGAATGTTTAGAGAGGTTTTCTAAACATGCCTAGCGGTTTTGGGAGCGTTTTTGTGTTTTGTGTAGCAGATTAATAATATTGTTACAGTAACAGCTGTTACTGAACAGCTTCTGTAACAAAAACACCTGGAAAACTGCTCTGATCTAGCGTCTTCCAGAGCGGTTTGCGGTTTCCTATACTTTACATTGAGGCAGAAACGCTTCTGCAAACCGCAAATGTGCAGCAGGAAGCACGTTTGTGGATTGCTGAAAACCTCAAACCGCTGGTGTGCACCATCCTATCGAAATACATTAGCCAAGCGTTTTCACAGACGGATGCGGCTGGCGGATCGCTGCTAAAACCGCTCGGTGTGCACTGGGCCTCACTCCTTCTCAGAAAGTTCTGTTTCTCTATTTGCAGCGCGGAGTCCCGGCATCAGGAACCTCTCAGACACTCATCTCTCTGTATCCACAGACTGTACAACGGATGATGATGTCACACAGGACTCTGCAGTAAGGAACCCCAAACCCCCAAATATCTGCCCTGACACCTCTGCTCCCTCTCACCCCGGGAGGCGTCCTGCAGTAGCCCAGCGGAGATCTCCCACTGGTGGAAAGTCTTACTCTTGTGCTGAGTGTGGGAATTTTTTTGTTTGGAAGTCAAGTCTTGTTAGACATCAGAGATCTCACACTGGAAGTGCACCCTATTCATGTCCTAAATGTGCAAAATGTTTTGTACTTAAATCAGACTATATGAAACATGAGAGGACTCACACTAGTGGTAAGCCCTATTCATGTGCTGAGTGTGGGAAATGCTTTGCACAGAAATCACAGCTAGCAAAACATGAGAAATATCACACTAATGACAAGACCTATTCATGTTCTGAGTGTGGGAAATGCTTTCTACGGAAATCTGAGTGTGTCAAACATGAAAGATCCCACACGGCTAAGAATTCATATCCGTGCATTAAGTGTGGGAAATGTTTTGCTTGGAAATCTCAGCTGGTTTTACATGGAAGATCTCACACTGGTGAGAAGCCATATTTGTGTCCTGAGTGTGGGAAATGTTTTGCAGAGAAATCTGGTCTTGTCATTCACCAAAGATCTCACTCCGGTGAAAAGCCCTATTCATGTCCTGAGTGTGAGAGATGTTTTACACAGAAATCTAGTCTTGTTGTACACCAGAGGTCTCATTCAGGTGCAAAACCATATTTTTGTGCCGAGTGTGGGAAATCATTTGCACAACATTCACACCTTATTGCACACCAGAGAGCTCATTCTGGTGAAAAGCCGTATTCATGTTCTAAGTGTAGGAAATGTTTTAGTTACAGATCACACCTTGTTAAACATGAAAGAACTCACACTGGTGATAAGCCTTATTTATGTCATGAGTGTGGGAAATGTTTTGTACAGAAATCACATCTTATTGTACACAAGAGATATCATACCAGTGAGAAGCCTCATTCATGTTCTGAGTGTGGGAAATGTTTTGCACAGAAATCACAGCTTGTTGTGCACAAGAGATCTCATACTGGTGAGAAGCCATTCTCTTGTACTAAGTGTGGGAAATGTTTTGTATTGAAATCTCACCTTGTCACACATGAGAAACTGCATACAGCTGAAAGGCCATATCCCTGTACTGAGTGTGGGAAACGTTTTGTTCGTAAAGATCACCTTATTAGACATGAGAAAACCCACACTCGTCAGAAATCCTATTCGTGTACTGAATGTGATAAATGGTTTAGGGAGAAATCTGATCTTGTTGCACACAGAAGGGTGCATTATAGTGAGACGCCATTTTCCTGTCTTGAGTGTGGGAAATGTTTTTTACAGAAGTCATATCTTGCAGTGCACAAGAGATCTCACACTGGTGAGATGCCCTATTTATGTTCTGAGTGTGGGAAGTGTTTCAAGTGTAAACCAAATCTTCTCAAACATCAGAGAACTCACACCGGTGAGATGCCCTATCTGTGTGCAGAGTGTGGGAAATGTTTCACATGTAAATCAAATCTGATCAGACATCAGAGATCTCATACCGGTAAGATGCCGTATTCATGTCCTGAGTGTGGGAAATGTTTCAGGTGTAAATCCAATTTCCTACGACATGAGAGAGCTCACACTGGTGAGAAGCCATTTTCATGTTCCAAGTGTAAGAAAAGTTTTTCGCAGAAAACACAGCTTGTCAGACACAAATGTTGAACCTAGGAAATGCATTTGGCGTGTAAGTGTTGATTATGTCAGTAACAGGTTAAAGCAAAAATATATTCTGACACATTGAAGAACTAAAGAACAAACGCGCACATATAATGTAAAAGGACTTTAATATCATATAAGAGCGAGACATCGATCAGGGGATAGGCTGTATTCCTGTGCTGAGTGTGGGAAATCTTAATGAGAGAAATCACTACTTGAACAGAGTTCACCTAGGTGAGGGTTAAAGTGCTGAGTGTGGGAAATCCTTCAGACAGAAACATCAGCTTGCCATACATAAGAGAATATACTCCGTATTTCAGGCAGGTGGGACTTTACCTACTGTGAGCTGCAGATGTGGGAATATTAGAAGCTTCTATTCATCCAGACTGACCTGAGGAAAGGAGATTTCCCTCTCTCTGTCTCTGTGTGTCTTTGTTTTATATTCAGGAAACATGAAGAGATTTGAGCTGAAAGCACAAAGTCCAGTAAGATAAGAAGAGAGGGATTTATCTCCCAGCAATGTTATGCTGGACACACACAGGACTGATATTCAGAGAGATTGGATCACTGCGACTGTGACGGGATCTTCCAGGGATCTCCTGATTTCTCTAAATAATTTTAGGGGTAACATTGTAGATCTATATTGTTACGCCCTCACAGAGGATGATTGGCATCTATTTTACATGAATTAGATATATGCAGAGGCGCCCCACAAGGATACACGAAATCCTCTTCCTTTAAACTCGATGTGCAACACCCCTGCTGCCGTGGTAAGGGCAGGACCCTTTCTCCTCCACACATACAATGTCACAGTCAGCCACAGCGCTGGGAATTAAGTTGTTACCAGATGTTTCAATCCACCTCCAGAGACCTCTCCTACGAACAGGGTGCTCAGATGACGCTTGGCCCCATAAAAAAGGAGAAAGGTGCTCTCAGTGGATAGTATAATTCAGACAAAATTTATTGGATATAGTGGAATAAAAAACAGCAAAGTGTCACTCACATCTGGAGGGTCCCACACCTGTTAGGACCCTCTCCGGCTAGTTCGCTTCCCACCCAGTGGTACTCTGCGACATAGAACGATCATATAGGCATGGCCTGCTCTCGTCCCGACTAGTTTCGGCCTCTCGCCGTCATCAGGGGGTATCCCCTGATGACGGCGAGAGGCCGAAACTAGCACCCTGTTCGTAGGAGAGGTCTCTGGAGGTGGATTGAAACATCTGGTGACAACTTAATTCCCAGCGCTGTGGCTGACTGTGACATCTATTTTACATGATAATGCTATAAATATGATAGCAGCAATAGATAAGGTATTAGAAGTCAGATGTATTCCCAGATCATATTATACTCCAGCACAAATAATGCAGATACACCCCAATGTCTCAGTGCTCCACCCCACATGTAAATTAGGAGATGATTGGATACAGGTGTTTGGGCTGGAGGTGAGATACAGGAATTCTGGGGTGGAGAGGGGGAACAGGTTATTGTTATATGTGTTACAGTCACTGCTATAGACACCCCAATGCCTCAGTGCTGCACCCCAAATGTAAATTAGGAGATGATTGGATACAGGTGTCTGGGCTGGAGGTGAGATGCAGGAATTCTGGGGTGGAGAGGGGGACAGGTTATTGTTATATGTGTTACAATCACTGCTATAGACACCCCAATTCCTCAGTGCTGCACCCCAAATGTAAATTAAGAGATGATTGGATACAGGTGTTTGGGCTGGAGGTGAGATACAGGCATTCTGGGGTGGAGAGGGGGACAGGTTATTATTATATGTGTTACAGTCACTGCTATAGACACCCCAATGCCTCAGTGCTGCACCCCAAATGTAAATTAAGAGATGATTGGATACAGGTGTTTGGGCTTGTGGGGAGATACAGGAATTCTGGGGTGGAGAGGGGGACAGGTTATTGTTATATGTGTTACAATCACTGCTATAGACACCCCAATGCCTCAGTGCTGCACCCCAAATGTAAATTAAGAGATGATTGGATACAGGTGTTTGGGCTGGAGGTGAGATACAGGCATTCTGGGGTGGAGAGGGGGACAGGTTATTGTTATATATGTTACAGTCACTGCTATTGACAAATGTGGGAAGCTGTTGCTGGAAACAATTCTGTGTTATGTAACAAAATAAATCCTATTAGAATGGAAATCTGATGCATCTCCAAGTATCTCTCCTGTGAGTAAAGCTGCTAATAAAGTGATTCCTCTGGATAATGTGCTGAATATCAGCTGTATATTGTTCCCACAGTGTGACGTGTTTAGTTCCTCTGCATGGAATGTAAGATGTACTATTACCTGCATCAATCACATTTACTGTAATAAATAAATTGCATTGTTATAATGAATGAGGCCATTGTAAGCTCAGTGTTTGTAGCCAGAGCTCTCTGTAACATTGCAGGTCTGTAGTCAGTCTCTGGTGAGGGTCAATGACATGCAAATAATTCTGAGTTGATGCAAAATTCATCAAACTTTTTTTGTTTCTACAGCTCGAAAATGAGGTGGGATATGATTGGTCCACTGTAAATTTGCATCAACTTTGAATTGTTTCCATCTCATTGACCCTCTGTATCTGTCATCTATGGTGTATACAGGCATAAGATGGAGCACATGCCACCCCCACCCCTCACCTGCTGGTAAAAGGATATTTCTATAATAAATAGTTCTACTCCAGTACAAGCTGCATAATGTCGCATATGAAGTCATTGTGTACATCCCATACAGGGAAAGCTTCATTCAGGAAAACACTGTCTAATACTTCTGTGCAAATACCAGGGATCCTTAGTGATATTTACTGCAGTAACCAAGTAAGCTAACCAACCATTCATCAATGTGACCCCTTATCTGGTGACTCCTCTACCTGGTGAAATACCTCTGTACCTGTGCCATGTGCCATGCTCAGACCGGACCACTAATGTCAGTTATGGCATAGCAGGAGGGTGGTGTGTAGCTGCAAGCTCTGGGCATAGTACATAGGCATGCGGCCAGATAGTGTAGGATTGTCCAGGTAAGGTGCCACACTGATGTCAGTTAGGGCATGGCAGGAGGCCGGTGTGGAGCTGCAAGCTCCAGGCATAGTACATAGGCATGCTGCCAGCTAGTATAGGATTGTCCAGGTAAGGTGCCACACTGATGTCAGTTAGGGCATGGCAGGAGGCCGGTGTGGAGCTGCAAGCTCCGGGCATTGTACATAGGCATGCGGCCAGATAGTGTAGGATTGTCCAGGTAAGGTGCCACACTGATGTCAGTTAGGGCATGGCAGGAGGCCGGTGTGGAGCTGCAAGCTCCGGGCATTGTACATAGGCATGCGGCCAGATAGTGTAGGATTGTCCAGGTAAGGTGCCACACTGATGTCAGTTAGGGCATGGCAGGAGGCTGGTGTGGAGCTGCAAGCTCCGGGCATAGTACATAGGCATGCTGCCAGCTAGTGTAGAATCCTAACTACTCCTAGTCTGCTGCAAACATGCTTATATGTCATTACATGGCTCCCTGTGAGCACCTGACAGAGCAGCCTGTGGGCAGCCAGGAGACCTCCACCAGGTGGAGCAGGGGGTGAGAGGGACATGAAGACACAGGCTTGTTCCCCATCCCAACAGGGTGACCTCCCTTCACCCCCATCCACTCCACAAGCTTCTGCCACAAATACCAGATGCCATTGCCAACCTTCACACTCCCCAGACTGTAGAGCTGAGTCACAGGAGCCGGAAGCAGATGCTGCAGTCACACAGCCCCTCATTCACACATATGTCTGCAGCCATCCCCATCGTCCGATTGTTCCCTGGCTGCCCTCACACTGAGTAATTATAGAGCCTCTAATTCACACATCCATCAGAACCCTCTCAGTATGATCTGATATGACCCAAGCTGTCCTCCAGCTACAAAAAATGTAAAGAACAATAGTGAGAAGAATATGGAGGCTGCCATATTTTTCCTTATAAGCAATACTAGTTGCCTGGCAGCCCTGCTGGTCTATTTGGCTGCAGTAGTGTCTGAATCACACCAGAAAGAAGCATGCAGCTAATCCTGTCAGATCTGACAATAATGTCAGAAATGCCTGATCTGCTGCATGCTTGTTCAGGGGCTATGGCTAAAAGTATTATAGACAGAGGATTTGTAGGATACCCAGGCAACTGGTATTGTTTAAAAGGAAACAAATATGTCAGCCTCCATATCCCTCTCACTTCAGTTGTCCTTTAACCACAATCACATCCCCAAGGAACTGAAAGCCTTCCAGTGTGGGATTCCACTACCCCATGTAATCCTTAAAGGACAGCTTTGAGGGGAAAAAAACAACAAGATCCACTTACCCGGAGCTTCCTCCAGCCCCTGGCAGCCTATTTGTCCCTCGCCGCAGCTCCGGTGTCCCCTCCATTGCAGATGCTGACCTTGCCAGGTCATTATCTTCTGCGCCTGTGCCAGCGCATGGCCGTGGCACTCGCTCGCGCTCACGTGGCCTGGAGCGTTCTGCACGGCCGCGCGCTCGTGTAAGTGCCAGGTCGGCATCTCGCACAGAGTGGACCCTGGGACACTGGAGCTGTAGCGAGGGACATATCGGCTGCCAGGGGCTGAAGGAAGCCCCGGGTAAGTAGATCTTTTTTTTTTCCCCTCGGGTATATCCTTTAAAGGACAACTGAACTGAGAGGGATATGGAGGCTGCCATATTTAAAACCAGTTTCCTGGCTGGCCTGCTGATCCTCTGTCTCTAATACTTTTAGCCATAGACTCTGAACAAGCATGCAGCAGATCAGGCGTTTTTGATGTTATTGTCAGATCTTAGAACATTATCTGCATGCTTGTTTCTGGTGTTATTCAGCCACTACTGCAATCAAACAGATCCGCAGGGCTGCCAGGCAACTGGTATTGTCTAAAAGGAAATAAATAGGGCAGCCTCCATATACAGTACCTCTTACTTCAGTTGGAGTTTTCTGTGAAGAGGGGATGGCAAAGCCCCTCCCCCTTCCTCCATGGAACACCCTGGTCTGAGGTTATGGACAAGGTGATGGTCCCAGGTGAGACTCATGATGGAATCTGGAAGACCCTATAAACATCACATCACTCCCTTTTTGTTACAATTTGGTTGTGCTCACTGTAGCAGTAGAGCAGACAGGACCTTGACACTGAAAATGACACCACGCCTCTAGCTGGCTGGATGGAGTTGTGAGTGGGCAGAGCTCCATGCCGGCAGTCTGACTGGATAGGCTGGAGTGTCAGGTGGAGATGGCTCTTCCTGGTGGCAGAGATCAGCAATGTGCACGTGGCTGCAGGACGCAGCTACTCACCAGGTACTTGTAGTTCTGCTGTTTTATAGCTCCCAACTGTCCGTCTTTTGGAGGGACAGTCCCTCTTTGGGAGCCCTGCCCCTCTTTCCTTCTCATTTGTCCCTTTTTCAGGACGTTGTCCCTCTTTCTATGTAAATATATGTATTTCTGTACTAAAACATATGTGTAATAGACTCTAAACTTTATTCCCATCCTTTAAATTGATAGATAGATTAAATGTCAACATGAAGGAATATGAACCAGGATAGAAAGGACCAGTGTGGTTTGAGTTATACAAAAACACATTTTTCTTATGAAATCTTTATGGTATGCATGACTAGGGGCGTAAAGGGGGTGTGATCATGGGTGTGGCAGCGGTGTGGCTGAAGTGTCCCTATTATCTCAAAAAGTTGGGAGGTATGCTGTTTCAAGCTGCAGTTTCCATAGAATCATTTGTGTAGCAGTGGTGAGGGCACTAAAATGCCTCTCTTTTGCTAATATCCTGTGCTGAGCTATACAGCATCAGGCAAATGCTAGGTGTCGGCACCACAGTCACCCGACCCTGCTCAGCTAGGAAAAAAGCAGCTAAGAAGTGAGAGAGCTGTGCAGTGCAGTTGAGGGAACCCCAGCATCCCTACAGAAGTGCATACTCCTCTGGGCACAGGCTGTTTGCTCTGCTCTGCTATATACTCCAGCATTATTGTTTACAACTTCTCTAAGGTTAGCAATTCTGACAGTGCTCATTATGGCCTGGGGGACTGTTATTCTCTGGATTATCTGTGCCTGTTAGCTCCCATTCATACAGCTCTAGAACAGCCGCACACCATAGTGTGCAGACAGAGGCTGAAGGGGAGCTACGGATCGGGTCGTTGACTGCTTTACTTCCTTGGAGGATTACCTGCCTGCGCCCCATGCTCCCAGGCGCCCAAGGCCATGGCCTTGGTGGCCTTTGCGGAAATCCGGCCCTGAGTATGTTAAAAGTCCAGTACCCCATCAATGCATCTTGTATACCTCCTTGATTGAGGGGATTGCACCCCCACCCCACCCTGTGCTCCTGATGGCCACAGTATTTGCTACAGAGTAAGGGTGCAGCAGTATCCATGCTTATCTCACCTCCTCCAGACTCCAGCAATGTCCTCTACAGCTCACCGCTCACTCCAGTGCATGATTACACACAATGGGAAAAGATCGGGATGCTGGGTAGAGAGCAAGCAGCATGGCCAAGCAATCACCCCTGCGACCCCTGCCAGAGGCTTTGGGGGCCCCTCCTCTTACCTCTCCCCAACGACAAGTGCAGCCAATTAGCAAAGTAACCTCAACATTCGCTCACAAAAATCATCCCTGCCACCTCGTCTCTCCATGCAGAGTAGTAAGTAGCAGGAGCGTGTGTCATTTTTCCTGCTTCCAGACGCTGCTTCACAGCAGAATGGAGTTTCTGATGCCAAATGCCGAGTCCCGATCACATGACCCTCATGGGCTTCAGAGACCAAGGGGGCCCCCATGCTTTCATTTTTGCAGGGTGGAACATAGTCTAGTTATGCCCCTGGCAAGCAGTGATGTGTAGTAGATGAACAGACATTGTTTGAGTGCTCGGAGGAGGTGAGATAAGCACAGCTATCGCTGTGCCCATTCTTGCTGCAAATACTGGGGCTAATGGAGCACAGGACATGGAACCATTAGAAACCAGGGAAGTTGTATTGGGGAGAGGAAGCCACTAGACCCGGGCAGTTTCTTGGGCAGTGCAGGCAGGGCGACACCCATGGAGGAGTCAGCTTTCCAGTCTCTCTTCCCCTGTGTGTTCTCCTGGTCCCGGCTTTCTCCTGGATGAGCGGCTGGTCAGTAGTAAGTAGGCAGATCTACTTGTGACCTTTGTCAGTGTGACTGTCCCTAAAAAGTAAGCGTTCGCAAGTCCATGGGGGTGGGGGGGAAGGGGACGCAATTTTTACACCCTTGCCCTGCGTGCAATTAAGCCTAGAAAAAGTGACACGGGACACAGCTCTGGACTGTTAGGGCATCACCCACAACTACCAGCACTGCTGTAACATCACAGGAATGGTAACAGTGGGAGGTGGGTGTGAGGAGAGAAGGCCAGCTGGGGAGGAGGCAGAGGGAGGACAGGACTGCAGCACTGAGATACACAAGTGACATGAATGCTGTACAGTATGTATGTATGTATGCTTAGTGTTCACTCTCATATGTCTTTGCTTCTGGTTGCTGGAGTTCGGTACCTGGGTATTATCTGAGTTCAATTCCTGATGTCCTGGATGCTATTTGGGTTAAGTGAAGTATGTTGATGAATTCCTGAATCCTGCTACAGCCAGTTTGAGCGGGCAGTCGTGGGATAATGGTACATGAGATACGCAGACGTAGTAAGTAAGTCATTGTTTTCCCATTCAGTGAGCACGAGGTGTCCACAATCGGCTGTGTTGTATTGCGCAAAAGCGGATATCATAGAATTGTACTGTGATCACGCACCTACGACAGTGACCAAATATGCGCTTGCGTGTGTTATGGTTTAGGGAGTATAATTGGGTTGGGAAAACGCCTGGACTCTGTGACTTTTTGCTGAGACCAACAGACGTGATGGATTGTGTCGCCAGGTGTTTTCCCCTAAGGAGGATTGACGGAGTCCCCTCTTCCTTGGGTGATATTGCTACACTTGGTAAAGAAATGTTTATGCATGCTTACTAATAATTACTAACCCTTAAACTATGACCACTACGGTGGTGAGCGAAGTTAGAGGGTTTAAAAACACTTCCTGTGAGGCAAAACAAGCACGCTGTGAACATAGTGCACAGGTAGCTATAAATCAGCCTTTTGTGCTCTCCTGTGTTACTCTGCATGGCCCTACCACTCACAAGTTACAGCAATGGGGAGTGCTGGGAGGAGGGAGGATCCTGTATTGGTAGTTTCAACACTGACAACTACAGTCTAGATTAATTTCCCCGTATTATCCATCAAAAGGCAAAAGCATCCTGTACAGATCACATGACCCCATCTCTGTGGATGGATGAGGACCATTAAAGAAAGGGACCCCTAAATGGCAGCCCCCTCCCCCAGTGAAATGAGTATAGGGGTACATAGTATCCCCTTACCTATTTCCACAAAAGGTTAAAAAGACATAAAAACACAACCACAAGAAAAGTATTTTAATTTTCCAAACTAACCATGAATACTTACCTTTAAAAAAAAAATTCCCACGCCAATATCCTCTGAATTGTCACACGCCAATATCCTTGGTTACATTGATTGAAGATCTCAGTGCACCCGCCAACACACATGCAGCTCCCAGCTGCAGCTCTAACTATACTCAGGGGCATAGCAATAGGGGTTGCAGGTGTAGCAACCGCATCAGGGCCCTTGGGCCAGAGGGGCCCCACAGGGCCCTCCCTTAACTACAGTATTAGCTCGCTATTGGTCCTGTGCGCATAATAATCACTTCTATAGATACTTTGAATGGTGGTAATCATTAACAAACTGTTCCCCATCCCCTTCTTGCACCTCTGACACTGTAGTTGCCATTGGCAGGTTTTGGTGCGCCGCATCAATTGTTATGTAAAGAGTGCTTGGAGGGGCCCCATGGTAAAACTTGCATCGGGGCCCACAGTTCCTTAGCTACGCCACTGGCTATACTAAGTATAGCTAGAGCCCAAAGCATCTTTAAGTTTCCCTCCAAGGTTCCCCATTGGTCTCTTAATAGACCAATGGAGTGCACTGGAGGGAATAGCACACAACACCCGTCAAATTGCCCAGTAAAGCCCCCAGCCCAGCACCCAGCAAATAGCCCAGCAAAGCCCCCAGCAAATTGCACAGCAATTGAGGTTGCGCAGTGATACTTGTTTACAGGCTAGTATGCCTTCAAGCGCATTCCTGTCCTCACATTGGCAAACATCTCACACGTTGCAAACCGGCCATTACAAATTGACACATGCGCATCACATTGCATCGCCAACACCAAGGTGACTCTGTGACATCAGCTGATTGATCTATGAGCCTGTCTCCACACTCGGGTTCCGCCCATTTTCATTTGACCTGCTCTTCACCAATCGCTGCCTATTGCAAGCAGTGAAACAACACCTACCCACTCTCCCTGTGCATCATGCAGTGCTATGCGGCTGTGATTGGCTGGTAGCCATTACTATGACCACCAAGCTGAGGGAAGAGCTACATGCTGCCCCTTTTGAGCTTATATGTTTTGAGCATCGGCCGGTGTAATGTCTGATTGTGCTGCCTGGAAGCTCCCTTCCACACTGAGTAGCACGCATGCTCAGTGTGAAGGTAATTCTGCTGCTGATGGTAAAATACTAAATATCTTCACTTCCACACCTCTTACACTCCTCAAATTTTCACGGTAGGGAGGGGACCCCCCGAACTACCTCTATACCAAATTGCAGCCCCCGAGACCCGCTGATTCAGGAGATAGATTACAGTAACCTATCTCGGGAACCAGTGGGGCTTGGGGGCTGCAATTTGGTATAGAGGTCATTCTGGGGGTTCCCTCCCTACCCTGAAAATTTGGGGAGTGTATGATGTGTGGGAGCGGAGATATTTAGTATTTTACCACCAGCAGCATCATTCAATAGGAAATGTGGCCGCACAGTCTCCTACTGCGCATGCGGGGCAGCGCAAATCAACAGGCAGCGTAATCAGACACAACACCGGCACGCATTCTGATGCAGCTGTTCGCTGGAGCCACATCATTGTTAGTAAGTACACACTTTATCTGCTCATGTGCACAGTTTGACACTCTGCCTGAAAGCAATAGGGATAGGGACAACAGCTCATGGAATAGGTTTTGTAGGGTCAATCCAACTTTGAGTAGCGGATAGGTAACCTTCATGTTATTGGAGCACATTTTGATTTTTATAGTCTTGCATGACACATGAACAGTTCTTTCTCCAGGTGATCTGTCTGGATTAAATACATCTTGATAACGGGGTGTCTGCATCTGCAACCATTCTGGAATCCACTCAGCACTGTGTACTATGTTGGCACTTTATACATACAATAAATAAATGCATGGCAATTTCTGGTGACCTTTTTGCAGTAAGGTGTGCCTTTTCGGATCACGTGGCTCCTTATTATAGCATGACTGACACGCGATATTTGGTATCTGCATGTGGTTCTGCATGTGGTTCTGATGTGATATGCGACACTTGGATCGCACTTTCCTTGTTATGCATATACAGCTTGCTCACAACAATTAATGATAAACTATGGCTGGCGTGAGATCTAGGGAGTCCATCATCCACCACTGGTCACTATTGTCAGTTGCCTGGTTCTCGTTTTGATCCTGAAACTGTCAAGGTAGCACTTTTTAGGAGCTCTTCTCAATGGTATGGCAGGCTCAGTGTTTTCTTTGTTCATTTATTCATGGTATTTTGTTTTCTTTTGTTTTTGTAGATGGTTGTCTAAAGCCATTTATGCCTCATTAAAGGGGCCCTGCGTGGCTAAGAAACATTGGCTTTTTATCATTGCAAGTAACAATAAAATACGTTTTTCGGATGCGCTGGCTGCTCCTCTTATATGTCACAAGGGGCATCAACCCCATTTGTCAGCTGAAGCACTCCCGTCACAAAAAGGCCTAATCCTATTGTGAGTGCGAGACACACCCCAAGTATAGCCCAGCAAGCAAACAGCCTGTTTTCGGCTTTCTGGTCCTCATCAGTGCATGACAGGGATTGATATGGCTCTATAGGATAGGGCTTGGACCAGTACCAAAGAATTAAAGGTGATATATTAAAAATTACTACTGTTTGAAGAATACAAAATTACATTTTTTCTTTTTTAATTAGAGGGCTTTTGAGAGCAGAGAAGATGATTGGTTCACCCTTACCGACCCTGGACCTTCTACACACCTCCAGACTGTCGTCTAGGGCAAACGGAAGAAGAAGATGTTGTTTAGTCACAGAGAAAAATAGTAATAATAATATTAAACTGAAGTGCAGTTTTACGTCCAGGGGCTGCAGTTAGCCTATTCACCACAAGATAGAGACCTCCTCCCTCCAAGATGAAACGCACAGACAAGATTAATGAAGCCAAATACAGGAAGTGATGTAGCAAGGGAAAGAAGTAATGTAACTCGGGGAGGAAGTGATGATACACAATAGGGAGGCGCAGTTGCTGAAGAAGAAGAAGAGACCGCATGGTTGGAAGAGGTAATTTTGTGATTCCCCTGGTATTGCAGCTCCCTCTTGAGGTTTTGGGTAATTATCTCTCCTCCCTTTACAGAATAGCTCAATAAAGGGTTTGAGATGTGATTAAAGCGGATCTCCAGCCTGTAAGTTAAAATCCAGCAGCTATACTTAAAGAGACTCCGTAACAAAAATTGCATCCTGTTTTTTATCATCCTACAAGTTCCAAAAGCTATTCCATACCTCCCAACTTTTTGAGATGAGAAAAAGGGACACTTAAGCCACGCCCCTGTCACACCCCTTGTCATGCCCCACCACGCCCCTAGTCACGCATACCATAAAGATTTCATAAGAAAAATGTGTTGTTTTATAATTCAAACCACACTGGTCCTTTCTATCCTGGTTAATTTTCCTTCATAGTAACATTTTAAAATTAGTAATTTATCAATTTAAAGGATGGAAATAAAGTTTAGAGTCAATTAAACACATTTTCAGCATATTAATATACATATGTATATAGAAAGAGGGACAAAGTCCTGAAAGAGGGACAAATGAGGTTGAAAAAGGGACAGAGGGACAAGGCTCCCAAAAAGGAACTGTCCCTCCGAAAAAGGGACAGTTGGGAGCTATGTATTCTAATGTGTTCTGGCTAACTGCAGCACTTTCTACTATCACAGTCTCTGTAATAAATCAGTGTATCTTTCCCCTGTCAGACTTGTCGGCCTGTGTCTGGAAGGCTGCCAAGTTCTTCAGTGTTGTGGTTCTGCTATGAACTCCCCCTTCCAGGCCCCTCTATGCACACTGCCTGTGTGTTATTTAGATTAGGGCAGCTTCTCACTTCTCTCTTATCTTTTACAAGCTGGATAAATCGTCCTCTGAGCTGGCTGGGCTTTCACATAGTGGGGAATTACATACAAGGGCAAAGCTGTTTGCAGGAAGAAACGAGCAGCCTGAAACTTCAGTGCATGAGAGCAGAAGGGGGAAAGAAACTCACAAATGATCTCTTGAGATTCAAAAGGAAGGGTGTATACAGCCTGCTTGTGTATGGATGTATTTTCTATGTGTGGACATACTGTACATCAACCTACTTCCTGTTTTGGTGGCCATTTTGTTTGTTTATAAACAAACTTTTTTAAAACCACTTTTAATGCGGCGAGGAGCGGCGAAATTGTGACAGAGGGTAATAGGAGATGTCCCCTAACGCACTGGTATGTTTACTTTTGTGCGATTTTAACAATATAGAATCTCTTTAAAGAGACACTGAAGCGAAAAAAACCCGATGATATTATGATTTGTATGTGTAGCACAGCTAAGAAATAAAACATTAAGATCAGATACATCAGTGTAATTGTTTCCAGTACAGAAAGAGTTGAGAAACTCCAGTTGTTATCTCTATGCAAACAAGCCATTAAGCTCTCCGACTAAGTTAGTCGTGGAGAGGGCTGTTATCTGACTTTTATTATCTCAACTGTTCCTGGACTATTTACTTTTCCTCTGCTAGAGGAGAGGTCATTACTTCACAGACTGCTCTGAAAGACTATATACCTGAAAATAAAAGTATGAGAATATTTTCTTTGCTGCTAATCTTCTAGTAATTATTCATAGTATACAACCAATTCACTATATCATATTTTTTTTTCGCTTCAGTGTCTCTTTAACTGCGCTGCCTTCTCCCTCTAAGCCGCCTCGCAGACCCCGGATCCCGGTGGATCAGCGAGAGCTGACGTCCGCAGCTGCTCTTTCCCGGGAGTGCAAGTCCGACTCCTCCCTCAACGGACTGCCCAGTTACATTGGATACATCCACCCAGCAACAGGACTCAGTAGAAGTCGCTGATATCTGGCAAAAATCGTTATCGTTACTCATAACAGGAGTTGTGAGTATTCAGCCTTATTGCAACGCTATGCTATGCTTTACATTACCAAGAGGATGATTTGAAACATATGCTACTGTCATTGATCCGGATAATTGTTTTTAGTAAGGAATTTTTTATTGACATTTTTATTGGATTCTTATTCTGCCATTGAAGTGTTTACTCACATATTTTTGCATCTTTAACTGCCGCTTTGGAGCATCGGGCTCATTAGCAGGATCCTGCGGGACTTTTCAGTGTGAGAGGTGTGTGAGGTCTGTCTCTGCATACCTGTAGATCTGTCTGGATGTGAGTGACGGTGAGGTGAGAAATTAGAGGAGCTACTTGTTTGTGGTATGATCTTTTATTGCTACGTAATCGACGTAATTAAATTGGTTTTAAGTACGTAGGAGTATTATTGTTTTATTTCTTGTTTCAAGTGGATTGGGGTACAGATCCATTTTTCTCCTTGCAGCCAACATTTTTTTTGCCAAGCTCCTTATTGTGGTGCTGGTAGGAGCGGCAATCATATATCTCTTGTTGAGTTTACTATATCCAGAGGTTTACTATATCAGCATTTACTATAACAAGATTCTACGGTACTGCAGTCAGAGGAGATTTTATGTCCCACAGTGGGAGAGGTTGGAGTCTGCAGAAAGCTGATGGGTCACAGCTAGTGGGTGGAGCCAGATAACAAGGGGCGTGGCTGGTAGGACAGGCAGAGAAGATGGAGGCTGCAGCTGGAGAGGGGTTGGGTGGCCTCTGCTGCTTTGGTCCTGATATCGGCACTGTCCCAGCTGGGAGGTTTGTTGCTATGGCTCTTGGTTGGAGGGTTTGGGGTTAGTAGGTGATGGACAGGTGGGCTCAGGTATGGTCAGGATATAGAGCTGCAGTTCCATCTCTCTAGTTCATCAGGTGCCAGAGCCATAAGTAATGATAGTTTATAGCTAATTAGCTGCAGGCCTCTGCTCCTATCTTCCTCTGTCTCCAGCTGTTCTCTCCTCACATCCTCATCCATCTACCGCTGCCGGCACTGCTGTAACCTTCCAGGAATGTGTGCATGGAGAGGAGGAGAGACGCACCAGATGATGAGCAAGGCACACTGGGAGAGAGGACTGTGGTACTGAATGTGCAGGAGACCACAGCTTATGGGATATTATCACCCCCTAGCAAATTATGTTCTTTTCTGTGCTCTGTTTATTACTGCTAACATATTAGAAATATCATTTGTTATCCTTTTCAGAACTAAGGCAGATGACATGATGAGGACAATTAAAGAGGAAGAAGAAGAGATGTATGTGAGGAGTGATCAGCAGTCTATGAAGGAGGGTGACATGATGAGGACAATTAAAGAGGAAGAAGAAGAGATGTATGTGAGGAGTGATCAGCAGTCTATGGAGGAGGGTGACATGATAAGGACAATTAAAGAGGAAGAAGATGAAACGTATGTGAGGAGTGATCAGCAGTCTATGGAGAAGGGTGACTTAATGGGAGCAATTAAAGAGGAAGAAGATGAAATGTATGTAAGGAGTGATCAGCTGTCTATGGAAGAGGGCGACATGAGGACAACTATACAGGAGGACCTTCTTACATATAGCAGAACAGGTGAGTAATCATCAACATTAAATATCTTTAGTTATTATGACCGTGTCACTGCTCACAGACTGGCCATATTAGGGGTTATCCTATGTACTCATGTTAAAGATTTTGTTATGTAAAACGATTATTCTAGAATGTTTTTGGTGACAGTTTACTAACAGAAACAGTACAGACTCCCTGATGGCTTTGGATTACCCTGTTCTGTGGAGAGGGGGAGGTGGTGGATGAGTGAGAAGCATCCCTCTACATCTCATAGTAGACATACAATGCTGATCAGAGAGACAAGACAAATAACATTTATATCACGCTTTTCTCCTGGCGGACTCAAAGCACTAGAACGCGCTCTATAGGCAGTAGCAGTGTTAGGGAGACTTATCTAACGTCTCCTACTGAACAGGTGCTGGCTTACTGAACAGACCGACGAGGTCTTTACAACTCTGAGAGTCAATCACTAAATTGTAGTCATATCTCCTTACATGCACACTGTGCAGTCACATTACACACATCACACCCCTATTACTTCTCACATTCCCTGTGTACATAGTATGTTTATACCTCATTACAGACAAACTGTGCAGTCACATAACACACATCACACCCCTATTACTTCTCACATTCCCTGTGTACATAGTGTGTTTATACCTCATTACAGGCACGCTGTGCAGTCACATTACACACATCACACCCCTATTACTTCTCACATTCCCTGTGTACATAGTGTGTTTATACCTCATTACAGGCACACTCTGCAGTCACATTACACATCACACCCCTATTACTTCTCACATTCCCTGTGTACATAGTGTGTTTATACCTCATTACAGGCACACTGTGCAGTCACATTACACATCACACCCCTATTACTTCTCACATTCCCTGTGTACATAGTGTGTTTATACCACATTACAGGCACACTGTGCAGTCACATTACACACATCACACCCCTATTACTTCTCACATTCCCTGTGTACATAGTGTGTTTATACCTCATTACAGGCACACTGTGCAGTCACATTACACACGTCACACCCTATTACTTCTCACATTCCCTGTGTACATAGTGTGTTTATACCTCATTACAGGCACACTGTGCAGTCACATTACACACATCACACCCCTATTACTTCTCACATTCCCTGTGTACATAGTGTGTTTACGCCACATTACAGGCACACTGTGCAGTCACATTACACATCACACCTCTATTACTTCTCACATATCCTGTGTACATAGTGTGTTTATACCTCATTACAGGCACACTGTGCAGTCACATTACACACATCACACCCCTATTACTTCTCACATTCCCTGTGTACATAGTGTGTTTATACCTCATTACAGGCACACTGTGCAGTCACATTACACACATCACACCCCTCTGACTTCTCACATTCCCTGTGTACATAGTGTGTTTATACCTCATTACAGGCACACTGTGCAGTCACATTACACCCCCTATTACTTCTCACATTCCCTGTGTACATAGTGTGTTTATACCTTATTACAGGCACACTGTGCAGTCACAATACACATCACACCCCTATTACTTCTCACATTCCCTGTGTACATAGTGTGTTTATACCTCATTACAGGCACACTGTGCAGTCACATTACACACATCACACCCCTATTACTACTCACATTACCTGTGTACATAGTGTGTTTATACCTCATTACAGGCACACTGTGCAGTCACATTACACCTCACACCCCTATTACTTCTCACATTCCCTGTGTACATAGTGTATTTATACCTCATTACAGGCACACTGTGCAGTCACATTACACAGATCACACCCTATTACTTCTCACATTCCCTGTGTACATAGTGTGTTTATACCTCATTACAGGCACACTGTGCAGTCACATTACACATCACACCCCTATTACTTCTCACATTCCCTGTGTACATAGGGCTTGATTCACAAATCGGTGCTAACCTACTTAGCACGCCTAAAGTAGTTTAGGTGTGATAACCTTTGCACTAGTAGGTTAGCACCATTAAGCATACAGCTTATCAGCATCAAAACCACACTGAGTGCTCAGTGTGGTTTTGATGCTGATAAGCTGTATGCTGCTTTTTGATTGGCCTGATGAAGCGGGATTGAGCCCATGAAACATGTTGCCTATTTTTACTGTGGAGTATAAATAAACTGTTGTTTGACTTTTGATGCCACAGTCCTTCCTTTGTTTGCTTTGTCCGCATGGATGGGATAGATCCACCACTGCCCCATCGGTTTTAAGCTCGTTTAAGTGACCTTTATTCTATTGGCGCCTCTGGAAAGCTTCTACATATTGCTAAGTCCACCCTTGGTGGAGGGTTGTACCCATCTTTTTCCCATCTACAGAGAGCGACTTTTAATCCTGAGTGGGGTCAGGTTAATCTCCCCACCTGCCGTCATAGTGGTTGCCTAATGGTAACCCTGGTTTGTGAGTATTAAATTGTTATATTACTCATTATTAATTTTCATCTATACAAAATCACACTATTGAGCTCTTGGTGTCCCCTCTCCCTTTATGTTCTGCTTGTGATCATTACACACAGGCAAGCTGCTCTGCATCTCCCCACTCCCTCTCCTCCTCCCTCCTCCCCTCTGCCTCTTAAATCTCTGGCTGGTCACCTCCTCCTGCCCAGACTGAGCTCCCATAAGCCCTTGCTACTTAGGCTTAGAGTGCCAAAGCTCTCTGGAGAAGCTGTGGCCAAGGCTTGTTTGGTTTATAAAGAATTAGAGTATTAAAAAAAAATGTATTGGGGTTGAGGAATGCCCTATAAACTATATGAAAGGAACACAATCATGCAATGAGTAAAAGTTTATCTCAGATCCACTTTAAGCAAGTGGATCCTCCCAAGCCAAGAAATAGGGCAGCAATTCCACCTATTCAGTTTCTCACAAATTCTCTTAGAGAGAGGTGTGAAATTCAGGCCATAGATTCCATCACAGCAAGAACTAAAATCTGCCGCACCATGCTAGTGTATTTAATAGATATTTATTGGGATAAAAATAGAGAGGTCTACTAGAGCAAGAATTGCGGCAGAGAAGAGGTTGGCTATCCCCACGGGCGCTGCTGGAGAGGTAAGATAGAGCTGCTGCTACACGCTATACATTTACACAGGGAGCAGGGACACAAGGGAACTGGAGCGGGGGCATATGGGAGGTAGTGGAGACATGAGGAAGAGAAGCGGGGACACAGGGAAGAGAGGAGGGGACACAGGAAGTAGCGGGGACACCTTTTGACAGAGGGGACACCAGGGAGAACAGAAAGGAACGCCTGGGAGGACAGAATGGGACACATGGGGGACACAGGAGGATACCAATTGGAGACCATATAAAAGACACTCCTGTAATGTGCCTAGATGCGACTTTTATTCTGGAGAGCCTTATATGATGAAAAATACAGTTCATGCAAAGTCACCCTGGAGTTGAGACACCATAGCCTGTGGCATATTAAAAGGCAGAGCTGCAGTCTCCTCTCTAGCAGGTTCAAGAGGGAAATATGGGGATAGACAGAGAGAGCCGTATGACATCTGCAGAAACACTATAAATTCTCCTCCCCGGATACCCTTTATATCTGGATTAGAAGGAATGGCTTGAGCTTAAGGCTCTATACTCTGAGCAGACAGCAATGAGGGGGGGGCATCCCTGGTGGGTCACATTACCTGACAGGAAGTATCGGGGGAATCTTTAGAGAGATGGAGGGGTGGGAATACAGCATCTTTACCGCTGTCAGTAAAGGACCTGGAAATCCCATAATCTGGAGAGAGTAAAAAAGAACGGGCCAGAGGAGGGGGATTGAAGGACGTCTCCCCATCCAAATTTAGAAGCATATAAGGCCCTGACCGCTTCCCATTATATGGACCAGATCCATTGTTCTCCAGTGTTGTCTACAGTCTAGTGATCCTTAACCTCCTGTAGCGCTAGCTACATGATAGCCGCTGTGCAGCGGCATCCCCCCACCCCCTCCGATCGCCTCTGGCGATCAAAGCAAACAGGAAATCCCGTTCAGTCAACAACGTCGTGACGTCAGAGGGAGTCCCGATCCACCCCTCAGTGCTGCCTGGCACTGATTGGCAAGGCTGCGCACGGGGTCTGGGGAGCGGCACGGCACGGCGGGTAGCGGCGAATCAGCGCGGAGCGGTGGCGATCGGTATATACATGCAACTAGCAAAAGTGAACCCGAGATGAAAATAAACTGATGAGATATTCAATTGGATATGTCCTCCTACTCCTAGAAAAAAACATTTTCCCCCAGAAATATTTTATTGTCTCAAGAGTCCCCGAGCGGAAATACATACTATTGACCTCGTTATCTATCCCTTTCAGTCAGAAGCCTGGTTATCTGCATAGGAAAGTGTTTTATAGCTGTAATTTGTTATCATTGAAGGAAGCTATAGCCCGACTGGGTTCCGACTGAAGAAAAACTGTCAGTTGCATAGTTGAAATATTAACTCTTTCAGGCAGGGAAAAAAGAAAAGGAGCACAGCATACATGTTTGAGTTCTTGCTACTGTATATACACATGGTCTATCTCTTCATACAGCCACCTGCTGGAAGAAGGCAGAACTGCAGGGCTGCTACATGTCCAATAAGCTCTCTGCTGGTGGCACAGTGAAAGTTCAAGGTAGTTCCAGTGAATACTGCCAGCAGCAGGCAGGAGAAGGCAATGCAATATTCCTAACAATCATATTGTTTCCAGTACAGGAAGAGTTAAGGTAAACCCGAGGTGGGGATTATTAGTAATAAAAAGCAATGCTACCTGATCTTGGGAGCTGGGCGGATCAAGTAGCCGCAATCCCCGCCTCTCTCCGCCGCTCCTATGGACCTGCTAGGACTCACTTTGGTTTTCATGACCCCTGGGGTCATGACGCTGGAAGCGCTCTCTGTGTGTAGCAGCATGCAGGGAGGCGGGGCAGCAGTAGAGGGAGCAGCCAGAGAGATACAGAACTGCCCAATAGCAGCTGAAGAAGCACTTCAGGTATGCCCCCCCCCCCCCCCCCCAGTGGGCGTTTAAGCAGGCAATACCTCTCCTCCCTTCCCCTCGAGAATTGGGGACAATTACAGGTTGCCAATTACAGGAGGTGATAGTATGTTTAGGATTCCACCGACTCAGACTCCTCGACTCCGACTCCTCTAATTTGCATATTAAAATCTTGTTGATTAAAAGTATGTAACATGAAATTCGTCTCTTAACTGCCAACGCTTAAGAATTTTACAAGACAACTGAAGTGAGAAGGATATGTAGACTACTATATTTATTCCCTTTAGACTAAAACTAGTCCTTGGTAAGAGTACTTGTAAAAGGTACAAATCGGAACAAAGAACATCTATCAGGCCCTAGGCAATGTAAGTGTGGGTACATGTAAGAATGATGTGCAGGTACTCTGCAGGGGAATGAGGAGATTCTTCCTCTATTACACATTCTTCATGCACAATCTGAACAAGGTTTATGGGTGACAGACAACACCTCTGTGTTCAATGTGCACAGCATTCTCAGTGGATTCGCTGCAGCTCTGTGGGGAGTGCATATGTAGAGTATAGTACTACTGTGTAACAAAGTAAACCTGAGACAGATGAAATTAAAGTTTTATACATACCTGGGGCTTCCTCCAGCCGCCTTCAGGATAATCAGTCCCTCGTTGTCCTCCTCCACCACCTGAATCTTCTGCTATGAGTCCAGGTACTTGAGCCAGTCGGGCGTAGTGCGCATGCACACACTCCGCCGACTGGAGCATACTACACCTGTGCAGCACTATTGCGCAGGTGCAGAATGTTCCTGGCTGTGGGAGCAGCATGTGGCTGGACAGCGCTGACTGGCTGAATTACCAGGACTCATAGCAGAAGATCCGGGTGGTGGAGGACAGCGAGGGACTGATTAGCCTGAAGGGGGCTGAAGGAAGCCCCAGGTATGTATAAAACTTTACTTTTCATCCGTCTCAGGTACCCTTTAATTTGTAGTCACCAAACCAAATTTTAACATATCAAATTATTTGATTTCATCAGCAAATACATTTGCATAAATCAGCATCAGTGCAGAATTATTTCCATCTCATTGACCATCTCTATTAGTGACACAGCTACACATCAGGCTTTATTCTTACAGCATAGATGTTATTTAGTATATATAAGAGATTCCTGTGTACACATCATATATACAGTCACAATCATATATGTATATCTGACCTTAAAAATACGGGGACGGCTTTATTGAAGCAGCACAAGTAAC
The DNA here is from genome assembly GCF_040937935.1 of Hyperolius riggenbachi. NCBI lineage: Eukaryota > Metazoa > Chordata > Amphibia > Anura > Hyperoliidae > Hyperolius > Hyperolius riggenbachi. Next base: position 258,742,970 of record NC_090655.1, read on the forward strand.
TAATTTTGATTGGTTTATTTCATTTTTGTGGACTAAGCACAGCTATTACTGTATATATACTGTATATATACATTATTTTTAATGACTATTATCTGAGAAATAGAACATTTTATCATATTTTTTATTTTAATTACAGTTACAAATTCATTAGGAGTCGGAGTCGGTGCATTTTTTCCCGACTCCGACTCCAGGCACCCAAAATTGCCCGACTCCACGACTCCGACTCCACGACTCCGACTCCACAGCCCTGGTACCCATGCATAAACTTTGCAACAACTTGGAATTATCAGCAGCTCCTTAATGATAATTGTTCCTCCCCTCAGAATTCTCTAACAGGAGGTGATGATGTTTCTCTATTTGCAGCGCGGAGTCCCGGCATCAGGAACCTCTTAGAGACTCTTCTCTCTGGATCTACAGACTGTACAACGGATGATGATGTCACTGGACAAGAGTTTCCTGCAGATATCCCGGTTACCCCAAATATTCCCCCAGACTCGACTCACCTGTCTAACCCTGAGGGGCCTCATACCCAGCACATCGCTCCCCCTGCTGGAGGGTCTTATTACTGTTTCACGTGTGGGAAATGTTTTGTTTGGAAATCACATCTTCTCAGTCATGAAAGATCTCACACTGGTGAGAGGCCCTATTTATGTGCTGAGTGTGGGAAATGTTTTGTACATAGAGCACATCTTGTCAGACATGAGAGATCTCACAATGGAGAGAAGCCTTATTCTTGTGCTGAGTGTGGGAAATGTTTTGTTCAGAAGTCAAAGCTTGTCGCACATGAGAGAACTCACACTGGAGAAAAGCCTTATTTTTGTGCTGAATGTGGGAAATGTTTTGTTCAGAAATCACAGCTTGTCAATCATGAGAGATCCCACACTGGTGAGAAGCCCTATTCATGTGCTGAGTGTGAGAAATGTTTTGTACAGAGAGTGCACCTTGTCAGTCATGAGAAGTCTCACACTGGAGAGATTCTTGTGCTGAGTGTGGGAAATATTTTGTTTCAAAATCGGCTCTCGTCAGTCATAAGAGATTTCACACTGGTGAGAAGCCATATGCCTGTGCTGAGTGTGGGAAATGTTTTGTATGGAAATCCCTGCTTGTTACACATGAGAGATCTCACACTGGTGAGAAACCCTATTCTTGTGCTGAGTGTGAAAAATGCTTTGGATATAAAGGAGACCTTGTCAAACATGAGAGAAGACACACTGTTGAGAAGCCCTATTCATGTGCAGAGTGTGGGAAATGTTTCTTACAGAGATCGCATCTTGTCATACATAAGAGATCTCACACTGGTTAGAAGCCATTTTCCTGTGCTGAGTGTGGGATTTGTTTTCTACAGAAATCATCTCTTGTCAAACATGAGCTACATCATTCTGGTGAGAAGACTTATTTGTGTGCTGAGTGTGGGAAATGTTTTGTATATAAATCACAGCTTGTCACACATGAGAGATCTCACACTGGTGAGAAGCCCTATTCTTGTGCCGAGTGTGGGGAATGCTTTTTTTTTTTTACTTTTTTTTTTTATAGAATCCGTGAAATACAGCTTCCTGAGATAGCGTCACAAAATAAAAAATACTTCCTAAAAGGGACACTATTGATTAACATGTTTTTTTTTTCAATTGAGACAGGAATAGTTTGGGAAGTGCTGCTAAGCACTGGTGTGTACATTTAAATCCCTATTTGTTTGTTTACTGTTATCTAATTTCTTTCACACTTCACGGACGGGCCAAATCTCCAAATCTGATAGCCCAGTGAACTATGAGGGAAGGGGGGATTCCCTCACAATACATCTGTTAATCCTGTGTGTGAGAAAGCTCTCACTGGCAGCTGCCTGTGTCTCTGACTGAGCTGTATGCAGAGAGCAGAGGAAATGTATCTTATGTGCAACATAAATGTTTGTAATTGTATGTGAAAGTTCACACCAGAGGCTATTCATATAACTCTGCTTCAATATTATACTGTTCTTAGCATGACAGACTGTAGAGATTTATACTTTTGCAAATTAAACATTCCAACGCAGGTAAAATCTACAAACAGCTTTTTTCTCTGATATTTAACATGAAAAGTAGGAAAATAGGAAAATGTTTGCACAGCTACTCAGACATTATTTGTACATTGTCCTTTTAGACAATGATAGTGTTCCTTTAACCCCTTAAGAACCACGGGCTTAAATCCCCCTAAAGATCAGTCCTTTTTTTTACAAAAAGGGGCACTGCAGCTTTAAGGGCTCGCTGCAGGGCTGCACAATTCAGCACACAAGTGATCCCCCCCCTCCTTTTCTCCCCACCAACAGAGCTCTCTGTTGGTGGGGTCAGATGGCTCCCCAGATGTTTTTTTTTTTATATAAATATTTGTTTTATTTCATAATATTTTTACCTATTTTTTTTTATTTATTTTGTAATCTCCCCTCCTTCCCACAGCCAGCCAATCAGCGTGATCGGCTGTGGTAGGCTTTAGCCTATGACAGCGGATCACTTTTGTGCCACCCAGGGGGACAGCCATGTCACACGGCTGACCCCTGTACAGCACTACCATAGATCGCAGCGCTGTGCCCTGTTGGGAGACTGAAGGCGAATCAGATTGGCGCAGGATCTCCCGCAAACCACTGCCCAAGGACCTTACACCGATCGGCATTAGGCGGTCCTGGTGCTGCCGCCGTGGCCACGCCCAAGTGGTTAAACAAAGTCTGAGAGCTTAAAACTCACACCAGAGAGCTAGAAAAGGAACACGCCAGGAGTTGCTTCTTTCTAGGCTCCACCTTAGGGCGCTTCTCTACTCTAAAGCAAAACTTTTCTCCGTTAAATGGAACAAAAGTCTTACTATAAAGCCGGATATGATGCTGGCACGAAAACCTATGATTAGCTTTAAATAGGATGAACCCAGTGAGAAACCCTCAGGGTGAGCACACAAACCCCTCAAGTTAATTCAGGAATTTGCTTATTACTATTCCACCCTATAACGGCACCACTACTAACACAGAACAGTGCGAGCCCCGACCATTCTAGAATTCTTCATCAAGATCCCTATAATTATTGTAAGTCCCCAGGTAATCACAGGGCAAGCTGGAGCAAGTTGGCACCATTGATGGCAGCCACAGGACTCCGGGACTTCCTTTTTTTTTTTTCCCCCTTCCCCTCTAATTCCCCCTAACCAACTACCCTCTTTTGGTCTGTCTCTGCTCCCCGTCAGTGTGCTTGTTGTGCAGCCCCCGGGTACTCCGGGCTTCAGCACCCCTGCACTCTGGATCCGGCGTTCTCCTTCCTGTCCTCCGAGGCTCTGCATCGCTCTGGTGTGATTGCCGTCAGTGATCTCAATACAGAGTTACAGCACCACCCAGAGGACGGAGGGAAAATTGCAGCGCTGGGGTCCAGGAGGTGAGTGAGAGCAGGGGCTGCTGCAGACATTCTGGCCACATGATTTTTTCCTGATTTTAGGGTCTGAAACATGCAAAAAAAGACCCTAAAATCCAGAAGTAATCATACCGCCAAGGAGGTTAAACAAGAACATTTCTTTCAAAGTCAAAATCTTGACCAGCGCTGCAGAAATGTGATTATATCGCTTCTACCACCAGTACCAATTGGAAAGCGACTCACCGTGTATGTTGGACCACCAGTTACAATGGTCATTTGCGCTTGCATGGCATTCAATGGCTCCCCTTGCCTACGAGCACTGCTCCTTCTTTGCTGCAGCCACCACTTGTCACTGTTGTCCCAAAGTAATTCCACTTAAAAGTTTTCCTCAAATAAAAGAATGAAAATTCATAGCGCAACACTGTATAACTTAAAAAAAAATGTATTCCAGGTTTGCACTTACACATTACGAGAGTTTAAACCACGGACTCACCCCCGCTCGGCCTCCTGGTATGTCCGAATGGCGTCCTTGATCCCCGTTTTGTATGGTTCCCCTCAGGCCACCCACCACTCGTTCGTGCAGAGAGAACGCCGACAGCAGCTCTGCCCTCCGTGGAAATATACACATTTTTTTTTTAACTTAAAAATGTGTTTAAATTAACTCAAACTTTGTTCCCATCCTTGAAATTGACATGTTTCTTTTATGAAATATTCACATGAATGAAAACTGACTATAGAAAGGATCAGTGTGGTTAGAATCTTTAAAACTATGCCTTATGTATGAATTCTTTGTGGTATGTGTGGCGGCGTGATTAGAGGTGTGAAGGGGGATGTGTCTTAAAGGGGTTCTCTGGTGGTGGTAAAAAAGCTAAATCGGCCCCCTGCAGCTGTAATGTCCCGCGCTGTCCTCCTACGATCCTCGGTTCCCCGCCGCCGGTCCCGGTCTAATATTCGTCTAACTAGACGAATAATGTTCACTCCCACGCGCGTCATCGACAGCTCACTGCACAGGCACAGTACGAAGTTTTCTTGTACTGCGCCTGCGCAGTACGCTCTCAATGACGCACGTGGGAGCAAGGACATGCAGCCGCAGTCTAATTTGACGCGAGATTAGACCAGGACCGTGGGCGGGGAATGGAGGATCGTAGGAGGACGGGGTGGGACAGGACAGCTACAGGGGACCAATAAAAGCCCCAGGAAGGTGTCGGTTTTTGCTCTTTTACCACCACCAGAGAACCCCTTTAAATGTGTCCATCTATCTTACCTGTAAGCGGACCTGAAATCAGAACTTCCTCTCTGCTCTGAAAGATGAGCAACAGCAGCAGCATAGTGGGCTCCACGGTGGCCTAGTGGTTAGCTCTCTCACCTCGCCTGGCTCAATTCCCAGCCAGAGCACTATCTTAATGGGGTTTGTATGTTGTGTGCGTGGGCTTCCTCCAGCACTATATAACTCGGACCACACTGGTCCTTTCTATCCTGGTGCATTTTCCTTCATATTACATTTGAAAATAAGAAATGTATCAATTTAAAAGATGGGGATAAAGTTTAGAGCCAATAGAAAACATTTTTCAGTAGATAAATACAGATATTTACATAAAAAGAGGGACAAAGTCCTGAAAGAGGGACAAATGAGGAGGAAAGACAGACAGAGGGACAGGGCTACCAAAGAGGGACTGTCCCTCCGAAAGAGGGACAGTTGGGAGCTATGTGAATAGTTGTTTTCATGTATGGAACTTTGGAGACACCAAGGGCTCGATTCACAAAGCGGTGCTAACCCAGTTAGAGACTTTAGGCGTGATAACCATTGCACCACACTGGTGAAAAGCCAGTTTAGGCGTGATAAGTTTAGGGGCTCGATTCACAAAGCGGTGATAACCCAGTTATCACGCCTAAAAGACTTTAGGCGTGATAACCTTTTCACCACTGAGTTATCACCGCTTTTTCCTGCTCTTCGCGCGAAGTTACCGCGCGTGAGCGCGCGCGCAAAGTCCCATAGGGTTTAATGGGAGCTTCGGGTGCTGCGCGCGCACTTACGCGCGTACGCGCGGTAACTTCGCGCGAGTTTCTTCTTATCATGCCTAAAGTGAGTTTAGGCGTGATAAGGGCCTTTTCACCAGCGTGCAAACACTTTGCACCGCTTGGTGAATCAAGCCCAAGGTGTGATAAGTTTAGGCATGCTAAGTTTAGATAAGTGTAGATAGCGCACAAAGTCCCGCACGCAAAGCAGCGCCATTAAACTCTATGCAAAGTGCACCAGACTTTGCTAGCGCAAAACATTTGATCAGCTGTGCACTGCGGTGCTAACGCAGTTGGTGCATAAACTTATCATGCCTAAACTTATCACACCTAAACTTATCATGCCTAAACTGAGTTTAGGCGTGATAAAGGGCTTTTCACCAGCGTGCTAACTGTTAGCACCGCTTTGTGAATCAGGCCCTAAGTGTGGATAAAGCTGGGTTTCTTAGCTTCTGTTAGGGGCCTGTTCTGGATGGATGGATGGATGGATGGCCAGTCAGCAGGGGTGCTTGGAAGACCAGGAAGGCCTTTGATAAGAGCTAATTAAGTCTGTTCTGGAAAGTTAACCCTTTGCCAGCTCTGGCTGCTGTGACATTGGGAATGAGAGACGTACCCAGAGCTGGGACAAGGTCCTCCGGCACCCAAGGCTGAGACACCAAAGTGCGTCCCTCCATCCCTCCACCCCAGCAGTCACACACTGATTGCTATTAGACAAAGAGGCCCCCCAGGGCCCCCAACCCCTTAATCTCTAGTTATTTGGCTTGCAGTCACTGCCATGTATCCCCTTTTCTTATTTCTCTCTGCTTTAAACACAAAAGGGGAATGATAGCTGAGTGAGTTGTGCGCCCCTCCTACACTGCGCCCTGAGGCTGGAGCCTCTCTCGCCTCGGCCGGGCCCTGGGTCACGTATTCACTGTGAGATTTTTAGCAAGATTCCTCATGTGATCTTGAAGGAATGTGATTTACCCCTGCAATCCTTTAGCACAAGCTCTCTGAAAATGCTGCATGCAGTACTTTTGAGGAAGAAAGAGGGATGCAGGGATTTGATTCTGAAAGAGGGACAGTTGGGAGTTCTATCTAGGAATTTGGGTCCCCTAGATACACATACTGTAGCTCCCAACTGTCCCTCTTTCAGAGGGACTGTCCCTCTTTGGGAGCCCTGTCCCCCTGTCCCTCTTTACTCCTCATTTGTCCCTCTTTCAGGACTTTGTCCCTCTTTCTATGCAAATATATGTATTTCTCTACTAAAAATGTGTTTAATTGCCTCTAAACTTTATCCCCATCTTTTAAATTGATATATTTCTTATTTTCAAATGTTAATATGAAGGAAAATGAACCAGGATAGAAAGGACCAGAGTGACTTGAATTATAAAACAACATATTGTTCTTATGAAATCTTTATGCTACGCATGACTAAGGGTGTGCTGGGGTGTGATCAGGGGTGTGGCTTAAGTGTCCCTTTTTCTCATCTCAAAAAGTTGGGAGGTATGGATACACACCACCTGCCTGTTCTAGGGGTTCATAGGAAAAGATGGAGAACCATGAAATGGGCCCCTGCTCCCTCAGCAACTGCCTCTATCCTGGGTTCAGACCCCCCTGATGCTCTTCTTTGCCCCGCCCCCCACCCTCACCCATCACTACCCATCTCCTTTCTCACCCTACTTCCCCCTCCACTTCCCCTCTGCCCTGCCGTGGAGCAGTTGATGGCACAGTAGATCGCAGCTGTGGCCACACAGCACTCAGCCTACCCTACTCTAGTTTTACTCCACCCACCCCTCCACCTGCCTCTGCCCTGGCTTAAGCCCCTTCCCCCCAGCACTACACATCCCCCTTCTAACCCTACTCCCCTCTTTGGCTCCCTACACTGCCACTGCCTGTGCTGCTGTGTCACTGTGTCTGTCACTCTGTGTTTTACATTCATTGCCATTTTGAGTTTGCTGCCCTGCACTGCCTATGCTGCTGCGTGTTACTGTCACTCTGTCTGTGTTGTACATTCATAGCCAAATTGAGCTGGCTGCCCTGCACTACCACTGCCTATGCTGCTGCGTGTCACTGTCACACTGTCTTTGTTGTACAGTCATAGCCACATTGAGCTGTCTGCCCTGCACTGCCTATGCTGCTGTTTGTCACTGTCAGTCACTGGGTGGCTGGAGTTAATATTAAGGAAAAATGATCAGAGTGTACAACAGCCAATCAATTTTCACCTATGGGTTTTCAAGGGAAATATTGAAATGCCATTCGTGCACTGTTAGTAATGGCTGGATACAGTACTGGTTAAAGGCACTCCCTTTGACATGGGAAACCAGGGTTCAAATACTGGCTAAGGTCCTATGCAATAAGGAGTTCAAGGCAAGACTTCCTAACACTGCAGGGTGGCCTCTTGAGCGCGTCCCAGTGGCTTCCGCTCTTCAGTCCAATAGGAGAAAAGTGCTATACAAATGTTCAGGTAACATTTAAGACACATACAAATAAGATGTAAATTTTTCCCAGAGTAAAATGAGCCATAATTTACGTTTCTCCTATGTTGCTGTCACTTACAGTAGGTAGTAGAAATCTGACATTACTGACAGGTTTTGGACTAGTCCATCTCTTCATGGGGGATTCTCAGCATGGCCTTTATTCTTTATAAAGACATTCCCTGAAAATGATTAATACAAAGATGCTGAACAGCCTCCCTGCTCGCTGCACACTATTTTAGCAGTTGGATGAAGCAACTGCCATTCACTTAGTGCTTTTAAAAATAAAGGCGTCCCCCCCCTTCCCCAGGAGAAATCTGTCGGTATTGTCAGATTTCTACAGTTTACTGTAAGTGACAGCAACATAGGAGAAAAGTAATTTATGGCTCATTTTACTCTGGGAGAAATGTTCTTCTTATTTGTAAGTGTTTTAAATTTTAAGATTTTCGTGACAGTTCCTCTTTAAAGAGACTGTAACAATTTTTTCAGCCTTAGTTCTTCTATCCTATAAGTTACTATGCCTGTTCTAATGTGCTCTGGCTTACTGCAGCCTTTCCTAATTGCACTGTCTCTGTAATAAATCTTATCTCCTTTCCTCTGTCGTGTCTGTCGGGCTAAGGCTTGAATGTGTGGAATGTGCAGGGCTGCTTGTGATTGGATAGAAGCGATACACACCCTCTGCAGGCCCCCTGCACACTCTGTATGACTCACACACTCTGTTTATGTGAGCCGATCCCAAGCTGGTTAGTTTGTTTGTAAACACTGCCTAAAACTGTTAATTACAAGCCAGGATTGCAGCAGAGAGTGGCAGAAACAGCACAGAGGGGCACAGGAGAAAATAAGGAATAGAATGGTATGCTTTTTAGTGTAAGAATATTAGAGTACAGATTATCTTTAAGCTTGACACAGTTGGTCACTGGGTGAATTGGGGTAAAATTCAGGAAAAGTGGGTGGACACCTAATTATATTTTCCCTTTTAAAGTTCATGGCTGAAATTTGAACTGCAAGTGTTCCTATAATGTGAATGGTTGGGTCCTCAAACATGGCACAGTCAGACAAAGTATGACTTAGGCCACAAATGAGAAAATCAAACTACAAAATTGGTCCAATTTGATTGGTCCAGTCTCATGCAATGTAATTGGTCCATCTAAAAATTCCAATCTGGTTGGTCTTATCTTGCAATGTGATTGGTCCAATTGTGCAATTTGATTGGTCCAACATAATTGTCCAATTATGCAATTCCATTGGTCCGATCTGAGGGGCTAAAGCTAATTGATCCAATCATGTAATGTGATTGGGCCAATCTGAGTAGCACAGCCATGCAATGTGATTGGTCCAATCTAAGTGATCCAATCATGCAATTCGATTGGGCACTTCAGGTGCCCATTACAGTAAATTTTTTCCTTCAGATTTGATCTTTCAACAAAATTTGATAATCATAGCTAATTGGAAGGCAATTATCAATTGTTCCCATTAATGGAATAATTTAAGAACTTTTTACATTCTGATCATAAAATCCAACTTTCAGATCAATATTTTTATATTTTCAACCAAAGAATGTTATCACATCGATTTGCACCACAAACAGCGCAGTTTTCTGTACAATTCGATCATAAAGTGCGTCAAAAGATCGCATCTGAAGGAAAAATTGTACAGGTAATGGGAACCTTTAAAGTGCCAATTTTTTCATCAGATGCAATCTTTCGATGCACTTTTTACGATTGTAAGTAATCTGAAGGTAATTATCGATTGTTCCCATAAACGGGTCAATTAGGGCATTTCTATCTTCAGGAGTTCTTTAAAGCGCTATCGTCACCATAAAAATCAAATTTCAACAGCAACTGGTCTGAGTGTATTAAGTGATAAGGATGCTAATCCTGCATTCAAAACTTTCAAAACGTTTTCTGCTGTTATGTTTTGGAGTTATCATATACTTAAGGCGCACTGGCCCTTTAGTAGTCGTGCCAAAGAATTGCATGCTGGGGGGTCCTTTTTATCTATAATATATTCCTCCTCTTCCCTTTATTTCCCTGCCAGCTTCTTATCTGAAACCTGATCCCCTACTCACTTGTGTTTACAA